>NC_136070.1:791774764-792974764 GCF_964261635.1 Lissotriton helveticus | reverse complement strand
AGAGTTTCTACAACGCTGTGCCTCAGTTATTCGATTCAATCACCCACTTCATAAAGCCTACCTTCGAAGCTTGTAGAAGTGAAGACCTGCGGGGTAGAGAGGGGCGGGGGGCGTCGGCCGCTTCTCGGCACCGGTGCCGTTCTTCAAACTCGTGCGTCTCAGTGAAATTAATTCTCTGTTACAAAGGGGGAAAGCCAGGGGTTAAGTGGCTGCCTGATCTCCCGTAACTTATTTAACTCGCATATCCCGCTCATAGCTCCCTGCTTACTTGTTTAATGCAGCTGCTCTCTCTGTCCTCACTCGGTGTCTGACGTAGAGACGCCGCGAGCCTGGTTCAATCTTTTAAAGGGGCCGCACATGATTAAAAGATGCACGAGGCACAGCGATGCACTATGGTATTCGTAGTGCCAATTTTCACAGAGCCGCCTCAGATCGGCACAGCCATCATAACTAGCAGTCACAGACATATCCGTGCATGGAATCGCATGGGCCCAGTTAATTATTGAGTTCAGAAATTTCAGTCTGCCCAGACATGTCCATACATCGGGTCACTTGAACCTATTGGAGGTTACTTAGTTCCGACAGTTCGTTCAGCCCGGACAAGGCTGTGTCGAATTTCAAAATCAAATACGCTTCTTTTTGTGACAAGCGTATATCTGGGTCGCCACCACCAGATGTTTTTATCGCGTCCTGCACAGTCCATTTCAGATCATTCACTGAATGACGTTGTTGTAGAAAATAAGACACCAGAGGAGCTGTCAAAACTTTGTTATTGATCCGTGAGCGATGCTGGATGATCCTCTGCCGCACCTCCTGCGTCGTCTTGCCAATGTAGACCTTTTTGCACGCACATTCAATAGCGTAAACTGCATATTTTGTCTTGCAGTTGGTAAATTCATCATGGCGCCAGAATTTCTTCCCATCCGTGAACAAAGAGCCTTCCAAGGTGAGGCTGCACACGGAACACGTACCACATTTGTGGTGTCCTTTCACCGGGCCCAATTTGAAGAGGGTGCCCTGAATGTCTCTTTTCTTCGGAGGGCGTGTTGCTGTAATTTGCTGCCCAATACAGCGATTTTTTTTTAGTGCAAACAGGGGAGTACCTACATCGGGCATGACTTCCTCCACTAGGTGTCAACAGTTTCGGATAATTTTCTGCATGGGATGTGTGTGTGGTCAGAACGTTGACACACATACCATCCGCTGTGTTGGTGTCCTTGAGCTCTCCTGCAGTAGATACTCTCTCGGGGTCCATCTGGCTCTTTTCATAGAGTGTCTCAAGAGCTTACGAGGGTAACCTCTTTCTTGAAGTTTTTTAACCAACGCTTGTCCATGAATCTCAAAATCTTGAAGTCTCGAACAGTTCCGTCTCACCCTAAGGAATTGTCCATAGGGGAGGTTATTTTTGAGACTTCTTGGGTGATAGCTCTTAAAATGTAAAGCATTGTTTTTGTCGGTTTTCTTCTGAAACAGAGAAGACATCAATCCATCCGGTGTCGCTTTGATTTCTACGTCCAAGAATGAATGAACATGGACATGTCTGGGCAGACCGAACTTTCTGAACTCAATAATTAACTGGGCCCGTGCGATTCCATGCACGGATATGTCTGTGACTGCTAGTTATGATGGCTGTGCCGATCTGAGGCGGCTCTGTGAAAATTGGCACTACGAATACCATAGTGCATCGCTGTGCCTCGTGCATCTTTTAACCATGTGCGGCCCCTTTAAAAGATTGAACCAGGCTCGCGGCGTCTCTACGCCGGAGGCCGAGTGAGGACAGAGAGAGCAGCTGCATTAAACAAGTAAGCAGGGAGCTACGAGCCGGATATGCGCGTTTAATAAGTTACGGGAGATCAGGCAGCCACTTAACCCCTGGCTTTCCCCCTTTGTAACAGAGAAGTAATTTCACTGAGACGCACGAGTTTGAAGAACGGCACCGGTGCCGAGAAGCGGCCGGCGCCCCCCGCCCCTCTCTACCCCGCAGGTCTTCACTTCTACAAGCTTCGAAGCTAGGCTTTATGAAGTGGGTGATTGAATCGAATAACTGAGGCACAGCGTTGTAGAAACTCTGGTGACAGATTGTGCCATTTTATCTGTCTGTTCACAGAAATCCTTACATTCCGTTGGCAACTCTGCACAACAGTGGTCTGTGATTGCAACACACAGGTACTTTTTAGCACTTATAGATGAGTCTGAGAGTTTTTAGCAAAATTGTAAATAAGACTGTTAATCTTGACACCAAATCCCATTATTATCCTTTACAGTTATGGCCACCTCCAGTACGTGTCCTGAGGAGAACCCCTAAACTGCACGGCGGTTCGAAACGCGTTGACCCCTAGCTGGGGAAAGACAAGAATGGTGCCGCTAGGGCTACAAAACATTTTTTTACATCTCTACCCCTAGTTGTGTGACCCCTGGCAGTAATCTAGTCCCTGGCTTAGTTAGACAGGCAGGCATTGTTAATGAACTGTATTGTCCGCCTGTCTTTGTGTATTTAATTTGAAGGACTGGTGCCATAGTAATGAAATAATTGAAGGCATTGCATAAATGTGTATTTGGTGTATAGTGTAAAGCACAGTATTAGTTTTGTGTATACATTCATGTTTTATTGTCTTTATATGTTTAATATTGTTTGATGACTGTTTCTTTGCTGACATATGAAAACCATTGTATAAAGTTTATTCACAAAAGAGAAAAAAAGACTAAAATAAAATAGTCAAACCACCTAGAATTCTTTGACTAGGTGTGACAAAAAACTAAAAATTGAACCTGTCTACCTCTTCTTACTTAAGGCATGACATTTTAAGTTGTCAACTATGTCTAATATACGCTTTTATTTTACTCTATGCTTACCATGGCTACTTCTATATTGTTTTCAGCTGATTATGTTTATAGACGAGTAGTGTGAAATTGCGGGACTATACTGCCTCCCTTTGCTCCAGCCAAAGTCTACTGTTTACATTTAACCTGCTCCTGAAAACACAGGTTGGAACTGAATCAACATCCTGAATAAACCTCTTATTCCTGTAACGCCAGAAATGGCTTACAAATACAATCAGATAAATGAAAACATATTCAACCAATAGCTGTAAGTTGTGGGGACTTGCATTGTTTGAGAAACTCTTGTAGCATGATTGGCTTACGGGATATCAGCCATTTCATTGGCTGCAGCAATTTAAAGAATGCACGTGCCAGCGCCCTAGTGATTAGCTACTACTGCCCCTGACTTCCGTCTATGGCCAGTGTTAAGTAACATCACCACAAAGATGTTGGTTGACAGGTCTTTCTCAATTTAGTCAACCGTACATGGAGAAGCCAGCAGATTGAATTTGGTTATGTCAATGGGATCGAAACTGGTGAATAGACATTGCGGCATGATTGGTAAAGTTTGGTTCCTAGTAAGAAACAAGAACATTGCTTTTGGCATCCCCAGCATTTACGTAAATTGACCTGCCAGCCCTGCGAGAGGCAGGTTCATTGATTTATTGAGGAGTCTTTTTTTTTTCACAATCAAGACGGTACATTTGAATCAAGGTACAGATCAAACAAAAATATAATTAGTGTACAGTTTGTCCTACGGGACCTGCTCGGACCATGGCTAGTTCAGTTGTCGGAGAGTTGCAGGGTTTTCCTCGGTACTTGTTCCAGTGCCCCCATTTCTTGTCCCATTTCTTGGGGCAGCCTCTTATTTTGTACACTGTCTTTTCGGCAATCATGCAACGGTCCATCTCAGCCATCCAGCCCACCACTAGCGGCCTTTCTGGGGAGCCCCAGTGCATTGCAATGGAGCGTTTGGCCAGAAGAAAACCCAACACCGCCCATTGCAGTTCTAGTTCATTCAGGTCCGTGGCCCCCCATATATTGAGAACATATTCTTTTGGCGCCGGTAGGAGTGGCTTACCCAGAGAACTGCTCATCTTACGGATCGTTCCTTCCCAGAAGTGTTGTACCACCGGGCATTCCCATAAGATGTGATAGAAGGTGCCGGGGAGGCCGCAGTCTCGCAGACACAATGCGTCAGGGCGTCTACCAATTTTGGCCAGTGTAGGGGCGGACATGTAGGCTCTATGTAAAACCTTCAGTTGGATTAACCTGAACCTATGGCAGATAGCCGATTCCCTAGGGGACATCAGGGCCGCCCGCCAGTCCTCATCAGCCAGGGGACCCAGGTATTCCTCCCATTTGTTCCGCAAGGACTGGAAGGGGTCGGGGAGATTGTTACAAAGCTTTCCATAAGTGTAGGAGATGGCTTTCGCTGGGAGGGGTTCTGATAGTAGTCTATCCTCCAAGGGGGAAGTCTCAGGTATGGATGAAAGGTCTGGAAAGGCGGCAAGGATTTTGTGTTTGATTTGTAGATATTGATAAGATTCTGTTAGTGCAAGGGAGAATTTGGCATGAAGATCTGTAAATGTCAGCAGCTTACCCCTATGAACAAGGTCTCCCACAGTAGAAATCCATATTGTTTCCCATTTGTCGAATCCCTGAAGGAAGCAGAGGGAACCCAGACGTTGCGACGACCATAAGGGTGTTGCCGCAGTGAGTTTACCTGACCATCCCAAACTCTTGTTGGCCCTATGCCATATTGCGACCGTATGTGCCATGGGTCCAAGGTACTTATTCCTGGTTGGTGTGCTGTAAAGGGCCCCCAGGTAGCCCTCTCGCCCAGTCTGACATCTGTCAAGGAGGAAGGCCGGATCCAGGGGTGAACCATGGATCCAATGATTGACAGCCACCAATTGTGACGTCCAATAGTAGAGGCGGAGATTGGTATTGAGGAGTCTTAAATCATTTGAGCGTCTACTTCAAGGTGAGATAATCCAAAGAGTTGTCTTGGGATGCTTTTTACCAATGTGTATCCTAATCCATGGAAAAGATTCAAAAATGAATAGTCGCAGACTCTAGAACCACAAATAAGTCATGCACTTATTGATTCCTAGGAGTGTGTCCTAGTCACGTCTTGTATCTGTGAAATGTACTGATGTACAGTTTAATGCTTTCACTTTTCGGAGAAAGAGTTGTGCCACTAATAGTAATAATGCACATGTAGAATTTTGTGTGTTCTTGTACCAGTAACATCAAAGCAACATGTGTGTCTCTATTAACATAGTCTGCCCCCACTCCAGCAACGTTGGGGTGCTCTGACTCCGCTGCAAACTTGTATATATTTTAGTTTATGCACTCCTTAAGAGTGGGTTTGTTTTCAGGCTGCTTCCCTCCTACAGCAGCATGCTGCTGTTTCCCAGTTATTTTTTCCCTGTTGTTGCTTCCCCCATCATTGCTTGCCCTGTTGAGGTTTGTCACACTCTCCTTTGTTTTGCTTGCCCCCACCCACCAACCTCACACTTACCTCCAGCATTCTTGCTTGCCCAGTTTTTAGATGTCGCACTGATACAGCAACCCGTTAGTGAACCTTGCAGGCACAATTCTATCATATTGGGCTCTAAAGATAAGGCTGACAAACACTATCTCGTTAAAATGCCTCAGGGTGCAGACGTTTTCCAGGTTTGTATATTACTGTTAAGAAGAAACCCATCCAGTGCTGCAAGCAAAGCGACATCATTGGCAAGGACATTTTGTACATGGACACAGCAAGCTGTTCTGGTGTTTTAATGTATGTATTATCTACCTAGTATATTCACAGGGGCTTCCGTTTCAGCTGTAGGTTTCCGTCACCAAGCCGGGTTTTCTACATACTTGCCCATAACAGAAGCTCTGTGAGCGAGATTACGTGTGTAGGGAGCTGGGACTTCAGACTATTGTGCTGAATATTGTATTTATGGGGGATACAAGCTACACTACAGATGTGTCGCAGAACTTGTTAAATTACTACCTGTGCATGCCTGTGGGTTTCCTTGTGTTTCTTTTTGCAGTAAAAAAAATCCCTGCCCTGGTGAATTTGTGATGTTAGCGTTATTGTATAGTCTTTGCATTTACATAGCACTTTAGAATCCCAGGTAAAGCCCAAAGTGTGTTTAAGGTGGACAAGTAACCACTCTATTTGTCACTCACCGTTTCTTAAATTTATATTCCTCAACTGCTCACAAAGCTAAAACTTACCCCCCAAAAATACTTATTATTTATGACTTAGGCAAAACATATTGCATTTACCAATGCTTGTTCTTTAGCTGCCTGTTTGGCGTCAGAATGGCATCCAGTTAGGTGACGCCAAAAATAGTCAATTTTGTAAAGCAGACCAGACACTGCTGAAGCAACTTCTTGACTGTCATGTATCTGTCAACTCACCCGCATTTGACGGGTGTTGCTCACTTGTATTCACGTCAAACAAGGCTTCTAAGTCTTTTTATTTATTTAATGCGATTTTATATAGCTCGAACTTTACCCAAAGGTGTCAGAGCGCTTTACAAGAGGACCCGTTACGTTACATAAGGACTTCTGAGTACACGAGTTACATCTTTATCGGAGTAACGAGCTTTCAAACGTATACCATCCACCAAAAACAGTGTTCATTTGCAACAGAACTTAAAGGGATCACCCAAAACGCCAGATTGCACCCGCATTTTTGATGCACGAGTTTCAACGACATGCCAAGATTCGAACCTACAACCAATAAATAAGACGGGCACACCTCTGAGTGACGACACATTGAACTAGACTACCGAAATGATACTAGTTTTTCGCTTCAAAGCGATTGCCATGATTGGGTCAGGCAAACGCTTCTTTTAGGCTCCATCGTCCGCCCGATTGTAGACTCTTGCCTGACCCTAACATGACCACGGCTCTTGTGCATTTAGAAACACGAATGCTCCTTGTTTAGTGTTCAACTTGAACTTTCTGAAAATCACGTGTCTTGACAGGGGCTTCCCCATTCTGTTGTGTGTGACGTTGCCGGGCGAGGCAGCCAATGAGTGACACAGCCGGCAGCAGGGGATTTCCAGGCTGATAAACGCTGCAGCTTGGTTTCAGAAAGTAGAACGCAGTGGAGTTAAAAGAGTCGGGCAATGAGGAACCAGCGGGATGTCTCGGGGAGCGGCCGTTCGGGTCCAGGTGAGGCGCAATACTGAATTTGAAGGGAGGTGGAAAGTCATCACTCCAGATGGGCTGCAAGGAGTAGCGGAAGGGACTCTAAATACTATGAAAGGATAGGGGTTTCGGAATAACTAGAGAGTGTCGCAACATCATTAACTTGAGAGAGGGGTAGGAAAGTGGATAGGAATCTGGACAGTCGGTGGGTAGAAACAGCAGTATGAATCCTGGTGGGAAGTCGAGCAATTGAAGTGATGTTGGTAAATGTTGTGCGAGTCGTTGCAGCGATGACCCCTTGGTGGGGTTAGCATCTGTTAGCTGTTGCTATTAAATGGGACTGCGTGACATCATCACAGAGAAGGCCCTGGAGAATGTGCGGATTGATGGAACAGTACTGTACACGGGGGTGTTATCTCCATTGGGTTCACTAATGCAAGCAACAAAATTGTTCCCCAATCTCCTAGTTTTGGTGTAAAAAAAAGTCACTAATTGGGGTATAGTCATAGGCCCTGGTGCCGCTGCACTATTGATAGCTATACTCCCGATTGCTGACCAAGAAAGGAGAAAAACTACAACCCTAATCCCGGAAAGCGGAACAGTGACAGTGTTGACCATAAGTAAGAAAGTATGGTAAACAGTAACACTTCTGACCATGAGGAAAACGATAGGGCCAATCGTAAAAAGGATGGAAACGGCAACACTGTTCATGAAAGTGAGTAAACAGCAGTAACCATATAAGTGGAAAAAGTGACATTCGTGGTGAGGGAGAGCAGCACCAATGCTCATCGAGGGCGAGAGATAGAATTGGAAACATTAATAATTCCTGGAAGGAGACAACAGCAATGACTCACGAAGTGGTTGGGGAGACACAAAATAACTGTAATCTTGGGACAGGAGAGGAAAGTGATGCACATTCTCCGAGTCTGAACCCAACCCCACTCCCTCAAATAGACAAAAGTGCCTAGACAAAAGTGCCTAGGCAACTGTACCTGTTAATAAACTACTTTGGAGCAGAAATGAATGGGGCAAACCATTGAGCTTGTTCGAGCTGTTTCTATCTAGGCTTCGTTAACTAACCCAGGTAATGGGGCACAGCTTTGCTATGATATGTCGGCCCTTTGCTGTAGCTTCTCAGTGGCCCTCGGTGTAAGGAGAAACTCAGTGAACACATATGACGCAAAATCCAGAAATTGGCTCACGCCTTAACTCCAAAACTGTTTTGAGGATTACACTGAAATAAAAAAATATGACATTAGTGTTCCAGCTCTCTGTGCATAAAGTCTTACTGTCTAATGGGATTCAGTCAGGGCCAGCTTTAGGGAGGTGCGACCGGTGCAGCCCCACTGGTGCTGTGTTTTTTTTTGTGCAGTTTTCAGGCATCAATAAAAATGTCAAGATAACTCTGGTGATGAATTGTTCCTGCAGGAGAGAGATTGGAGTTTTGTATAGTGCCAGTTTGGCTCATCATAAAGTAGTGCAGGGAGTTGATATGCCTGCTGCAAAAAATGAGTATAATGCACAACAATATTTTGTGGATAGCTCAGTGGGCTACTGATTTTGTCACAGAGATCCATTTGTTACTTGCAGTTCATAAGTTACAATCCTAACATAGGACAGTGAACGATGAACTATTATCAAAAAGCTGCATGCGAACTGCATGGTATAGTTTTGTGCATTATGGGCCCTATTACGATGTCAGACAGAGTTTCCTCCTCCCGACGACATACCAGTCATGGGACTGACCGACTAATTAGGATGCGACCGAAGACTGTTCGGTCACATTCCTATAATTTACAATGAGAGCATATATTCCTCCCGGAATACAGTTCATCCCTGCACCCCGTGGCAGGCACCTCAAAGTGCCTGCCACAGGGTGCAGGGATCAACAGGGGGCACCTATGCCACCTTGGCCTCCAGCCGGAGGCTGCGCACTCATGGGGGCCCTGCTGGGGGCCCCCAAAGTCGAGTTCCGACAGCCTTTCTGTGTCAGAAAGGCTGGCACAGAAAGGCTGCCGAAACAGGACATCGTAATCCCAATGGCAGAAAGAGCCACCCTTGGGATTACTGACAGCATTCTGACTGGCGGACGGACTCGGAAGCCAGTCGGAAACTATTGTAATGAGGCAGACAGAAAGGAATCCGACTGGCAAATTACGATGCTTTCGGAAAGGCTCCGACCAACAGTCAGTGGCTTTTTCAACCGCATTGTAATTGCCCCCCTAGTTTTTTGCTCAGTCTTTCAGTATCCTAATGTTGCTAAAAAGGGTTGGGAAGAAATACATTGTTATTAGTAAGGCCAATCCAACCTCTGTGGTACTTTTTAAATACAGAGTTTGTACTCTCCAGACTAAACACTCTTAAAATGTACTGCCTATTAGTATGGATGATGTGCGAATCCTACATCTTGTAATGCTCATTGTCTTGATGTAACATTTCCCATCGACTGATTTACACAAGTAGGATTTATTTTCTCTGTATAATGTGTGTGATGTAAAGTGCTCTGACACCCTACACTAGTATAAGTAGTGTGTGGTGTTCTTGTCCTTCCCCGTGATGTTTAGGCTATACTACGTATTCATTCATAGGCTATTTTATGTATTCTTTCCTAGTCTGAATCCCAGTTCTATGTTGTTACCATGGAGCTACATTCCTAGTTAGAATCTAAGAATGTTACTGCTTGAATAGATTGTCAGTTTCTTGTGTCGGTTGTAGGATGAAGTCTGATGATATGGAGCTGCAATAAAGACCTTACCGAAGAGCCTATGCCTGCCTGTCTTTCTTCGGTGTTGGGCATCACCTCATTTTGGCGATGAGGATGGGTTAACTAACCAGACTAGCCTTCCATTCACTCTCTGTCACAACACGCACTCCCAGGTCTTCCCCAGAAAATTCACCAAATAAACAGTCATCCTCACAACCATCATCCTTGGTTGAAGCCATCTCCAATCTCAACTATCCTGTGAACAAGGATGAGCTTGTCAAATTTTGGGGGGATGGCAGAATTTTATAATAAATTTGTCCCTAGTTTTGCACAAAAAACAGAAAATATGAGAGCTTTGCTTAAAAAAAGAAGTGAATTCATTTGGGACAAGTCTTGTTTTGAAGAGTTTGATCTCATCAAGAGTTGCTTGAACAAAGCTCCTAATCTATCTAGTTTTGATCCTGCAAAAGAGTCGCTCTTCATGACGGATGCTAGGTCTAAGGGGCTGGGAGCTGTTCTCTTGCAACCTGGTGAACACATTGACAACACCATTCTATTTATTTCCAGACCGCTTAGAGGTGCAGGGTGTAACTACTCTGCTATAGAGAAAGAAGCTTTAGCTGTTTACTGGGCCATTCTGAAGCTCAAAAAGTTTATTAGGGGCAAGCATTTCTCAGTGATCTCAGATCACAAACCTCTAAAAGAGGTGTTTGAGAAAAAAAGTATTGATTGTGTTTCCCATAGAATTGGAAAATGGGTAGTTGCTCTGCAAGATTTTGAATGTTATGTCTCTTGCTTACCTGGGGCAGGTAATATTCTTACGGATTGTTTGTCTAGGCTCAGTGGTTCAGCTATTCCCGATGATTGTGATGATGACTGTTTTGTTGGTGAAGATTCTGGGGAAGACCTGAGAGTGTGTGTTGTGACTGAAGGTGTTGTGACAGAGTGAATGGAAGGCCAGTCTGGTGAGTGATCCCATCTTACAGCGGGTCATCACCTATGTACGTGATGGTTGCTGCAAGAAGCGTGATTGTGATGACCAAATTAAAAGGTTTTGGTGTGTGAAGGAGGAGTTGTCGTGTTCGAACGAGTTGCCTTTCAGAGGCAGTAGGCTTGTGGTTCCTTCAGATCTGCGTGACAAACCGGTGGAGTGTTCCCATTCTAGTCACATGGGAATAGCTAAAACAAAGGAAAGACTCCGAGAAACATATTGGTGGCCTGCGATGGATGTTCAGATTGAAAGATTGGTGCACGCTTGTTCACAATGTGCGACCAGTGATAAGGTTCTTAAGTGTAGGACTCAACCCATGGTCATCAGACAGCAAGCTAATGGTCCCTGGGTTGATGTCACTGTGGATATCCTGGGTCATGTGAAGTTCAGAACTCAGGATAGTTATGTATTGGTGTGTGTGGATATGTTTTCCAGGTGGCCAGCCATTAAACTAGTCCATTCGGTGGACTCCTCTTCTGTGATCGGTTTCTTTGATCTCTTTTCTAGCGAGGGATTGCCAGCTTCTGTGTTAACAGACAATGAGGTACAATTTACCTCTGGTGCTGTGGAAGAATTTTTGAGTCAGAGGAGTATTACAAATAAGCACGCCACCCTGTACCACCCTGAATGCAATGGTGTGGTTGAAAGATTTGTAAGGGTGCTCAAGGAGGCTATGCAATTGGCTGTTGTCTCTAGTTGTGACTGGGAGGAAGCCATTAAAAAAAAGAAGTATGTGAATGCAGGTTTACCCCACATTCATCCACCGGGGTTTCTCCTGTCACACTGTTTTAAGGAAGGGTGGCTAGTACTCAGGTCAATCCTCTCTGGGTTACCTCTAGAAGAATTGAAGTTGGGGGCATGATTGACCGCACTGTGGGATGGAAGGATCGCGAACTACAGAAGATGCAGGAAAGGACGCTGGAGTTTAATGTGAGAAAAGCTGTGAAGAAGACTATTGTTCAAGTTGGAGACTGGGTTATAGTGAGATTCCCTGAAAGAAGGGTTGGAAAGACGACGTTTGGACACCCAATAAGAGTTACCAAACTTCTGGGGAATGCTGTAAAAACCCAGGATCACAGAGTATGGAACCTCAACAGGATTGTTAAGTGGCCTTCCAAATGTGTTGGGGGGGGGGGGCACTCCTCCAGTGGGTCATCTGCTCCTCCTGCTGCTCCTCCATGTCCTGTGGAAAGGAGACCTAGTAGGGTGGGGAAAATTCCTCTTCGTTTAAAAGATTACAGTTAGGGAATGTTGTGTATTTATTGACTGTATTTTGTGTATTTCATTGGTTCATTAACTTTGCATATTTTTCTTTTGTTGGAGAAAAAGGGGAGGTGATGTGGTGTTCTTGTCCTTCCCCGTGATGTATAGGCTATACTATGTATTCCTTCCTAGTCTGTATCCCAGTCCTATGTTCTTACCATGGAGCTACATTCCTAGTTAGAATCTAAGAATGTTACTGCTTGAATAGATTGTCAGTTTCTTGTGTCGGTTGTAGGATGAGGTCTGATTATATGGAGCTGCAATAAAGACCTTACCTAAGTGCCTATGCCTGCCTGTCTTTCTTCGGTGTTGGTCATCACCTCATAGTGCTATAAAACAAATGAAATGCAAGTGATGAGTGGCACAGTTGGAGGGTGGTAGTGAGGGAATCCATGGAGAAGGAGGTCATGGGGGGAGCATCAAAAAGGACTGTCCTGGATTGGGGAGAATGTTTAAACAGCTAATAAGCTGCAGTGCCGTGCATGTCTGTGCGTTTGCCATTATGAAGGTAGTGCGGCTGTTTGCATAGCTTTAATGTATCATCACATTGTCTGCAAAGCTTTTCAAAGCACTTGACTAAAATATATTTACAGGTCATGTGTTCTTTGTACCATTGTATACTTTCAAACTACATTTTCTAATAGAATACATACGATCCTTTTATGTTAAACATAATGTATATCCCAAATTCCACATATGTAGGTTTTATATAAAACACCTTCTAAATGATCTGCAGAGAAGCAAAAATGAGAATTAGAGCGGGAAATGTAATTATATTTGGATGTATTGTGAAAAAATGTGGGTGGCCTTAAAAACCTGCTGTCAAAGAGATATGACCAGAGTTCCTGAAGCTGTGAGTCAAACCAGGAGAGTTCCTATTAATGCAGTATTTAAATGGCATGGCAAAAATTCTGCGTTTTAGTTTGAATTACTGGGATCATAAAAGACTTTACAATTAGGACTGTCAAACATACCTCAGGGCTTTTCAATTTATTGTCAATATAGGCCATGCAAGAGATGTTTAAAGAAGGTTATTTATACCGGTTCAGCCTTACCCGTAAGTTTAAACATCTGGCAGTCTCCTATTTGGATGAAGCACTCGCTTTCCATCTGGCCAGCCACGTTTTGCCTGTTTTCCTTGATGTACTGTATCCACCGTTAGTAGCAACAAAGAAACAATTCTCCTTTTATCTGTTTAATATATTGAGCACTAAAACATAATTCGGGGGCGGTGAGGGGGGAGTCGTGGGGATTCTTACAGATGGTTGGGTAAAACAGATGACCAAAATCAATTTAATTTTGATTCTATGAAATGTTAATGCTTCATATTCTGATCAAGACAGTAAAGGTATTGGCATTAACATGAAGACAAGCTGGATCAGATCAATGAAGCCTTGTGTAGTGTGACATAGTAGAGAACACAAGGTGAATGTCACAAGAATGTAGTTTAATAAAGTAAAAGGACCCGCAGGGAGCGGAACAGATTAAACAAGCAATTAAGGGCGCCAGCTGTTAAGTGGTTGACAATGACAGCTGACGTCATATAAATAGTCAATGAACATTCCATGATCTGTCATAGGATGCCAGATCATGGAGATAGAAAATGCACTAATGTTATTACAATTGGAATACAATGCAGGAAGTACAACATCTCCCTTTTTCCCATGTGAATAACGACCTTTATATATTGAGAATCACTCCATTACATAGTCTTTGAATCTTCCAGGAAGATTTATGACTCTTCCCCCTCTAGAATAATTTTCTTCTACAGTTGTCTGAACAGAACCATGAGCAGGCTCACTATATACATCAGTTTCAACATTTCCAGTACACATGTTATCGCCACCATGTATTGTAACAGAGTCATCTTCATCCATAGAGGTTCTTCTTGAATTTACTATAAACTCTGAAGAATCTCTGTAACTGTCGTTGATATGTTCTGTCATAGAATTATTTTGCATGTCATCCCATTCAAGAACACTATCATCGACGCTACTTTCATGGTTTTCCTCACCTCTCATTATAATGCACTCTTGTCCTGGTTTAAGTTTCACCACATGGTCTTTACTTCGCCATCCTTCTCCTTCCACTAAAACTGCACCATTAGTAGCTTTGTCTACTCTCTTGGGTTTACTATACTTGGACTCTCCCTTACTCACCATACCTGGTCTTTTCACTAAAACCCAATCACCAGTTTTTATACTTTTCACCTTCGCCCTATTAACCATGTCGGCATATGCATTTGTAGACCTTTGTTTTCTTTCAATGTTTTCTCTCACACCTAACTCCTCATCATTTATCACTTTAGATTCAGTTGCCTGGTCCGACAGGAATTTTCAAAAAAATACCCGCAGGTCCTTTAAACGGTATCCCATCCTCGTCGCCAATTGTAGTGTGACATAGTAGAGAACACAAGGTGAATGTCACAAGAATGTAGTTTAATAAAGTAAAAGGACCCGCAGGGAGCGGAACAGATTAAACAAGCAATTAAGGGCGCCAGCTGTTAAGTGGTTGACAATGACAGCTGACGTCATATAAATAGTCAATGAACATTCCATGATCTGTCATAGGATGCCAGATCATGGAGATAGAAAATGCACTAATGTTATTACAATTGGAATACAATGCAGGAAGTACAACACCTTGCTTCCTAAAAGAACAAACAGAACAAAATAACTCACATCTTTCGCAACTAAAGCTTTTGCCTGGAACCTAAAAACGCAGTGACGTTGCTCTGGGGAGAGCGGAATGTTTGTGTCTTAAGATTTCAGTATGCCAAAGTATCATAGAAAGCAATGACAATCTACTGCAAACCGGGCTGTCCATTGGCAGGAAGTTTAACCTAGAACAAAAAATATTTTAGTTAGGATCACACCATTAAATGGTCTAACTTATAAGACAGTTTCTTTGTGCAGAAATATGTAATAATTCAGTCATTGATTTTGGGAAAACAGAGTGAATAATTTGTTGGCAGAAATAATGAAGGCACATGATCGTAAAAATACATAGATCTGGTTCTGACACGGAATTTTCGTGCTGATACTCCTACTTTCCTTTTAAGCAGGGCCTTGACATTCTTAACCTTACAAACAAGCATTTGTAATGCAATAGGTCTTGCATTACTGGAAGTTTGAGCCATTGGCGCTGCAATTTTGTTAGCAATGCCAATAGCTCAAAGTTTCAGAAAAGCGAGACCTATTGCATTGCAAATGCTTTTGAGACTGTTTCCTTGTCTTGCGGAGAGGGTGAGGGGGGAGAGAGAGGAAGCATGAGAGGGATAGAGGGAAAGAGAGAGAAAGGAAGAGGGATAGAGGGAAAGAGGGAGTGGGAGAGGTGAGAGAAAAAGAGGTAGGGGGACAAAGAGAAGTTAAAAAAAAACGCACGCAACCACCAATAGCAGCTGACGAAAACAAAAGCACACGCACAAGCATGTGGTCTGCTTTCAGAACCTCCTACATGAGGTCTCTCGCTGCGCGAGCAATGCTGCACACTGCAACGGGGGTGTGTGTGTGTGTGTGTGTGTGTGTGTGTGTGTGAGAGAGAGAGAGAGAGAGAGAGAGAGAGAAGGGTTTGTGGAGGAGGTATGTGTGGTGGATTGGAAGACGGAGCTTCAGAGAAGCATCCATGTAAGAGTGTGATATGAAGGCAGAGTGTTGGTGCATACTAGGTCTCTAGCAATGGACAGCTGCTGAGTAAGCTGTGGCAACATGTGGAAAAAGGAACAGTCTCTGGGGAAATTACTAGGAAAACGTGAGACTGGGCCTTATTCTTGATGCCCATTGAAATCCCAAAATGTGCTACTGGTAACCTCTAACTGGCAAAACCTGAGAACCAGAGGCGAAACCTGTGCAGTGAAATGACCACAGCACTTAACCCTGCTTGCAGGCAAGTAAAACAAGACGCTGAGTAATGAAGATCACCGGGCAATAACACACAAGGTATGTAGGGCAGCGCCGAAAGTAAAATCTGGCAACACTAATTAAAGCATGTGCCTTGTTCTCTTGTGTTTTTTTCTATGCGATACAAAAGGGGATGATGGACGGAGCTTTTGAGCAAATCAAACACTCACCCCCAGTCAACTGATCTGGGTTTAATCCATCACCATTCTTTAGCTCACTCCGCCACCCCAGTTCCGACATGGCCATATGCAAATCAGTCCGACCCTGTGCCTCATGGGAACAGTCCACCCGAACTGCCAAAGCCATATCTTCCCTGGACCGGAAACAAGCATCCTGGGACCGGTTTCTGGCATTTCAGCCATGTTTTTTCTATAACAAATAAGAGACCAATGGTATACCTACTCATTCTGGTTTTAACCCCGACATTCAAGTTGCTCACATAAGAGGTACAAGGGAATTGGACATCCGCCCAGCTGTTCTGTGCATAGCCGTAATACCATGACCACTTCCTGTCTTACACTAATCTTTTTGGCGTCTCACTTTATGAGGACACTATATTTTTACACTTGCTTGACTTTGTCGAACAAATTGGTTAAAAGCTTGGAAGAGCGCTGCCACACATGTATACTTTAAGTTCATAAATACAAACAATGCAGATAAACACATATATTAGGCGGGACCATTAAATCTTACTAGACTGGAAGCATTTTATGCCGATACAAGGCTGTGACTGATGCCTGATTTAAGTGTGAGGTGCACGAACTTTCGGTGAAACGGCGTCCCAAATCAGCAAACGTAGCCAGAGCCGAGCTGGACCGAAGTACATTTATTAAATAAAATAAAGACTTCTAACTAAAGATACCTTTCAGCTGGTCGATTCAAGCCTTGAGTCCAGTTCCTGAGGGTCGTGTGATCCCGGAATACAGAGCGTGTCTCTCCTGATCCCTTTGGTTCTTTGCGGGTAGAAGCTTGCATGAGATGGCGGGGTCTGCAGGTCCTGGGGGCCGAGGCCACACACATCTGAGCCTTCGTGGAACAGCGGGCCAGATCTGGACGAGTAGGCGACTGAAGCAACCAGTGGTGCTCGCGCACCACAGAGGAGCGAGGGCAGAAATCGAAACTAGTGGTGCGCTCGCACCACAGAGGAGCGGAGGCGAGGGAGCCTGTTGTCTGTGCCGCTCCTGCTGCACGTAATAAACACCGTTGGGAATGGGTGGAGCAAAGGCGGGACATGTGCCCGCCTTTGCCCAATTACGTGCCTTATTTAAAAAAAAAAACACGCTAAAGCCAATTGCAGACGGGGAAAGCAAAACTACACGCACATGCGTGTGGTCAGCTTCCAGAACCCCCTACATGAGGTCTTGCGCTGCACGAGCAATGCTGCGCACTGCAAAGCTAGACGCAAGACCTAAAAAGCTGTAGCCCTTTATTGGTCAAAAAGGAAGGAAGCATCCCAAATATTATTGGACGATTCAACCAACAATGTAGCAACAAATGATAGAATATTCTTTTGAAAAGCATTCAATTGTTGTTTGAAAGACTGCAACACAAATGAAATTCTTATACTCTAACTAAATTTCACAAGAACTGCGAGACCTACTTACATTTATTTAGGAGTCTCGCAACTCGCTGTCACTCAATACATTAACAAGAATACTATTAGCACAAAAAAAGACAGTGCCCCCGACTACACACTGCTCCCTTTGCATCTATATTTTCAAAATCGGTCTCTCGGGGCATCGACATTTGAACATTTTATTGATGCTGTAATACCTTCAGTGTATAATCCAACCAACTTGGTATGGTGAAAAAACAAAAACGTGTTATCTGCGAAATACAAGCATCTTGTTAACAATGTAATTTTTTTTATTTTAATTGCTGAAGGTTACTACTTGATCTAATTAATATGATAATTTAGTTTTAGAAGAACTCAATCTCAAATTCTATTAATAGTTAATTTGTGAACAAGATAAAACAGCAAACCTCTAAGTAGGATAAACACTAGAAAATGGATTTCACCCTAACTGCAGTTGTTATGACTAACTGCATAGCACTGAAGAAGTATTAGATGAAAATACCACAAAGTGGAGTCAAGATGCAGATTCCAGGATATCCATGATATTCCGTGAGGTATTCTTACTGTAGATATAAAACTACATCTGTGGCACCATATCTGCATTGTAGAGAACACTTTAGATCAATATGCTGCAAGTTAAGTACTTCCAAATATGTGGAAATGAAAAGGGTACATTTTATTTAATGGTCATTAACGTGGGGGTAGCATTTTGAATCAGTTGACTTCTTATGGGTATCAACGGTAACATATAGGATAGACCCTTTTCTAATTCCCTTTCGTTAAGTTCTCTACCAGAAAAAACTTTTTCCTGTTCCCTTTGACAAATTATAGAAACTGGATGCCTTTTCCACAGTTACAATGGGTGGCAGATAGGTTTTTGTACTGTCTCCCCGCTTGTGTATTCCAGTATGATGTTCGCTGACAAACCTGGGCTTATTGCTCACATCAAACAAACTGTGCAAGGCTTTGAGGATTATTGCATGCGGAAAAGTTAACCAAAGCAAGAAAACACAAATCCTGGTTTTGGATAAGAGAGAAAGTCCAAAACTAAGCCACAAACGTAAACTACAAAGGAAAATTCTCCCAAGTTTTGACTAATAAATAGACTTAAAAAAATCCTCTGTCTAAGCGGTGTAGATACATTTGGTGCAGCAGATACAGTTGTACCAGGAGCCAGAGGGCCCTACTGAACCCTGACAATGCTGTATTTTACTTCCCCAACAGCAGTCAAAGGAGCCATTGTCCTTGCTTGCACCAGGACACATTGCATCTATGCTACTGCTCTGTCAACGTATTCGCTGTCTTAAATGCTAATTCTTTTTCCCTACTATGCTACCTTGGACACAGTCAAACGTAATGCTCATAACCTTCCCATGGGATATTACTAGGGGGGTGTGCATCCTATCTCTCCAACCACTCTTTCTCTGTCACTTGGTGCTCATCCCTCTTTTTGCCCACACACATGCAAGCAGGGCTGGACTGGAGACACAAAGCAACCCTGGTAAATGTTGTCAGACCAGCCCCCCTACAATGCATAGCGAGCAAGAACAGCACGTGAGCTTGACCACTACAATGAGGTCTCGGGCAGCATTCTCTCAATTACATTTTGTGAAAAAATGAACAAAAATGGTGCATTCTGCAACACATTTTCATTATATATTCAATTGTATTAGCTTGTACAGCACATTAAATCATGACCTTACAGTGTACCAGGATATGACAATATTGTTGGGGCCCTTCAATGATTCCCTCACTATCACCCTCCAGCAGTGCATCTCTTCTCTCCATAGCCCCTCACATGTATTTAATTTGTTTTATGGAAATTCTCATAGTAGTGTAGGGAGTTGGAGCACTTTACGTCACGCACAAAACATGTTTTAAGAGTGCTTGTTATGTAGAAGCATAAACCCAGGATTCAAAACGTAACAGTGGTTGGATTTACTATACGTAACTTTAGAATCTGTACCATGCAGTTTGCATGCAGCTCTTTGATGGCAGTTCAAAGCTCACTGTGCTTCATTTATTATGGTTCCAAGTTATAACTTGCAAGTAACTGAAGGATCTCTGTGACAAAAGCAGTAACCTACTGATCTATGCACATTAAATACAGTTCTATGCTCTGTATGGTACCCACTCTTTGCGGCAGGCATAGTAACCCTCTGCACTTCATTGGATGAGTCAAAACTACCAAGAAGCAAAACTCTCTCCTGCAGGAAGATAAACCACCAGAGATATCAACCTTGACACTTTTATTGTTGTCTGAAAACTGCTGGTATACACGGAACTCTGCCATGAGAGTGAGAAGTGAGTCCTTATGATAGACAGTCCTGCTGCAAATCAAACCTCCCACCTCTCCAGCCTCCCGGGGAAATGTCCAAAGCCCAGTACGGACAGTTCCACCTTGCATGAGAGTCCGCATTCCCCAGGAACGTGTTGTTGTCGCCTGTCCATAGTCCTACTGCACCAACTATCTTGGCAACCTAATCTGCTCCTTTAGTTTTTAACAGCACAATGATGCACAAATATTTGTCTCCTTACCTTGTTCACTCCTCACATACAAAACATCATGACTTGATCACAGCCTTACTATGAAATCTTCCTTTGAAATACCACTAGGTTGAACTGTCATCTAGTACATCATTAGCGTTAAGTCTTATCTACAGTGCGAATAAAACCAGTTTTCATGGGTTTATCAAAATCCTTTCGCGTCACTTCACACAGACGTTCTAGTCGATCCACTTTTTCAAAATGCTCTTACAAGCAAAACATAGAGGTTGGGCACCATGTCATAATTTATTTTTTTAAAGTGATCAACATAATACAATAACAGGGCAAACAAGTGCACCAGTAACCCATGGGACATGTCTGCCATACAACACTAGATGTAGGAGAGATAAGTGTCTAAAGCATAAAAATGCACCAATTTTGCCCCTATCCAGGAGTGCTTCTGCTGGCAGCCCCTAGCTATGTAGAGGTTTTCTCCAGTTGTGCACACTAGTCCATACATCTCTACCATTCCCTAAGGGTGGTGTTACCTTTGATCTCCATTTTCGGGCAATATCACGCTTCACCACCACCGTTGCCATCCCAACCAGATATGAGCTGCCCTGAGAATTCCCAACCCCATCCAAAACAACTAGAAGGGCATGAGTGGGTGGAAGGGTGATGTGGGTTTGGAGTATTTGAGTTTGGGCAGCCATAATTTACTGCCAGTAGGCATCTATTGGGGAGGGGGGTGGAAGAAGTCTGCATTGGTACAGGGACATCGGGGATATCCCAGGTGTTAACTCTACTGGCCTACCAGAGCCAAAGCGCTGTGAGATAGGTGGCATGGAGTTAATTAAGTTGTATCAAGCGGAGCCTCGAGGATATTGCTAGTTCACAGCGGGCATTTGCGCCAAGGACCAGTCAGTATTGCCCAACTGCCCGACCCATCTGTCTCATTTCTGTCTGAGGAATGAGAAATGCCATCTCATAATTTAATATGAAAAGGGTCCAGGTAGCATTCCAACATAAAAAGTCTACCCCAGGACCACATCGAAGAAGCTTTCTCAGGAGGCCCAGTGTACAGCTCCGTTCAGTATTTAGATGTCACAGCCCGTTTCTTAACTACCTCACACAGTTTTCAGTCAGACCTGTCCCATCATTCCGATAGGACTTTTAGTCACTTGTTGATTTGGGCTGGCCCCAGGATGTACACTTCAGTGAAAGCGCACACCACATTCACACAGACCATACCCCATCCAAAATGTACACACCCAAAGCATTCAAATTAGGAATCTGATCAAACTACACACTCAATTTAAAGATGCAGTCAAATGTCTGTCTGTTTCCTGGTGCTACTCTTTTTCCAACCGAGATTATTTGTTTCCCTGATACTCCTGCCCTGACAATACTGTATTGAGGGCTTGGCTCCCCTGCCTAAAATCCCTCACTCCTCCATCCTCCCTGGGAGCTTTGGTGTAAGTCACCTCTACCATAGGACTTGAGTGCTTTATCTACTCCCCAGCACCTAGGTTTCAACTACGGAATTAAAAAATACTATCTTAAACTCCTCTTAAATATGGCCATGTTACTAATTAGCAACGTTGTATTGATTAAACTGAACTGTGCGATAGCTTACTGAGGTAAATGTGTGTCCCCTACGACAAAAGTGTGAATGTGTCAGAAGAGGTCTGTTTAACGTACCCAGGTGATCACCCATTTTGATTCAGATGCAATAATCAGGTTCTGTCTAGACTAAGCACAAGGTCTAGTACAAGTTGCTTGCCCTAATGCTCAAAACAATGCATAACGTGCCACCCTCATACCTCTCAGCTACTCATCTGACCTGTCCTGACCTGAACAATATGTTCTACTCACCAGTGCTTACTCACTGTTCTGGAACCACCCTACGCTTCTTTGTGGTTTTGGTCTTTCTATTAACTTTGTCTATTCCTGTGGACTGCCTTCCCTCATCAGCTCTGTGCTGCCCCCCACTTTCATTTTTTCAGCCAGCCCTCAAAACCCACGTCCTCCGATTTGACCACAATCAACCTTGCCCACTGTCATTGCTACCAGAGCTGGCCCATATTATATGGATGTGAACATGTATAATATATAAATATGCTCTTAATCTATTGCATCACCTTAGGTCTGAGTACTCACAATCCTGTATCATCATATCCTTTGTCTATACAACCACGGATTCACTATTTTCTCAAATAATGCTGTGCTCCTCTCTGAAGCACTTCTGGTTGAAGAGCTTCCAAATGAATAAATGCAACTAGTATGCTGTCACGGTCTCTCTGCACTGGTATCTTCAAGTAGAAGACAGGCATTGGTATAGACTGTCTGCCAGCTGAGTGGCGTTTCTAATGCTAGTTATTTTTCTTTTTAATGCTGTAGTAAATCTTTAATTCAGATACATTAAGAACAAAATGGGTGCATCAAAATATGCAGTAAGGGGAAGTAAATTTAGTGGTAAAAATGCACATTAGGCCGCATGTTCCCTGGCATTATTTTAAGCAATTTGAGCTACAAACATTTTTGCGAAATCTGTAATTTTTGCCAATTGTGGAGTATGTGGAAAATCCATAATTTTATGGTAAACATTTTTTTTCAAGCCAAGTAATTCAAAATACACATGAAATACAACAAGCATTTACAATGCAATAGGTCTCGCATTGACGAGAGTTTGAGCTATTTAACAATGCCTTTTATTTTTGTTTTCTTTTTAAAAACATAAATAAAAGGCATTGTAATTTACAATGCCAATAGCTTAAACTCGCGTAACTACGAGACCTATTGCATTGCAAATGCTTGTTTTATATGGAATAAAAAAACTGCAAGCACAGCATCAGCACATCACCGTAACCATGAGGCACCCAATGATAGCTCTATTACGTTCTGCCGAGCAGGCTCTACAAATAAGTTAAACAATTCTACCTTAAACATTTTCAGTATTCTGTATCTTTATAAATGTCATATTTAACATAAAAATGTCCCTGAAAAAAAGTTTAAATAAACCAGTGATTGCGTCCCCCAAGGCTGACAATACGCAGGAGGCGAAAAACGTTCCTGTCTCAACTAATCCCTTTTCGAGAATGTTCACGGTAGGTTGAGTGACTAAAATAAGAGCCAATGGTAGGGCTGCCACGAGACGAGTATTTTATTGGCATGTCAGTTATATTTTTGCTATGAAATGTAAAATAAAAGGTTATACAAACTTATTTAAATCCTACATTTTTTTCCATTTGAAATACAAACTGAAAGGAACCAAGAAAAGTAAAAAAAAAACAGGAGACACTGCCTGGCGGCCGTGAAACTGAAAGGGGAGGAGAAATGGCGAAGAGGACGAGAGAGTAAACAAGAAAAGTAAAAAAAAACCAGGAGACACGGCCTGGTGGCCGTGAAACTGAAAGGGGAGGAGAAATGGCTGAGTCAGAGCGCACGCTTTGATGCAGAAGGGGGCGGGGCAGAGCGGAGCGGGAAGAGCTGCTGACGGCACCAAGCTGGGGAACAGATGGCTGGCGATTTGATGCTCTGCACGCGCATTTTAACTCATTGCGCTTGCACATTGACCTAAAAGCGCACGTGCACTGCATCAAATCGCCACTTTGGTTAAACTCTGGATAAGCCCCTTTATCTCTCGCCAGCTCGAATGCGCAAGCGCATCGGCAGGCGAGACCTAAAAAAACACATAATGGGCACCATGTGTAATAGGATCCAACATTGCCATCTCTGGGTGCTTGTACCATTTACCAATCATTCTGCCTTTGGCCTTTTGGTGTTTAAGATTTGACGAGAACACCTCAGTGGCAATATTAAATGCACGTTTAGTCAAATTAATTGCTAATGCAAGATCTAAAAAAAGTAAAATAACTATTTACGTTACTAGCACTTCTACTGCATGCTTTTACCAGAGGCTTGTTGGAAAAGCCATTTGGCTGTCTATGCAGTCTCGCTACCTCTGTGACCCTGTGTAGGGTGCTACTTTCCCGGCCACCAGCTTACTATCACGCGCGGACGTGCACAGCTGCCATCTGTGGTAGCACCTATTGTGCAGTTGCTTTATATTTACACACCAAGCGCTCGCTGCATGTCGCGCAGTCACGCTTTAACTTTAAATATTGTTATTTGTTTTTAAAAAAATGGTGCACCCGCTTTATATTTACAGAAAAAGCGCTCGCTACATGCCTAGACTCTTTAACTGTAAACAATGCTTTTTTTATGCGCAACACTGCACTTCAGCCATCCTCTGATTAGAGCCATCCGGTGTCTTCCTACTCACAAGCACATCATCTTCTTAATAAAAAGTCCCAGAGATGTTTCTCCTTCAGTGTAGAACAGCCCCATACTTCCACGGCTGCCTGCCGCTGAGCCCCAGGGCCGGGACCACCTGCACTGAGTCCGGGCTTTAGTCTCATCCGTGGCTACATCTCGCCTGAAAGTGTCGGTTGCTACATTATCCCCTGACATTTCAGTTCCAATCTCTTAAGATCTGGCGGCAGCAGTCACAGCTGAGTGGCAAACAGAGCACCGGCCCCAGGGCACTGATTGCAGGAAGGGTCGTGGCTTTGAAAAACAAAAAGATGCATCAAAAGATGTCTATCAAGAAATGTAAACCACTCGGCGTGAGGGGATCCTGCACACATAAGAAAATGATACGTCCTGAAAATGACAAATGTTAGGCATTTAGACTGCTAAATTCCCTCAGATTATTTTAAGAAACTGTGTTTTGTGGCGTTGGTCAGCTACAAACTGACAAACATACCCACACTACGCATCTTGCACCTCTGGTAAAAACACTGAAGGCTGTCGATCCCATCGCAGACCACCATACAAACCCTAGTCACGGTTTGCCAAGCTGCGCCCTTAGTAGCGCACTGAAGTAAAATGTTAAGGCAGCGTCCTTTCCCTCAAATGCTCTCATTGTTTCCAGGGACTATAAACTTCCCCGTCTCCTCCATCCCGGTAAGAGGTCTCCCCCCTCAGCAGCACAGACAAAGCCACGAAGGACCCCTTCCGTTTACCCTTCATTCTATGGGTCACAAACCAGCTGTTCTTTTGAAGAACCCCTTACCATGTCTCCTGGGATGCGAGAGTGACTCCTGAGCCGCTCTTGTCTAGCTAGCCAGCTACAAAGCATAGGCTGAGCCCATGGCCCAGTACAGAATGGAGGCTACTGCACATACAGCAGAATACACACACACAGCACACCGTCCAAATATTAGCAGCAACTTATTCCGATTTAACAAAAAGAAGAGAAAAGCTACTGCCTACTCGAGGGTGCGGGGAAAACATGGCGGCGGCTAGCTAGGGCGGTGCGCTCGTCTCTGACGAAGCTCTTGCTGACATGCCCCAGAAGGTGAAGTAACGGTATCGGTATCCTTTGATCGTGGATCATGCGAGTGGTGAGACGGTAAGGTGATAATATCGTGGAAAAATTTGAACTGGTAGCTGGTTTTGCAAGCTGAGACAGAGGAGACGGAGGAGAGAGCAAGTAAGCAGGCGGAGCTCTGAAAGTCAGCGGTGTGGTGTGGGGTGGTTACCTGAGCCGCTCCGAGAGGCAGCGGCGTGCACCGAACAGCGAGCGGGCTCAGGCTTAGTCTCCCCATGAGTGTGAGAGCGGGCGGGAGTTCCGCTAGTCCGCGGTGTGTTGTGGTCTGCCGAGTCGCTCTGAGAGGCGGCGTGTAGCAAACAGTGAGCAGGCTCAGGATCAGGGGGAGAGTGAAAGTGAGCGGGCGGGTGGAGTTCCGTCAGTCCGCGGCGTGTTGCAGTCTGCTGAGCCGCTTTGAGAAGCCGAGTGGAGATATTTAAAAAACAGAGCTCCCGAAAACTCACGGAACAGGAACAGGCAACAAGAGCAGCCGGTATCTTTAAACAATATCAACATCAACATTGAGACATCGAGACCCTGATTGGAAAAGACTGAAAGGATTGAAAGCTTGGTAGTGTGAGAACAGCCTGGGCACTTCAGAAAGTAACAGTGTGGTATCAGTGCTGCATTAACATAAAGGTGGATAGAGCTGCCAATGTGTTGGGGGCAGGCTCTTCTTCCCACACCTCACCGCTGGGGAGACGCAGCCGTGGAGCTTCGAAAAAGTAGAAGGGCTGCAGTATATAGCGTCGCTGCAAAAAGAGTGGCAACAACTATTTGGTGCGGTAAGGGGGACCAGCAGAGGGTGTGGAGTTCTTTGGGAGGGGAGGCTCAGCCTGTTGATAGCCAGGACCCTATAGATATACAGGCTTGTCACTCTTCGCATAATTTTGACCCTGCCCCCAGACTCTTTACATTTAATGCACAATCTCAAAACTCTTGTCAGGTATCGAGCGACACTTCATATTCAACTATTGCCAGAACCCTGGGGAAGCGGAAGGCTAAGGGGAAAGGGAAAGGCAGCAATAAAGACAAGGAAGTAGTCGCCCCTACAGGCCCCAATGACACAGGCCAGGCACAAGTAGCAGAAAGAAGTCCAGGGGAGCAGTCTTTCATAGAGTCTGAGCCAGAATTTGAGCGTGAGGCAGGAGTTGATACATTACAACCCCCAGCCTTAAGAGTATCGAAAAGGGGAAAGGAACATCAGCTACGGTATACCGCTCCGAAGGAGCTACCGCATAAGGCCAGCTTGAGCAAAGGGGGTTCTAAAACAAAAACTAGTAAAATCTCCCGAATCACACCCTCGTTGAAGTCTTATTTTAAGGTCCTCCCCCAGGTCTTAAACATAAATCAAGAGCCCCAAAAGTCTCATTGTACTCAATTTGCACCCGCATTAGTGGAAGATATCGGTGCTATAATCACTTCTACATCCTCTACATCTGTATTTGGTAATCTGGAAGGAAAGGAAGGAGAAGTAGTAGGGGCAGGAGAGTTATTTAGCGGGATAGAGATGGGGGACCCAGTTGGACGAGTCGCTAATGTAACTTCTCCGCCAGACCAGCAAGCCTTGACCGCAGGAACAGCAAGTGAGACAAAAGACTTGGATCAATGCAGTGGGGGTTGCGAAGCAAATGGTAGCGATGATACTATCCAAGCCATACTTCTCAGCATGAGGGAAGAGATTAGAAATGGGTTTGAGGAGTCTAAGAGATGTTTTGAGGAGTCCAGACACACTCAATCAGAGATCTGCACAATGTGCGAAAACCTAGAGTCCAAGGTAGATGGTCTCTCACTAAGAGCTGGAGGTCTAGAGAATTGTGTTGAAGAGCTCAAGGCTAAACTGGAGTCTGCCGAGGCGAAGATTCAGACATTAAGACGGGAAGGCGACACAGTCAAAGAGAGAGTTGAGTCTCTCGAAAATTTCTCCAGAAGGAATAACTTGAGGCTCCTAAAAATACCGGAGGGAAAAGAAGGAGGAGACTTAAAAAAGTTTGTTGCAACTTTACTAAAAGAATCTCTAAACTTGGATGAAACTTTGTCTGATATAGAAATAGATATTCAGAGGGTACACCGGGATCCGTTCCGTCTTAAACCGGGCAGGGATAAACCAAGGAAGGTCCTAGTGAATTTCTTAACATATTCCTTGAAAGAGAAGATCTTGACCGCAGCTTTGAAAGCCAAGACTTTGAAAGCCTCTGATTTCTCTTTTGAAGTGAGATCGGACCTGTCGAGAACAACGTTGGACAGGCAGTGGGAATTAGGTCAACGGATGGAGAGATTTCCTGCCTTTCTAAGGATAATGTACAATAATAAAATGTACAATGTCAAGTCTCCCTTGGAAGCCGATGAGCTACTTGCCACTATTAGTGATCACGCAAACCCTCCGGACCGTGGGTGAAATTCTTGTAAATGTTTGTAAATGAGTTAAAAAAAAAAAAAGGGGGATAATGTGGGGAAATAAATAAAAGAAAAAAGGAAAAGGAACAAGAAAGGGGGAAAAAAAAAAGGGAAAAGGAATAAAAAAGAATATAAAAAAAAAAGATTTAAAAAAAAACAAAACAAAATAAAATAAAAAAGGGTAAAATGGAGAGGGAAAAAAAAAAACAACACACGAAATTATGAACACTTGGGTGAGGATATACAACTTTGTCATTAAAAACACCATCGGGTGATACATAATAAAAGTTTACTAATTTGGGAATTTCACTATAGATTTCCACCCCAGTATACTCACTGTCAAAATTTCTGAGCTAATAGGCTGCAATGATGCCTATCTTTTGATTCCCACACTATTGCCCAAATCCATCCTTGGCTATTAGAGTATTACCAATAGCAATAATATGTTATAGAATAGCTATTCGATAAGGGATCTATAATCCTGCTATATGAATCACCACTGCTTATATTTTAAGCATAGTGACCAGTAAAATGATTGATAATATAGATACTAGGGCATGGAGCGGGAACATGTCAGAGACGACAAGCTGGCAATTCATCATGCCAGAGTAAGTCGGGGGGGGGGGGTTTCTAGGGGAGGGAGGGGTGGGAAGGGAAAGGCAAAATATAAAAGTCCTCATAAACCGAATTCTATAATAACGAATAATATGGATCCAATTGTGTCTCAAAGCGACTGCTTGGCCAAAACAGAAAGAGATATAGCTAATGATAGGTTGTCTCCCAAAAAAATTAATAGAGTTGAGGGCTGGGAAACAGTGTTAAAGAGCTTTAAAATTAATGTCAGACATTAAATTCTTATCCTGGAACGTAAATGGTCTGCGTGTTAGGGCTAGAAGAAATAGAATCTTACAATACTTAAGAGACTCACCCGCGCAGATCATTGCGATCCAGGAAACACATTTGAACAAACAGGAGATTACTGATATACTTAAAAAGCTCAAATGGGTCGATAAATTTATAACTACGGACCATAATGCTAGTATTCGTGGCATCGCCATCATTTTTAAAAAAGCAGCAAAGGCCCAGATCATGGGTTGGAAAACAGATGCAAGCAGCAGATGGCTGATAGTCAATGCTCAATTATACTCAAAGGGTGTTACCATCATCAGTTATTATGGGCCTAACCAGGACGACCCTTCTTATTTAAACATTCTGCAAAATCAGCTGATTTCTTGCTCTGACCCCATAATATGGGTCGGAGACTTTAATTTGGTCTTAGACCCAAAATTAGACAAATCTGCTACCTCTAGGGCCGTAGTACACAGCAATATGAGGGATACACTGCTTAGATGTATGTCGAATCTTGGTTTAATCGATCTATTGAGACAAAGAGCTGGGAATGCCATGGGAGTCTCATACCACAATTATAAATACAGACATAAATCACGTATTGATTATGCCCTATTTAGTCTTTCAATTAAAGATCAGGTTAAAAGTATAACATATCTGCCTCTACATCTGTCAGATCATTCTTCTATTTTCTTCTCGATAAAATTAGAGCAGAAATCTACTCACCTGTCTTGGTCTTTTGACCGAACAATTCTATTGGAGGATGAGGAGAAAGATTATTTGAAGCAGGAAACTGTCTCCTTTTTAGAGCAAAACTTAGGTTCTGCCTCTCTGGTTATCGTATGGGAGGCTTGGAAGGCCTTCATCAGGGGTTGTATTACAGGTAGGGCCTCATACAGGAGAAAGAAATATGAAGAGGCAATTCGACATATAGAGCAAGAACTGACCCATCTAGAATCATCAGACCAGCTCCCCTCTGATAATCAAGAGGAGAAAAGAGAACTAAAGGCTAAGCTAGACACACTATTGCAGGAAAGGATAAATAAAAGATGGCAGGCAAGCAAACTTGCCCACTTTGAATATGGTGAATCTGCTGGAAAATTGCTGGCTTGGAAAATTAAAGCTGATCAGTCCAGAAACTTTATTAAGGAAGTGAGGGTCGCTGGGGAAGCCAATAGTAGGTTAACAGATACAGCTATTGGGGAAGCCTTTAATGAGTTCTTCCAGAATATCTACACAGAGGAACTTAATGTTAATTTAAATGAAAGGAACGAATGGTTGAATAATATAACTCTCCCGAAATTGGAAAGTCACCAAACTGAAAATATAGATAAAGCTATAACGGAATTGGAAGTTTCCAAAACTATTAAACAACTAGCACAGGGCAAATCCGCGGGACCAGACGGTCTCCCAGGAGAATTATACAGGGTACTTAATTCTACTCTTACCCCAGTCCTTACAAACCTTTTTAACAACATAATGATTAGAGGGGAGATACCACCAAGCTCTTGGGGGGAAGCTAATATAGCTTTAATACTAAAAACAGGCAAGGACCCAGCAGAGTGTGGATCATATCGCCCAATCTCGCTTCTCAACAATGATTACAAAATTTTTACCTCAATCTTGGCTGCCAGATTGGGAAGCGAGATTGGGTCAATTATTCACTCTGATCAAAAGGGGTTTATTAGAGGTCGGCAATTGGCCGACCTAACCTACGATTTGGTGGGTGCCGCGGATATCGCTTCAACTTTCGGCCTACCCCTGGCCATCATGACCCTCGACGCTACAAAAGCGTTAGATAGGGTAAACTGGGTATATTTAAATTTAATATTAAAAAATACCATCTGGGTCCCAAATTTTGTAGGGCCATTGGCTTACTATATAATAACCCTAGAGCATCCCTATTAATAAATGGTACGCGAACAACTCCTTTTAAAATGAGTCGAGGAACAAGGCAGGGCTGTCCCTTATCCCCCCTTCTCTTTAATTTATATGTAGAACCGTTTGCACAGTCTATTATGGAGGATACTAACATTCCACATTTTACTATTTCAGGCTGGGAAAAGAAGATCGGCCTTTATGCTGACGATATAATTATTTATACAACTGATCCCACGTTGGCATTCCCAATAATTATAAAGAAAGCGGAGGATTTTGGAAAATTTTCGGGATATGAAATTAACGCAGGGAAAACCGAAATTATGGTTTGGAATATTCACAATCTCCAGCTCCCGGTAAAATCTTCACTGAGGTACCTGGGAATTACAATTACCAAAGATCTAGAACACCTGGCTCAAAACAATTTAGCTCGTATTCCCCGAGAATCCCAAACCTTGATGAAAGCTTGGTCCTTCCTCCCGCTCACCATCTATGGGAGAACTAGCTTGATAAAAATGAGTATCCTCCCGAAATTTACTTTTATTTTTAACTCCATTCCGTTAGTCTTTGATAGCAAACAGCTTGTAAAGTGTCAGCAAAATATTAATTCATTTGTCTGGGGGTATAAATCCAGCAGATTAGCCTGGAAAAAATTGAGAAGGAGAAGAGATAAAGGGGGGCTCGCATTGCCAGATTTGGAATACTATGCCTGGGCATTTCATCTGACCCACTCCAGGATGTTACTTAAGATCCTTTGGGAAAATGCAAATGGCCTTATGTACAAGGCAATGCTAATAGGTTCGGACCTTCCAGTGAATGGCTTTCTCTTTAAGTTCGGACACCAGAAGTTCTTTAAAAAATTAGATTAAAGTCACTATTGGGTACTTTAAAAGAATGGTCTCAAATAAAATCTAAGGCCGGGATAGGATACCTGTCCAAATATGCCCCGATTTGGGACTTACCGGGATTAACATCACAAGAAGCCAACACAGTTAAAAGAGTCTTGCTAGATGCAGGTATCACACAGTGGGGCGATCTCCTGGTGGAAGGATCAATCATTGATTGGGATATTTGTAAGCTCAAGGTAACTTCATCACTCTCTTGGTTAGTATACTTGCAATTAAGCAGCTGGCTTCGGATTCAAACTAAGAAGAAAGCAATGATGGGAGAGGAGAGTTCGTTAGAAAATATCCTAGTTGAAAGACCTGCCGGGAAAAAGGAAGTAGCACTCTTTTACTGGCACATCATAGAGGATGGAGAGAGGGATCTCAACCTCCCGGAAAAACTCTGGGGTGCGGAGGGACAACCACATATGGAGGACATATGGGAGGAATCTTTTACCCTTCTCTATAAAATCATCAAGCCAGCATGGCTGAGGCGCAACCATTTTTTTACACTTCACAGAGCGTATTATTCTCCTAAACGCCTGTCGAAATTTCAACCCGGGAAGTGTTGTTGCAAATGTTCTTTTTTAGCAGCCTCAGATCTGCACATGTTCTGTGAGTGCCCGAACATTGCCACCTTCTGGAACGAAGTCAGAACAACACTCAAATCTATTCTCGGTTTATCTATCCCGTGCTCATGGCTTTTAATCATTTTTGGAATAAACGACAATATCAAGGGATTAGAGAGAGAATTTCTGTTTTACGCCATTTTACTGGCAAGAAGAGAAATCTGCAAAAACTGGGTCAACATAAACCCCCCAACACATGCAGAGTGGCTGTCTTCATTATATGCAACATCAAAGCAGGATCTATCCAGAACATGTGGACCTCGATCTCTGAGATTTTGGGACCTCTTGATCAATTGGAGAAGGGATAGTTAGCCAACCCGGGTTATTTTATTTTATTTTTTTCTCCCCGGGTCCGATGATTAGGCCTAAAATCTCTCTGTCCAAAGGGAGGCACCGTACAGTTATTGGACAACTGGCCGAACTGGTCCGAAGGGAGAATGTTCGTCCAAGCTCTGCTGGCGACATTGGGACTGACTCTCTGAGTACCTGGAGCTTACTATTGGGCTTCCTGGTGCTATAGGGGGGTCTGGCCTCATGTTTGTGCGGATAGGAGCACAGTTGGATCGACTTAATGGCTAATGAGGACAAAAAAAAAAAAAAAGAGAAAAGAAAAGAAGAGATATCGCGCTTCGTCCCAAATGTTAGCAGAAAAAATCCTGACAGCCCAACCTCTACCACCAATTCGCTCCATTAACTCCGAAATGTATTATGTGTACTGGACCTCAGTGCGTAACGGCATTCTGGTCCCTCAATTCTTAGCTTTTAGGACTGCCACTGTTGAAAGGTAGGGTAACTTCCAACCTCCAGTTTTGCAGAATTATCGACCTTGCTAAGAGAGTGGTTAAAAAAAGTGTTTCTTATGGAGCAATTTTATATTAACGTCGGATGAGTAGCCCGATACTGCTGTCTATCAATTAAAAAAAGTTCATCTCTAATGAATGGTAGCAATACTCCTGCACATCGGCCCAAAACTGCTTTCTTTTTGGACAATTCCAGAAAATATGTGTTTAGTTACCCTCACTGAACACCTAAAACAGCTGCCTGATATTTGAGGATTATTTTTATTCAGAAAAGCCGGTGCTATAAAGCAGCCATTTCGTATAATACTGCAGACAGCAAAAATTCGCCCCCTCTTAGTAAGGAAAAGTAAAATAAATTAATCTTATTACAAGTCTCTGCCGAGATCCGAAGGCCCTCTCAGACTGCCGTTTCTCATATGCTGTGCCGTTTTCATAAATACATCGGTTCCCTTATTTGGTCTAAAGTTGGCTACCCAATAGCTTATAGATCTGCCTGTGTCTATGTCTCTGTCAAATCTTTTAACTAAATCTAAACTTGCCATAATTATTCTTGAATCTACTTCTGTTAAAAAGCGTATTACGTGAATAAACGACCATTGAATCAACATTTTAGTGACTAATGGAAGGTTCAACTACAGTCCAATCCATCCTGGTGTGCATATTCAGAAAATCCTCAATACTTAGATGCCATCTCGCCCCCATGTGGAAGCGTTTTTTTAATCTATTAAACGAAGGGGGCTGATGTAGATATACAGTTAAACGAGATACACCACTAATGGCGTGTACATCAATGTTTAAACAAGCATTGGCATAGCCAATTCGCCTTTGGGACCTTCTAAGTGTTTAGCCATGCAACAGTTAATGTTGTTGCACCATGTATATTGTGCTGCATTACTAAATACTTATAAGGTCCCAAAGGCGAGACCTATTCGCTATGCCAATGCTTGTTAAAGACTGGCTATTTGATAGAAGATGTAAATTAATCAGTGAAAAAATACATCGAACAACTGAGTTGAAAGCCGAGGAGGCAAAAAGCAGCACATGTCAAGTACCCAAGAATTTAGAACAATTCCTTGAATTAAGGAATTACGTTTTTTTTTTAAACCGCACTCTACTGTTTATAAGTTGGTTTCTCCCTTCTGCCTGTCAGTTACAAGCTGGTTCTGGGCACATGACTTGATTTCAAGCTGGAGAACCCATATTCTGTGGCTCTCTCTTTCTCTGATGTTCACTGTAGTACATCATTGCTGTCTACAGCCATGCATCAAGCAGCGTCCTTTTGAGGCCAGCTCAAATGAGAAGACAACTCATGCTTAACCACCACAAAACAAGCATAGTAATAAAGAGCACAAGTCCTACGGCTTGCTAACATAGGTACTCACTTCTTTGGCCTGCGACTATACATGCTTATAATGTTGCTTCTCTCAGGGAACATTGATTAACTGCAAATGCATTTCCCTTTCTGCTGCTTACCAGCGAACTGCAGTAACACAGCACCACTACTGAACCCTGTGAGAAATGGGGATCTCTAGTTGGCAGTGGCTAGCGCCAATGTCCAAATAGGGACCCCTCTTCCTAAGTCAGAGTAAGGGGGCTACACACTTTGATAACCCCTGCTCAACCCGGTGGTAAAGTAGCACGAGCGGACGGGCCTATCTCAGAGGCAGTGTGTGAAGCATTTATGATCATCCACAATAACGCAGTGAAGACACTACAAAGGGACACCACACAAGTAGTTATAGAAAAATGAGTATCTTTATATAGGCTTAACACAAGCCTCAAAAACGATCATGAAGCCACAATGCACGTAAATGTAGGTTCACTTAAAAAGCAATGAAAGCTCGGAAAAGCGTGTGAAACTAACTAATTTCGAGGCCAGTCTTCGCGACCTGGCGATGCACAATGTACCTGAGGTTGAAAGGGGCACGGCTTGCAGCTTCGGGAGGAATCCGCAATGATGACAGGCAGACTCGCAGCCGCCACAGCTCCCAGCTGCAGCGGTCCGCGGCGTGCACGCATGTTGATCCTGAGATGGTAATTAAAAGGCAGCCACCCAGTGGTAACAGTGCTCGGTGGTGGCGGTTTGCGCAGGTGATAACAAAGCTCCTCGAGGCGGTGACTAGTGCTGACTCTCAGCGGCACAGCTCCTCAGTTGCAGCGGCCCACAGTAGCGATAGCGATGACTTTTGTAGCACAGGGAAAGGCGGGCTCTCAGCGGCAACGCCATCTCAGCTGCACCGGCCCACAATAGCGATAGCGATGATTCTTGTGGCACAGACAGATGCGGGCTCTCAGCGGCAACAGCTCCTCGGCTGCAGCGGCCCACAATAGTGATTTTTCCCGTAGCCCAGGCAGATGTGGGCTCTCCGCGGCCACAGCTCCTCAGCTGCAGCGGTCCGCGATATCGATGATTCTCGTAGCACAGAGAGATGCGGGTTCTCACCGGCAACAGTTCCTCGGCTGCAGGGGCCCACAATAGCAATAGCGACGTTTCTCGTAACACAGACAGACGCAGGCTCTCAGTGGCAACAGCTCCTCAGCTGCAGCGGCCCACAATAGCGAAAGCGATGATTCTCAGCCCACGTTCCCTGCAGTAGACCCAGAGGCTCTGGAACTTGACAGAAGCCTCACCTATGAGTAGAATCCTCCACAATAGGAATTCAGAAGGCTGAGGGGTGAAGTCTAATGTCCCTGAGACTTCAGCAGGAGGCAAGCTCAAATCAGGTCCTTGGGTGATTGCTTCAGCAAGATGGATCAAAGTTTCAAAGTCCTTTCCCTCTAGTTACATGGACAGAGGTTTGTCTTGACATCCAGAAGTAACACACCCCTGCAGGGGTTTTAGCACAGATATTTATACCCAATAAGTCTTTGTTCTCAAAGGTCACAAGCCACTGAACCCAGCCAGGCCCAGTTTGGTGTTGTCCTGGAGCACTTTGTTTACAAGGCTGAATCCTGCCTTTCAGGAAGAGGGGGTCTGCCATCAGACACACAGTGGGGGGTGGAGCCATAATTTACCTTGCCAGGCACAGCCCTGCTCAGATCAAAGGGTCAGCCCTCCCCATACTCCAACTGCAGATCTCTCTATTCAATCGAGGTTGGGCTCAGCCTGCCCTGTCCCTCTAAGTCCAGACAGCCAATACACATAACAGCAGAGCACCCTGGAAGACTTAGGCAAGAAAATACCTACTTTCTAAAAGTGGTATTTACAACCACAGAATATAAAAAGAATCCTCACCAAAAGATGTATGGTAATATTCTGAGCTCAGGCATACTAAATTCGACTGTCTACTTTACAAGCTGCTTCGGTGGGTGGCGCAATCAGCGCTGCAGGCCCACCAGCAGCATTCGGTCTACCAGCCCTGGGCACACACGGTGCACTATACTAGGGACTAACAGGTAAATCAAATGAGCCAATTAGGGGAGTACCAATTCATGCAGTCAATTTACAATAGGGAGCATTCGCGCTGTGGCACTAAATGGCAGTGGCACAGCGCCGAGAGCAATCCACACCAGCAAACACAGAGGAGACAAAAAGCGAGAGATGGAAGGGAGACCCACGCCAATGGTGCCAGGTCTAACCAACCCATACAACACCTAAAGAACTACCTGAAAGAGTACATATAGAACTATCTTTATTGCATAATTGACTGTAAATACTTGTTTGTTACATACAGTACGGTTTGACTGTAGTTGTAACAGGAAAATACCTAGTGCAGCTTGCCATATCTTAAGGTGCACAAAGCATATGAAAGTACATAAAACAACCCTAAATCACACCAAGATTGTCAAACAAGCAAATGTATTCTAACAGAGCCATGTATAGAGTATGTCTCTGTAGGAAATTGGATTTGAGATGAGTGACGACCCACCTCAAGGAATAATTACAACCTGTCATGGTGAACCCTGAAAGTCACTAAATCAACCTGCACTGCACCCCTGTGGTAGGTATGGCACAGAGCAAACAGGCTTAACTTAGGGGAATGAGTAAGATATTTATGCAGTACCAAAAGAGTAATAAAGTGAAATGGCAATTGTAGGAAGGTAGATCCCTGACTATGGTTGCCCCCAACTTTTTGCCTGGTGTTTTGCTGGTTTTCTGACTTAGTTGACCTGGGACCCTGCTATTCAGGGCCCCAGGCCTACTGCTCTCTCTGTAAAATGGATTCCATGTACCTTAGGTACATATCTAATTGGATACTGAGTCACCTTATCAGTCCCTGTAAAGTGTACCTTAGGTACCCAGGGCATAGGTGTACCCAGGGCCTACCAGGGGCTGCAGCATGTATTATGCCACCCCTGGCTGGCCATCCAAATCTGACACAACTGGCTGCACGACAGCTGGGGCAAGGTGGTGTAATCACCCTTTGCTTTAGATATAGTATACCTATATCTAACCCTAAAAAATGGACACACAGATCTCCTATCAGTCACTCCTATGGCAGGCCTTGACAATCCTGAAGGCAGAGTGCTTGGAATCGTGTGAGATAGTGCTCTGGCATGAGCTGAGCCTGTCTGCGGCTTTCGGGAACCATCCCTTAGCCGTTTCCATGATATCGCATACCATATACTCTTAAGTGCATTATAATCCTCGCGGTTATATGCCAACTTTGGTATCGCTTTATCAAAACATGTCGAGAAAGGTGTCATACGAATTGGAATACTAACCCCTCGCCAATTCTGGCGACGGGGTTAGCATTCCACCCTTCTAGAGGGACACGACATGTATGTAACCTGTAACCCCGGTTAAAGTCAGACATAGCCTCAGCTCCACAAGATGGATGCTGCCACCGAGACACAAGTCTGCCCTCCTGCTGCTGGGAGTCCTCCCAGCACAGGAGGCAAGGACAAAGGGTTTCCTGCCAGGGGCGGTGCCAGCACCGTCCCAGACAGGGTTTTGTGTATTCTAGGTAGGCAGGGCTTTAGAGGAAGGTGACTGCAAGTGGCACCCCGGTGCTCACTATGCATAGGCCGGCTGGAACCAGTTCCAGGGGCACTCCAGCCCCTGACCTGGGGAAAGCCCGCCAAAGGAGAGGGGTGTAACCACCCCCCTCCTAGTCCCACCCATAGGGCAGGACTTAGTCGCGTGCCAGCCCCTTTTTGCAGGATAAAGGTAGGAACTGGCCCCCTTCCAAATCAGATCATCTTTGAATCCTGAAACTACTTTCCACGAAAGGAACTCAAGACTTCTTTCCAAGATTCTCCCTTGTGACTAAGGAGTAGTCACCCTGCAGCAGCAGGCACCAACCAAGTATCGCGGTTTGTTGCCAGTCTCTCCTTCGGATCAAGACTGCTCCAGCACGACGAGAACCGGCTTCCCTGGCACCTCTGACCTCAACCTACATCATCAGCCCAGCTGTGATCCGTGGGTGTGACGAGACCTCGAGGGACCGGCCATCTTCAGAACTGCACGACGCTTGTCCAGCACGACTCCCGAGTGACCCTCGACTGAGTGCTTTGGGGTAAGAGAAGCCCCGACCCTGAGCAGCTCCAGCACCGAAGTTCAGCCCCCCTGCATCCACGAGATCTGCGTGGGGCCCTTCTGCTCTTTGCTGCCAACCGCGTTGTCCAGGTCGCTTGCCCGTTGGCTAGTGGCCCTCTCACGACGCTCCACGACGACAACTACTGCTGGTCTGGTTGCTCCAGACTAGCCCTTGCTCCCCTCCAACAGAGGAGCACCCTGGACCCTCCTGGTCCACTCAAGACGCCATTTTAGGTCCACCGCGTGGGCCTTGCATTTGCCAAGACTTGTTGCCCCAATCCTGGGTCCAGCGACGTCGACAGCAAGAACCTTCGTGGGACAGCTCGCACCTCCATCCTGGTCGCCGACAATGCCTCCTGGTCCGAGAGACTGCAGAGCCCAGCAGCGCCCACTCACCTGACTGCGGTGACTTCGCCCGGTGCCATCCTGGTGCCCACTTAATCACTGGCTAGTGATTCAGAACTTGGTCCCCTCTGCTTTCAGGTCTTCTTCTTCCCTGATCCAGGCTTGGATCTCTTCGAACTTTTCTTCACTGGCCGCCTGCCAGCAACTTCTTCTTCAGGCTCCTGGTCCGTCAACGAGGGTTTCCGACGCAACTTGAACCCTATGCAGCCGCAGCCCCTGGGCTAGGTAAACTAAGTACTCCGGTGCTCCAGCATAGTCCAACACTCTAGGTGTTCGGATCCACTCCCGTTTTCGTCCCAGCTAGTCGGGTTCGCCCGAGAACAGTGACTTTGTAAATTCTAGCTTCCATAGACTTTGTCCCGCATCCCACGTGAGAGTGCACACTCTGCACCCGAGTTCCCTAGGCCTCCTGCTAGTAATCTAAAGGTTCAGTAGTCCAGTCCTAGCTATCCCAAAGCCTCTGAGAATAGTTACTTACCTGCTAGTAATTCGCATTCCACTTTCATAGTATATGGTTTTTCGTGCCCCTCGGGCATTTGTGTAAATTGTGCAACTTGAAGTATTTTTATAAGAGTTTTGTTGTGTGCTTAGCTCCCTGACTCATAAAGAGTTCAGGGTAGTCTTGTTATAAATAAATATCTGTTTATTTTCATAACAACTTGTGTGGTGTCCTTTCACTTGGTGTTCAAGGGGTAATGTGATGGTAAAACAGCTGGCTTAACACGCCCTCTAGAGTCTTAGCCTTAGACTGCTCGTATCCATGCTACTAGGATAGCTGGTCTATAAGGTTGACTTACAACCAATCATCAATAAGGGTTGTTTGGACTGATACATAGTAATCACTAGAATAGTGAGCACTGCATATCAGGCCAACTTCTCACATTGGTGAGCAGCGGTTGGGATTTGAGCTTGCTGTTGTTTTACCACACATATCCTAAGAATATCATTGTGAAAGATCACATAAGTACTAAAGGTACATATAACTTAGCTTAGAATACTCTGAGTTCTACTGAACCAGCTGTTGTAGCTCCTAGGGCCTAGCACACCCTAAACTACAACTCTAGCAAGGGATCAGTAGGCAAACATATAGTGTAGGTAAGTGCACCACTTACACCTCACTAGAAAAGCATGTCTACCCATGGAGAGTCTTCAGAGACTCCCCTTGTGGTTATTGACCCTCCACAGGTCACTTCAAGATATGCAGCTCTCAGTTTCCAGGAGATGAGACAGGTGTGTACCTCCAGGAAACTGAAACAGGGGTCTAACCCCACCATTCCCTTTCTGATAGGTCTCTTAGAGACCTATGATGCGAGAAAGCTTTCTCAGCTAGATGGGAATATGCCAGCCTTAGAGGGTACCACTGGGGATCCAGACCTCCACAACACTGTAAATGCAGTTGAGGAGGAGGATCCCGAGGAACTCTCTGGGGATGAGGCAGACAAAGGTCTTGAGGTAGTCAGAAGGCTAACTAGGGCCAACATAGACTTGCTTGGGCTAGGATCTGGGGGACCCCCAGTACTGACCCTAAGTAGGCCTAACCTTGGAGTTAGGAGAGATAGATCTCTTTCTAGGGACTCCATTAGATCTCTGCACTCTAATGCCTCTTCTCAGGGGAGAAGGAACTCTCCGCAGAGGAGATTGACTTCCCCTCAGAGAAGAGAGCATGAAGCAAGGATGAGACAAGCTAAACTGAGGATTGAAAGGGAAGAACTTGCCCTGGCCAAAGAGAAGCTTGCCTTTGCTAGAGAGCAGCAGATGAGTGGGTTAGCTCCCACTGGTGGCAGCAATCTCCAAAGAGAAAAAGAGAAGGGTTTAGATACTAAACACCTGACAAAGATAGTGCCCCCCTTTAAGCAAGGGGATGACATCCAGAAATGGATGGCTGCTCTGGAGAGGGCCTGCACTGTGCAGTGCATTCCCCAGAGTCAGTGGGCAGCTATACTGTGGCTCTCCTTTGATGGCAAAGGTAGAGATAAGCTCCTCACTACTAGAGTTGAGGATGCTAACAATTACCAGGTCCTGAAAAATGCACTGGTTGATGGGTTTGGCTTAACCACTGAGCAGTACAGGTTGCTGTTCAGAGACACCCAGAAAACTCAGTCTCAGGACTGGTCTGACTTTGTTGATTGTGCCACTAAGGCTTTGGAAGGCTGGCTACTGGGTAGCAAGGTTACTGACTTCACAGGATTGTATAATCTTATTATGAGAGAGCAAGTCTTAAATAATTGTCAGAACCAGTTATTACACCAGCACCTGGTAGACTCTGACCTGACCTCTCCACAAGAATTGGGTAAGAGGGCAGACAAATGGGTCAGAACCAGGATTAGGCCCAAGAACCAAGGTGGTGACCAGAAAAAGGAATCAACCAAGCCTCAAGAGAAGGGTGGGAATAAATCTCCAGATCAAACCACATCAGGGCCCCAAAAATCCTCTGAGGGGGGTGGGTCCCAGAATCCTTCTAATAACCAGAAGAAACCTTATTGTTATCCCTGTAAACAGGTGGGTCATTTGAAAACTGACAGCAGTTGCCCAAAGAATAACAATAAGGAGAACATACCCCCAAGTAACATTCCCAAACCTCCTGTTACTATTAGTAGTAATCCCCCAGGTGGTGGGCGTGCCCCCAAGAATTTGGGTGCATTTACTTTGGGAGTTCCTGGGGACTCTGGCCTAACCAGGTCCCCAAACTTAGATACTCTTGTCTGTGAGACTGGCATGGGGTTTGCCAACTTCACAACTTGTCCCAACACTTTGGGCAAGTACAGACAGGAGCCCCTCATCAATGGTATAAAAGTTGAGGCCTATAGAGATACAGGGGCTAGCATCACCATGGTGACTGAGAGTCTAGTCCCCTCAAGGCAACTTTTACCTGGTGCCACATACCAGGTGACCAATATTGATGGAGTACAGAGAGATCATCCCATGGCAGTGGTCAATCTCAGCTGGGGAGGTGTCACTGGCCACAAGAGAGTGGCAGTGTCACCAAACTTGCCTGTAGATTGCCTACTGGGGAATGATTTAGAGCTCTCAGCCTGGGCTGAGGTAGAGCAAGAAACCCATTTCAAAATGGTAAACCTCCATGGTAAGGTTAGTGGGGCAGTGATAGCCACAGCCCCAGTCCAAGATGTCCTCCCTGAACAGGTCAGGAGGGCTGTGCCAGGCACAGCCCAATCTCAGACAACTTCCTTCCCAGAACAGGTTGTCAAGGCTGTGATGGTCACAGCCCACACCCAAACTGAGCCCCCTCCTGAAAAGGTTGGGAGAGTTGTGATGGCCACAGCTCAAACTCAGACAGATAATAGTGTTGTGAAGCCTGAAACTATGGATCACTCCACTCAGACAGAGAGCATTGAGGAGGAAGAGAAATCTCCCTCCCACCAGACTTTAGGAAAGGGTCAGCCCCCTCAGGGAACTGATCTGACCCCTTGTGAAGAAACTGCCACAGAGGTAGTCAGGCCTAGCCTGGCAGAACCCCTGATGTCAGTGGACCCTTCCAAGGTGGGACCCAGTCTGGAGCAGGTAACCTGCCCCTCTCTACCCTGCCTCAGTCAGCCCAGGGCTGTAGAGGTCAGGGAGGCCAGTGATGGACCCCAAAGGGCCCCCTGTCCAAAAGAACCCTCCAATCAGCAGATTAAGGGCACTGAAGCTAGCAGTCCTAGCCAAGTGAAAATAAAACAAACTCCTGAGGGATCCCCCTTAAATTTAGTTAGGGACCTCCCACAGATGGACACTGTTGGGCACAGCCAGACCTGGGACCTAAGGGCCCCAAACCTGACCTGTCCCTCCAGTGAGCCAAACAGAGGGACCCAACCTCCAGCTGTAGGTAGCCAGAGGTTGACCCTGAGAGCCCAAAACAACTCAGTCTTGGAAAGAAAGGCCTCTATGGTGGAAAATGATTGGAGGAAGCTGAGCCCAAAATTAGTGGAGCCTCACTTCAGTACTCCATTTCAGCACCAGCCTTTTCCTTTGCCAAAACACACCGGAGGTAGAGATTCCCTATGGTGGAGACCCTCAGATACCCTTAGGGTGAGGGATTGCTTAGTGGACCATGAGATAGGGGGTAACCATGCCAGTGCTGGTACTTCCTTATATGGCCACTCAGGCAATATAGGCTTACCTGGCAAGGATAGCCTTATCTCCTTTCGTTTGGGGGGGGGGGGGTTATGTAGGAAGGTAGATCCCTGACTATGGTTGCCCCCAACTTTTTGCCTGGTGTTTTGCTGGTTTTCTGACTTAGTTGACCTGGGACCCTGCTATTCAGGGCCCCAGGCCTACTGCTCTCTCTGTAAAATGGATTCCATGTTCCTTAGGTACATGTCTAATTGGATACTGAGTCACCTTATCAGTCCCTGTAAAGTGTACCTTAGGTACCCAGGGCATAGGTGTACCCAGGGCCTACCAGGGGCTGCAGCATGTATTATGCCACCCCTTGCTGGCCATCCAAATCTGACACAACTGGCTGCACGACAGCTGGGGCAAGGTGGTGTAATCACCCTTTGCTTTAGATATAGTATACCTATATCTAACCCTAAAAAATAGACACACAGATCTCCTATCAGTCACTCCTATGGCAGGCCTTGACAATCCTGAAGGCAGAGTGCTTGGAATCGTGTGAGATAGTGCTCTGGCATGAGCTGAGCCTGTCTGCGGCTTTCGGGAACCATCCCTTAGCCGTTTCCATGATATCGCATACCATATACTCTTAAGTGCATTATAATCCTCGCGGTTATATGCCAACTTTGGTATCGCTTTATCAAAACATGTCGAGTAAGGTGTCATACGAATTGGAATACTAACCCCTCGCCAATTCTGGCGACGGGGTTAGCATTCCACCCTTCTAGAGGGACACGACATGTATGTAACCTGTAACCCCGGTTAAAGTCAGACATAGCCTCAGCTCCACAAGATGGATGCTGCCACCGAGACACAAGTCTGCCCTCCTGCTGCTGGGAGTCCTCCCAGCACAGGAGGCAAGGACAAAGGGTTTCCTGCCAGGGGCGGTGCCAGCACCGTCCCAGACAGGGTTTTGTGTATTCTAGGTAGGCAGGGCTTTAGAGGAAGGTGACTGCAAGTGGCACCCCGGTGCTCACTATGCATAGGCCGGCTGGAACCAGTTCCAGGGGCACTCCAGCCCCTGACCTGGGGAAAGCCCGCCAAAGGAGAGGGGTGTAACCACCCCCCTCCTAGTCCCACCCATAGGGCAGGACTTAGTCGCGTGCCAGCCCCTTTTTGCAGGATAAAGGTAGGAACTGGCCCCCTTCCAAATCAGATCATCTTTGAATCCTGAAACTACTTTCCACGAAAGGAACTCAAGACTTCTTCCCAAGATTCTCCCTTGTGACTAAGGAGTAGTCACCCTGCAGCAGCAGGCACCAACCAAGTATCGCGGTTTGTTGCCAGTCTCTCCTTCGGATCAAGACTGCTCCAGCACGACGAGAACCGGCTTCCCTGGCACCTCTGACCTCAACCTACATCATCAGCCCAGCTGTGATCCGTGGGTGTGACGAGACCTCGAGGGACCGGCCATCTTCAGAACTGCACGACGCTTGTCCAGCACGACTCCCGAGTGACCCTCGACTGAGTGCTTTGGGGTAAGAGAAGCCCCGACCCTGAGCAGCTCCAGCACCGAAGTTCAGCCCCCCTGCATCCACGAGATCTGCGTGGGGCCCTTCTGCTCTTTGCTGCCAACCGCGTTGTCCAGGTCGCTTGCCCGTTGGCTAGTGGCCCTCTCACGACGCTCCACGACGACAACTACTGCTGGTCTGGTTGCTCCAGACTAGCCCTTGCTCCCCTCCAACAGAGGAGCACCCTGGACCCTCCTGGTCCACTCAAGACGCCATTTTAGGTCCACCGTGTGGGCCTTGCATTTGCCAAGACTTGTTGCCCCAATCCTGGGTCCAGCGACGTCGACAGCAAGAACCTTCGTGGGACAGCTCGCACCTCCATCCTGGTCGCCGACAACGCCTCCTGGTCCGAGAGACTGCAGAGCCCAGCAGCGCCCACTCACCTGACTGCGGTGACTTCGCCCGGTGCCATCCTGGTGCCCACTTAATCACTGGCTAGTGATTCAGAACTTGGTCCCCTCTGCTTTCAGGTCTTCTTCTTCCCTGATCCAGGCTTGGATCTCTTCGAACTTTTCTTCACTGGCCGCCTGCCAGCAACTTCTTCTTCAGGCTCCTGGTCCGTCAACGAGGGTTTCCGACGCAACTTGAACCCTATGCAGCCGCAGCCCCTGGGCTAGGTAAACTGAGTACTCCGGTGCTCCAGCATAGTCCAACACTCTAGGTGTTCGGATCCACTCCCGTTTTCGTCCCAGCTAGTCGGGTTCGCCCGAGAACAGTGACTTTGTAAATTCTAGCTTCCATAGACTTTGTCCCGCATCCCGCGTGAGAGTGCACACTCTGCACCCGAGTTCCCTAGGCCTCCTGCTAGTAATCTAAAGGTTCAGTAGTCCAGTCCTAGCGATCCCAAAGCCTCTGAGAATAGTTACTTACCTGCTAGTAATTCGCATTCCACTTTCATAGTATATGGTTTTTCGTGCCCCTCGGGCATTTGTGTAAATTGTGCAACTTGAAGTATTTTTATAAGAGTTTTGTTGTGTGCTTAGCTCCCTGACTCATAAAGAGTTCAGGGTAGTCTTGTTATAAATAAATATCTGTTTATTTTCATAACAACTTGTGTGGTGTCCTTTCACTTGGTGTTCAAGGGGTAATGTGATGGTAAAACAGCTGGCTTAACACGCCCTCTAGAGTCTTAGCCTTAGACTGCTCGTATCCATGCTACTAGGATAGCTGGTCTATAAGGTTGACTTACAACCAATCATCAATAAGGGTTGTTTGGACTGATACATAGTGATCACTAGAATAGTGAGCACTGCATATCAGGCCAACTTCTCACAGCAATACAATGCAAATCCCACACAGAGTAAAAAATCAGAACAAATTTAATAAACAAAATGACAAAAATCCAATAAGGGTAACAAGAGATAGGATTTTTGAATGTTTTAGGTAGGATTAGCACCAAGGAGCGCAAAGTGCCAATGATAGTCAATTATTGTTGTAGACAGAGTTAGGTGCAATTTTACACTGCCCGCAATGGAGCGTGGCTCAGACACACCAACCAGGTTTCTCCTGGTCAAAGATTTTTCCTTCTGGCTTCAGTTCTTTAAGTCTTCCAAAGTTCACTACTAAAGCCCCCTTCCGCAGCCACCAAGACTTCAGAGGAGGCATTTAAAGACACGGTCAGGCAGATTCTAAATAGGAAGGTCCAGACCAGGTCCAGTGGCTACTAGTCAGCTGGGCAGTGGCAGGTAAAGGCCTCTTGTAGCTTGTTGTGTCCCTGCAACTTTAACAGGAGGTCTGACTTAAGAATCTTGGAGTCCGCTTCTTTGTCCTGGGTACAAGAGAGAGCTGGTCCAGTCCCTTGGGGCTCGTCTACGGTCGCAGACAGTAGAGTCAGTATTCTTCTGATCTTTCTCAGGTACAGCAGTGTTCTAAAATGGGTGCCTGGAGATGCACCATTATGGCTGGCTTGAGCTACTGGGTGGGAATCGAAGGACCTGTCCAGGTGTCACCTAATATTGCGTGATACAGGAGAGGCCTCTTTCATTTGCACACCAACTGTTAAATGTAAAACCCCAGCAGACCTGTCGGGAAGGATTTGACAGTCAAGCAGGATGTTATAACTAATGTCAAATAGGATGCTCACAGCCCTACTGTGTATATTCTGTCAGGTTCAGAGAGGTCATCTGTGTGCACTGAAGGCAGCATCATGTTTTCTCCTGGGAGGCATTTCAAACCCATTCACTCCTTTTAAAATGCTAATTCATGGCTGGCAGACATGGGAAAGTAAATGGGCCTCCAAAGGCTTTGGGTAGGGAAAAGGTCATTTTCTAAAAGTATTTTTTCAGTCAACCATCAATGAATCAGTATTTGTATAGCGCAGCACTATCCCCCCTACAGGTTTCTTGGCGCTAAGGGTGCTGCATCTCTGTTGAAAAGCCTGGTCTTGAATTCTTTTCTGAAGTCAGTCAAAGAGGGGGCTGTTCGGAGGTTGAGGGGCATGTCGTTCCAAAGTGATGCAGAGCGCAGGTGTCTTGAGGGGACTGGAAATTCAATTGATGGTTGATGTAGGATGGTCCTGGATCATGTAGGGCTCTGTATGCGTGTGAGGATCTTGAACTGGCATCTCTTGTGGATGGGGAGCCAGTGGAGGTTTCAGAGGTGAAGGGTGATGCGTGTCCATTTAGGGAGGTCCAGGATGAGTCTGGCTTCGGTGTTCTGTATGGTCTGAAGTCTATTGAGAAGCTGGGTGGCTATTCCAGCTAAGTGAGCGATGCTGTAGTCTAGGCGGCTGGCGACGAGGGCCGATGTGACTGTTTATCTGGTGTTGATGGGGATCCATTTGAACAGTCTGCAGAGCAGGCGGAGAGTGTGGAGTAGGCTACTGCGTTGACTTGTCATTTCATAGCGAGGTTGCTGTCGAGGATGATGCAGAGGTTGTGCAGCATGGTCTGTTGGTGTGGGAGTAGGTCAGAGTTCTGCCGGCCACCAGCTGTGGTCCCATACGGAGATGTTTTCCCCAAAGATCAGAACTTCTGTTTTAACAGAGTTGAATTTGAAACTCCAACAAATGAAGGACGGACTGCAGAATGATTCAAACATTCTCCCCCAGTCAAGAGATCTGGGTTAAATCCATCGTTCTTTTGCCCATTACGCCACCCCAGTTTGGACCCAGCCATATGTAAATCAGTCTTGATCCTGTGCCCCATGGGGTCAATCCAGACCGAACTGCCAAGCCAGGTCCTCCGTGGACCAGGAACAAGCATCCTGGGACAGGTTTCAACGTATGTCACCCTTCTTCAGTCAGGGTAGCTTGAATCCAGTGGCACAGTGAGCATGGGGTCCACGTCTGGGTATACCAGTCCCACTTAGGGCAAAAAGTGTAACTGGAACGGCATGGTGAGCAAAAAAACTATGGATTTAGGCCCAGGTCTCAGTACTGGGGTGCACGTATGCCATTGTTCGGCATTCTGTCCTTCGATTGTAGTTTTTATATTTATCACCCAGAGTTTGACGGGTATGCCCAGACGTGGGTCCCGTGCTCTCCATGCCACTGGAATAAAGCTATCCTGGCCGAAGAGGGGTGAAACCCCAACACAGGTCCTAGGATGCTTGTTTCCAGTCCAGGGAGGACTTGGCCTGGCAGTTTGGGCTGGGCTGTTCCCATTGGGCACAGGGTCAAGACTGATTTGCATATGGCTGGGTTCAAACTGGAATAGCATGGTAAGCAAACAAACAATGGATTTAGGCCCAGATCTCTATACTTGGGCGAATGTATGATATTTTTCTGCATTCTGTCCATCAAGTGTTGGTTTGCATTTTTTCTGGAGTTGAATTGGAGGCAGCTATCTCTCCTCTATATTGCAACGTTGGTCATGGGGTTGCAGGAGTTGCTTTTGTCGTTGAAGGGAGCCTCCATAAGTGAGAGGATTGAGTGTCCTTGGCGTAGGTTATGTTGAGCCCGTGGGATCGGATGACATCTGCGAGGGAGGGTCATGTAGATGTTGAACAGGGTGGGGCTGAGGGATGATCCTTGGGGTATGCGGCAAAGGATGTTCTTGGGTGCGGAGGTGAAGGGAGGCAGTCCGATGCTCTGTGTGCATCCTGAGAAGAAGGAAGCGATCCACTGAGGGTGTTGTGCTGCACGGCGACGTTGTGGAGTCTGTCGATGAGGGTGTGGTGAGTGATCGTGTCGAACTCGCAGAGGTCGGAGGATCAAGGCTGTGGTTTATCCGCGATCGAGGAGAGCTCTGATTTCTGTGGAGGCAATCAGCGCAGTCTCAGTGCTGTGGTAGCGCAGAATCCTGATTGAGAGGCTTTGAGTATGTGGTTTTGTTTTAGGTATTTGAGGAGCTGTTGGTTGATGACTTTCTCGAAGGGTTGAGTAGGGAGATTGGTCTGAGTTTTTTTTAAGTCACTGGGGTTGGCAAAAGGCTTCTTTAGGAGAGGTTTGACCTCTGGGTCTTTCCGTACATCTGGGAATGTCGCTGTGGAGATGGAGGTGTTGAGGAGGCTGGTGAGTGCTGCTTAGGTTGGCTCTGTGGTGGGAGAGATAGTGAGGGTAGGGGTTGTTGGGTACCCCGGTGTTGATGGACGACATGATGGTTGTGATGGTGTGGGTGGTGAGCAGAGACCAGGTGGTAATCATTTTGCTGGTGTTCATTGATTATTAGAGATTGTCGAGGCGGATGGTGGTGGGTTGGGGGTCCAAGTTGTTGTAGATGGTGGCAATCTTGCTGTGGACGTACTCTGAGAGGGTGTCGCAGAGTTCTGGCAAGGGGTGGATGGTGTGCTCTGTGACTGTTGGGTTGGAGTATTTCTTGACAAATTCGAAGAGTTCCTCGTGTGGTTAGCCACAGTCTTGATGGTGATGGCTGCTCTCTTGGCTTCCTTGATGTGCAGATGGTAATTGCAGAGGCTGCTCTGTGAGCGGCTCTGTCTAAGGTATCCTTGTTGGCACACCATTGCTTCTCGAGGCGGGAGCAGTTGTGCTTGGTAGTTCTGAGCTCCGGGGTGAGCCAGCTGGCTCGTTTCCAGGATTTGTATAAAGAAAAAATGGATTTCACCATGGGCTTGAACTTTGAATAACTTAAAAATAGTTGTTTAATTGTTTTTCAAACTGTCTCTAACCAAAATTACCATTATTAAGTGCAATAGTGTAACCCAGTATTAAATTCCAACAGGTCCTACTTTTAAATACCATGCACCCTACCTTATGGGCAATAAGTCCTACATAGAGGCAACATTAATATTTTTTTAAAAGAAGGTTTTGACCTGTCAAATTGGGTTATTTTGACAGGCTGAATTTTCAGTTCAAAACTGCAACAGCCAGGTTACAAATGGTAGGCCAGCAGCCATTTTGCAAGGTCGCTGTACTGGGTGGCACTATGGGTGTTGCAGTCCACTAGTGACAACTTTCAAAGTCTGGGTACAGTTTGTAACCGCATAGAAAAGTTAAATGTATCAATTAGGATATCTTGAGAGAGTGAGCAAAGGCTCTTTATCTCTATTAGCAGCGATAAAGTGCAAATAGTTCTACAGCTAACAAAAATAAAACATCCTGCAAAAGATTACAAATCCAGGGTGACTCTCCAGAAAGGGGAATTTTCCTACTGTTTCTAATAAAGAGAAGTATATTTGCTGAATAAGTGGAAAATGAAGAACGAAGAAATTGTGGCAAATATATGGATGCAAATATGCGATACACCAAAATGGAAATCATGGTAAGCAATAAACAGCGACAAAACAGTTATTTTCAAACAAGCATATTAGCAATTACCAAGTATACTGCCAAGCAAATGACCAACCTGTAGATAATCATAATGTCAAGTGCAGATTGTTTTCCAGTTAAAAATTCTGGCTTAATAGCAAGTAGGACCTTCTGCTAAACAGCGTTTCTGGGCTGCAAACTATTTGCCCTAAATTCTGGATACATCATGCGTCTCAGCTCCTCATATTGTTTGAGCAACAACTTTTCAACCTTAATGAATGACAGACAGTCAGACCAATCGTGACTCTAGGCCAAATCTCTTTCATCACCTTAATTATGCTGCATCTGAATGTGGATTTAGGATAAGATGTATGACTAGCAAGCTACTGTAATAAATTCCTATTCCGGTGCAACAAGATATAATAAAAACCCTGCTTTCAAATGTGTAACTGTGAATCACTATACCAAACGTAAACTCTATAAGTGCTTGATTGTGGAAACCACATGCAACACACACCTAGCATGAGTTTATCAAGCATGAATCGCAATCTAACTTATGAATGAGTTGTCCTCATTTTTTTTCCTGTGTATACAGCTGTTCTCTAACTTACAGAACCTTAATCGTTAAAAGCCATTTAAGGAATTGTTTGAAAAATTCCCAGGTAAGAGCATGACAAATTAGTTAATAATTACACAACATCAGTACAAATATGCAACCAATGTCACTAATAAGACAAATACCCATATACCTAAATATCTGACCTTATCTCCTCTATATTTAGTTTAATTAATAAAATTGCATGAATTAAGGTTTATAAAACTGTATTAAACGCCATAAACTAAAATAAATCAGAAATGTCAAGCACGTGGGAGACACCAACATTGGGCTCCCACGGAGTAGTGTGCTTTCTGTCCGTAAAGCCCTTCAGCACTTTGTCAGAGGTAGCAGGTGCTACATAAATATCCATACAATACCAAGTTAATAAAATCGTCAAGGCTTCAAAGAAATCAACAACCTGATCAACAGTAAGGTCCACACTAATCAGGTTTCAAGAGATTTTTTAGAAAAAATATAATGAAAAGAAAGTAGTTTCTAAAAATGCCGCTTACGTTTAAAGAGCTGTACATCCAATTCCGACTTGGAGACCCTGCAATCTTTGCTGGGGGTCCAGCATCCCTCATTAAACTAGATCCTAGATTATTGCAGGCCCCAGTTAAAAATGCTTAATGTGTCCTGGAGCAACTTGCCAAAACTGACGCGCATTCAGCAGCACCTGCACTTTGTGTGCTTTGCGTCCTCCATCCAGGTCAGTAACCTGCAGGGGTGAGGGATGTTGCTTCGTTCAAATTCCATGCTGTCCGAATATAATTGCCTCACTTAAAGAGCCATACGCATTCCTTTTGTTTTAATCTAATCCTGGATGGGTGCAAGCTACAGCCCAACATCTTGATGTGTGGAAATAAATGTAAATTAAAATGTATATTGATACTTGTATAGCGCACTACTCACCCGCAAGGGTCTCAAGGCGCTTGTACGAATACCGCTGTGGAACCCATCCTGGCTTTCCCTGTGAGGTGTCCACTCCTGGGCACCCCCAAGGTGGAGGCCAGGCATCCTTAGCGTTGTGGGGGGCCGTTGTGGAGATTAAGCAAGCTATTGCCCAGAGTTGCAGAGTGGGACTCCATGATTGGAATAGGCACCGAGGCGAGAATTATCAGGTCCGTGGAATTTTTGGGCCCAAGACCCGCCGAGGCGGCGAATTGAACCCTGGTCCCGGGCTAGACCTCTGCATCAGGGTCTGCCGCTCTAACCATTGAGCCACACTTCTCCGTAATAAAGAAAATCCAATTACATAAAAAATAAACTATGCTACACATGCAGTTTTAGGTCTCGCCTGTCGATGCGCATGCGCATCGAGCTTGCGAGACTATTGGGGCTTAAACAGTCTTTAACCAACTTGCAAGGAATCGTGGCGATTCCTTGCAGTGCCGGTGAAATTCAAGCTTAATGCGCATGTGCATTGAGCTTAAAAGCGCGTGCACATGCCCCCAGCCGCCTGCTTGCATGTATTTTCCCTCAGCCGCACTCCTCCCACACCCCCGCTCCGCCCCCTCCCCTGCCTGCCGTGTCGCGTTTCTTCAGTTCCCTTAGCCGCACTCCAGGCCCCTGCTGCTTTCACACCCTCATGCCGCTCTCCCCGCTCCGCCCCCTCCCCTGCCCGCCGTGTCGCATTTCTCCTCCCCCCTCCCCACAGCAATGCCCTCCGTCTTGTTTTACCCGTTTCTTCTTTTCTCTATCTGTCCCGCGTCCCTTTCTCTCTTTGCCTCGCAGCGTCTTTTTTTTTGCTTCTGATGCCCGTATGTTTCTTTACAGTATCTCAAGCATGCCAAAAGTTCTTTTGATTTAAACATAAAAAACGACCATGTCTAGAACTTAAAGAGCAAGAGATTAGTGCCTTTCGTTTTTAAACTCTGATTTCCTCAAGCAAACATGAGCCCGCGTCCCTTTCTCTCTTTGCCTCGCAGCGTCTTTTTTTTGCTTCTGATGCCCGTATTTTTGTGCAGGCGACCGAGGGGTTCATTCATGGCTGGCCGGTGGCCGGCCGTACTTTCAGTTTCCTGCTTCTCCAGCTCCTTCCTCTCTGCTGGAAACAGACAAAAGGCGCCAGTGGTGCACAACATAGACGGAGCCATCCGGCTTAATGATTGCTTTGGAATTCCATGTGTTAACAGTAAACAGACCAGAGGCGCCAGGAGAGCACAAGCCACACAGAGTTGCACCCCCACCTCCCCCTCTCGCCTTAGTCAAACGAGGTGTTTGTAACCAAGGCTGCGTCTTCTTTGGTGCGTTTATAATGTACATGGGATGTTTGGGTTCATGCTGGGTAGCGCTGCAGCCATTGACTCTCCCCCAGCCCTACCCTCCTTTGGCTTCTATAACGCACTGTTGTAGTACTGTTAAGGTGGGCTAAAATACAGGCACTTTCTTCTAAACTAAACATATGTTTGTCGTAATCTCTTTGTTTTAAAGTGCAAACAATGTTTTAAAATGCTGCCGCTGTTAGTTACACGAGGTGTTTGTAACCGAGGACGCTTCTCCACATGATCGCCTGCCTCTCGCACACATGTGAGTGCGTTTCAACTATGTTTTATTAGTACCGTGCTGTGTGTTGGCTTTTTCATATGTTGTCATGGGTCTATATTTTTATAATAATGGCAGCGCTTTAGGCAACGCCACCTGCAGATAATTACCCGGACGTCTGCTGAGGCAATCAGCAGCGCTGCTCTCGAAGAATAACACGGGGGTCCATAGCAGTGCCACGCGACCGGTCCGGCGCGCTCTCCTCCCTGCTTCCGGGGGCCAAGACAGGCAGGGATATCCTTAAATTGCACAGCCAACGAAACTCCAGGGCAAATGTGGTAAGGGGATAAACAAGGGCACGGCGAAAACATGGCAACAGTCACCGCATGCAAAACTCGATTGCTGTTTAATTTCCTACCCCACCACCATACACGCATACAACCACTCACACATACAACCACTCACACATACAACCACTCACACATACAACCACTCACACATACAACGACCCACACATACAACCACCCACACATACAACCACCCACACAACAACCACTCACACATACAACCACTCAAACAACTACACACACAACCGCACACACAAACACACACATCTGTCGCACACACATCTCACACACGCAACGCCACTCACACACGCAACGCCACTCACACACGCAACGCCACTCACACACGCCACTCATCCACGCAACGCCACTCATCCACGCAACGCCACTCATCCACGCAACGCCACTCACCCACGCAACGCCACTCATCCACGCAACGCCACTCATCCATTTGAAAAACGAAAAATGTCAAACTCTTCTATTGCGAGACCTATTGCATTTTCAATGCTTGTTTTACTTTCCCAATCGGTGTGAGAGGTATTCATGCACTGTAAGAATGTCAGCTATATCGGCATATATAATAATTACACTGATAACCTTTTATATAAACTTACTACTAAGTGTTTATTACTACCCGAAGGGGTCCTGTTTAGCAATCTTAGAAAAACAAACATTGACCAAAAACAGCACGGTTCTAAACGTATGCTTTGCAGTTTGCAAGCGTCTCGGCAAGTGTAACAGTAACCCGCAGGCCTGTTACATAAAAGACAAATATGTGGCCTACATGTTATAAACTGATTTACAGAAGACAAATCAGCTCTCATTGCTATTATATGACGAAGCGAATCTGTGACCAAATCGCACAAAGACCTCTCCAGCAAGTGCATCACTCTCCTCGTTCGACCGACACTATTTTAACTCTAATGTATGGGATCTCTGGATATTTTTTATTTTAACATTTCCAGCACATCCTAAAAGTGTGAATACATACATCTATAAAAGGTCCAGTAGCACTAGATAAAACGTAAGCCGACAAAGTTAAGTTCAGTAATAATTACCAAGGTGAAACTGAGTTGCCAAAGACATTGTTTTATGTACCTATCATTCAGTATCCATTCCCTCATTTAATGGCCTTAAAACATCCCTGCAGACCCTGACCAACATCCATCTCCCCGACAAAAGCTCAGACTAAGCCGCCGGGCTGCACCCATCTCCCCGTCACGTGCTCAGACAAATCCACCGGTCTACAGCTGTGCCTGCGCTGCTCCTAACGGGCATGCAGCCTCTCCCATCAGCTAACTCCAATGTTCCAGCAAGCTAGTCTCAGCCACTGACCACGAGCCGCGCACGGAAGTATGTTTTAGGGCGGGACTAGATTTGGACCTCGACCAATGAGAATCGCAGTTCTCGAGGATGTGCGTTCTACAGGGGGCGGGGGTCATACAATTACTATGAGGAAAAGTCTGTTCGAAACAGGGAAAACCCCTGCTTGTCACTCCTTAAACACGCTTCCTGTCAATCCAGGTAAACAAACATTTATTGTCTGCCTTCTTCCGACCTTCAGTGGTTTAGAACGAAAGTACCGGGTGAATTCCACACAACCGGGGGCACGCAGCGAGTCTCGAAAAAGTTTAAAAGACAAGCGCAAGACGTAGCGACTATACAAACAACATTGCTTTGCAAAGAGAGAGTGAACACGGTGTTATGTTAATTTGTATAGCGCACTAATCACCCGAGAGCGTAAGTGCGATGTTCATAATTGTTGATTTAAATAACTGTTATTTAGGCTAATGAATAGAATGCATGTTATTGTTAACGTTTAGAATAGTGACGGTAGAATGATGTGAAAAGGATATTTCTCCGGGCGTTGAATGACTTATGTGCAAATGGCGAAAAACTGTCCGTATCTGACATATTTAGTTAATCCAAGAGTTTTTCCGAAATCTTCAAGTATTTATGTGAAACAGGAAAATCAAACTACAGGTCTCGGAAAAACGTAACTCAAAAAACAATTTGACTCAGGTTGTCGCAAATGACATTTCGCAGTTATGCGTGGACTTCTCCTTTTGAAGGCCATATCTAGTCCACTTTCTAAAAACAAAAGAGCAGCAGAACTTGCGTGCCTCGTGATGTCAACAAAGTAACTCAAATTCTGCATTTTAAGGTTTGTTTGTATTGGGCCACTTGAAATGCGCTCCCATTCTTTCACAAACACGTAAAGATTTACACCTGCACTAGCATAACATTCCGCCTCACATTCCTACCCCCATATATCGCCCTAGTAACGGATTGTTGCTCGGGCCCTCTCATGGATGGCATGAAAAATACCTTGGGGCTTATTTACAAGCCCCTTGCGCCACTTTTGCGTCACTTTTTGTAAATCTGCCCCCTTCTGTTTTGGGATGTGTGTGACGGAGGTGCATGCATTTTCGAAGTAACCACCGAGTCACTTGTCTGTTAATGTCTTTATAGTACTCATTTTTTTATCAAGTGTAGCTGGGCACTGTATCTTTCTCCAGAATTATGATTCGCTAAACAGAGCGTAAACAGCTGAGAAGGAAATAAGGTGAGCGAAATGAAAACTTTTTTAATGTTATCTGCGTATGGGTGAGAGTGGTTGTCTGTGGGTGAAAGTGTGTGTCTGAGTGTGCCTGTGAGATAGTGTGTTTGTATGTGTGATCTGTGTGAGAGTGAAAGTTAGAGTCTGCATGGAAAGTCCTGCGGGATTTTATCAAAGGAATGTTTCCACATTTTTGCGTTTTAGTTCACAAAGGCTAGGGAATGTGAATTCCCATAGGCCAGTACAAAGTGAAACTTTTGTTTTTATCTCAATATGTGTCTAAGTTATGCTACTCCATGTCTAGGCTTTAGTGGATCTACCAAGAGAAACACTCCAGCATATATGTTATCCTGTTTAATTGTGCAAGAGTCAGCAGTGCAGTAATTATAGTGTTTTATTAATTTTTTCCTGGCGCTGCATTTTACATGGGGTTCGCACTGGTAGAGAAACTCTGGTCAGCATTTTATTTCTTAACAGCGACCATATTAGCAAATGTTGATATTGCTCCTGACACGATTTATGTTGGGCATTTTGTCCACTCATGCATAGTGTCTGAATAACTTATTTTCTGTCAGGACCCCTTTGAAACTACATTTAAATCATGTGGCTTATTTAGTACAATTCTCAAAAAATTAAATGTTGAAGAAGCACAATATGGTCCAATTTTCCAAACAATTACTGTAAGGGAATAATCCCAAAGATCTCTAAATTTGAGAGCTTGCTTGTTGACTATATGTGTGATCAGTTTGCCGGTGAGTGCAAGTTAGAGTCTGCATGGAAAGTCCTGGATCCTCTGTCTGCGGGTCGAAGAAAGAATTCAGATCCCAGATCTCCTTGCCTCCACAAGGTGTGATCTTGGACGAGGCCGCTCAGCTTCACTGACACTATCCTTCTGTTGTCCAACGCAAGACATAAATGACAACAGCCTGAGCGTAGGAACTGCAGCAATGGGAAGCAGTAAGTATTTGTTCTTGAGAAATAGTATTTTGTGACACAGCTGGCTTTTTTCAGCCACATTGTCTCTTGTCAGCCCGGACTGGTTCCACCAACCTGTCTGCCAAGTATCCAGCCCTTAAGTATGCGTGATACTGAGATACAGTCCGTTTTTAAGCAGCTTCTACCTACTGTTGTAGGTAAATGTACAGAGGCATAGGAGATAGCTTGCCACAGAATTACACAGTTTTAGTCATAAGAGAGCCTTGCACGGCTGCCGGGACACCCTCTAGCCACTTGGTTGGGCCATGTGGATCGCCTCTCTGGCATGGATCACTCAAATCGGTGCAGCAGGAGACCCCTTCTCTGGTAAGTGGCCACTGGTCTGTGCTGAGCGTAATCGAACATTCTAGACTTATGGCCAGGGCCACTGGAACTATATAATTCTGTGGGTGCGCTGTTTTATTTTTGCATTATTATGGATTTGTGCATTTGCCAAATAATCCACAATCTGCTGCATAATGTTTAGAATTCAACAAAAAAAATTCTAGTTCAAACACAGCAAAAGTTACTAAAACCACTGGACATGTTTTTTTGAAAGCCGGAAGCCCCCTCAGAATGGGTGATTGCTCGGCTTTCAGTTGATTGTTGCTGTATTTGAGTGTTAAATTGGTACTTATAAGGTGAAATATTTTCCCAGACAGTGTAATCAAGTGTAAAATTGACAGAACAATGAGGTAATTTTATCACAAAATGTGCCACGTTAGGCCACATAATTTGCCTTTTCTTGCTGCATAATTTAGTCCACACTGCCTTCAAAATGTGTTCATTCTCTGCCGCATAATTCCAGTAGCCCTGCTTATAGCTGAAGGATGGGCAGCAGGGAAAGCACACAAGTGTGTTTTTCTGAAAACTGTATTAATGAAAGTTTGTGCTGACATTTGCACTGCTTGACATGTGCCAAACTTTCTGTTGAGCACACCCCCTTTTCAACAAGAATTAAACTTGAACATTGTTAAAAACTGCATGTTATAAAAGTCTTTTTAAAATTGGCAGTTGTACTTCATGTGGGTTTGCATAGCAGTAGTAAGGATGCCAGAATGAAAACGTTTAATTACAGTTCCACCCCCCCCCCCCAGTTCTTTGCAGCCTTCTTCATAATACGGTGTTTGTCTGTTTTGATAGTATAGTCCCTTGTACATGCCTGTTTTTGATCACAGGACCGCATTTCTATGTCCCTGGGTTTGAAAGCATTTGCTCTTTATCGTATTTCATTATTTTCCTCTATTTTTAATATAATAATTTTTTTTGCTGTTGAGATTATTACATATCAACTAAATCTGTACATCAAAGTCTCTTAGAAATGAAGTTTGTTAATTAAATTTGGACCTCGAAGCTCAACGATCATTACGATGAACTGTTGACATAGCTAGTTGATCACTATATGACTTGAGTCTTGTACTTTGAGAACATTCTTCTAGTAGCTGCATATGGCGTTTATACTAGCCTGCTGCACTACTAAAGTTAGTCTGAAAAATTATTTTGAAATCGTTTGTTTGAGATGGCAATGGTAGATTGACTGTCCCAACCCCAACTAGAATACTTGTATTCACTGTTCCCTTTAACCTGCGCGCGCTAGGTGAATCTGGACGCGCAGTGTCCCCTTTGAAGCGCGCACACACCAGGAGAGACAAGTATTCATGTTAATCGCAGCGCTGTGTTGAAGCATGATGGGCGCTGCGATTAACATGAATACTTAAAGGAAAGCAGGCAATGTGCCCCCCTCTGCGCTGTCATTTGTAAAGTCAGGCAACAAGTCTAAAAGCACAACGTGTGCTATCACAATAATTAACATACATTAGTGATTGTGAAAGCACACGTGTATAGCGCCTTCCACACCTATGTCACCGTAGCGAATAAGGATTTGCATTTCCTGGATGTTTGCGGGTGTCATGATGTTTCCCCAAGGGGTGCATGGCTATTATCCCCGTGACACTTGAGAGCTCAGCTCCAGACTTGCCTCTTAGGGGGTGGCGGCAGAGGGGCTGCCTCATAGGAGGGGTGTAAGGAGGACAGGTGAGAGGTCACTCCGCAGTAAGTGGTGATTAAGTGCCGGCACCTCCCAGTTTATTTATAGACTTGTAAAACGCCCACGCAGTCCGCTTCAGGGCGCGAGCACAGGAAGAGTGGGTGGCTGAAGTGTCCTCCAACATGGTCGGGTGTGTGACGTGCATCGTGCATGTGTTACTGAATGCATTTAGTGCACTTCACACGTGCAGGAGGCGGGGTGCAGTCTCTACTTGCATGGGACTCTGGTGACACTAAACACCCCTCTAGCCCCCGAGGGAAGTGCCCAGCTCCCCTAGGCTCCCCGACCCCTCCCGCCCTGCCCTCCTGTCCCAAGGCAGTGATAATCCAAGCAGTGGCTTGGATCATCGCTGCAGAGGTATGCGTCCGGTGCCGTGCCATGCTGAAGAACAGACCACAATCGTCGGCCACACGGGACTACTAACTAACATGATGTTGATTTTTATAAAACATTAATAATCCATTAACCTTTAGCTTAGAGGCTGAGCCTGCAAGTTACGTATAACAGCGGCTGGGCTGAGCTGAGCTGACTGTACTGTCACTACCTGGAAAGCCCTGTAATTGCACTGTGTACAGTTATGCTCGGCCACCAGAACCCGTTTTTCACTGACTGAGTAATTAATTTGTTGCTAAGCAACACTCGTTTTGGAGCGATTTATTAAATAACATTCTTAAATAGGTGGAAATTGGTGGTCAAACAGTTACTGGCCCGCCGTCGGATTTCCTTTACCTGTAACAGACTGAGTAGTCTATACCCACTGCATACTAAATATTCAGGGGTTATGGTTTTCCGCTATAAAATAGGTGAAGTACGTGTTTCTGATGTTTGAGTTTCGGTAATTAAGATTTCCCAATGCCAAAAATGCTTGCTGTCCATTGCACGCAAAGCAGACAGTTTGGAGCAAAGGCATGTTTCTGTATTTCATCAGTCCTACATCACGAACAGCCTTGTTACTTGTAATAACGCTCGTCATTCATGCACACTGAGTCTACACTACAGGCTCTGCACTCTGAAGTTCATCTAATTCTTCGCAACATGCGCTTAAACCCATTAGGCCAGCAATTCCAGTCACGGTTAATGAGACATGCTTTTCTTAATTTACATTTCAAACTGAGACCGGGACTTGTTTCATGCAGAACACGAACCATGCATATTTCCAAAAATGTATTTTATGAGGATTAGTTGTGAGCTATGTCTTTTGACTAGATTAGTGCCCTTCCCTTTCTGGTGCTTTCCAGCAGTTTTAATATTTTCTTATAGTTTCTAGTTGCTCAAATGAGGGGATTCCTCAAACTGACCTGACCGGACCGTTGCCGTGGAACTGATCTGACCGCTGCTGCCCGTTTGAACACAGAGCCTCGCTTCTGCTTTCACCCGGCCTCCCCGTGTCCCAGGTGGGATTGACCGCCCTCCCGCTAAAACAACTTGCAGCACCCGCTTCGCGGGCGCTGCTGCGCGGTGAGTGGCGTGGGGTCGAGGCTGGGGGGGTAGTCGCACTGAAGAGCCTGTCCCAGGAGGAGGGAGCACCGAGGAAACTGCGAGGGAGCGCGCCGCAGGGACTCGTAAGACCAGGAGTCCCTGCGCTGCACAGGTGTGCACGGGCGCGCCCCCAGGAAGACACGCCCCCTGCTTGTCAAGGTGAATAAAACAGGAAAGCGTGCAGCCCATAGTGGGATTCCTCAAACTGACCTGACCGGACCGTTGCCGTGGAACTGATCTGACCGCTGCTGCCCGTTTGAACACAGAGCCTCGCTTCTGCTTTCACCCGGCCTCCCCGTGTCCCAGGTGGGATTGACCGCCCTCCCGCTAAAACAACTTGCAGCACCCGCTTCGCGGGCGCTGCTGCGCGGTGAGTGGCGTGGGGTCGAGGCTGGGGGGGTAGTCGCACTGAAGAGCCTGTCCCAGGAGGAGGGAGCACCGAGGAAACTGCGAGGGAGCGCGCCGCAGGGACTCGTAAGACCAGGAGTCCCTGCGCTGCACAGGTGTGCACGGGCGCGCCCCCAGGAAGACACGCCCCCTGCTTGCAATACCATCTTATTTGGAACAATCTACCGCTCAGCGGGACGCGAGCGGGACGCCGAGCGAAGCCCGGGCAAAGGGCGGGCCCTCTGTGGCCCTCAGGGGCCAGAAGAGGCCGGGCTGGGCCAGTCCCCTAAAAAGTGCCCCCCCAAAAATCTCACAACCGGCTACTACCATCTAACACAGCACCCCCTGCAATGAGGAAAACCGCAAAGAAGACCAGGATGCCCACTCTAAGATCGAGCACAAAAGCTAAATCGGATCAACCACCATCCCTTCCGACCTTAACTGCCATTGATAAAATGCTTAAACAGACTATAGGGGCGGTTTCCGACGCCATAGCTAACACCGAGAGGAGATTATCTTTACCACCTGTAACCATTATCCAAGATACTCAGGAACTACTCCTCAACTTGTCAGAAGAAACTGAGAACTCGGTAGAGGAGACCTACATCAGCCGGCCTATAACTCCACCATCTTTCGCCGACCTCCCCTGTGCCCAGGCCGTCGCTGAAACCAGCAGGGACAGTCCTGGCGCACAATTAAGCAACCAAATAACCACAAAGGACTCAGACGCACACACGGAGGATAAAATGTTGCACAGGGATGGCCGTAAACAAGGGAGGAAAAAAGGTCATGTAAAGTCCAGCAACCATAATCTGGTCACACCCATTACCCCACCTACACCAGGAATTCCATGCTGGATAACCAACATGGTGGTGGATTTGAAATCTGACCTAGAGCATTCCATCACGGTACTGTTAAAGCCCCTTATAGCAAAAATAGACAGATTAACATCATTGGTCAATAACAAGGGGATAAACTTGAAACCTCATCCCGTGCAGGAACGAGACGTGACAAACCCCAAGGCCCCCGCTACAACAAATTTACCGAATGATAAGGCCCCACTAGTGCAAAATGGTGCCCCCAAAAACAACAATGCTAACAACACCAGCGTCACGCAGAAAGGAGCCAAGGAATTTCAGAAGGCCGCCTCCACCCCACAAGCAGGTAAAAATAAAAATAAAAATCAATCATTAAGCGGTAACAGTAAACGTTTACCTAGCTCCTCATTAACACTTGAAGAAAACAAGGCCCAAACCCCGAAGGCAGACCCCAAGACCCTCCCCACTCCTACTGTGGAAACCAACAACGAAAAGAAAACAGCCACACGCTTTCGGACAATTAATCTCCCACCTGAGGCACTACCATTTGTGGTTGTCCTAACTGGAGTGCCCCCATTAAAGGAGGGCCAAAGAGAATCACAAATTGAACTAAAAAACAAATGCGCTCAGTGGCTGCAAACTCACAGGCCCTTACCCCCAAACATCTATGGGGAAATCCTCTCAGTGAGAAGGGGCGAGTGGATTGGCAAAGGCACCAAGACCATCGCTGGAGACATCATTACGGTGAACTTCAGAGACATGACAGCAGTCAACTTCATCTGCAATGTCCCCCCGAGCTATACCCGCTCACAAATCCACCCGGTCCACTTATCGTATTTTTATCCCCTGGCATCCCAAAGGCCCAGGCAGAATTTCATTCAGAACAGAACATCTCATCCGGGCTTCCAATATGGCCCCCCCCAATGGCAAAGGCCAAATCCTGTATTCCCAGTATTTCCTACTTATGATTCCTCTTTGATGCAGTACAACCATTGGAACAGGTTTAGTACTCTCGAAGGGGTGGACTGACAGAGAATGACTTGCTTCCCAACAGCAAATCAAAGCAGGAACGAGCCAAACCTCACATCATTAGGGGATAAAGAGGGAGCAACCCACAGTCAATCTGATCTCATGGACCCTGCGAACATCACAGAAGGCAGGAGTATACCACCAACCAGTACCCGGGGCACAGGGGAGGGGACATACTACGAGAACAAAATCGTCAACACCCCCGGCCTGCAACTAAGCAGGGCCGTCGCACCCATTAAGGATAAACAACTAAGACCACCGAAAGGCGAAGGTAGAGGGATACTCAAGGCAACAACATATGATAACCTACTTATAGCTACCTGGAATATCGCAGGGCTTGCGACAAAGTTCATATCTCAGGACTGGTTCAGCTACATAAGGAAATTCCACATCTTGTGCCTCCAAGAGACCTGGGCTACTGAACCGCACGAATATAGCATGGAGGGCTATAAAAGCTTTTTCGTACCCGCAAAAAAAGCTACCTCAGGAAGAGCGAGCGGGGGGCTTGCGATTTATGTCCATCTAGACATTGAGGGTACCTGGTCCAATACCAAATGGGTCACACGTAACCTTCAGGTACTAAGGTTTACTTCGTCAAGCCTAACCTTCTTGTTAATGAATTGGTATAACACACCGGCCATAACGGAGAAGGGAGCAGCTATAAAAGAACTTGAGACTTGCCTAAACTTTTTATCCAAGACACCAGAACCCATGAATTTAATTTTAATGGGAGATTTTAATTGTCACCTCTGTGAAAATCTGTTACCTGCCAATAATGTCTGGTCAAATTGTACAATCATGAAAGGCCCACACTTCACCCATTCATCAGAGGGCTGGGACCTTGAGAGATTAATGAAAAGGAACAATCTCGCCCACACCATGGATCTTGCCACCTTAAATGAGAGAGGAGAACTTACCCCGACATTCAAAGGCAGAGGCTGCTATTCTTATATTGACTTTGTACTAGTCTCTGTCTATCTAAAAAGATTTATCAGCACACACCTCATAGAGGCTAGTAGCTTCAGCGATCACAATCCGGTGATCATCAAAATGGAAGGATTCCTCTTCACAGCGGCTAAGGGAAAGGTCGCATTGGAAAGAGTGGTAGACCAGGGTAGAAGAATCAAATGGGCCAAAATTGATGGGAACTGTTTCTATAAAAAACTGCTATGTGACGCCTCAGTACCGATCGACAAATGTCTCGACCCCTGCGTAATTGGAGGTGCGGTGGTGAAAGCATTTGAAGAAATCGCGCAGGTAGTAAATAATTCCCTTCGAACCAAGGGAGGGAATAATAACATCTCTTCAAATCCCCGCTGGTTCGACTCTAAATGCACAAAGGCGCTGAAAAACCTTAAGGACAGCCTACATGCCCTACCAAGGGACAAAATAAAGGTGATAAGGAACAGAGCCGAATACAAAAAAGCCGTGAAGGCACGAAAACAGAGTATACAAAACCAGGCCTGGGTAGATTTAAGGGACGCCGCAGAGAGAAAGGACGCTACTGCCTTTTGGAAAGTGATCAATGCCCCATGTTTTCAGGACCAAAGTGCCCCAAAAATTTTGAATACCATCTTACCGGAGCAATGGCAGAAACACTTCCACAGCCTGTACAACCATTCAAATCATACACCCCAAGAGGAGTTTCTGAAGGTCCATCAGCCAACTAAACCAAATTTCACCTTAAAGGAGGTTGAATTGGGAATAACCGGACTAAGTAAAAACAAGGCGCCGGGCCCGGACGGAATACCACCAGACTTATTCCTAAGCAAACCAGAGCTATGGGCCCCGTTACTTACGAGGGTGTTAAATGAGGCAGCGGAGGTAGGCCTCCCCCAGTCCTGGTCAACGGCGACCATAGTCCCTATTTACAAAAAAGGCAACCGGGACGACCCCCAATGCTATCGACCCATCTCACTCATTGATGTGACAGCAAAGGTCTTGGGTCGGGTCATCCTATCAAGATTGCAAGATTGGGCAGAGGAGCACCAAATCCTATCTGAAACCCAATACGGCTTCAGGAAAGGCAGATCCACCACCGACCAATGCCTAAATCTATATCTCCTGATCGCAAAATATACCATCGCCGGGAGGGGGTCGATACATATGGGGTTCATGGACCTCTCCGCGGCTTTCGACCGCGTAAACAGGAAAAAACTCTGGGCCATGCTAATGGATCTAGGCGTGGACCACTCACTAGTTGATACCTTACAAAATTTACACCGTAACACCTCAGCATGCGTGAGATACAGTCAGGAAGGAAAAAAGACCGATTCCTTTAGTTGCAATAGCGGAGTAAGACAGGGGTGTATCCTCGCCCCATTTCTTTTCTCCATTTATATCAACGCATTGGAACAGGACCTTCTTAAACTTAAAGTTGACTCACCCCAAATCGGTCATCGAGCAGTACCTGTACTACTTTATGCCGATGACGCGGTTTTGCTCTCGAGAACACCTCTGGGTCTACAAAGATTAATCGATGGGTTCGTTAAATTTATGGACAAACTGGACCTGGCAACAAACCTGGAAAAGTCCTTTATCATGACATCAGGGAAACCTACAAAAGGATCTTTTTCTTATAACATCGGGACACACAAAATAGACCAGGTCAAGTCCTTCACATATCTGGGGGTATTATTCGACCACGACTTATCGTTTAAACCCCTGATTGAGAAACACTCGACCAAACTGGCGGCCGCAGTAGGAGCAATTATGGGGATCGGGAAGAGACTAGGGAAATGGTCCCCGGAACAAATCATGACCTTATACAGATCCATTTGCTGTGCAAAAGTAAGCTATGGAGCGGAAGTGTGGGGCTTTTTGGGGAAAAAAATCCAGCCACTCCAGACGGAAGAAAATAAATTCCTACGAAGAATACTAAAAGTCCCACAGAGTGTCGCGGCCCACATTATACACGAAGAGCTGGGAGAACTCTTCCTGGAGGATAAAATTAAAATTAAACCCCTTCTGGCTTGGGTGAAGGTATGGACCAACCCAGAGGCGGCCCTAACTAGACAAATTATCGAGGATTGCCTCAAAAGAGACAAGGGCTATGCAATCCCCTGGCTGAAATTTGTTAAAGATTCGCTAACAGAGATCGGTTGCTCTGAATATTTTTTTGCCCCCGACTCTTTAACTCCGGAGTGCAAAACCTCGATCAAAAAACTTTTGCTCGCACAGCTGAAATCGACAAGGGCAGAAAAAGAGAGGCTCAAAGCTACCAACCTCGCTTACAACAACCTTACCCCGAAGCAAGGTATGGAACCTTATCTAAGGGTCATGCACAATGCGCAGGATCGCTACCTCATAACCCGATTTAGAATCAATATGCTACATCACATCCTTGCAGTACCATCTGGATTTACTCGCACAGTGGAGGAGAAGGGTACCTGCGGCTGCGATCATAGATCTCCGCAGGATACCCTTCATTTTGTCCTACTGTGCCCACTCTACGCGATACCAAGACGTAAGTTCCTGGTGGGTATTTTGAAGGAGCAAAGATTTAAGCAAGCGAAACGGGCGTTGAGATTCCTAATGGAAGCAGAGGACGCTTATACTTTATTCTGCACGATAAATTTCATTCGGATCGCAACAAGACTGAGGACCACCAGAGACATTGTCCCTTAAAAAATTGCATTGAACATTTAAATTCACTAAAATTATCCTGTTCCTCCCATTAAGTATATAAAATCTTAAACATTTATATCTTTTAGACTAAATATTTTTTAAAAACATTGTTTTAATTTGTGAACGTTGTATTTGTGCTTTTATGGTGTCTTTTTAAGAACCGAATAAAGTTTATAAATTGAATTGAAATTGAGTGCAATTATTTTTTATATATATGTGTTTCACTCTTCCTCATTGCTTGATTTGCTCTCCAGAAAGTGTCACTCATATTTACACTGAAATTATGAATATGTCACACATAAGCAATCTGAGACCTTAATAGCTATGAAAAGGCATACAACAAGCCTAATAGCACCTAACAGCACAACGTGTGCTTTCACAATAAACTAATATGTATTAGTGATTGTGAAAGCACCTATGGTGCTGTTGGGATTGCTGCATGCTTTTCTTAACAGAGCATAGCAGTTTGCATACCTTTAAAAAAAAGTTTTCATGTTAAATGCAGTCTCGAGTGTAAGCATGTTGGGAGCTGCAATTAACGTGAACACTCTCAAAAAGGCACAAAATCTGCTGCACTCTATTAACAAAAGGCACGCAACAAGCCTATCAGCACGACGTGTGCTTTTACAATCCATAATATATATTAGGGATTGTGAAAGCACACGTCATGCTGTTAGGCTTGCTACGTGCCTTTTGTTGAGAGTTCGGGTGACCAGAATTCAAAAGCCAAAAACGGGGACATTTCATACAAAGAGAAAAGGGACAGCACATGGCTGCCAAGGTTTTAGATTGCTATGTGTGATATTTAAAAAATGTCAATGCAATTATGAGTGACATTTCAACAACTAGGAGTGACACTTACTTGAGAGCAACATCAGCTGATTCTACTCAAGTACACTAGAACGCAATTCACAATATGAACCAACCTGCCCCACACAGTGCATTCAAATACCACACAGCCATATTAACTAACTCCATTCATATCCACCAGAACCAACCTGCTCCTTCGCAGTCCATCTTTACCCCATTCACATCCGCAGTGTTCAGCTCACCTGTTCCAAGCAAGACTCGGGCCGGGTTGAGATGAGCCATGGGGACATTGGCGTTGCTTTGCTTAATATTTCAGGAGAGAGGCCGACTCTCAGGACTGGCCTCAGATCGTAAGGTGCTTCGTTATGGGTATTACATGCAGCCTTTGGTTTGTGTCAACAGAGAGGGCCTGCTGCCTGTGTGTCCTAGGGGCTGCACTGAATCAGAGTCCTAACGTAAACTGCACAGGGTAGCTCTAAGTCTCAGTTCGCTGTCACCCGGGCCGTGATGGTGACCCTAGTGCCAGTACACTGTAACTGTCACGCAATTGAAAAAGGGCATATGGTGAACCGTTGTTCAGTCAACAACTGAACAACATTCAGCAAAATTAACTTGTCTGTCAGGCTGCAGGGGACTGAGGAAATGAGCAGGTAAGATTTTAATTAAATTATTTCTTATCGTCATCCTGGGCTGCACCGCATTTTCACAGTTTCCAGCACAATCTACCAAGGGCCTGCAAGTCACTGGCTTGGCAGGCTGTACAGGAAGTAGCATTCATAAGTGTGCTTTCTTTATTTAAATGCCACAGTGCTGGGATTGTTTAAGTACGGTCCTCAGTGTGCACAGCCTGCGTTACGGCCCTCGTCCTTAGGCGGCTTCAACACCATGTCTGGTATGCGTATGGGTTGGCAGGGTTTACTGTCAACATACCTGACTCAAGGCTAGTTGCACCCCGGGGTCTGACCTGTGACTTTTGAAGATGCTCGCAGACCGCTGCAACAACTACCCCTGCACGGGCCTGGCTGCGGGAAGATGCCATGGACCAGGACGCGACGACTCATGCAGGCTATCTGCTAAACATGAAGTAGCACCACTACTGCGGCAGCCGCAGTCTGGGTCGGGTCGCAGTTGGCCGTAGGCACATTAGGGCTGCCCGGGCCGGCACAACAATGCGCGGTGCCCACTTCCAAATGTAAACTGACTGTCAGACTGTACTGTCACACCGCAGGTGAGGAGTTGGCCTAAAGGCAAGAGTGGTCGACCTCAAATCTGTGGAACCAGGTTTAAATCTCGGCAAGGACGTGCAAAATCCAGTAATTCTGGGTAGATCACTTAATCTCCCCATGCCTAACAAAAAAATTAATGTGTCCACAAGTAACCCAACTAGTACTTGTGTAAAGCGCTCTGATACCTGATACCTTTGGGTCAAGTTTGCACTATAGAAAACTTTGTAAAAGAACAAAAAAAAAAAGGCGTTAGAGCGCCTATATCCAGGAGCGTAGTCAGACTCAGTATATCGGACATTGGTCCATGGATAAATCATGCAGACAAGGATTTGCTTGCTTTGTCACGTGAGGTCAGTGAAGCTGAATGTGGCGCCAGCCCACTACAGGTGAAGTTGTTACAATGTAGCTCCTGAATCCAGCCCAAAGCTAGCTGAGTGTTATAATCCAGCAAGTGATTAATGCATCCTCTCTATTGTTGCCCTTGCCTTGCTTCTCAGTTTATGGTGATGTCATCAGAATTTTGAGAGGGTTGGTGTGGAAGAAAGAATCAGGTGGTGTGGAAGGGCTGAGCAGCAAGGAGGGTGCTCCTGGTGGGGCCTAACATGAGGCTTAATATGGATCTGATTTTAAGAATAAAGCTGTGATCCTGAGTTACATTCGGGACTATTTATCTTTCTTTCAACCGTAACACTGGCGTCGAGGATGGGATTGGGAGGTGGTGTTTGATGTAGTATTTGATGGTGGGCTCGGGTGAGAAGTCGCTCACCGGACATTTGGCTGCTTTGCCAACTTGTCGGATGTGATATTGATGTTTTTGCCATAATCCTCAGTCCTACTAGTGTGTGCAGTAGAGGGGTTATCTCTAGTCCTTCTAATGTGTGCAGTAGAAGGTTTGTCCCTAGTCCTGCGGGGTGTTCCTACAGGTGTGTGCAGTAGTGGGAGTATTTTGTGTCCCTAGTCCTGCAAGTGTGTGCAATAGAAGGTTTCCCAGATGGGATGGGTGTGTGATTGTTAAAGATTAGAAAACTTGTATGTTTTTCTCATCTTTTGTGGATGGGATTGGTAGGTGGTGTTTGATGTAATATTTGATGATATTCTTAAAGATTGATGTTTTTCTTAAAGCTCTTGGACATGTCGCCTGTGTGTATGTTCACCTTGCATACATCCATTATTTGTGTGAAATGTTGTTTGTGTGTATGTCCACCTTCACACATTTATTAATTGTCGGTTATATTGCATGTATGTACTATTATCTCGCATGCCTGTATTTTTTCAATTTTAATGAAGGGGTGTCTGTTATAATCTAGAAAGTGATTAATGCATCCTCTCTATTGTTGCCCTTGCCTTGATGCTCAGCTTATGGTGATGTCATCAGAATGTTGAGAGGGTTGGTGTGGAAGAAAGAATCAGTTGGTGTGGAAGGGCTGAGCAGCAAGGAGGCTGCTCCTGGTGGGGCCTAACATGAGGCTTAATATGGATCTGATCTTAAGAATAAAGTTGTGATTCTGAGTTACATTCTGGACTACCGTAACACTGAGCCAACCCCCAAGTCTCCGCAAGCAGGGCTGACCGGGGTTTGCCAGCTTTCTGTAAGTGGTTCTAATTACCAGCTGGCACTGGGCTTGGCATCAGAGGAGGTTTTATAAATGCGTGACTTCGCATTTCAGTTCGGTGATGCAGACCACCACACTGAAATGCGTTAGTCTAACGCCTGATGTGTGGTACTTGGCAGGGCTGGCTGCAATTTCTACTTGAAAAGGAGCACACAAAATAACATCGCTCATCAGTACAGAATTACATAAGAGGCAGTAAAGACATTGATAAAATAAAGATTTTAAAGCCAGTATCATGCCAGTTAATTAAATAGATTTTTTATAACAGCTGCTAACTATCACCGATTTGGAAAACATAAAAAGGCACCTCCCAATGTTTTCAGTCAACCCGGTCTAAAAACGAGGACATGAGCCAAATTTACTGAAATCTACCGGGGCAGGTGGTGATAAACTGGGACTACCCTGACAAATCTGTGAGGTATGGTCAACCTATTGATAGAGCGGTGTAGATTAGGTGCCTTTTTGAAAGTATTCAAGATAATTCCAGTGCTGTGTGTAGGCAAGAAGGGCGCTAAAATTACCATAAAAATGTTCAAAAAGGCACATAATCTGCCACACCTTATTAACAAATGCATAGCTACCAAGGATTCTGATTGCTACGCAACACCTTTTCTTAATTTCAGTGTATTATGAGTGCCACTTTATTGCGAGCAAAATCAAGGTATGAGGTAGTTGGACCTGCACCACTGCGGTGTGCTAGATGTATTAATAAAATTAAAAAGCACATTTTGAAGCAGAGTCACAGAGGCACTAGCTCCTGCACACCGTGTTGCTCTTTCCCTTGTATGCTTCCCTGCTCTGTGTTGCTTTCCTCTATGTCTGTTTCTGCATCTGCAAAACACTCTTGCTCTCAGTGATGCTCTCTGTCCCTCTTGTGCTTTTCTTTGACATCCCAACTGCTCCATGCTGCTTTCTCCCGCCTGTGTTTTTCCTACCTTTAAACACTCCCTCCTACACGCTCCTCTTGCTCTCTTCCTTGTATGCTTTTCTTCCTCCTCCAGAGCACCTCACTAAAATGCATTAGTCTAAGCCTGATGCATGGTACTTGGCAGGGCATCGAAAGGAATGGAGGAAATGCAGCAGGAGATAAAACGCATATAAGGAATGTTCTGTGGTTGGCTAAGGATAGGTCACAACAATGCATTTTTACAGATTCCATTGTGGTGTTATCTTGAATAACACTGACACCTCTCAGGGATGTAGCATTCACATTTGACAAGTGATAGTAAGGGGCACATTGCTACTTTAAAAGACCTTCAATGGAGAAAATGCTTTTGAATACTGTTTCCTTTTTATGTTTGTTGTATGTTGCAAACTTGCCTTAAGACCCTTCATGTGGGGCGTATGTGTAGAAATAATTGTCTTTTCTCTTTATTATGCAAATGTTTGAGTGATATTTGCACTAATTATTGGCGCTGCACCCACACATGCGGTTGGGTTCTTGGCGCACATAGCCTTGGCTGCAGCGCACAGGGACCTTATACTGCCGCACGCAGAGGAAATAATTAGAGGGAACATTGCTTGTATTATAGTGTGAATAGTTCTGTGGCATCAATAGTGTGACTTATCCTCTTTAGACTTGGGTCTATTCTGGACTTTCGACATGGTCTTTGATTTTTGGCCATCAAGTGCCTGAAATCTTCCCAACAGCCTAAATGCTCACAGTATTTAACATGATTAAAAAAATATACTTGGCACGGTAGCATTCAAAGTCCTAGATGTGTTTAGAAGGATGATTCTTGGTTTATGGAGCATGTGATCTCTTCAGCTCTCGCTGAAGTTCGTAAGATGTCTTTTTGAGTTGCATGCTAGCTGTTGATATCTGTGTTACTTGCAGTTAATGAGTTAGAGTCTGATAAGGCCAAATCAAAATGCCATCTTTTTGTGGTCAATAAATTGAGTACATTTAAATTGGGTAACACCTGCTAAATTCAGTGCTTCAGGGTTACCAATTCCTCCTTTCTGGACTGGGGCAGAAATATTCCCTCTTTACAAAAAAGGAAACCCCCTTGGTGCCATCAAATTACAGGACAATCAGTCTCATTGACACCGCACAGAACTTATTCAGTAGAGTCATCCTAGCAAGATTTACAAGAGTGGATAGAGGCTAATGACATTCTAAGCCCCCTGCAAGCAAGCTTTCACAATCGTACCTCCACTATCGACCAAGTGTTTAGGTTGCAGTTATTATGTTGGAAAACTATTGCTCTTGAAAGGGGTTGATTATACATGTTGATTTGAGATCTGCATTCGACCTGCTTCCTAGGAAAGTTTTGTGGCATGTACTGGCTGAGATGGGCATCCCAACCTATATAGTGTCGAACCATTGAAAGACTCAACAACCAGAACTTTGCCCAGGTCCACTGTGGACAGCTAGGAGAAGTTACAGACCCCTTTTAGGTCAATATGGGCGCAAGGCAGGGCTGCACCCTTGCCTCAACTCTTTTTACACTGTTTAATAATGACCTGGTTGCTCATCTGAACAGGTGTGACATTGACGCCCCTAGACTAGCTAGTAAGAGGGTCTCAGCGTTCCTGTTTGCAGAAAACACTCTCCTCATATCTAAGTCACCCAATAACATCCCAATAATTCTGGATGAGTGTTGTAATTTCTTTATGCAGAGGGAATTGGAAATTAATGTTAATATACCAAAATACATGGTTTTAAACCCGTCTCTCACAACATGAGCCAAACGCACCCTGAACGGGACCCTGCTAGAGCAGGAACAAGTATTCGAGTACCTTGGCATCACCCTTAATGAGAAGCTAGATTGGACCCGCATATCTCCAAGCGAAGGCTGAAACTGGAGCAATATATTTGTGGGTTGCTTAAGGTCCAGTGGGTTCTTTTTTTAAACCAATCTCCCCGGTAATTCAGATTCATACTTATCAAGCATTGGGCTCGACACTATGGTGCGGAGGTATAAAGACATAAGGCTAGCAAGCCTCTAGAAACAGCTGAGAATCGGTTTTGGAGGCAATTTCTGAGTCTCCCAGTCAGCACTCTCCTTAGCCAATTAAGGCTGGTCTTGGGGCTCAGGTCGATTTCAGGATTAATTGCAATTAGACCACTATTGTATTGGTAAAGAGTTTGGGCCACCCCCAAATTGCTTTGTTATCGCCGAGGGCTGGAAGAGATACTTCGCTTCCAAGGGGCAGTCGATCTCCCCTGGATTAAATATAGAAAAGATACCCTGCTTAGTATGGGGAAAGATAGACTTTGGTAATATCCTGTGGGATTGATCTATCAACTATTAAATTGTAGCTCAAAAGGTATTATAGAAACTTTAAATTTGGCATGCTTACTTCAAGCCCAGCCCTGGGCAAGCTAACCAACTCTTTTCTAACGGTAAAATATTTTTATAAAATAGAACTGTTTCTAGATGAAATCAAACCGATTTTGGTCGGAAAGTTATATGTTCAATTCAAGCATGGGTCTCTTCCACTCAGTACCTATATGTTGAAATGGGCGCACCCTGATAACTCGGTCGAGATGGCGTGCCCGTCCTGTGGCTATGGAGAAGAAACTGTGACCCATGCCCTCTTTTTTTCCCCTCATTATAATAAGGCCAGGGCTAAATGGCTAATCCCAATCTGTAGGAATCTAGGAACTAGACAGCATGTGGTGGCTCATAGAATCCTACAAGCAGACACTAGCAAACACATTGTGTTTGTAGTATCAAGGTACCTATTTTCTATGTGGCAACAGAAGGAAAAATGGGCAACCACTAGTGCAGAAAGGGTTGCAGTTGCTGAGTTGTTTTTATGCTAAACTCACCTACCATCCCCACCAGGAACTGGGTACACACACCTCCCAAACCTCTTCTCAGGACTCTGAAAAAACATAAATGATTTCATTAGCCTGCTGTGTCCATTAGAGTCCCACACCATGCCAACTGACTGATAGCCTATCCCTGCCAATTAATGTTTTTTTATTTCAAACCTGTACAATCAATATCATTGTATTTATATGGTGAAGGGTAGCATTTTATTGACTTTTATAATTGTTTTAACTGAATTGATCGGCTGCTTGCCTGCTTCTTTTGCAATTTTATAAATGTTATACTGCTTTTTGTGATTGTGATTTTGATTTATTTATATATATTCTTTTATGACGTACCACTGAATTATAGAGTATTGGTTGATTGAGTGAGTGATTCAAAATTGTACACTGCTGTAGTATATGCTATATAAAATAATGTTCTTTAGCACTTTGATTCCAGAAGTGTAAATTTACCTAGAACTACTATAATAGGGCAAGGCTGAAGACCTTTTTTTTATTATAGAACTTCATCGTGTGCAACTCAGTGTTAAAAATAGTCCTTTTGTTCTCAATATGTAGGGTTATGCCATTGTTTGGTAGGCAAGCAGGATGGTTAGTAGGTGTGGACACATCTATTCAACATGGGAGAAGCATCCTTTGTGAAATTCTGAATGAATTCCATACACTTCCAATGAGCCACTCTTTCTGAAAGTAAGCTGAGCCAATGTTTTTGTTTCAATGGCGCGAACCTCATGTTGACAAATGTGTTTCTAGTATCTCATGTCTTTGTAAACAGGCAGTGTTGCTAGAATTGACCATACCCATTTCCAGTTTCAGAAGAAAGAGATTGGAGAGCCAAGACAATCGCACCACCCAGTGAGACCACTCCTTTCCTTTGTCACCCTCCTGGAAGAATAAAAAGGCCAATCAGTCACCTACCTGAAAATTGCCAAACTCCACATGACCATACCTAGACTTAACCACGCTAATACAAATATCATTGATGCACATTTAACTCAAGAAGCTTAATCTACATGCCATTTACTAACAGATACACTGCACCCATAGTCCAAAGACTCCCAACCTTTGCTTGTCACTACACACTCAACAGTCACCCATACAACTGCCATTATCAGTTAAGACAACGCAGTTGCACTTGTCAAAATTAAAACATGGTTCCCTCCCAACCTCCAACAGTATCCTCGACATACTTATCCCTGCAGGTTACAGCATCCTGCACATAAACCAAATTCTCAAACAAAGTTGGAAACTCTAAGTCGTACACAAGCCCTTCTGGTCCTGCACTCTCACCAAAACAGCAACAATAAGGTTATTTGAGCTTCCCACTTGTTGCTTCCCCCTATCATGACCCCAGATCGCCTCCTTTCACATGATCTGTAGACCCTCTGGATCTAACAAAAACATCCTAGAAAACAATCTCGGAACTCCTCATCCTGCCACCAATCAGCATACCGTTCTACATTCAGAGACTTCTACATATCAAGCAACAACAGGACAGAGAGGATAATAGAATGCTTCCACACACTCCTCAATATTCTGGAAACAAAGCAGCTTTTCACAGAGTCAACCCCATGCTAAAGGCAACACCCTTAATCCTATCCTGTCAGCCATCTCCACTATTCACTGGAATACCACAATATCTCTGGTCTCAACACATAACTTTGCCAGGTCCTTTTCCATCCTGCTCACTGTACCCTTGCATCGAGGTGTACTTAAAAAATCAAAAACTAACATTCTTCTCCTACAAAGACCTTCTTCGCATGGAGGTGCCCGAATAATAACTCATCAACCTGCAAAGTGTCTGCAAGCCTAAATCAGATCTCAACACACTCCGTCGCGCCTAAACCATCACCCTGAAGAACTATGTAGAACTCTATGCTCCACTGAAAACCTGGTCCTCCAAACTAAAACTCTCCACACCATGCTGCCCCAAGAACAACTGTGCCATACACAGACAAGAAACAAAATGGAGACGCAATTGTGTTCCGGAGGACCTCACCCAGTTCAAGGCACTCCAGATTTCCACCAACAAAGCAACTAACAGAAGTAAAGCACTATTTAAAGAGGGCGGGCGGATGGTGGCCCCCTGCCCTCGGAGGCCCTCCCAACCCCACGGTCCACGCCTGCAACCTTGGCATCATACTCTACTCCTCTGTCACCATGGACCGACGGATTAACACCATATCCGCCACATGCTTTAACACCCTCTGCAAGACCTTCAAATGAATTCTCCCCAACCCAGACCCCCCCCCCCCGAATCCTGGAATACCGTCACCGGCGCTCATCACCGGCAGGCTGGACTATGGAAACGCTCTCTAGGCCGAATCGACAAATCTCTCCTCCAGAAACTCCACACCATCCAGACCGCAGCAGCCAGACTTGTCCTCAGCATCCCATGACGCGACCACATCACCCAACACCTCCGAGACCTCCACTGGCTCCCCATCGAAAAGAGTGACCTTCAAGCTACTCACATACGCCTATAAAGCCCTCCATATCACCGGACCCCAATACCTCAATGAAAGTATCTCCCTCCACGCCCCCCAAGACAAAAATCTCCGCTCCGCAGACCTAGCACTGGACGAAATTCCCTGCATCCACAAAGCCAGAACAGGGGGCAGATCTTTCTCATACATGGCAGCCAAGACCTGGAACGAACTCCCCCTCCACATCAGACAAAGCCTTACACACAAGATTTCAGAAAAGACTAGCAAATCTGGCTCTTCGGATGACCTCTGAGCTGCCTGAACCCCCTCCCCCCAGCGCCTTGAGACCCTTACGGGTGAGTAGTGCGCTCTAAAAATTCTCTGATTGATTGATTAAAGATGTCAAACACCACTTCAATCCGAAACCAGACCTGTCAAACCTTCAATCCGTGGACAAATGCCATCAATCACTTCTTACCTGAGAAGGTCAACAAAATTAGAGCTCATATTGACAACAAAATACAGACATTAATATTACCTCCATTTATCATCACTAAACACCTAGTTGAACTGTGTTCAATCAACAATGTTTTCCAGATAGAAGTCTCGAACTTCCTAAACTCTCTTAAGGCAAACTTATCAGCCTTCAGTTCTCTCCAAAACAGATGCCTCAAATCCATCCACACTACTACCCATCTGGCAGACAATTTAAATCCCTTGGATTCACTCATAAAACAGACCCCATATTCAAAGCACATAATGCTGGGATGGAACTTCTGGAGCAAGTGAAAGCTTCTCCCAGAAGCGGGAAAAAGTGTAGTTCCTCTATCAACTTTATAGAGGAAATGCTCTACTATGTGCCTCACAGACACCACTTTGGCACCCCTAAAAATGTCTTATATACGAAGACATGTCTTATCAAACAGTTAAAGAAGTTTAGCCACATCACCAAATGCAAAAGTAATGACTAGTTACCTCTCCAGGTCCATATTAACTTCAAGACTAGCTGCCCTACCTACAAAGCGATCAAAAACTGCACCTCAATATATTTGGCCATGAAAGTAAAGACCTCTGGTGGAGTGTGCCACACCAGGAGTCAAGATATTTCCAGACTGAAGATGAAAAGGTGCAAGAAAGAAAACAAATAGAAGACAGGCCTTTCATCTATGCATCAAAGGATCTGAAAAAAATCATCCAAATTGAATTAGTTGCTGTCTACTGCTACCTCATGTAATTAATTGCATTATTTCCACAGGCTCACCCCGTTTTTCAGTGCTTTGTTTCTTTCCAGCTATGTTCGTGCTATACAGATGCCACTACACACATCCTTTCGTACAATATTATCATCCCCCTATTTCATTTCTCAACTCGGAATAATTTATTTCAAATTTCCTAGTTCCTTTCACATTATCTGAATCATTCTCTTCGAAATATTATACTACCGGAGGCTAGCTGGAAGCAATTCACATAAACACAGTACATAAGCTGGTAATGGTCCTTACAGACAGGCGTTCCTCATAAGTTATCTTTTACATATGACCAAAAAGCTTGGTTTGGCACGTGTAAGAACTATTTGACACAGCATACCAAATAAATAATTTTCCAATTGCAGTCTTTATGAGACATTTGAAGGACTTCATTTGTCCTGTGTCCATATCCTCAGACATATCGGAGTCCCTGTCATTTCTTATGTTTCAAAGCATTACTTTGTGGAATTCTCTCTTGGGATGTGGCTGGCGATTTAATCATAGACTCTGAACTTCGGACTGTTGTTGGTTCATAACTTCACAAAGAGATGGTTGACCCCTTTATCCATACTTCTTACATTCTGAAGCTCAGTTTCTATTCATTATCAACCAGAGATCATCCTTTATTGGACCCCAGTCCTCTATGTAAGATGGGTGATGAGCAGTGTAATCTGGATAGCACTTTTGCTTGGGATTTCCATGACTGCTCACTGTCTTTACCTATGGAGCAATGCCTATATCAGAAAAAATCCCAAAGCTGTGGATTGTGTATCGGATCTCCTTTGCTGCATCCTCTGATGGTGTTCCATCATTAGGTTACGCAACCCCTGTCCGTATGATCAATTTTAGTATTTGTGGTTTTCTAAACGATTGGCTCCCTCTCTGAGACCCGTGCATTTGGCAGGCAGACACTTCCACGTGCATACTTATAATAGACAGTATCTAATTTGTTCAGGGGTGGGCACTGCCACTCATTTTTGGAGACTGGGACTTTATATTTCCTCATTGGACTGTGACCGAGAGCAAAAATAGAGAAAGGCAGAAAAGGGAGATGCTGACTAAAGCAAACGTGATTCCTGGACTGAGAACTGAAGAAAAGATTGTTTAATGCAATAGAATGCATTTAGTTAGTACGGAAATTTCCCAAACTCCAGGAGATAGTGCAAAATCATGGCTCGAACATACAAAACAGCAAAAAAGAATTGCATATTTTGGCCGATTACTGCAGAATTACTTTTTTGCAGACAACATTGTCTAATTAATAATTCAACAAATTCCTGAATTTTCAGCATTTAAAACATCAACTGTGGTTCATGTTGAAAACCGGGTTATTATAAAACCACAGTACTTTCACATTGTGTTTAGTACTCAAAATGAATTATAGCAATGTGCTCCTAATGGATGTATGTCGTTTCAACGCATGCTTTTACCACGCATGCCTTTACAACGCAGGGATTACAACGCAAGTCGTTACAACGACTTGCGTTGGGGGGCGCTGGAAAGTGGAATAGTTTAATTTTCTATTCCTACTCCAGTCCCCGTGGGTAGTAGGGAAGGTGTTGGATAGAAAATTAAACTATTTCCTATCCAACAGCGCCCTCCAGCGAAAGTCGTTGTAACGACTTTCGTTGTAATTCCTGCGTTGTAATGGTAGTGCGGGGTAAAAGTTTCGTTGTAAACGATGTTCCCCCTCCTAATTGTGTCCTTGTGCAACGTAATTGGTGGTCATGTAAAGCGCTCCTATACCTTTGGGTCGAGTTCGTGCTATATAAATCTTACAAAATAAAATAAAAAATAATAATAATCCCAGCAGTGTTGTGAATAAATGCTTCAGTACATGCTATAACATAGCCTTATAAGACATGCACTGTAGCATCATCAGCATCATCAACAAACTTTATTCGGTTTAGCAAACCATCAAAGTCACACATAAAAAATACATGCACAGTAACATTTCTTTATCCTATTAATTTATTACGTGGTGTTGTATACCTCAGTGAACGTGACTAGTCCCAGCTCTGGTCTTGCACTGTTAGAAATGTGCATCGAGGGCTCTATAAATCTTTGGACCTTTTTTTTGGGGTGGTGAATCCTAAGCATTTTGCATTTAAGTTGCATGTGGCAACATCTTTAGCCGGGTCCTTTGCCTTCAGCGGTGGTCCAACAGACTATTTGTCTTTTGGCCAACACCAGCAGCACCGCTGTTCATCCTAAGGAACTTGTGGACTTGTTTTGTGGTACCCTCTGTAAATCTGATAAGTTGCACATTGCAGGTGATAAACTGTGTAAATACAGACTCCTCAGACGACTCTAGCAAGCCAGGCTTGATCACTTGCTTAGCTGGTTTTGTGTTGTGATGCCAGAGTTTTTTTGTTGTAAAGTGTGTTAGCGTTAAGTGTCATTTCATGTCATTTTCATAGTAAGCATTGGGTAAAGTATCGTTAAATAAATGCTCTTTGTGAGGGCAGTTTTAAATGTTTGTCCCCAAACGTCTTTATCTTGTTGCAGTGAGGTACAGATATTGGTTATTATAATGCACATGCTAGGAACTTAATGCTCTTATTGGTTTGGTTATGTTTGGAAAAGGATCTGGCCAATCTAGTTCTCCTGATAATTTAGAAGAGCATGAAGGTTTTTATGCCCTCTCCACCTCCTCCCGGTGAACGTGAAAGGCGAGGAGAATCTTGATTTGTAGTAGAAGGGGCTTGTACTAGATAGAATTTCTGGTAAGGAGGAAGTGGAGGTATTGAAAACGCAGGAATGGGTTCTCCTTTTTGTGAAAACATCTCTTTCTACACTTTTATGTTGTCCGTCTTGGTCCTTGAACATCCCTGCAGTGAAAAAGTTCATGTAGTCTAGTTCTAGTATTAAGAAGGTGTTAACCACTGAGATCTTGAAGCAGGAGGTAATTCAGGAATGGTATTGTAGAGGTTACATATTTATTTTTACATTTTTTTATAGTTGGTGAAACATACCCACCAGGGTATCCTGAATGGATTCTGAGTTGTTATGATCGGTCAGCTATGCTGCATTGAAGTGGGTAAGCCATATGACCACATCCTGCCCAGAGAGTGTGACAAGTCGCCTTACTGATCTTTGTCTCTTTTGACTTGAAAGAGTTGCATCAATTATATTTATTTAGCCTATAGTGTTTTGGTAGAGTGATTGGGTTCTGACACAGCTACATGCACAGTACACAAAAGTTGTTTAGAAATAATCATGATAAAACTCCTTTGTGATGTAGTAAATTGCCTGAAACTATTACTCGGACATAAGGGGCTCATTTGTATGAAAACCACTCACTGGCAGCAGCGGATAAAAATCCTATAGAAAATGAGGCAATTGCTTTTCTATAAAGGTCAACCTTCCCATGAGATAAAAAAAAGAACCAAGCAATCTGTGCTCTCAATATTATTCGAAAAATGCTTTGTTTCCAGAATGAAAGCATAGATTTAATGGCCCAAGATCTAAGTGTACTTCTTTACCGCTACAGCTAACCAAAACTGAGAAGCCAGCGAGTGAATGTGTCCAAGTAGTCTTTCAATATATGCGTGCATGTGTAAGAATTTACCTGCCTTTTCATCCTTCTCTAGAAAACAGAGGTTTAAAACATATTTCTATTGTTATTTTGTTTTTCAGGTCGAATCTCTTAAAGTCATCAAGGCTTTACTCTAAAGGGAGTAAGGTGTTTGTATCAAGGGGAACTCCAGCATTGACTGGAATTCCCCTAATAGATAACGCAACTAAACATTCGTATGTAACCATTTCTACGTTATGGAAAGCTGCTATAAAACAATTGCTTGTTAACATCTGTAGAGCTTGCCGGAAAATGATTACAGATCACCTGTCGGAGATCAGGGTGATGAGAGCGAGAAAGCTAATGAGCCTTGAGATGGGCAGAGTGCCAGTGCAAACACTGCTTCTGCCTTTTCAAGCTAACTGACATTTTGACCTCTTCAGTGAGTCACTGAGGGTGTGCAGACCAATGTGCTACACAGTGACACCATAACTATAGTAGTGAGCAAGAAGTGCATTCGGGTGTATACATTTGGTAGGTTGGCCGTCCAAGAATTGTTTTCAAAGCTAAATCGAATGGTGCAGTTCAAGTAAGACTATTCTGCTTGATTTGATTGTGTCACCTGCTTGCTGATTTAGCATTAGTCTACATTACTTACCTAAGGGGTAAAGCAACTACAGAGTTTCGGTAGCAAGGAGAATCGAAACCAAAAAATGTGGAGGCTCACGCAGTTGTTCAAGGTCACAGTGCTGAAAAAGGGTTCAGGCAGATCAGGTCGTTTACCCCTTTTCTAGGTTTGCCCGGCGTTAGCCGCTTCTCACACAACTCACGATTACCCAAATAAAGAGGCAGGCGCTGGAGACTGGAAGGCAGGAAACAGGAGTTTATTTCCGACGGAACAGAACACGTCAAATCAGACAACAGGGTATCTTCTCGAGGTGCTCTAACAAGTTTCTCTACGGCTCTGTCTTTTATACACAGGTTTATGATGCACAAACATTCCTTATTGCAATAAAGACACTTTGAAGTACAAAAAGGGCATGTTTGGGACCCCAGCTCCAGGCCCATTCCCATACTGACCGCTCTGATGTTGTTTTCCCCTCCCAAATGTGACATGTGATTGTAATCTGCAGCCGGACATTCCAACAGGGCACGAGGGCAGGAGGGGGTGGTCAGATCTAAGGTTGGAGATCATGTTTCGCTATGCGGGGCCGGAGGGGTACATCCACGAGACCTAGTTTTATGATGTGGGACTGGGTCGAGAGGCCAGGTGTAGCCGGGCGGGGGGGCATCAGAAGAGAGGAAGGGCGTTCCTGGGAGGGATGCGGGGGTGTCGGTCAGGTCTAGGGGTGTGAAGGCCTTGATTAATCACCGCTCCTCTGATGTGAGGCGAGGTCCTACTGTAGGAAGCAATAAACTGCATCTGTTGGGCTAGGTGATGGCCCTGGATCAGGCCGGGCAATCGGGCAGGGAGGAAGAGGTTACCAAAAGGGCCCGTTCTATGAGTAGAATGAAAGAGCGAGGGGGCGGGGGTCCAGAGTGGTGACAAGGTCGTGTTTAGCGGTGCGTTTATGGCCCGAACAGGAGAGACCGGGGGCTGTCGGGGCGCGGGGTGCTTGCGGGGCTGGAGAGAGAGAGAGAGAGAGATGATGGCTATCGTCAATGGGCAGGGAGGTCATGACACAAAGATGGCTACTATCTATGTTCGTGATGGGGCCTAAAAGGGAACAAGATGGCGGGGCCACCGTTTCCTGACTTTCTTTACCTTCAACAGTGGCGAGGGTGAACACAAATGAACGCCGCTTATGTACATATACATTTGTCATTTTCCACAGTCGCCGCTTTTTACATAAGATAGATCATTTCCGTGTTTATCATACCTATAGTCGTGTGTAGTCAATGAAATAGCGTTTGTCAATATTGGTAGACTTACATATAACCGTGTGTAGTTGATGCGACATACGAGGTGGAATACATATAAATTTACATTTGTCGTACTTAAAAGTGACCGATGAAACATTTTACAGGCAAAAAGTGATTGAGGGAGGAATTTAGTCCAATACAAGCAATTAGTCAAGGGGTGTAGAAAGTTCCGAAAAAGGGTGGGGGGGTCTTCGCCACAGTGTCTTTATTAGTAGCGAGTCATCACTGGTAGGTTCTGGTAGTTCGTTTTCTTCCGTTGGCGCTGTTGAGCACCGGCGGTGGAGCTATAGGTCCAGCTCGGGTCCTTCTTTACACGTCGCAGGGTGTGATCTGTCCTTTGCCGTTAGGCCACAGTCCTGTTTCCTAGCTAATCTCTCTTAAGGGTGCCTTATGTTGGGCACCTGCGTTTCTGTCTCGGAGTCAAAATCCACGTGGAAAGGATAGAAGGGGTTTTGTCGGATAATCGGGGGGAGGAGAGGGCGGAGTGGGGCCGGATCTTTGAGACGGATCAGGGGAGCAAAAGGGTGATGCGCAGGCAGGTCCATCAATCGGGCTCAAAGGGGTGGGGACTTCTGGCACGCGTGGGTCAACAAGTAGAGGGCTTCAAGGCAGCCCTCCATTCCTTCGTTTTCTGCGTTTGAGAGTGGTGCATTGTCCCGCGTCCCGTTGCTCTGCGGCTCCATCTTAGGTCGAGGTCACACGCGCCTCACGATCTGTGGCCAGGCTGTGCGTCACGTCCAGCCCCTCTCCTCCGGTGGCTGTGTATCCTTGAATGGGTACAAAACAGGTTTTAGCGAACTGGCAAGAGAAGGCATTTATACATTTCAATTCTGTCTTGGATCTAGGTAGCTGGGGGTACGTTTCATCGGTCACGGTCAGAAGTTATCACTGTGGAGTATGTATACAGGCATGTCTACTGAGTTTGAACTAGGTCTATTTGGCGTTCATTCATGTCGCATGTGGCTTTCTGACCCTAGCCCTGGCAGTCTTTTATCATCATGAGAGAGGGGTAGAGGCTAACACTCTTTTCTCGGGGAGCAACAGTTAAGCAGGGTCATCAGTTATACCTCGAGTTTACGGAGCTGGGGTCAAGCTGGAGGAACGGGGACGTTTTGGACATCCGTACTTGGGTGCGGAGGGGTGGGGCAATCTGGGCCTAAGAGATTGTGTTTCTAACGAGCTGAGAGCAGAAGGCCACTGACGTATAGTCCTCCTATAAAAAGGTCCAGATTAGGGGGACATCAGTCGTCTTACCTGTCCTTTCCTTATAGCCAATTCGAGTTCTGTCATTTTTGCAGAAAAGGAGAGGTAGTAACATGGCAAATTACAATTGTTTAGTTTCTGGCAATTTTGTCGATCACCTTTGTGTTCGAAAAACCAATTAGGCTCGTGCCGGCGGGGCACAACATTACCACACAGAGGAAGAGGGAGCAGGGGTCGTTCGCATTTTAAATGAACTATTCGGTACACGTACAACATGAAGGGAAAGGACGAGAGAGAGAAACGTGTACAATAATAGGCCATTTTGATGCGCACAAAACACAAAACAGTAGGGGTCATATTATACAGAAACACAGACTGAGGGACAACGTAAATCCATATACCACGTACACATGAATTCAGGCGAGGGGGGGGGTACATGCATTTACATACAGAATTCAAGACAAAACATAGAACAGTACTTGGCCAAAGACATTTCCTCCTGCATGCTGCGCATCCTTAGTTTCCTATTTAATTCGCCTGGCTGTCCTTTGCTGTTCGTTTCTGTTGCAAATACTTATACTTTCGTCAATTGTTCGGGAACTATCCTGGTCGGGCTAGTACTTACGGTGGGATCTTTGAATCATTTTTTTTTTTTCCTTAGCGGACGGGTATCCAGGCCAAGGCAACGGAGGGTGTTAGTTGGGGGAACAATGGGCAACTTCGAGTTTCATGGCGTAAGAATCTACTCGTAGGTGCACGTCATTCTTGGTCGCATTAGTAGAGAGATGGTCGTTTCTAAGTAAGGGTGCGTTATATCTATGTCTGTTCATCGTGTATAGGTGCTAGGTTCAGACCCCCCTTTTTCCCCATTCCATCGGCCGTCCAATCATCACTCAAGTCGTACAAAAACATCTCTCTTATCAGGTCAACGCGTGCAACGTATATCCAGTCGAGTTACACACATTCGGTCATACACACATGCATTCATATCACCAAGGCCTTCTCCACACTTTAGTCGATGTTCTGATGCGACCTGCAGAAAGAAGGGGAAGAAGAAGGGGTGGGGGCGGCGTTTAAAGACACATTTGCGCGCATAAACCCAAAAGGCTTTTTACTTACTACGTATTTCAACCTATCTCCGCGGGGTGCAGTCCCTTCCATCTCGGCGTTTTAAGCCCCGAGGGACTGGTGGTGCGGGAGGCATAATCATTTATGGACTGCACATTGCATAGATCGCCCACGTGTGGTATTGCGGATCTTGTGTGGGGGGGGGGGTCGAAACAAAAGGGCAATCAGGGTAAAGTGGGTGAACTCGTGTTCTTCTTCGAGGAGTCGGGGTGGTCTACAGTGGTACTGGGTCTGGTTTAGGGGCATCTGAAACAATTTTCCCTGTGATATGTGGCATACAAAGTAAAACAGAACATCGGGACCTTTATCGATTGCCTTAGGTTGCACAAAAGTAAAAAAAAACACACGCAACAACTTGGATCGTTCACATTTTCAATATTCCAAGGTACTTTGCTTTTTAACCTTTCAGTAATCGACTTGCTTTATTTCGCCTGTATTTTATGTAGATCGGAAACAAGGGCTATGTATTCAAAACTTACCAATCCAAAAGCTACGACTGTATTTGTTGTCACAAAATCTTTATTTAAAAAAATGTTGACGTACAAATGCAGGCCTACAACCACGTGGGCCAGCCACGGAGCAGCCTGGAACTGTACATGAGGGCATATTTATCTGCGGAAAACATAACCGAGTCGGTGGTTGTTTTATTTCATCAAGGTACGATAAGTGCAATAAAATCATATCGAAAATTCATTGTGGGTAAGTACCATCAGTGTCAAAAAGATTCGAACTTTCAATAATACTGTAATCAATGATGCGTCAGAACTTAATATCAAATTCACTGTTTGAATGTTCGAGCAATACTCATCCCCTCCCGCCATGTGCTTCAAAACTGCATACATATCTCACGATATCAAGTCTGAGCATCCGGAACACAACAGGGAATTGTGAGTTTCGTTTGTACCGGCGCCATTTTGGGTTGGGTCAGGCGGGTCCAAGTATAGTCAAACTGTCTCTACCAACTCGTGGTTGGGCCAGAACTTCTTTTCGGCAGTCCAGAAGTTTCGTTAAGGGGGCAAAAGAAGGGACCGGTGACATGAACCATCAATCAAAGAAAAGGGAGGGGCAACAATCTTTCCTACCGGGTCGTACTGATGTTCCACCGGAACTGATCAAATCGGTAGTCTGCAGTATGTTGGGTCATTCAAAACTGAGGCTGGCGACGTCTCGTGGTTACGTCTTGGTCGTTCTGCGGGTGATCATGGCAGTCATTTCCCATCGGGGGGTGGTCGGGGCCCGCGGAGGTCGAGGGCCCTCCGCAACTCTCATAGAATCTTCAAAGCTGAGGAGAACGTTTCTGAACGGAGGACTCGTTTTTCTAGCTGGCCAGCGACCAGGCCATCCTTGCACGTCAGGTTCGTTCCTGCAAGGTCGACCGCCATTTTTAGGAGTTCTGCAGCTACCGGCAGTCACTGGGTCAAATGAGCAGACGGACTCCAGCCTGTTGGGTGAGGCGTCTTAGCACCGCCACAGTGGACGAGACCCTGCTGGGTGTGTGGAGCGTCCCTATACTGCAAGAGTGGAGGAACCCTTTGCCGGGTGCGTGGAGCGTCCCTGCACCGCAAGAGTGGACGAACCCTTTGCCGGGTGCGTGGAGCGTTGGGGGCGCAGCTGAGGGGCCTCCACCTGGGGAGGCGGGAGAGGCTCGTCCGCGCCGCCTCTCCCTCCCAGTGCACCCCACGGCGTCTCGCTGACATTTGTTATGGCCGGGCCAGGCGATGAAGAAGAGGGGGGGGGGTCGGAGGCATATGCAAGACATCCCCCCCCCGTGGCCTGCAAGGCGCCGGGAGAAGAAGGGAATGGGAGGACCAGTTCATTCCGGGTCGGGCCCATGCCTTCGGCGGCCGGCCGTTCTTTGCCACGGCCCCAGGAACGGGTCCCTTGGTTCATCCCGGGGACAGGCCTTGGCGCGTGGTGTCGCCTCCGGACTATTCGCGTAATGGTTCTCCACCCCAGGCCGCCGCCGACGGCTTTTGTAGACTTTCTGACGCCCAAAAACCTACTAGAAAGTAGCCCAAAGTAGCCCGACATTGCTACTTTGGGGAAGGAGGGACAGGAACGGCGTCAAGCAGACGGCGAAATGCATTGTGGGTTTGTTGTTGCAGCCGTTTGCCGTGTAAATAGTTGTTTAATATATTTTTGTTCAAAATAAAAACGTTTTAACCTGTTACTTTGCTATAGTGTTGTATATTTCTAATATTTGTCTAGGGTTTGTCGTTAATTGGGCGGGGTGGTCGGTGGAGCCGAGCTGTCTCGCAGTCATCATGGCGTTGAGTTCGGCTTTCCTCACTAGTTTCATACTTCCTGAGGGGTTGTTCCTAATGTTTCCATTTCAGTAAAAAGAGATCTCATCAGTGGCCTACTGACTTTACTCGATTCCTTTTGTTTTTCCTAATGATTCTTATGTTCTTTTATTTACTAGCACGATACCGCGGCTAATCCGCATTTTCTTTATATATGTCCTTTTTATTAGGGGTGTCCTCCGGTGGAGCCAGATGGTCTACCTTTAATAAATGGTCCGGGCTGAACCAACTACTGAGCAATGGGGGGGAGATAGGCATGACGGGTTACAACGGGGACAAAAGTCAGCACTACCTATCCTTCACTACTTTGCGGAGACTAGGTAGAATATTTCTATTCTACAGTATTCGCAAATAGGGAATACCCAAAGAGAGAACCAATTCCAAACAGTCAAGTTCGGACAAACAATCAATCAATCAAATGAGGAATAAAATAGGCGCGACGGGTTACAACGGGGGCAAAAGCCTGCGCTCCCTACCCTTCACTATCTGCAAAGAGAGAGATCTTCCTGTTCCTCTCTGTTTGTAGGCAGAGAAGATCCTTTCCAAGAACCAATTCCGAACGATCAAGGTCCGGTCAAACAATCAATCAGTGGGGGATAAAAATAGGCACAACGGATTACAACGGGGGCAAAAGCCTGCGTTACCTATCCTTCACTATCTGCAAAGACTAAACAGAGTATGGCGGCCCTGTGCTTGTTTGCAAATAGAGAATGATCCAAAAAGAACCAATTCCAAAACAATAAATGCTTGGATAACAATCAATCAAATGGAGAGGGAAGTAGGCGCGATGGGTTACAACGGGGGCAAAAGCCTGCGCTACCCACCCTTCACTATCTGCAAAGGGAGAATACTTCTATCCTTCCCCGTTTGTAGACAGAGAATCTCTCAGGACAAAACAATCAAAATGCGTAATACTAGTTTTTTCCAATGACAATCAAACAATCAATTCGCAATTTGTCGTGTTTCCACGACCTTACCCGGACCGTATGGACGGTTTCTCGTCTTCCGTTTCCAGCGCCCGATCGTCCTCTATTCTCCATAATTGCTGTGGCACTCCTGATGGTTCCCAGTCAGGACCGTAGATCACTCGAGAGAGGTCTGTTCGGAACCGGTGAAGTTCGGATGATCGGCTGCCAGACAAGGGTCTATCGGGCAGGAGCTCTTCCCGATCGTTGCAGTCGTTCACTCTGTCGTTGGGACCTCTCTCACTGGATCTACGTGTCGCTGATGGGCCCCACGTTTGGGACGCCAATTGCTGAAAAAGGGTTCAGGCAGATCAGGTCGTTTACCCCTTTTCTAGTTTTGCCCGGCGTTAGCCGCTTCTCACCCAACTCACGATTACCCAAATAAAGTGGCAGGCGCTGGAGACTGGAAGGCAGGAAACAGGAGTTTATTTCCGACGGAACAGAACACGTCAAATCAGACAACAGGGTATCTTCTCGAGGTGCTCTAACAAGTTTCTCTACGGCTCTGTCTTTTATACACAGGTTTATGATGCACAAACATTCCTTATTGCAATAAAGACACTTTGAAGTACAAAAAGGGCATGTTTGGGACCCCAGCTGCAGGCCCAATCCCATACTGACCGCTCTGATGTTGTTTTCCCCTCCCAAATGTGACATGTGATTGTAATCTGCAGCCGGACATTCCAACAGGGCACGAGGGCAGGAGGGGGTGGCAGATCTAAGGTTGGGCAGGCGAGGAGATCATGTTTCGCTATGCGGGGCCGGAGGGGTACATCCACGAGACCTAGTTTTATGATGTGGGACTGGGTCGAGAGGCCAGGTGTAGCCGGGCGGGGGGCATCAGAAGAGAGGAAGGGCGTTCCTGGGAGGGATGCGGGGGTGTCGGTCAGGTCAAGGGGTGTGAAGGCCTTGATTAATCACCGCTCCTCTGATGTGAGGCGAGGTCCTACTGTAGGAAGCAATAAACTGCATCTGTTGGGCTAGGTGATGGCCTGGGATCAGGCCGGGCAATCGGGCAGGGAGGAAGAGGTTACCAAAAGGGCCCGTTCTATGAGTAGAATGAAAGAGCGAGGGGGCGGGGGTCCAGAGTGGTGACAAGGTCGTGTTTAGCGGTGCGTTTATGGCCCGAACAGGAGAGACCGGGGGCTGTCGTGGCGCGGGGTGCTTGCGGGGCTGGAGAGAGAGAGAGAGAGAGAGATGATGGCTATCGGCAATGGGCAGGGAGGTCATGACACAAAGATGGCTACTATCTATGTTCGTGATGGGGCCTAAAAGGGAACAAGATGGCGGGGCCACCGTTTCGTGACTTTCTTTACCTTCAACAGTGGCGAGGGTGAACACAAATGAACGCCGCTTATGTACATATACATTTGTCATTTTCCACAACAGTCGGTTTGTGCAAAATTACCAGTGCAATATCATTGCTTGCGGTTGTTTGATTTGTATTGTTTTTTTTACCCCTCTGTTTTTAGATGTGGACAGAGCCTTGCAATAGCTTACAATGTTGATACCTAGAGGAGATACAATGTAAGCCCTCTGGGCTGTTTGTTGTGTATGAAATTCAGATAGTGATCGACCCACATTCATCAGACATTGGTTGTATATAACTCAGTCATAAAACATAGTGTTTATTATGTATTTACATATGACCATTTCATTGGTAGAGCACTTGTATGAGGTCGTGCTGAGACACCAGCACTGTGCAACAAAGGAAATCAATTTTCAAGCACTACCACTGTCTTTCCATCCACTCCAACACCCAGCTCCATGGTACTGCCTTGTGATGTTTTTGGTGAGGCTAGAGACATTACAGTGTGGGGTGGTGTACATCCCTGGCGATGCTCGTCTCTCACTGGTGCTGAGTGCCACCCAGTGCTGAGTGCCATTCGGCCTGTTTCTGCGTTATACAAAGCTTCGCCGCCTCCCAAGCTCTTTTAGAAGTATCGGGATGTGCCATTATTTGCCTCTGATGGCTTTGCCAACATACAAAACTTACATCCTACCCTAGAAGAGTAACCGGATGCCTCCTTGTTTATACCCGCATGTCTTCATCGCTCCACACAAGTCAACATGCACCTGCAGCAGTATTTTTTTTTTTTTTTGGGGAAATTTGTTTTTATTGTTGCCAACACAATAACCATATGTACATATCCAGTGTATACCGCAGCGTCAACATTCAGCTGCATTCAATCAGTAGAGCAACTTTTCAAATTTTTCCATTTTCTCCCCAACTCTAAACATACTACTTAAAAGGGTCAATTTAAACAGTTCGTTTTTTATATCACTGATATCATTAGCGTTAATAGAGGCGCAACAAGCAGTATCCACATTTTCTGTCAGAATAAGTCTGTCTACATGTTCAGTACCTGGGGTTCGATCATTCCCTAACCCTCTAAGCCCAACCCATTATTCCTGACATCACTCCATATCCTCATCCTCCCCAGAGCTATCTGCATCCTCATCTTCAGGCAAAGGCTCACAGATATCCCCTCTATATGAGTTCCACGGTGTCCATGTTTTGTTCCATTTGCGTGGATTAAGCCTCTGTTTGTAAATCGCCCTCTCTGTTACCATAAGCATATCCATGTTCCTGCACCATTGCGACAATGTCGGAGTAGTCGGCGCCCCCCAGTTCTGTGCTATATCTCGCTTTGCCAGCATCACACCAATGACTACCCAGCGTTTTCCATGCGGTGACAGGTCAGTTGGGCCCCACACATTCAGTAAGCATACCCGAGGGTCAGGTGAGAATGGTGTCTGTAGTGTCTGGCTGATCGTTCGTGCTACACGCCTCCAGTAAATTTGTAAAGTAGGACAATCCCACAAAGTATGGAACAGCGTACCCTCCTCCCCACAATTCCTCAGACAGTATGGATGTTCCGCCCTACGTATTTTGTGCAGTGTTGTGCGAGTATAGTAAACCCTGTGTAGTACTTTAAATTGGACCAGTCTGAAACGTGTGGATATACCTGCCTCCCTGGGTGACGCCAATGCTGCGTTCCATTCCGTTTCATCCAAGTCCCCAATCTCCTCTACCCATTTCTCTCTCAAACGCACCAGTGGATCCGGTAGATTGTTTAACAGTTTCCGGTAGGTGAGGGAGGTTGCACCAGCCTCAATATAGTCCGTAAGGAGCCGATCTTCCAACGGAGCCGACTCCGGGACCGTCGCTCCCATTTTCAACACAGACATGAGTGCGTGTCTAACTTGTATGTATCTGTACGTTTCGGTCAGTCCAAGGTCGTACTGCTCCCTCAGGGTTTCAAAGGTTACCACTGCGCCCCTGGACCATAGATCTCCAACCGTGGAGATCCCTATGGTATCCCATCGATCAAACCCCTTGCTATTGCGCAGAGTACCGAGGGCCTTGGAGTCCCACAGTGGCGTGAGCTTAGTAATCACTCCCTCCCATCCCAGCCGCCTCTGAGCCCTATGCCATTGTGGCAGTTTGGGTGGGGATAGGCAAGAGGCGAGTCTTAGTTGGGTTCAAACTGGGTTTTATTGTTTGAAACAGTCTGTCAGTACAGGTGGGACGCACAAACAAAGGTCGCGGGGACCAGCTTCTTTCTCGCCGAGGCTTGATGTTTCCGTCGGGGTCCCGGCGTCGAGTCGGGCTCCTCCTTCCAGGCACTGCGGGCTCCGTCTCGTCCCAGGCTCCACCGAGGGGAGGAAACAGAAAACAGAGGAGGTATGAGAAGTCTGTCTGTGTCTCCAGCCAGCACAAAAGGGAAAGGGAGTGAGGGAAAACTGGGTGCTTTACTCCTGTTACGATCAGTGAGGGGAGTGCAGGGGGTCACGTTATACTATGGGCCAGCCGGTCGTCCTTTCCCCAACCTCAACCACCCCGTGACCCGACCCCGTACCTCTGTTAGCCACGCCCCTCCGGGGGAGTGGCTGGGCGGATCGTGGTTCCGGTGCCCTCCTGGGATCGTGGGGGTCACCTGTCTCAGCAGCCCGTCTGGCTCTCTGTAGTGTGGGTCCTCCTCCTCTCCGCTGTTCGGTGCTCCCCTGGCCGCTCTCCCTTCGTTCTCTTGCTCGGCGGTTTCCTTTTTAGCCGTCGGGGTCCGGGCTGCGTAAGATCTCCCGGCGGATCCGTCGAGCTCCTCTGCACTCGCTCTTCCAGACAATCCGCAATTCCGATGTACTCCTCTCCTCTCCGTCTCTTCTTCTCCCCTCTCCGTACTCCACTCGAATCCTCTGCTCCACGCCGCTCCTCCGCTCTGCACCTCTCTGACCGCTCCTCCGGTGTATAGACACACCTGGTCCTGGTTTCGTGCTTCATTTAAAGGGAAGCTCAGTCCCGCCTCCTCATCACCTGCGCTGGGCCAGTTAAAGGGGCCGTATTCCTGGTCCTCCTCGTCACAGCTATACTGGACCGCCCCCGGGGCCCAATTCGTGGAGTCGGCCACCTGCGAAGAGAAGAGAAGAGGGGGGGGTCACAGAGTTTAGGCACACTCCGGGGTGTAAGGGGGAGCGGCCCCTCGGCCCGGTTACACACCTCCCCCCCTGGACGCTTCCGTTCGGGAAGGGGATTACGGGACAAATAGTCGGCCCCCGTGTTATCAACCCCCCTTTTGTGACACACCGAGAAAGAGTATGGTTGAAGGGCCAAAAACCACCGCAACACCCGTGGATTGTTAGACCTGTTGCGGGCCATCCACTGGAGGGGCGCGTGGTCCGTATACAGGGAGAACGGTCTCCCTTCTAGGTAGTAGGCCAGCTTGTCCACTGCCCACCGTATGGCCAAGCACTCCTTCTCCACCGTGGAGTATTTCAACTCCCGGGGGAACAGTTTGCGGCTGACATAAAGGATCGGGTGTTCCGCCCCATCCTCCCTTGTTTGGGACAAAACCGCCCCTATGCCGTAGTCTGAGGCATCTGTGTGCAAGGAAAAGGGTCTGTTGAAATCGGGGGAGGACAAGACGGGAGACGTGGTGATGGTTCTCTTCAGGGCGGAAAAAGCATCCAACATCTCCGTCGTGAGGTTCGCCAGCCCCGCCGCTTTGAAGGTGTTCCGGAGGGTGTGGGTGAGAGGGGCGGCTAGCTGGGCGAACCTGGGGATGAACCGCCTATAATACCCGATCAACCCCAGGAAGGCACGCATCTCCTTTTTGGTGCCCGGAAAGAGTGTTTCTGCAATCGCTCGGACCTTCTCGATCTGCGGTTCTATCATACCGTGTCCTAGCACGTAGCCTAGATACTTTACTTTCTGGAAGGCAATTCTGGACTTCTTGGCGTTGATCTTTAGGCCAGCATGAGTGAGGGTGTCCAGCACCTGTTCCAGGTGGGCCAGGTGGGTTGGCCAATCGGGACTGAATACGACGATGTCGTCTAGATAGGCGGATGTACAATGCTTGAGGTCTTTTAAGACGTTGTTCATCAGTCTTTGGAAGGTGGCAGGGGCTCCATGCAACCCAAAGGGTAGGACGTTGAATTCGTAGTGACCGGAGTCGGTGGTGAACGCTGTTTTATGTTTGTCTTCTTCCCGCAGGGGCACCTGCCAATATCCTTTGGTCAAGTCTATCGTGCTGATGTATTTGGCCTCTCCAAGTTTTTCGATCAATTCGTCTATCCGGGGTATCGGGTAGGCGTCAAAGGTGGAAATGTCGTTAAGGGCACGGAAGTCCATACAAAACCGGCGACTTCCATCCGGTTTGGGTATCATCACGATTGGGCTGGACCACTGACTACTGGATGGACGGATGACCCCGAGTTTCAACATGTCTTCTATTTCCTGTTGAATTCCCTTCCTTCTTGCTTCTGGCACCCGATAAGGTCGGATTTTCACCACTCTTCCCGGAGTCGTTCGTATGTGGTGTTCGGCCAGAGCGGTCCTTCCTGGCTGGTCGGAGAAGACCTTGTGATGTCGGTTCAGGGTGGTCATCAACTCTTTCCTTTCTTGCGCCATCAGCTCCTCATTGAGCACGAGCTGGTTCAGAGTGCTCCCCTGGGATGAGGGAGGACGATCGGCCACGTGTACGTCAGTAGGAGGGGGTCCCAGCCATTTCTTTAGCAGGTTGATGTGGTACACCTGGGTTTTCTTTGGGTGTATCTGAAGCCTATAGCTGGTGTTGCCAATCGTGGAAACAACCTGGTAAGGGCCACTCCATTCCGCTTTGAACTTCTGCAGGGAGGAAGGCAGCAATACCAAAGCCCAGTCTCCCTTTTGTAGTCTCCTCCATTTTTTTCCCTTATCGTAACAAGCCTTCTGTCTTTTCTGGCTATTGTCCAGGTGGGCATAGGCCAGGTCCCTCAGCTTACCCAGCTTAGACCAGAGGTTCTGCGCATACTCCAGAGTGTTCAGGGCCTCCTCAGGAGCTTCGTTCTCCCAGGCCTCCTTCGTCATATCCAGGAGAGACCTCGGTTGTCTCCCATAAAGTAGTTCGAAGGACGAGAACCCGGTGCTGCTTTGTTTTTGCCCCCTTATTACATATAACGCAAGGGGCAACACTTGGTCCCAATCCGCGCCGTTCACTTCCAACATCTTTCTCAATGTGGTCTTCAAGGTGCGGTTGTACCTCTCCACGAGGCCGTCTGTCTGGGGATGGTACACTGCGGTGCGGATTTGTTGGATATCTAACATCCTGCACACCTCCTTCATCAGTTTGGAGACGAATGGGGTTCCCTGATCGGTTAGGATTTCTTTCGGGAACCCCACTCTGGAAAACAGTTCGAGCATTCGATCGGCTACCTGCCGAGTGGTGATGGAGGCCAACGAAAACGCCTCGGGAAACCTGGTGGCGTAGTCCACCATGACCAACACATATTGGTGTCCTTTCTTTGTCTTCGGAAGGGGTCCTATCAGGTCCATGCCCACGCGCTCGAAGGGTGCCCCTATAATGGGAAGAGGCTGCAGTGGCACAGCTGGGGGACGAGTCATATTCTTTTTCTGACACGTTTCACACCTCTGGCAGTATTCCAATGCGTCTTTGTATATGCCGGGCCAATAGAAATGGCGGAGGAGGGTCTGGGTCGTTTTTTCAGCCCCGGTGTGTCCGGCAACGAGGTGGGCATGTGAGTAGAAAAGGATCTGTTCTCGGAACACCAAGGGGACTAACAGCTGTTCCGGTTCGTCTTTCTTTCCTTGTCTGTAGAGCAGGTCGTTTCTGACCAGGAAGCGTGGATATGTCGGGGGGTTCTGCCCTTGCAATCGTTGCGCGGTGTCCAAAGCGTTGAACAACGTGTTGTCATTGGCCTGGGCGAATTTAAAGCTGCGGTCTAGGACCCAGGGTTCTTGGGACAAGAGAGTGGGCCTCGGTTTTTTTTCTGTGGACTGTCCCAGACTGTGATGGAACATCTCTAGGAAAGAGGGGTTGTCAGTCCCGATGATGAGATCCTCAGGGAGGGAATCCAGGACTCCCACTTTGATGTTCTGGGGTCGGCCTTCCCTCGGGTAGATGGGTAGTAGAGCCACAGGATAGGGGCGGACGTCCCCATGGACACAGCGTATGAATACTTGATCATTGGGTATCAGATTGGCGGCTTTGATGTGTTTGGTTTGAACCACCGACTGCCTGCACCCCGAATCTAGCAGGGCTTGTATGAGGGCCCCATTCACTGTTACACTTACTCTAAACGCGGGTCCCATTTCGGCGGAGTACAGAACGGTTCGGGGAAGGTACCCGACCTCCATGGGTTCTTCGGTAGTCTTTCTCCGGGGGCACAACCTGGCAATGTGGCCCCAGTTGCCGCAGTCAAAGCATTGCGGGCCATTTTGCGGGTGGGGCTCCGGCCTCCAGGGTTTGGGCCTCGCCATCTCTGGCAGACGCACGGGTCTCTTCTCGGGCTTCGGGGGTGCTCTGGGTTTCTCCTGTTCCCATGCGAAGGGTCCTCGGGGCTGCGCTCTCGTGTAGGTAGTAGCCATCTCGACGGCCTGGGCTGTCGTCAGGTTGTGATGCTATCTTAACCATCGCTGGGTGGCGTACGGGAGAGCCTCCAGGAATTGCTCTAGGTACACCCTGTCCATTATTTGCTCTTTGGTGCTTTGTTGGGGAGTCAGCCACTTGTCCGCGGCCATCTTCAGGCGCACAAATAAGGTCTTTGGGGTTTCGCCAGGGACACCCCGCTCCTTCCTGAACTTGATCCTATAGGCCTCAGTGTCTAGGCCCAGGTGGTCCAGGATAATCCCCTTGATGGTGGCATAAGGGGTGTCTCCGGTGGGGTTGGCCACCTGATAGGCGGCCTGCGCTTCTCCCACCAGCAGGGGTGCTAAGAAGAAGGGCCACTTGGCCACCGGCCATCCGCAGGCGCGGGCCGCCCTCTCAAAGTTCAACAAGAACGCATCGGGATCTTCCCCCGGAAGGTATTTCTGCAGGGACACTCCCCCGATGCTGTGGGGAGTTAGACCGGTCGAGGGGGCTACCGTAGGTATCACCGGATTCAAGGCATTCGCAGTCACAGCCGCCTTCATTATTTCCCGGTCGGCATCCGCCGACTGTATCTGTTTTTCCACCACCCATTCCAGCCGTTCTTGTCCTTTTGCTAGTCTTTCCAGGATAGCTTCCATATCGGTTACCCTGATGGTTGCCGTGCCCGCATTCTCCACCACTGTGGCAGTTTGGGTGGGGATAGGCAAGAGGCGAGTCTTAGTTGGGTTCAAACTGGGTTTTATTGTTTGAAACAGTCTGTCAGTACAGGTGGGACGCACAAACAAAGGTCGCGGGGACCGGCTTCTTTCTCGCCGAGGCTTGATGTTTCCGTCGGGGTCCCGGCGTCGAGTCGGGCTCCTCCTTCCAGGCACTGCGGGCTCCGTCTCGTCCCAGGCTCCACCGAGGGGAGGAAACAGAAAACAGAGGAGGTATGAGAAGTCTGTCTGTGTCTCCAGCCAGCACAAAAGGGAAAGGGAGTGAGGGAAAACTGGGTTCTTTACTCCTGTTACGATCAGTGAGGGGAGTGCAGGGGGTCACGTTATACTATGGGCCAGCCGGTCGTCCTTTCCCCAACCTCAACCACCCCGTGACCCGACCCCGTACCTCTGTTAGCCACGCCCCTCCGGGGGAGTGGCTGGGCGGATCGTGGTTCCGGTGCCCTCCTGGGATCGTGGGGGTCGCCTGTCTCAGCAGCCCGTCTGGCTCTCTGTAGTGTGGGTCCTCTTCCTCTCCGCTGTTCGGTGCTCCCCTGGCCGCTCTCCCTTCGTTCTCTTGCTCGGCGGTTTCCTTTTTAGCCGTCGGGGTCCGGGCTGCGTAAGATCTCCCGGCGGATCCGTCGAGCTCCTCTGCACTCGCTCTTCCAGACAATCCGCAATTCCGATGTACTCCTCTCCTCTCCGTCTCTTCTTCTCCCCTCTCCGTACTCCACTCGAATCCTCTGCTCCACGCCGCTCCTCCGCTCTGCACCTCTCTGACCGCTCCTCCGGTGTATAGACACACCTGGTCCTGGTTTCGTGCTTCATTTAAAGGGAAGCTCAGTCCCGCCTCCTCATCACCTGCGCTGGGCCAGTTAAAGGGGCCGTATTCCTGGTCCTCCTCGTCACAGCTATACTGGACCGCCCCCGGGGCCCAATTCGTGGAGTCGGCCACCTGCGAAGAGAAGAGGGGGGGGTCACAGAGTTTAGGCACACTCCGGGGTGTAAGGGGGAGCGGCCCCTCGGCCCGGTTACAGCCATATAGATACCGTGTGTTTGGTAGGGCCCTCTAGCCTTCCTACCAGACCTTTGTTGTATAGCGGGGCCAGGAGAGTGGTCGTGCCCAATTGTCGTCTATCCGCCATGTATGCCGGATCGTCGTGTGCACCATGTATCCATTGGTTGATCACCTTAAGGTGTGCTGCCCAGTAGTACAATTCAAGGTGTGGGAGCGCTATCCCCCCACTGTACCAATCTCTAGTCCGTTTTAGTAGCCACTCTAGCTGGTTTGCCACTCCACAGCAAGGCGGACAGTTGCGCCGACACTTGGCGGAAGAACAACAGTGGGACCACCTCCGGTGCGTTCTCTAGTGCATATAGGAAGCGAGGCAGCACCAGCATTTTAAAGAGTGCCGCTCTACCCAGCATTGTCAGTGGGAGGGCCTTCCAATGGCGTACGTCCGCCTTCAACCTGTTCAGCAGGGGTACAAGGTTCAGCTCTAAAAAGGTCGCAGAGTCCCTCGTGATTTGGATCCCCAGGTATCTGAAGGTACGGGGCTCCACGACCAACTGGCAGTCCGGAGGCAGAACCGGGGGGTCGCCCCGTATCATATACAGTATGGACTTGGACCAGTTCAGTTTATATCCTGATGCTGCACCATGTTTCTCACACAGGGCTAGTAGTACCGAAATACCTCTCTCGAGGTCCATCAGGTAGATGAGCATATCATCCGCATACAGGGAGACCCTATCCTCCCATCCATCTCCCCACTGTATGCCCTTCAGCAGCTGGGTGGATCTAAGAACTACGGCCAGGGGTTCCAACACTAACGCAAAGAGCAACGGCGAGAGTGGGCATCCCTGTCTCGTGCCCCTCGCCAGCGGGAATTCTCTCGAGATACAACCATTGGCCGTCACCCTCGCCACTGGTTCGGTGTACAACAGCCTGACCCATGAGATGAATCCGGGTCCTATACCCATGTGTTCCAGGACCGCAAAAAGATATCGCCACTCCACCATGTCAAACGCCATTTTGGCGTCCAATGAAAGCACCGCCGCAGGTTCAGTCAATGTTGGGGCGCGAGCCAGCACTCCGTGCAGCCGTCGCAGATTCAGCGCCGTGCTCCGGTGCGGCATAAAGCCCGACTGGTCTGGGTGGATTAGGCGCGGGAGATGGGGCAACAGTCTGGTGGCCAGTAGTTTCGCTAAAATTTTATTCTCGGCATTAAGGAGTGAGATAGGGCGGTACGATCCGCATTCCTCAGGGGGTTTGCCGGGCTTCGGTATTGCCACTATTGTTGCCATACGTTGGTCAGGGGGTAGCAACCCTTGCTCCCGGCTTTCCATGTACATTGCAAGCATGGGTGTGGAAAGCGTGTCGGACATGATCTTGTACCATTCAATCGGCACTCCATTAGGGCCCATTGCTTTCCCGGGGTGGAGCGCCGCTATGGCCAGCTGAATCTCTTCGGACGTCAGGTCCGAATCAAGTTCGTCTCGAGCTTCCTGGGAGAGAGTACGGGTCGGCACCCCTAGGAGCGACCCCTCTACTATCTCACGTGTGACTTCAGTTTCAGGGGAATAGACAGAATGAAAGTGGTCCGCTAGGAGCTCCACTATCCGGGCCGGATTGGTCTGCAACACCCCTCCCGAATCCCTCAGCTGCAGTATCGCTCTTTGCCCTCCACGCTTCCTCTCCAGCCAAGCCAACAATCTACCCGCTTTATCGCCTACATCATAGATCCTACTTGTAGTCGCCACCATATTGCCCACCACTTTGCATCGCATATGGTCCGTGTGTCTCTGCTGACACAACCGGAGCGTGTGATGTGTATCCTCACTTGGGTTACTCTCATGGTCTTGTGTCGCTCTGCCGAGCTGCTCTTCTAGGTCTAGTAGTTCTTGGCTCTGTGCGTGTTTATGTTGTGTGATAACCGAGATTGCCTGCCCTCGAAGAACCGTTTTATAGGCCTCCCATAATGTTACATGGGAAGTCACCGATCCTGCATTGTCAGCGAGGTAAGATCTCGTGCCCGTCTTTAAAGCCTTAGTTATGACCGGCTCTTTGAGGAATCCCGGGTATATAGGGTAGAGGCGCCTGTGAGTGCAAATTTGGCTGGACAGAGTTAGTAGCAGCGGGGAGTGGTCCGAGACCCCTCGTGGCTTGATGTGGGTGTCAGTGATATTGAGACGGCCCCCCCCCAGTGTGAGGAAGTAGTCAATCCTTGATAAGCTATCGTGAACTGCCGAATAGTATGTGTATTGGTGGTCCTCTGGGTGAAACTGCCTCCATATGTCCACTAATCCCTGCGCTTCCATAAAATCATACAACTTGGAAGGCCCTGACGAGCGCGTGTGCACGGGGTAACGGTCTAGAGAGTTGTGTGCCACCGCATTAAAATCACCCCCCATTATAAGATCTCCCTCCGGGAGGTTTAACAAAAAGGTTCCTAGTTCCGGGAGGGCTATGGCGTGCAATGCCGGCGGGATATACACTGAGACCACATTGAGCGGCCTTCCCTCCCATTGTCCATGTACCGCCGCAAAGCGACCCTGTGTGTCAACGCTAACTGATTGCGAAATAAACCTGGACGAGCGGTGCATTAGTATCCCAGTACCCCGGGACCCTCTAGTAAATTCAGAGTGAACAAGCATCCTGTACCCTTTCCTATCCAGGGCCCGGGTCGCCGTGCCGGTCAGATGAGTTTCCTGCAACAGGACCAGGACTGGGTTCAACCTCTTTACGCTTTGTAAGACCAATCCCCGCTTTACCTTATCTCCCAGGCCCCTCACATTCCAAGACATTAGGCTCAACGGTGATGCCCGCCCCACACTAGTGTCCTCCCCCCCCATGGCATAAGAAGCGGTTAGTCAGCCGACTTCCGCAGTGCAGTAAACAGCGTACGAAGTGAACATGCATTCTCCCTTGCATTACCCCTATTCTACACACTCTCAACATACGGTACATTTTTTGACCCTGTGTAGTATTTGAAAACCAAAAACACATCCTACCCCCAACTCCCCCCCTCCCTGCCCCCCTGCTCAACGGACTCAAAACTGCCCGCCCCCCCAACTCAGCAGAGTGCCTGATCCCAACCCAAAACATAGTACTTGCTTGCTGGGGTGAAGGACCCTCCGGTATCAGCGGCCCCCAACTACAGCCGCGGAGGCCCTCAGCCCAGTGTCCAGGGCGGCATTGCCGGTCAACATAGCAATCAGTTCAGCCGTTTAACAATTGCGAATCATTGTTCTTCCTCAGCACCGTCTTCCTGAAGATCATTCAAGGGGGAGAGTGCCACCGCCCCCTCCTCAGCGGATTGTGAGCTTTGTCGGGAGCCTGTAGTACTGTGCTTATTGTGCCTGTTAGAGCGACGCGGGGGGTCCACCTGTCTCCAACCCTCCAGCCATTCCTGCGCCATTTCCGGGGAATCAAAAAACCAAGTCTTATTATCAGCCACAATCCGAAGTTTGGCCGGAAAAAGCATTGAGTACGAAATTTCCCTAGCCCTCAATTCCTTCTTCACTTCGAAAAAGAATCTCCTCCTCCGTGCTACCTCGGCCGTGTAGTCTGGAAAAAAGGCTACAGTAGAGTTCTGGATCTTAAGAGGGGGCGAATTTCTTGCTGCCTGCAGGATGGCATCACGATCCCTGAAATTAAAAAGTCGTGCTATGATCGGCCTAGGGTTGGCGCCCGTCTGCCGGCGTCCTCCAGGGACTCTGTGTGCCCTTTCCACTGTGAAGAAGGCGGAGAGACCTTTAGGTTGAAGTTTCTGCTTGATTAAGTCCTCCACATATAGGTCCATTGCCCTCGTGTCTTCCGATTCCGGCACACCTACTATACGAACGTTGTTCCGCCTCGAGCGTCCTTCTTGGTCATTGAGCTTTTCACGCAGTTCCTTATTTTCTTTCAAAACGCGTTCCATACCAATCTGCAGCTCCGACACGTCTTCCACCAAGGACTTGGTCACCACTTCCATACTATTCACTTCCTCCGACATCTTATGGAAGTCTGCTCTTATGAGCGTAATTTCGGCGGAGATTGATCCAACTGTGGCTTGTACTTGCGTGAGGGACCTCATAACATCGTCCAGGGTTGTCTTCTTGGTCCCCGCCACCTCCGCTGACTTGCCCTGCTGTGACCTGGCGTCGGGGGGGGGGGATGAAACGGGTTTTTCATACGCAAATCGGTCAAGGCGGGATTGTGACCCTCCGGCCTTCGGTCCCCTGCCGGCCATCTCAGCCGTGATAGTCGTTCAACGTGTGCGCAGTCGGTGTCTCACTCCACTGAGTCAGTGTGTCTGCGGCGATGCACCCACACCCGACGCCGTCCGGGCCAAGCCACTCTCAGGGCGTTCACAGGGTGTAGTTGCAGATCTTTGGGCAGCACCGGGCCCCCCCTCGGTATCCCGCAGGAGCAAGGAAACAAGGCTGCCCCACTCGTGCGTGGGGTGGGTGTGTGAACTGCCACCCCTGGTAGTGCGGAGACTCCCCCACCACAGCGACTTACTTGCCACCACAGCCCCGCCGTTCTCGGGGCATTCAGCAGACTCTCCTGGTGAGGTTTTCAGGGCATCGGTTTCCGGCACATAGGGCGGCCCAAAGCTGAGGATCCACGTCCGTGAGCAAGACCTCCTTCCCCTCGGAACAGGTCTGGGAAGATGTGTAAGGGGTCCCGGTCCCTGCCCTGATTTATGGCCACGTTATTACGCCCCCAGTTAGCGGAGGATCTCCGGCGGGCCAGTGTGCTTCGCCCAGCAGCGCTCAGTTCCTCCCGACCCAGCTCCGCCGGTCGAGATCGAAGCGGGTTCTGCTGCGGTTGGTTCAAGGCCGTCAGAGCGCTCCCAAGATGGCGGCTCCTCTTCCCGGAGTCACCGCTCCTCGCGCCTCCTCCCGATCCGGCAGGCCGACAGGATCAGAGCGGCCCCCTCCTCACCTCTTCTCCTCGGTGGGGCGCCCGGGCTCACACTCCGCGCCGGCAGGTGCCGGCGGTGCCGCAAGGGTGGTGCGGGTCCCTCCTCTCCGCCGCCAGGCTCAGGCGAGCGCTTCCGGTGCCCCTCCGCCCGGAGCAGTAAACTTCCTGTCCGCTCGGCAGTGCAGGACACTCCCCGGTCCGGATGCTGAGCACGGGCCCACACAAGCGTCGGCCAGAACTGAAGATTCAGACCACTGATCGTAGTCCCGGTAAGCTAGGATGCTGCCGCCCGGTCCTGGGCTTCGTCGCCTTCCCGCCAGGGAATTATTGCAGGCGGATGAATGAACGGATATGCTAGGAGGCCGCTTCAATCACGGAGCTCTCCTCTCAGGCTGCCGCCATCTCCGGCTGCTGGCCACGCCCCCCCACCTGCAGCAGTATTTAAGTAGTCACAGATAGTACCAGTTATTGGTGATCCAGCAGTTTTTTTGTTACTGAACTCTATTCGGAAAACCTAGCTAGCTAGCTAGAAAGATCCCAATTAAAGTGTCCAGAGTCGAATTGAAGTAAAAATATGCGGTGATCTAAACTGTAGCTCTGCTTTTCTCACATTGCATTGTGACAGCATAACAACCCTCCTACACAGCATGTTATAGGAGGAGGCTCTGTGCAAAGCACTTTGTACCTGAAATAATTGGAAACTATACAAAGGGTGATGATCATTTCACTTTCTCTGATAGAAAGTTCCCCATCAGGGAAGTATTGTCTAGATTATACTCTTGAACACTGAGAAAGAACCCCATCGCAGAGCAAGGGCAGCAGATATCCCTGTTCAATTGCAGATTTCGTAAGCCGAAAGAGATAACATCAGAAACGTGCAATGAGCAATAGGTCTTTGTTATGAGTTAGTGGAAGAATACGAAAATGAGGCAGCGGGATGACAGATAAGGTCATTAATTGATGAAGTTGTGATTGACGAAGGGCCTGGACAGAATTACTCAACCACGTTTTTATCCATGTATGCACAAAAGCGTGCACTCTCATCCATGTATCAATCCACTCACTCCACGCATACATATTCATCCAATCTTCCATCTGGCCACATCCCTGACAGAAGGCACACATCTTAAGTTAGCCTAACCTACCTACTATGAGAATTTCGTGCATCACTGCAAGGTCATAGTGGCCCGCTCATCGGCTGATTCCCGCCTTCCGTGCTTCTATCTTTCTCTCGCTTTTTCCTTTCCACCCTCTCTCAACCACGCACGCACCGTCTAAAGAAGTTCTTTAACCTATTGAATTCGTCATGCTTCTGTTTCTAAGGGTGCACAACACGCCATTCATCCAGTCTCTCCTGCTGTCCCTGCAGCTGGGAATATATGTGCACACCACCCGTTATTAGGCTGTACATAATGGTGCTTGCTCAATTTATAGCGAATAATTGCATATAATACACAAGAAATAACTAGGGATGACTGGCCTTGTAATTTTGTGAGCAAAAGTGGTCTACAAGCATCATCTCTTCTCGCATTCTAATTCAATGTGTGCTGCTTGCATTAGAGACTAAGTGGCACTGGTGAAAAAAAGGGCAGTTTGGACAGAGGACTTTGACACTGGTATGTATTGTGAATGCTATATAATTTATATCAGTGGTTGCTAGTGATATCCTAATAAAGAAGGGCTATGTCTATTACAAATGTAATTCAGTCCCTAAGTGTTTAATGATATCGGTTATGCATTTTCTGTACCAAAGAGTGGGAATCTGATACCTTGTTAACCTTAATCTTAAGCGAACCAGGGATTTGTATAGTGCCAAGCCCAACGATAATCATGGCAGCATAAGAAAAGTAAACCTAGACTCCAGTTAATGGATGCAAAGAGGAGGAATACATTTAGTGGGACCTGCACCAGTGGAGGGAAGTTGTGAATACAATGTGAACAGTGACTGTGGGCACAGGCAAGGGAATAGTGTATTTTTTTTTATTTTAATGTACTTAGCTCCACCCTTGTAATAACATAGATGTCTGCACTTCTTTCGCCTAGTCTACGTTGCAGGTGCAGTCTGACTCTTGTAGTTAATCAAAAGGAGACTAGCTTGAAAATAGACAAAGTTAACAAAAATTGATTTAATTTTTAGTTCAAGGACTCAAGTATGTTTTGTCACGGGTTAGTGGCACCTGGTAGGTGTGCTCATGAAGCCCTCACCCACCAACCTAGTTGGTGGCATGCTTCATCATCGGGCCCACCCAGTGATACCTAGCGTGTCCCGGGTGTGCTTCGACGCCTGATTACAGCGGAGCAGGTATGTCGCTGAGTGTGCGGTGAAGAGTGTTATGGAAAGTGGGTTAAAACGGCTTGGCGGGGATCTCAGTGCCCGGAGGCAAATTAGACTTTAATAGCTGGGTCACCGTCAGCGGTTAAAATAAGGCTGTTGGATGCTAGAGGCGAGTTACGACCTCTCACATCCTGGAAAGTGTCAACATGTTTCAGCCAGTGCCTTATGACTATGCTGGCTTTCTTCAGGACGGGTTAAAATACGTGTATGTGATTAAAACTAGTGGGTGTGTATTACAGACTATGTGTATACACGCCCTAAAGTGTTTTTCTATGTGTGAGAGGGGGATTCCCTTGTCAAAACACGCTAGTTTTGGAAATGTGCTACTTCATGGTTGAGAAGTGGCAAGGGTTGACCAGAATTGCTGGCCAGAGCCTGCTTTGGACCTGTAGTGCCTCCTTCGCAGAACCGGTCTGACTCTTGTCATTTGAGTAGAAACTGACATGATTTGGAGCATAAGATTTAGACATTTAGGAAAAAGGAGCAGCTTACATCAGATAACACAAAGCTGACAGCGTGTTATTAGCGCCAAAGCACAAGTGTACCTGAACTAGCCCAGGAGGCTCCCCATAACTTGTGCATGAAGGGTGACTTAACTCATTGTGTTGAAGTAGCACTAGTGCTTCCTGTGAATAGCTAAAATTAGGCACTGTGGTCACCAAGATGGACCCTTCCAACAACACCCTATACTTCTGTTCCTGGAGTGAACCCTGGGCTTGGGCCAACCATCAGTGTTGGGGAAAGTCTGCTAGGCCAGTAGGATACCTGTGCAGGGCTGTATCGCATGTCCTTAACAGGAGTTTCACTTCGCATCAGGTAACGGGGCATCTAGTGAAAGATTCAAGTCAATGTGTCTGTAGTTTTGCGATTGAGATTATAATTATTAGAGTTAGCAGTTACAGATTAAATAATGGACACTGATGTGTGTTATATTCTTGGTTATTCATATTTGGTTTTAAAGTATGTCCTTAAAAATTATGAAGTCAATATTGTGATACTGTTCATGTTGTTCAGCAGGAATCCCTGTCGCCCTTGCTGCACAAGAGATGCTTCAAGATCAGACCTCAGGTACGACATAAATGTAGTCTTCTTTTCAGCCCGCCTTACATCTTTAGTCTCTAGTGTAGTTTCCATCTGACCCTCTCCTTCGTGCATACTCCTTCTGATTTGCATCCCTTTAGACTTCAGACCTCTCTTCTTCTTACATGCCGAGGCCCCTGTTGTAAAGACCACGATCACTAGATCTGTATCTTCCCTCAGACTTTCGTTTCACTGTTGGTCCTCACTGAGAGAACATGTAGCCAAATCAGTGTACTTTAGCCTGCCATTGTACAAGTTCCCCATCTCTTATTAGCGCTGGTTTTTCATAGCTTCCCATTTCTCACATATTCTGGCTCAGTCTGTTCATCTATTACTTTTTATTATTTCCTGGTCCCCATTTGTAAGCATAACACAAACCGTCCTTTGTGAGGTCTGCAGGGCCTTCATATACTAGAGTTGTTCTATGGTCACTAAGTCTGTGAACCAGGCTTTGTGACTACAAAACACCTTTTTACAGTTTGTAATTGCAAAAGCTGTCTCAGCGAGAGAAGTTCCTCTTTTGGAATTGTCAGATGGGCTTTGGAGGGGGCAGGGTTGATGCATTTCCAAACGCCACACTTTTTTTGCAAAGCTGCATCTGTCTCTTTAATGGACATGGCTGCTTTGAACAAAAATTGTTTCCTGTTTGGTACAGCAAATGCAAGGATGGTGGTGTGCTGTACTTTTCATTCCTCCTTCTCTTCATGTACAGCCATTTGCAAGGACCACAAAATTTGACATGCCTAATTAATATTCGTTAGGTAGGCCATTTTGCAAGTGTCTCTAAATGGGCAGTTTGTGATACAAGCTATTATTGTATTGATTGCATTGCAAATTACATCTTATTTGAAACCTACTTGGCGTGAAATTTTCATATCCCTGGTTTGTGAATGGGGATAGAACATATGAGGCCAAAGAAGCCCTTCAACTTAATCCTGTGGTCCCAGCACCTATGGAGACCTGGGTCATCATAGGAGGACCTTTAATTAATACATAGAGTATGATTTATCTTTTACCACTAGAGAAGTTTTATTAAATGCATTTGTTGAGAAAGAAGGGAAAAGACTACACCATCTCTGCTCTTATTGTAGAATCTGGATAGGTTGCTACACAGGCCACTGTTCAGTAGATTTTTTTATTTTGTGTTTGACAATGACTTTGAAACTCGCCTTCAGCCAGTGCCCCTGAATCTGAATATGGAATAGATGTGATGAATATCTGAGACCCAGCTTGTACTTCTCATTTCAGATGTTACGCTTCAATCAGATAATACTATGTACAGTTGTGTACTATCTTCTACTTGTATCTGTTTGTGTGATGACCTACTAATTTCTTGCCTTTTCTCTCCAATACCTACCCTCTCTCTCTCCCTCTCTGCAGCAGAGTTAGGTGAGTAGACTGCCATCCTAGATCGTTGGGGAGACTCCATCCTCTTGTCGGCCCCCTGTGGTGCAGAATTGACCAGCTGCTTTCAGGTCTTCGGATACGTTTTGGAAGTGAGGTGCATAAGCAAGGAAAGTTTTCAGTTAGACGTTGTAACAATGAACGTTTGCAAGTTAAATACATTGATCGCAGTTTACTTTCATTGTCCTAACTTGAATAGCTTTTGATATTTTCCTTTTCACTGTCTATAAAGATGATGGAGACTCTGAGACAGCATATTTTTACTTCACAAAAAACCTGAATTTAGTACCAAAACAATTCTCGCTCTTAGGAGTTTTTTTCTGCATGCGATTTAGCATTTATAATAACGTGATTAAAGTTCTGTAAACACCTTATTCTTTTGTGGTAAGTTTCACTAAAAAGTTACCACTATCACGTGCATTAGTTCCTCAAAGTCCGAAATCTAAAATTAAAATTAGCTAACAATGTTGATATGTTTTCCTGGCTAACTATTTGAAAGGGGTACCTTTTATAGTCCAGAAACTGAGGCCCACAGTGAGCACTGGTGTATTCATAGTCTACTGTCAAAACATGAGGTTAAAAAGTGACAACAAAGTTGTTGTCTTGCAGAGAAGGCAATGTCAGCTGAGCCCAGGGTATCTACCTTTACTTTACAGGAAGAGAGTGATAAGACTTTGGGTGCTGAAATGTCTCCTTGCCTGGAATGAATGAATACTCTACTGCAAGGTAAAGTCCCCGCTGGAAAATTATTTTATGTCCTTTAAACTTAGAAAATATGTAATACTTGAAGGCACCAAGACGGATGGGGGATGAGGTTATTGGAGACAGAAATAAGGACTAATCCCTTTTTGTAGGGAGACAAGACAACGGTTTTTAATCTACTTCGTTCTTCAGGTATCAGCATTAAAGGTAAAGGTAAACTTCTAAAAAGCCAGAGAGTAGATGGACAGAAGCAAAATATCTTGACCCCAACATCAACTTCAGAGGAGATGATGTTCGATGAGAAGAGGAGGCTATTAAGGCACGAGCAGATAGAGCCAGCAATGCTCGAGCGCATTGGGTATTTCATCTTTCAGTGTACCATCCAAGGGCCAGTGTCAAAGCGTGAACACTTATTAGTTGATCGATCACTTTACCATGTTGGCAGACACTATTCACTAGAATGTAAATACTTGCTATAATAATTTTCGCTGGTGTTGGTGGCGGAAATAATCTCTAGGGATTTTCTTGCAAAACAAAAGACAACAATCACTTGTTTAACTAAAAAAAAATAAAACGTACAATTGAACAATTGCACTGCGAGAAAGTGCACACAGTTGTTTTGGGAAGATACCTTGATCTTTTGTCTTGAAGAGGCTTTCTGATTCTGGAGTCAGATAAGCTATCCTCCAACTAAAAGTAACTTTTAAAGTTTGTAAAAGCTTGGTGTTCTCTACTGTGGAAACTCCATTTCGTCAGGATGTGAAAAGCAACCCACAGGAAGGCACCTCCAGGACAAGCAGGAAAACATCTCAGCAATAAGTGATACTCTTTTTCAGGGCAAAAGCACAAAGTGGAAATTTCTCATTATATCTCGTATGAACTGTTGGTACTAAAATTGTGTTCCATCATTAAGAATGCCTTAACAATCACGTGGAAATTGGTAAGCCATGATGTTTCACACTTGTGTACAGTATATCTTCAGTGTTCATTTAAACAAAACATTGTCAGTCTTTGGCTTCCTAAACGTCTGCAAAAGCTTTTTTTTTTCGTATACGTCCAAGAAAACTGCAAGTGTGTGTGTCTCACCAGAAATCTGACCGGATTCTCATTTTAGTCTTAGAAATTCCGAGATTACTCTCATGTGCTAACGAAATTGCACAACCTCTCAAAATAAATGGAGGAATCAACTTATTACCTTTAAAAGAAGACCATCTCTGACCAATAACTCATCTCTCACCTCCCAGTAGCTCCTCATTACCTGATCACAACCCAGCATCCTTGACCAGCCACAGGACACTAATTCAATCCCGTGCTGCAACTCTTGGTCCTTCTCTAATTCTTCCACCAACTCCCCTTCTAGTATGGCTCCACAAATAATCTCACACCTTAAGCTCCTCCTGGTAGAGTTCACCACCAAAAGTATCTCCTTCTTCCCAACGGTCAGCCTCTTTACACAAGCGAGAGACACAATGTTATGTTATGTTATGTTATGTTATGTTATTTTTATTTGTACCGTGCACAGCTGCCCCAGCAAAGGGGCGTCCTGGCGCTTTGAGAAGGTAAACACAACACAGCATTAAAAGCGGGCAGAAAGGAGAAGAGACACAACAGATGAGCTAAACAAATAAAAAGGTCTTGGTAGCCCGTCTAAACTGAAGGAGCTCATCGATGGCCCGGATTTGTGGAGGAAGAGAATTCCACCAGCTCGCTGCCAGGACTCGAAAGGAGCGGCCACCAATTCTGCTCAACTTAAAACGCGGGACCACTGCTAAGTTCTGGCCTAGCGATCTAAGAGTGCGAGAGGGGACATAGGGGATCAGCAGTTTCTCCAAGATTTGTGGGGAAGTACCCTTGAGGATTTTAAATGCAAGGCAGAGAACCTTGAATCTAATCCTCTGCTGCACAGGGAGCCAGTGGAGAGAGCGCAGGGCATTGGACACCGAGCACCGCCTAGGCAGACCTGTCACCAGTCGGGCCGCAGCGTTTTGAACCCGCTGGAGCCGCAGAAATTCTGACTGGTTAACCCCCGCCAGTAGGGAGCTGGCATAGTCCAGCCTGGACAGCACTGATGCTTGGACCACCAGCTGTCTTGTGGGTGCATCTTAGAATTTGAGGATGGGTCGAAGTCCTCTGATGATGCCATAGCAAGAAGCCGCCACCTTCTTGGTATGACAGATGAAACTCAGAGAAGGATCAAGCCACACCCCCAGGTTTTTTATCTCTGCCGCTGGGAGGGGAGTCACACCCAACTCCGAAGGCCACCATTTGTCACCCCACAAAGCCACCTGTTTACCAACCACCATAATCTCCGTCTTCTTGGTGTTTAACTGGAGACAGTTGGAATTCATCCAGTTAGCCACTTCCCGCAGACCATCACAGAACCTGGGAGCCTCCAGGTCTGAGTCCCCACTCAGTGTGACCGCCAGCTGCGTGTCATCTGCGTAAGAGACCATGGTCAGGCCCCACCGCTTGACGACCGCAGCCAACGGTCTCACATACAGATTGAAAAGGGTGGGACTCAGTGATGACCCCTGTGGGACTCCCTGGTCTAACGGGTAGGATGACGACTTACCGGACGGGATCGCCACCTGGAATGAACTATCCGTAAGGAAGGATCGAAACCAGTGCAAGGCGGAGCCAGAAACGCCCACCTCCTCAAGACGACGAATCAGAATCCCGTGCGAGACCGTGTCGAAGGCGGCACTGAGATCTAATAACAATAGTGCCGCCGTCCGACCGGAATCAAGCACGGAACGCAGATGCTCGACCATCGAGAGAAGGGCCGTCTCCGTGCTGTGACCCGCACGGAACCCGTTCTGGGTAGGGTCGAGAATGTTAAGCCTACCAAGATGGTCTGTAAGAGTGGCATTCACATGGGCCTCCGCTATTTTCGTGGCCCAAGGGAGAAGGGAGATAGGGCGGTAGCTTTCAGGTTTAAGGGGGTCAAGGGTCGCCTTCTTCAGAATTGGTGTGACTACTGCCTGCTTCCATCTGACGGGAACCACTCCAGAAGGGAGGGACAGGTTGATCAAGGACAGCACCGGGTACGGCAAACCGGCACCAGGGTCTTGAGTTGGGCCGGTTTCAGTGGGTCTGCCGGAGATCCAGACTTGATTTTGGAGCTGAGAGAGTCAAACACCTCCAGAGATAAGGGGGGTAAGATAGAAAGACATTCCCCCTCACCTAAGGTGCGACCAACCTGCTCTAGCATCAGGGAACCCGTTGGAAAAGTGCGATAGATGGCTTGCACTTTTTCATGGAAGAAAGAGGCCAAACCCTCACAATGTGAGTCCGAGCATATTTCCACTGCAGTTACCCTCTTCGCCATCAGGTCCTTTAATACTTTGAAAATAAGTTTTGATGGATTGGCAGAATTAGCCAAATTATTCTCAGACCTAGGAACATAAATCACCTTGTACTCAAATTCCTGCAATGCGATGACCCACTTGCAAATTCTGGTGGAAATAGTATCAATTCCTTCTGACGTGAAAACTTTTCTCAAGGGAATTTTCAGCACCTCTTAAACTTCTGGATTTAGATAAACTAGTTCTTTCCAGCCCATTAATTACCTGTATTAGGACCGCTCCTAAGCACTTTGAACTGACATCTGTTACCAGCACCGTCTCCTGACCCGGCTCAAAACTTGACAAACTAGCTTCTTCCCTCAAGACTGCCTTCAACGCTTAAACTATTTTTCGCACGCATTCTTCCATGAAAATTCCACCTCTTTTTTTGAGCAGAACTCTCATGGATTTACTCTTCTCAGCAAAGTTTGCTATAAATTTTCCATAGTACCATTCCCAGGAACTTCACCAATTCATCCTTGTTGGTAGGAGATGGCATCTCACTAATTCAACCAATCAGGGTTTTTATAAAGTGCGCTACTCACCTGTGAGGGTCTCAAGGTGCTGGGGGGGGAGGCAGGGGGAGTGCAGCTCCGGTCAGTCGAAGAGCCAGGTCTTGAGGTTCTTACTGAAGGTGTGCAGGGTAGGGGGGCATCTGATGTTGACTGGGAACTTGTTCCAGGCCTTGGCTGCGACGTAGAAGAAGGCTCTTCCATCTGCTCTGTTTCTGCGGATGCAGGGGGTCTCTGCCAGGGCGAGGTCGGCGGAGCAGAGGTTCCTTTTGGGTAAGTGAAAGGAGACTCTCTCATTGAGGTATTTGGGTCCGATGTTGTGGAGGGATTTGTAGGCGTGGGTTAGTAGATTGAAGGTAACTCTCTTCTCGACGGGGAGCCAGTGGAGGTCTCATAGGTGTTGGGCCATGTGTTTGTGTGGTGGGGTACAGAGGACGAGTCTGGCTGCGGTGTTCTGGATGGTTAAGAGCTTGTGTTAGAGGCTTCTGTTGATTCTGGCATAGAGGGTGTTGCCGTAGTCCAGTCTGCTGGTTATGAGTGTGTGGCTGACGGTTTTCCTGCATTTGGGGGGTATCCATTTGAAGGTCTCGCGGAGGATGCGGAGACAGTTGAAAATGTTGGAGGCGACAGAATTGATCTGGCAAGTCATGGAGAGGGAGGAGTCAAGGATGATGTCGAGGTTCCGTGCGTGGTCTTTAGGGGTGGGTGGACTCCGGAGGGCCACCAAGTGTTATCCCAGGTGGAGGTGGGGGTGGAGGGTCCGGGGACGAGGACCTCAGTCTTCTCCGAGTTGAGCTTCAGGCTGCTATTTGTCATCCAGGCTGCAACGTTCTTCATTCCTTCCTGGAAGCAGAGTCTGGTGTCCTCAGGGTTCTTCGTGAGGGAGAGGATGAGCTGGGTGTTGTCGGCGTATGATACTATGCTGAGCCCATGCTGTCTGACGATGGCGGAGAGGGGAGCCATGTAGATGTTGAAGAGTGTGGGGCTGAGCGACGATCCTTGGGATACTCAGCAGTTGATCTCTGGGGGTTCGGAGAGGAAGAGAGGGAGTCTGACCCTCTGGGTTCTGCCGGAGAGAAAGGATTGGATCCAGTTGAGGGCGGTTCCTCGTATCCCGGCGTCGTGGAGTCTGGCTGCGAGAGTGCGATGTGAGACGGTGTCGAGGGCTGCGGAGAGGTCTAGTAGGATGAGGGCTGCAGTGTTGCAGTCATTAACTCATTCCTGGCCCAAATAACATTGGCATCATTTTAAAGAAATGCGTGTAATGCTTCAAACATCCCAAATCTGTTCTGAAAACATTTGCTTCTTTTCGCATTCAACTTCACAAAATTCGGTCTCACTTCCAAACCTGTGGAATCTCTCCTAGACCTCTAAATTTTTGGTGAGACACCAGTCTTAACTTCTCCAATTATCTCCCCCAACACTACTGCAGGAGATTCATTAGAGTCAAGGTACACCCTACACTCTCTCTGATGTATCCAGCCAGTAAGAGAATCCCCTCTAATGGATGTGTATACCTTGCCTGATGTAAACCTCCCTTGAAACTCAACTTCACCCACAAAATAACCTAGAAGTTTGATAGGTTTTCCCCATAACCCCTAGGACATATGTCAGGCTTTAATAGCTTTATCTTTCCTTTTAATTCTCTTTCATAAAACAATTTAGAAATAAGAGTGATCTTGACCCCTGACTCAACTACCATTTTACCCTTTGCTCCGTCTATTTGCACCTCTTCCATGGGTCCATCTTTGCATTTGTACTTCACATGCAGGATGATGATGTCACAGTCCTCCTCCTGCTTGTATCCACTTCTCTTTTTATCTCCATTTGATTTACAATTTGTTAAGAAATGACCTTTCCTACTGCAGCTTTTGCATGTAGCTTTCCATCCTGAATAGTCCTTTATTTGGCTAAATGTGAAGCACTGTCACAACAAAAACAACAAAGTTGCTTTTTATTATCAAACTTCATTGAACCATCTTTTTGGATCCCCTCAGGCCCTCACACTCCTAACGTCTCCATTACCCTCCTCTTGTTTTGCAGAATCCTTTTTCAGTGGGTCCACACACGCCATGGAGTGCTCTAAGGTCTTAGCGATAGTCAAAACTTCACTCAGTGAAGGGTTGTCCCTTTGTCATAAAGATTCCCTTCCTTTGTCAGAGGCACAACCCAGCATGAACTGGTCTCTTACTCACTCCTCACATAAAGAGCCAACATTTTAAGTAAATGCTAACTTTCTTAACAATGTTATAAGCCCCTCAATAGATTCACCTGTTTTCTGCATGCGCTTTCCAAAGTGATAGTGTTCTATCCGTACTTATCCTAGAAGGATAATGCAAGTACAGTTTTTTCATGCATATTTCCAATTCATTTAGACCAGAGGTATTACCATCAGACAAACCCGGAAGGTGCTCATACACTTCCTGTCCTGCAGGACCTGATGCTAGCGCATATGCATGTGTCGTTGCTGGACAACCTGTTCTTCAGTGCATCACTAATATTATGTGCAGAACACCAATCCCTTTGCTAGGTACCATGAGGCTACGGGGAAGGCTGCGCCGTGGTCCTGCGCATGTTGCATCATGAGTCAACCGCTTTGAAGATCGCGAGCAAGCAGCAAGGAAAGCAACCACACACCGCAGTAAAAATTAAAAATGTAAAGCAAAAAAAATAAAAAAATGTCAAAGTCTGGGAGTCAGCACGAGGTGGCTAAGGACGATCAAGCTATCACACCGCAAACTTGTATGATGAAAAGCATTGTTTAAAATAGTTTGCGCTGCAGAGGTGGCTCTAGACGGACGCTGTCAACGTTTTCATGCAAAAAGTACTCAGCCAGACATGTACTGCTTATCCTGTATGTCCAAGTACTGAAACTTATATACTTCCCAGCAATAATCTCAAATCGGGCGTCCTCTCCATTGGAGTATTGGAAAAAGAAAACTCTTCTGCTAATTCGTTTGTAGACCAGAGACCTACATAAACCTCTCAAGGCACCTCAGTAGTAGGGCTACAGATTTCCTAGGAAGCCGCAAAACAGTGTGTCATCTGCATAAAAGGAAGACTAGATTTGTAACATCCCCAACCTTGATCCCTCATTCTCTTAGCTCCATTTGAAGCTTAATAGCCTGTGGCTCGAGATTCAGCACAAATAAAAGTTGATTGAGAGGGCACCCTTGTTGAGACCCCTATCCCACCTCCAAGCCTTCTGACACCAGTCTGTCATTTTTCACCCGTACCATAGGTTTGCATAAAATGGGCTCACCCATCTGCTAAAGATCAGACCTACGGCCCGATGTACGACTCTTACATTTTGCGACCCGCAAATTGCGTTGCTTTGCGACTCGCAAAATGCAATGTGCAACAGTGTCACAAATACTGTTAGCGATTCCCAATGGGGTCGCAAATTAAATGCTCATCAATATTCATGAGGCAAGCGGAATTTGTGACTCCATTGGGAACGGCTACAACTCCTAGGAATGGTGGCATTCTGGGGTCAGCAGACCACCATGTCTAAAGCAGTTTTTTCCTTCAAATGTATCCTGTTTTCCTTAAAGGAAAACTGGATGCATTTAAAATAGAAACATGAAACTTTTCAGTTTCAGATTTTAAGGTCAGGCAGTGGTCCCTGGGACCGGTGCCTGCTCTTAAAAAATATTTTCTCACAAAGGGGAGTGGTTTACCACCTACTTGAAGTAGGTGGTAAACTGCGAGCGTTTTGCTGCCTCAAATGCGGTTACAAAACAATAGTACATGGCATTGAGTCTCGCTATTAGGAAGGGACACCCCTTCCTAATAGCGAGAGTCGCAAACGCTATTTTGTGAGTCAGTGACTCGCAAAGTAGCGTCTGTACATGCCATTACCCTTTTTTGGGGTCACAAATGGGCCGCTCTCCTGTTTGCGAGAGCAAAAAAGGGTTGTATATCTGGCCCATAATTGCATATGTTTAAGAATTTCCTTTAAGTAGTCCCATTTGAGTGTGCTGAAAGCATTTTCCAAGCCCTCAACACTAATTCAATCGTCTCCGCTCTTCCTATTACAGAGTGCAGAACATGCGTCAGTCTTCTTATATTCATCGCCATACTGAGGCCAGGAATAAAACCACACTAATCTTCATGAACCAGATCACCAGCCACTTGTCTCATTCTGGTGGCTAATACACTACTTTAGATTTTAGTACCTTCAGTTAATCATGATCCAGGGATCCATTGAGTCACCCCCGGGTTTTAACATCATACGTTTGACTCACTCTCTGACAGCTTCCTTCAGTTCTTCTAGGGTCATTTCCTCATCTGAGGCCAGATGTACGACCTTTTTTTTTGCGGCTCGCAATTTTCGACTAATTGCAAGTCGCAAATTGCGAGGCGCAAAATAAAATGTACAACAGTATGTTTAAAACTGTTTGCAATTCCTAATGGCGTCTTAAATTGTGAGGCTCATTGGGAAAGACAGGCCCTCCCAGGGATGGTGGCCTGCTGGGCTCAGCAGACCACCATGTCTAGGACTGCTTTGGAATAAAGCAGTTTTAAAAAAAATGCAGCCCGTTTTCCTTTAAGGAAAACAGGATGCATTTAAAAAAAAAATTGAAACGTTTTCGTTTAATTTTTTTAAGGGCAGGCAGAGGTCCCTGGGACCACTGCCTGCCCTTACAGAATATGTTTGCATGCATTTGCAATGGGGAAGTGGTCCCCTGGGGACACCTTTCCATTTGCAAATGCATTACCACCTACTTGAAGTAGGTGGTAATTGCGAGTGTTTTGCGACCACAGTTGCTGTGGCAAAACATTAGTACATAGTTTTGAGACTCGCTATTTGGAAGGGAACGCCCCTTCCAAGCAAGTCGCAAAACATATTCAGCGAGTCGCAAATAAATTGTGACTCGCTAAATAGGCTTTGTACATGGCCCATGATAGTTTTGCATGCGCAAACAGGTTCGCAAACCCATTTGTGCATGGAAAAACAGGTCGTATATCTGGCCCCTGGTTCCTTCTGAAGAGTGCTTGCTAATCTGAGAAATATCACTGTTATTTAAAATAGCCTGCCAAATCTGCAGGAGAACCCGAAACCATACTACAGTAAATGGTTTGTAAGTGGGCACCCAATGTCCTATTCATTGTTACCTGTGTTATGGCCACTGTCGCGTCTGGTTTATGTAACACCAGAATAAGGGGGGCTTGTGACTTCTGCACAGAATCCAGGCCAGCTACTTAGTTGTCGTATCCCTCCCTGTGTGTAGTCATTGACAATGCTCTTGCAATGTGAACTTATCCATTCTGCCCCATGTGTCTCCCAGAGTCCTCCTTGCACCTTGGATGCATACCCGTGGAAGGTAGACAATCTTTATACCTCTGCCGATTTCTGTTCCTTTTCTTTCAATTCCCAGTTGCCCTCTTATCTCTTCTAACCCCATGCATGAAAAATTAACATTGTCCTTGCAGCACTGCTTTCTTTGCATCCCAATCATTGTCCCTGGAGCCTGTAGTGCCCCAGTTGTCTTAAAGTATTCCCCAATTGCTGTTCCCAAGCTGCCAGACAAGGAGGGTCTTCAACAGTTGCCACTGGAAGCCTTCAAGTAAGTTGAGCTTCTGCCACTCTCCCCAATACATAATCCACCATTTATGGAGAGTGATCTCACAGGAATCTACCTATGTATTAAACCAATTGCACTGCTTGGGCTGCCAGCTTCGAAATTAAAATATGATATAGTAGACTATAGGTATCATGAGTCCGTGAATGACAGGATTGTTCTGTAGCTGCTGGATCAGACGCTCTCCATATGTCTGTCCATCTCATATGCTTTGTGATTCTCTCAATGTTTCTATCATTCCCTGATTGGTACCCTGTTTTGGTGGATTCTTATCAAGGAACTGTTCCGTTGTGGAATTGAAATCGCCCTCCCATATGATCACAATGTCAGCATATATAGTAAGAGGACTCTGAGTCTTGTAACATAAAACATTATCATCTGAAATAGGGGAATAGACATTCATTATGCCTACTTCTTTCCCATCCAACTCGCTATACAGAAGGAGATAATGCCCCTCCACATAAGCCTCCAAAGAACTTAATTTGAAGGGCATCCAGGCTGCCACCAATATCGAAACCACCCTAGAATAAGGAGAGTGAGTAGATACGTGCAACTGGCCCTGATTCCTGGCAGTCTGTCCCCAGCCAATCACTTCTTGTGTGTCAACTCGTGAGCCAAGTGCTGGAGTCTAGAGAGAGAGAGGGAGAAAGTAAACTTAAATGGTACCTGCAGGAGCTGACTAAAATGTTCTGCACCTCCACTCCTTCCCCCAAAGGGGACCCCGGGAGAAAATACCCGCTCAGTGTTCTTTACATGTCCTTGAGAAAATCTGTGAAGACAGCACCTTGCTGCAGCCACTACGTGTCCCACGCAGCTCTCACAATACCTTAGCAAGCGTGTTCCGGACTCATCATCTCGGCTCCCTTTGGAGAGCCAACCATGCTCCCGTACAGTCACAAGGCAGCAAAGTTCTCCCTATCGCCTGTCTGCGGGGTCAAAAACAGTGTGTCAGACGAGTGGCACCCTACTCCAGTGCCTTCAGGATGTGCACTCTCTGCGCAGCCTCAGTACCTCAAATAAAATCAATAAAGCTTTATTCGGCCAAGCTCTGGCCATAAAAGTACATTTTCCATGATAGAACACATACATTTTACATTTGAAACTACACCACAGATATAATTAAAAGCACAGTTAAAATACATTAGTATTAAAAGAAACGTATTCAGATAGGCCCAAGTCATGACAGTTATTAAACCAGATTTTTCCTCTTACAAATTGCCCCTGATAAGAAACTTGCAACCCCATAACAAATGATTGGAGAAGAACGCCTTTGTAAATAGATCAGTGCTGGTCTTACTTGGGCGAAATAGCAATCTCTAAAAAGTGGTTGAATATATTTACCTCACAGCTCAGTATAAAAACCACACAAAAAAAACATAAAGTGCAGCAGATCTTGGTCAGAAAAATTATTGCAGGCAATCGGTTGCAGGGTACCTAACTTTGCGAAACCTTTAGGTACAGTTAGGGACCAGTGAATACCATTAAATTTGAATCTGCAATAAAGAAAGCAATAATACAGATTATTAACAAAAGACCAAAAGGGTTGATTTAAAATTCCAGAACTTATAATCATCATAATAACTTTATTGCGACTATTACAGTCATAAAAGCACAAAGATTAATAACAATCAACTCTCCATTTCCATACATGGTATAACCTAATATCCGGTGGTGACATAGGCATTGGCAAATATAAGGATGCACAAAGTTCCCAGAGTATTCAGATAATAAAATAATTTTGATTTTGTATCAAGTTTTAAAAATATAAGTTAAGATAAAAAGTTTAAGAAAATTATTAAACATTTTAAGCAGTTTGGTTAAAACACCCCAGAATGATTATAACTAAATAAAACTATCACAGTTCACTAAATATCAATTTCCAGGAGGTACCTTCGTTTCAACCACATTGACTGGAGGAATTTGGAAGTTACAACCATGTACACTGGGTCTGTATCAGATTTTAAAATTCTAACAAGGACAAAGTAATCCCTAATACCCAAGTTTCTACACAATTGTATGATCCATTTGGACCTTGCAGAAGAAAAGTACATGGGTTTCTGTTTCCTCCGCCATACGGCATCCAGGGCAAAGATAGCAGGCCTCATCTGACCACTTATTAGTTATTGCGAACAATGGGAGTGTCCCATATCTAAATTGAAGAAATAACCTCCTTATGGAGGAAGGATGTATTGAGTCTAAAACCTGTTTAATTTGATAATGTGCTTTAAAATTAAAAAACCCATACGTCAAGCTTGTAGCACTAGTCACTTGAATTAAACTAGCCAGTTTGAAATCTCTAAATTCTTTGGCTAGAGTTTTTTTGGGGGTAGCTGAGCATGACTCCTCCGCAGAGCCCCATAAATCCTCCCTGCCAATAGCTCGGAACGAATCCCTCAGGAAGGACAGCCATGGTATCCTACCCACGGCCCCTGGTAGCAGTAGTAATGTCTTGAGTTCCTCCCTGTAGTGTCTTAACTCGATTGTACTCCATAGCCGACGCCAATATAATAGGGGTCGGCTCTCGATTAGGTCCACTACTGGGAGGATACCCAGGTCCATCCTGAGGGGGACCAGTGGGGTATTTGTTGGGAGAGCCGCAATGCTTCTAATGAACTTATTGTCCTTGAGGGTCAATATATTTGATTTGCTATGCCTCCAAAGTTCCGCCCCATACATGGAAGCCGAGTGTGCTTGCACTTTATAGATTTCCAGGGGAGGGCCAATCGCCTTCAGTGCACAGCCCTTCTGCACTTTCCGTAATCCCCTTATTGCCTGTGTAAGCTTCAGATTCGATTTATCAATTTGCGGGCCCCAGGCCATCTTGTCGTTCAGGGTTAGACCCAGATATTCAAAGATATGAACTCGCTCTAGCGGAATATCGTCCATTACTGGGTGCGGGTAAGTGGTAGGTTTAACATTAAAAACCATGTATTTTGTTTTACTGATATTGACTAGAAGTTTTCTCCTTTTACAGAACTGGGTGAATTCCCTTAGAACTCGCTGGATCCCCATCGGTGACTTTGAGAGGAGCAGGGTATCATCCGCAAACATCAATGCGGGATATTTACGTGATGCTATTTTCGGGGAATCCAAATCCTTCGCCAAGAGTAAATCATCATTTAGTCCATTAAGGAAGAGTGAAAAGAGGGTCGGCGTGAGCACACAGCCCTGCCTAACCCCTTTATCGACAGGGAAAGGAGCTGTTAATCGAGCATCTTTGCCCTATCTTACTCTTACTTATAATCATAAAAAGTCCGCATGTAGGTTTTTAAAATTCATTTACGGGTGCCTCCCTGTATGGTGCGGAGCTTTGGGGCCATTCTCATTCCCATACTAAAGGATTGAGCACAACTGAGAATAACTTTTTGAGACAACTATTGGCTCTCCCTAATAGTACCCCCCTAATCCCTCTACGGATGGACCTAGGTATTCTCCCTATCGCTGAAGTGATTGCCTCTCGTCCACTACTTTATTGGCAACGGCTATGGTGCACCTCTGAGCTGGCCAATTATAGAGAGGAATTAAAATCAGTTATGTGTATTCTAGGGGCAGGGAAAATCCCTTGGCTATCCTACATTCGGAAGACCTTCCGCCAAATCAGAAGGAGCGATATGTGGTTTTCACCTGAGGAGTCATGTTCTGCCACCTCCAAACAGTCGCTAAACTCTGATATAAAAGAATTTCATCTTATGTCCATTTATAGGGTGATACAGTCTTCAAGTCTAACCTCGAGGTTCCTTGATGCAAAATCACTCTATAAAATGGAGCCGGCCTGTCAGGCACATGCATCAATATTGCTTTTTGCGATTCCTTAATTGCGAAAAATAAGGAATCGCAATTAAGGAATCCCAAAATGCAATGCATCAAGAAATCGCTAAAAAAAATTGCAATTTCTTAATATTCCTTAATTGCGAGTCGCAAATTGCGAGTCGCAATTAAGGAATACCTCCCCATTCATTCCTATGGGCCTAGAGGCCCATAGGAATGAATGGGAAGATATTCTCAATTTGCGATTCGCAATGAAAGCAGACGTTAAATACATAAAGGCCAAAAATATATGCCCTATTTTGGCTAGGGTATATTCGTTAGTGATCATGAGTAGGTTCAAACATTGCTCCTCTGTACCCCTGCCCTTGCGAAAGCCAAATTATAGATCGGACAACACATCCTTTTCTTCCAGCCAAATGCTTAAACAATCTAAAATTATTTTGCCCATTATTTTTGCTGAAGAGTCCAACAAGGAAATTGGACGATAACAGGCAGGATCGTCCCTAACACCTTTTTAAAAAATTGGCAAAATCACCGCCGTTGACCTTGAGCGTGATTGACGTACCCTTGTGGCCGTGTTGAATACCTCAGTTAGGATTTTCACCCATGTACCCGGGTCTGATTTATAGAGAACCACTGGTATCCCATCGGTACTGGGCGCTTTTAGTGGAGACATCCCCTCAATCGCTTTCTGAACCTCTTTTATATCAAACCCAAGAGCGAGTGGTACAACACTCGGTACCCAAAAGGGGCCTGTTTGTTCTGTGTCAACCTCTGCATATATCTGTTCATAGTGACTAACCCACCGGTCGGCTGGAATTACGCACTCTGTTCTTGTGGTGTAATTATCTTTAACCCCTTCTGTGCTCATGACGGAACGGTTCCGTCATGAGCGTCGGTTGGCCTGTGCTCATGACGGAACCGTTCCGTCATGAGTCCACAAGCCCAATAGAACGTTCAGCACAGCGCAGGAATTTGCGCCGCACTGAAGAGGTTAAAAAAGGAGCTATTTACTACCTGCTAAACTTTTGCACTATCAGCTTGTGCACTCGCCTGTATTAGTTCCTCCCATGCCTGATACCTTAAAGCAGCCTTCCTTAGGTTTAAAGCCATATCATATGCTTTCCTTCGGCTTTTAATCAGCTCGGGATCTCTAGGTAGACTTTTTAATGCAACCATAAGGGCTTTGTGTGCTTTAGAGCAATCGGCATTAAACCACTTGATCTCCTTTGTACCTGCCAACATCTTTTTACCTGTTAACTTTTTACCAGTTAGCTTTCTTAACTTGTCATAAGCCTCTAATACTTCTGTAGGCTCGCTATGTTCATTGAGGCATTTCTCAATATCCTCTTTTCCCTCAGTGTATAACTCTACTAAAAAGAGCTCGGGGCAATTTTCTCCCATCTTATTTTCCGATTCTGGTCCGTAGGTCGAAAGTCCCCATTTGCGAAGGTTTTTAACTCTGCACCCTGAAAGACCATTAGACCTTTGGATCCAGCAATGATGGAATTATGGTCACTAAAACCGGTTTGAGTCGCCCTGACTTCCCGTATTTGTTGGTAAAGGGGGGCTGATATTACAACATAATCTATAGTTGAACCGCTCCCTCTCCCAAAGAACGATGGTATCATCTCTGCTTTCTCCCCAGGCTCTAGACAGTATAAATTCTAACTTGCTAATAAACTTTCTAGCCGGGTGCCTTTGATGGTAGGTTTGAAATGGGCCACTGGTGGTACGTCTTCATAAATCTCCCTATCTAACAAACATTTTAATTTGCAACGGTGTATATTAACATTCCCCATTATAATTGTTTCGTAGGGAGCAAGTCGCTCCTGTGCAAGGTCCTCTATGAATCTTTCAAGGCTCTCAGAATCGTCGTAAAACAGACAAGTAAGCGTTATTACTCTAGTAAATGCGTGGAGCAGGTCTGTTAGAGCAAATAGTGCAAAGAGAGGCAGTACGCCAAAAGAAAGGGGAAACCCAACAGCCCCCCCTTCCCGTCCACCAGACCAAATACAGTAGACAGGGAAATAGGGAAATGTGAGGCACAGCGATGTTCATCGCGGTCTACGAGTCTTGCGCGAAGAGCTCACCTGTGGAATTTGCATGTCAGCCAGGCGCAATAGTCGTCGGTATCTAGGGCAGGTCATCTCCCTGAACTCTGTTATGAGCAACGTTAGGAAAGGGTGCCATAGCTCAGGGAACTCGGACCCCCTACCTGCCAGAGGGAGAGTCAGTTTCTCCATCTCCAGCACCATCCATAGTCTCTGGAGCCATCCGGAATGTGGTGGGGGTTGGGGAGACCGCCAGTGTGCGAGTATGTTCCGAGTAGCCGCCCCTAGGGCGATTGCGATCAGTCGTCCTCTTCGGGACTTAGCTGGGTACATTAGTGGGTTGGGTAGGCCTAAGAGGATGTAGGCTGGGAAGCGTGGAAGCTGCGTGTCAAGGTGAGAATCTATTTTGTCTAAGATTTGGAACCAGTATGATTGGATGCGATCACAGCTCCACAAGAGATGTTCCAGTGTACCCACTTCCCCGCAGCCTCTCCATCACAAGGCGCTCTGACGGGAGTCGAATTGATGGAGACGTTCCGGCGTGTAGTACCAATAGGTTACCACCTTGGTCAGTGTCTCGGTAAGTACTGTGTGGTACGCTAAATGCCGAGCCCTGTAATGGATACTGTCCCATTCTTTGTGAGTTGAGTGCGGCCTAATTCCCTCTCCCATCGTGCCTGCCCTGCCTTATACGTGTATATGGTGGTGAGCAATAAGTGCTTGTAGAGGTCGGAGATGAGTTTTTTGTCTGTAGTTCGGGTGACAGCCACTTCTCATATGTGGTCAATAAGCGCCGATTACCAGGCTTAACTTATGGTTGGAGAGCCCAGTGTCTGAGCTGCAAATAGGACAACCTCTCCGTTTCAGGAATACCGTAATCCGTCCGAAGCCGTGGGAATGGAATGACTCCTTCGAGGTCAAAAAGATGACCCAGTGCTCTGCAAGTAGTGGGACGCCAGTGTGCAAAGGCCTTTGTAACTGTACCCGGGTGGAACTCTGGGTTGTTCAAAAGTGGCGTGAGTGGGGAGGGGAACGACGTCAGCTCGTGAGCAGTGGCAGTGCGACCCCAGGCTTCCATCGTGGTGCTCGTAATGTAAGAGGCATAGAGGTTAGGTGGTCTATGTGCTTTTTGAAGGAAAGGGACACCCTGCAGGGGCGTGCCGGCCACTGCTTGGTCCTGAAACAACCAATGCTTCTCGGATTCGAGACGGCTCCATTCCACTGAGTAGCAGAGCTGTGAGGCATAAAAGTATAGTTGTAAGTCGGGGACCCCAAATCCACCCCACTCTGGTGGAAAAATTGTTATGTCGTGCTTGAATCTGGGTTTACGGCCCTGCCATATGAGGCAGACCAATTTTCCTCTTAAATAAGGAAATAAATAAATTAGTGCGGGAGCAATTTTTATGCAGAACTATCGAAACAAATAAGAAAATATATTTGCTAAAAAGAAGGAGAAACAGAATTAGGATGAAACTTAGAAAAGAAAAAGAAGGCTCTCTTTGGATAAGACTTCGGGAGGCCGCTGTTTATGGCAAAGTAAGACAATTTTGGTCTCTCATTGGCGAGGGTTGTGGAGCAAGAGTCAGCTCTCTCCCCATTCCCATTGCTGAACCATCATGGGTCATCTACATTTCCAACCTGTATGCTGGGAATATTGCAATGGTAGATTGTAAGGAGATTATTAAAGAAGATGAGTTTCCTATTGATTCCCCCTCGGAGAAAACCATTGAATTGGCCATTAGGGATATGCGCTCCTCTGGAGCAATGGGGCCTGATGAACTTCCCATTTCAGTATTGAAGCAGGATCCTATTTCATGGAGTAAGATTCTTTTCCCTTTATTTAGATCTTGCTTCATTAGCAAAATTGTACCCTCTTCTTGGAAGGGGAGTATATTGGTCCCTCTATTCAAAAACGGCAATAGGAATAATCCAACGAATTATCGCCAGATAGCCCTCCTTGATGCCATTGGAAAAGTCTTTGCCAAATGTCTCCTCACTTTAATAACGGATTGGGTTGATGTGAATCAGATATTACCCCTTGAACAAACTGGCTTCCGTAAGGGACATGGTACATTGGATAACCTTACGGCCCTTCAGGTTATTACGGACAAATATATAAGAGTTCGGGGGGGAGGAGTGTATGCTGCTTTTACTGATTTCTCCACAGCATTCGATAAAGTTGACCGTCCCTTGCTGTGGAGAAAATTGTTTGATCTGGGCATGCCCCCTCTCCTACTAGATCTGGTGCGATCCCTACATACGAACACTTGGTGCCGAGTTTTACTGGGAGGAGACGGGTTTATCGCGGGTTATCCCCTCCATTAATGGATTAAAACAAGGCTGTCTTCTTGCCCCTCTACTCTTCTCCCTGTATATTGCTGATCTTCCTGCTACCCTTTCATCTTGTGTTGGCATAGCCCCGGTAGTGGGGGGATCCCCCATTTCCTGCTTGCTTTATGCAGACGACATTCTTATCCTGGATCTAACTCCCAAGGGATTGGCTAATCGTCTGCAGGCTTTACATCTTTTTGCAGAGTCTCATTATATGAGGATAAACGCCTCAAAAAGTAAAATCATGTGCATTACAGGGAAGAAAAAATCTAAATCTGAGAATTTTAGTTGGGCAGTAGGCGGTCAGAAACTGGAGGTGGTTAAGACATATACCTTTTTAGGAAAAATAATTTCCGCTAACTTGAGTGAGAAGCCTCATATTGATAATAATTCTCGCAAAGCCAGATCCCAAGGCAAAAGTCTGAGTGCCCTCTACTCCGCCACAGGGAGAAGACATTTTGCCTGTTTACTGGAGGTTTTTAGGGCAAAAATCCCTCCAACTCTCCTGTATGGAATGGAACTGGTTGATATAAAGCATTGGGGCTTTCTGCAGAAGGAAAATTATTAAGGTCTATTACATCCCTTAACCCAGCCTGTACTGTGGCCGCCTGCAGAATGGAATTTGGTCTCCGTAGCAGCTGGGCGCAGGGCTTATCAGCTTTAGTTCGATGGGTTGCTAGCCTTGCTAGAGGAGAAACGGGATCTTTGAGATTCCTTCTTAAGGGGGAATTGTTGGGTAACTTAAAAGAGGACTCCCAAATTGTTAAGAACTTTAGAAAGGCTGTGGCACTTCTTGAATTAGAAGAGAGTACTCTCTTTACTAGCTCTCCTAACCAGTTAAAATCCCTTCTGAAACAGGCGTCATGGGATTTATGTTTTACGCTGGATAAAAAGTCTATGCAAATAAAGAGGGGAAGTGACCTCCTTGTCAACTCATATTCTATGAAGCTTGCCCAACCCTATGTCGCCTGGAATTTACCTCATGGTATTCGGAGATTTTGGTTCCTTTTACGGCAGGATTTGTTACCCCTGAACATTCTTTTGGCAAAATGGTATGGGTCTTCTCCCAGATGTAATTTTTGTAATATATCTGTTCAGGATCGTTCCCATATATTGTTTACATGCCATGCATTGCGTCCACTTCGGTCGAAGTGGTTAAAACCAATATGCCTGCAATTGGGTATCCTTAATATGAATTCTTTTCTACAGGCCTTATATACTCCTCCAAATGAAATGTTTTCCTTCAATATTTTTAACTTTTTAAAATGTTTTTTAGCTATTTATTGATGAAATATGGAGGTATGTGACGTCGATTCTCTTGTTTAGTGGAAAATGTGTAGTTGTCATTTTATTTTGAGAAATGTATATTTGTATTTGTTGTCTCTTGTCTTATGTGGCCCTCTTTTGAGAGCCAAAACATAATAAATACAAAATTGAAAAATTGAAAATTGAGGCGCGCTAAGTCCGATTGGGTTTGCTGAATCCAGCCTGCTGGAGGGCATAAGGGGAGTGTCTGGAAGAGGTATAGGATCGGGGGAAGTATGGTCATCTTGGTTGCCGCTATCCTGCCGAGCCAAGACAGAGTGTGATGTTTCCATTGATCTAGTTCTTTGCGGATGTGGATGCGAAGCCTCTCATAGTTGCTGGTGACAGTGGCGGGGATGGTAGTGCCCAGTTGCACTCCCAAGTATGGTATGGTAGAGGTGGACCACTGTATCGGATGTTCTTCTTGAAATTGGGCTAATGTGTGCGGTGTGAGGGAGATATCAAGGGCAGTCGACTGATCCATATTAATTTTGAACCCTGAAGCCTGTGCAAAGCCGTGTAGTTCAATGGAAAGAGATCTCAGTGCCTGGATTGGGTTAGAGAGGGAAAGTAGGATATCATCTGAGTATAGGCTGATGGTATGAATGTCCCCGCCGAATTTGATCCCAGATATGAGGGGGTGCTGTCTAATGCGCGTGGCAGTGGCTCCATGTAGAGCGCAAAAAGGAGGGGGGAGAGAGGACACCTCTGCCTCTTGCCTCTGCTTATGGGGAATCGGGACAATGCCTGGCCATTTACCCGAACCGTTGCATTAGGTGAGCGATAACAGTTCAGTATGCGCGTTCGCAGTTTGTCCCCAAAGCCAAATTTCATCATAACTTGCTCCAGATAAGGCCAGTGCACCCTATCAAAGGCCTTCTCTGCGTCTATGGCCAGTAGCATATATTCCCCTGCGGTGTGAGAGGCCTTTTTGATAAGGTGCTTATCGCTAGTCTGTCTTTGTGGTATGAACCCCGCTTGGTCCGGTTCCACCAGTTGAGGGAAGTACGGCGCTAGGCGGGACGCCAGGATGCTCGTGTAGAGCTTTATGTCAATATTTAGGAGGGAAACCGGTCTGTAAGCGCTGCAGAGAGTCTTGTCCTTTCCAGGCTTAGGGATGACTACTATAGATGCCTCCAGCATCTCTCCGGGGATAGCCCCAGTTTGTTCAAAGGTGTTAAAGAGGTTTCTTAGCAGGGGGGCAATTTGGCTGCAAAAAGTTTTATAAAAAGCTGCGGAGTAGCCATCAGGTCCCGGAGGTTTCTCAAGCCGGAGGCGGGTGATTGCGGCAATAACCTCCTCCGTCCCTATCTCCCTATCACGATAGTCTGCCCGCGCTGGAGAGAGCGCAGGAAGCCGTGCGGCCTTTAGGTAATCAAGGTTGTGAAGAGCGTCAAGAAAGTCACTCGAGTACAGATCTGCATAGAAGTCCCGGAAAGCTTCGGCTATGGCTGCATCCTCTCATGTGAGCTCACCCCCTGTCTCCCGAATAGCCTGTACTCCCCAACGCTGTCATGCTTCCCGCAGTTTATTAGCCAGCAGGCGGCCGCATCTGTTTCCCCCAGTATAATAGGAGGGGCGAAGACCGAGGGCCAAGTATTCGGCCTTGTCCTGATCCAGTGCCACGAGTTGCTTCCTTTCTACGCAGAGTTGGCGCCAGGCCCTAGGAGCAACCGTGCGCTGATGCATCTGTTCTAGCTTTGCCACCCGCTTGGTTAGTTCAACTCACTTTTGACTGCGTTCTACATTATTGGCCGCGGATATGGCGATGAATTCACCCCGTAGGACAGCTTTGATGGCAGACCATTGTGTTGCCAGGGACATGTCAGGGTTGGTATTCAGAGCCAGGAAGTTTGTGATGACCGTTTTAATTTGAGTGACCGTGGACGCCTGATGTAGTAGTGTGCCGTGCAGGCGCCAATGTCGCAGTGGCTGTCGCACGTGTGGGAATTGGAAGGTGGCCATGACTGGGTCGTGATCGGAAAGGGATGCGGTGAGGATCTCGGTGCCTGTCGCAATAGCTTGTAATGGGATGGAGCTAAGAAAGTAATCCAATCTGGCATATGTTTAATGCACCCCGGAATAGTAGGTATAAGCTTGGCTGTGTGGGTGAAAGTGTCGCCACATATCCGTGATTTCTAGCTCCCGGAGACGATCTAAGTCAGCCTGGGAGAGAGCCCCGACTTGTGTTGTGCGCTGACAAGAGCAGTCAGTGACATTGGAGAATACCATGTTTAAATCACCCCCAGCAACAAACGTCGTTCAGGATTAGCGGTCGCCTCTGTTTCAAGATCATTTCAGTGTTCACTATCAAGATCCCTACAAAATGAATTGTAAAAATGTACAATTACCATAGTTACACTGCTTAGAAAGATTAATTCTACTGCTAATAGATGAGGAGAGGAGAGGAGCTAGGCAAAACCTTAACGGTGCATGACAATTTGAGCGAGATAAGGGTAAGAAAGCCACCCTTTGCTCGTCCTATGGCTGATTGAGATGCAGATTTAAAATAAGGGGCAAAACCATCCATTAAAAGGAGTCAGACGTGTCCCATGTTTCTTGTGACCCGCCTTTATTACCGCTAACCATTGTTCATCGTCTTTTTTTGCCTTCAGACCTGCAATATTCCATGTCATGAAGGTACACACCAAAGGATCTAACACTTGATCATAGGGTAGTTGAGATGCACTAGTTGATTGTGCTATTAAAGGAGGCATTGAACTGGTCACTGTCTCACAAGGGGTTGGCTGTCAATCCAAACTATCCAGATCCCTTAATGGTGCAAATCCTTTAGTAAGAGGGACTAATAGATTCCTAGTGGTGCCCTCTTCTTGTGATTGCAATAACCTTCCTTGGGGCCGAATGTATCTGTTTCCCTCAAACCTAGGGCATAGTGGCTCTTCTGGATAGAAAAAGGAAAGTGGATGGACCTGTATTCCCGTGTACGACTCTGCCCTCATCTGGCCATGTAACATGGCTCTTACGTGTACAGGATGGGTTACATTAACCACGATACAGTCCCCACTCCTATCTTTCTTTGTGGCTTTCCGCACCCATCCAACTCTTCTGGCCATGATAATATGGGGGGGGGCAAAAGATTGACCATGTGTTTGTGATTTGTCCAGCCAATGTATTACCTTGTGTATTAGATCCATTGTTGTCTCTTTGGAGTTCTCCTGTAAGGGAGGAACTCCTACTAAAACGGTCACAAGTGGGGCTGACTCAGGATGCAGGTGTATAACTTTGGTTCTTGGCCCCACCAAGCTATTTGGTTTAAAAGATTTCGGGCCAGTGGGCTTATTCCCATGAATCAATCTGGTATGCTTAGGCACAGCCCCTTATAATTCATGCAGGGCTGTGTCTGGGCCAGTTACTTGGGCCCGACCATTTTCTGGATGACTGGTCATTTCTTGTGGGCATATCCTACCTAGGTACTATCTCTAGTTGACTGCTGTAACTCCCTGTGTGCTCTTGGATTACTTTTACTAATTAACGACCCCCTATTGTGGGATTGGCTATTGTTATCATTCCCCTCAGCCACTAAGGGACAAATCTGTCCCCCAGTACTTGCCCCATAACATCCGAGGTACTAACCGTGAGGCGTTCATTTGCCTGAAGAAATAGTAGTTCTAGTTTGTCCAGCCTAGCAATAATAGGGCTTAGGAGCGATTTTACAATTTCTTCTACTTTTAAACAGAGGCTGCTTACAATTTATCCCAACCCCAAATTAATTTGATCTACGATAGGTGGTGCGATTTGCTTTTTCGGTTGCTGAGTAATTTTCCTGCCTCCAACTCTTTTCTTTTTCACTGGAGGCTCAAATAGGGAAGGGCCCTCATCTTGGTTGCCATCAGCCTAATCAAATAAATGAATGGCAACGAATGGTGACGGCATAAGCTCGTTTTGCACTGTTTGTGGTGAGGTGTGCGATGGCGCCGTGCTCGAGGACAAACTAGTCAGTTCTAACGAGAGTCTCCTTTCGTTAAAGCAATTTCATTGGACAAAACATTGGCAGCCCTAGTCAGAAATGGGTCAAGGGTTGTCACCGCCGCCCCCCCACTGGACCCTTTCATGCGCTGCTTCCTCTAAGCCATGTCTTCCCTTACGGTCGACGGGCTAATTGTTTTACAGACTGTACAAAATGAATGCGACAAGATGTAACAAATTGTGGCTAGAGAACACAAAAATGCTGGACACTTAAGCACAGGCTAGGATTTTCCCTTCAGATGAAATCTGTCCGTTAAAGAGAATTCAGACCCAGCATTCATTAAGTCTAGACTACCAATAAGGAAAAATACACAATTAGTAGTCACCTAACTACACAGGGATCAAAGAGTACAGTTCAGTTAGTGTTCTAGATACTCCGTGTAGTATCCCACACCTCTCAAGTTTGTTTAACCTCACAAATGAAGACTCACTTGATTGTAGTCCTGGCAGATGTCCATGGAAAGGGTTCAGTAATCAGCAGTGCACACTCGTAGGCCAAAAGAAAGAGGGGAGCCCAACCCTGCCTCTTCCTGGCAATGTGGCGTGGCGAGCACATCCCGCGTGGCGGGAGTGCAGAACGCCTTAAGAGGCGTGGATTAGCTGCAGGGGTTTCTGGGACTTGCAGTCCCCAACAATGCAGGTAATGGTGGTGTCACCCACAATGCTTCCCTCCTCGCTGGAGCAGCCCCGCAGCTTATGGTGGTGGTACGTTGGGGCGAGCAAACTGCGCTTCGCCCATGAAGAGCAGGCTCCCTGGGTGGCAGCAGAGAGTTTTCGTGTCCCGCGCGGCGGGAGTGCAGAACGCCTTAAGAGGCGTGGATTAGCCACAGGGGTTTCTGGGACTTGCAGTCCCCAACGATGAAGGTAATGGCGGTGTCACCCGAGATGGCTCCCTCCTCGCTGGAGCAGTCCCGCAGCTGATGGGGGTGGTACGTTGGGGCGAGCAAACAGCGCTTCGCCCATGAAGCAGGCTCCCCGGGTGGCAGCAGAGAGTTTTCGCGTCCCCAGTACCTTTCAGTCTGCCCTGTTACCACCGAGAGGGCCTCCACCTCTTGTTGCCTCCACATCCTCCGAGCTGAAATTCAGTTGTCACCTTTCATAGGATATGCAGTTAAGTGTATCAGTCACTGATGCAGTTAAGTGTATCAGTCACTGATGCAGTGTCCGTGCCTCCATTCTGGGTCAGGATATGGCAAGATTCCTCAAAGGCCGTGGAGCTCGGGCAGTTATGTCTTGTCTACCAAGTTACTTGGCCACAACCCCCACTTAAAATGCTACTTGACCTATAAGGATCTGTTAGTAGTGTGTAGTACTGTATATTCACATGTGCATGCCCTCCTCCCCGGAAGCCTGTTTCTTTTCCAGAGCTCTTGCTTACTGTATTTCACTGCACATTGTACTTGACACTCCAGTCTTACGTTGACACTCCATATATACCCTCATCTGCTGTTCAAAAGCTAACAAGGAGTTTGTGCCAATGCGCAATGAACACCAAAAGGAGGAGTCATACCATGCTATACCTCATGACCTGACAGACTTTTTTGAAGAGACTCTTGCATACTCCCTAGCCCTGCACTAGATGGCAGGAGTATGTATGTTAAGCATATGAATCTACAGCACTACACATTACAAAAATATGCTTACTGGCTAAATAGCATTTTCCTGACATTTCCAGGTATGACAAGCATCTATACTTTTATTTAGTTTCCATAATAGGTGAAGCATGAACTGCAGCTGTTTGTGCTTTACCCTATTCTGTACTGCCTTGTTGGATCTCATCTTCAATTGTCAACAAAATAAAAAAATGAAATTCTATACTCCAAGCTTTCCAATAACCAAGACTGCAGAGAGGAGTAGACATTCTGCAAACTTTAACCACAAATCCACATAGTCTAGTTGTCTGACATACATCTTTGGAAACATTGATGAAAGGATAGTCTTCCTCAGACAGGGACAATGTCACCTTTTAAAATATTCCTTGTAGCTACCCTTCCCCAAAAATCCCTCACTTGTCCCCTCCGGTCTTTAGAATACATCCAGCAGACTGCTAGGATTCTTGGCAGATATGCATTACATAAGAAAAGCCTTAGTAACATGTTGAGGCCATTTCTTTTAAGCCCAGAGGAACACCTAATGTGTGGCTTCCTATTTGGTGTGTGAGTGAAGGCAGTATTTTCAAAACAAACACTTTTGTTTTGTTGTACGGGGTGCTTTGGGTTTGATTTTGATTCTCTCCATCCCTCTACGTGTGTACAATTGGATATCAGGGGGTTCGGGTTGGTAGAGTTGTAGATGTGGTTGACCCTCTCCCCTCATCTAGTGTTTAATGATATTTAGAGCGGCAGCTTAGCCGCAGGGGTTCCTTTCTTTTATATCTTGTGACTTATTTTACATCCAGGATTTTTGCAATGCTAGTTTAATTAATTATCTACACTTTCTCTCCTTTTTTGTTTCCGAGGACCTACACATCCTGGTGCCTCTCATCAGTTATTCTTGCTGTATCTCTTTTCCCATTTCTACCGACATGGCTCTGATCCCTGGTTTATCATTTGGGGAAGACATTGTGTCGGACATTTTGGCGGGACCTTCCCTTTTAGGCGATGCCGCCGTTTCGGAAGTTCTAGCACAAGGGGAAGGCTGGGACACACTTTTGGAATTAAAGAAAACCCAGGTTAAGACGATTTTACATGGGGCTATTCTCACTGAGTACCTGCGGGTCAATGCCGCCCCTAGAGGTCTCCTTGTAACTAATGAGCCTCTAATATTTTTAGAAGATGAGGCCTTTAGACGCGATTGGGCTCTGGCGGCATGGAAATGCACTCGGGACTGGCTAGTCTTGATTATTAGCACGGCCAAGCGACTGGCAGATGCCTTATTGATCCAGATCCAAACCACTGAATCTGGACTACAAACTAAGATCGTTATGGCCACTTTTGACCATAAATTGGATTTGATCAATACGGAATTGGCTGAATACAGGGACCATTTAATACACTCCAAAATCTCAAAGCTACAAAAGGACTTAAAAAATTTCTCTAGGGAAAAAGTCTATCCCTACACTAATGATGGATACGGCAAACAGAAATTGGCGGAAAATAATAAGAACAATCAACAGGGCCGACCTCGCCACTATACCACCAGTAGCTCTAGTGAGGGCAGTGAAGGGGATTTTCAACAGAGAAGGAGAGGAAGGGGCCGAGGACAATGGCGGGGACCAAGGCCACCGATGTACCAGCAGCCATTACAACAATACTCTAACCAACTGTTTAAATGGTCTGGAATGGGCCACCTTCCCACGGGACCTTTTCAAAATCCACATTTTCAAAACCCACAATTTGAGAATCCTCGCTTTCAGAATCCACAATATCAGAACCCTCACTTTTAAAATTATCAGGGGCCTTTTTTAGGGAGAGGCCGGAGCAAGGGGCGTGGGAAACAGAGAGGTCAACAACAAGTGACCTGGGAGGATTCGAATCAGGAGATCACACAATGGATCACCAGGAGCATGGCACAGAGCAGCCTTCCGAGTACCAGCAGTGTACCTCCTTAGTTGTGAATTTATCCTCCCACTCCTTATCATCGATACAGGAACAGGTATTGAATAAGGGATTGGGCTTTGTCGCCTACGAACCCTCCTGATTCATTCAAACTCCGCCAAGAATTGGCAGCCTTTTTCCGTAATCTGAGGCTTAAGGTTTACTTTCAAGATCAGGAACCTTTGGAGTTGGATAGTGGGGATACTTCCCTTCGGCCTTAATCTCTATTCACTCCTCAATTATCTTTGTTACCCCCACAAATGGCGGTTTTTGAACAGGCGGTCATCCATGATCTGGAAAATTCCAATCTGGAACAATATCATAATTTCTCTAATTTGTACAACCTTGAAAAACAGGCTCTCAAGGAACTATCTGAAAATAAGGAAATTATCCTTAAGCCGGCGGACAAAGGTGGTGCCACGGTGATCCTTGACCTGGCTACCTACCAGAATGAGTGTAGTCGCTTACTTTCTGATTCCAGAACTTATCACAGACTAATGGCGGACCCTACTGATACTCTTACCAGGGAGATCACTACGGTGGTTGAGGAGGCTCATATCAACGATTGGATCACGGGACATGAGGCAGATTTCTTGATAAATAAACATCCAAAGATTCCATATTTCTATGTCCTTCCTAAGATTCATAAAGCGGTTAGACCCCCTTCCGGGAGACCTATTGTCTCCGGGATGGGGTCACGGCTCGAACCTCTATCACAATTTTGTGATTTGTTTCTTAAAACCCCTGGTACAGAAACTCCCTGTGTACTTAAGGGATACTCTGGACGTTTTGAAGTTACTTAAAGACACCCCTTTTGACCCCACAACTGAGTTTCTTATAGGCCTGGACATAGAGGCTTTATACACTAACATTCCTCAAAGAGAAACTCTTCGTATGTTGGAAACCATCTTATTTGAGGAGAAATGGCTATACCACACTCCCAGAGCCTTTATACTACACTTGGCAGAAATAGCCTTAACAAAAAACGTTTTTTAATTTGAAGGTACGATGTATTTACAAACCCATGGTACTTCCATGGGAAGTGTCTTTGCCCCCAGCCTGGCTGGGTTGTATGTGGGGGCATTTGAACAACTTACCATCTTTGACACCACGGGCCCTTGGCATTCTCAATTGAGATTATGGCGTCGCTACATTCACGATGTCTTGGTGATTTGGAGAGGAGATGAGACTTTGGTGGGCCTTTTTCTCGAATGGCTAAACGAGAGAAACCCATTCCTCCACTTCACCTCGACAGTCACGAAGACCAGTCTTCCCTTTTTGGATTTGTTGCTTGAACCAGATGGGGGCATCCTAAAAACTAGGGTTTTCCATAAACCCACAGATAAGAACGCACTGTTGGCATACGAAAGTTTTCATCCGAAGTCCCTCCGGGAGAATTTACCGGTGGGCCAATTCTTTCGCATTCGCCGAAACTGTTCAGACCGTGCTGATTTTGCCACAGAAGCTACGGCTCTTTCATTGAAATTACAACATAGGGGTTACCCAGCAAACACCATCAAAAGAGCTAAGAAACGGGCATTGAATGCCAACAGGGACTCCCTTCTTGCCATAACCACCAGATCAAAGACTAATAAACCTTTATTTGTCTCGACCTTCAACACAGCATCCCAGCTGATTAGAAGACTAGTGGTGCGGAATTGGAAAATCCCCAACACAGGGGGTCTATATATAGAAAAGCCTCTTTTTTCGTTTAGACGAAGCCCGAATCTGAAGGACATGTGGGTCCACACGAGACCTAGAGTTACGAATATGAACAAGGATATTGTGTCAGTAACTGGCCTTCCTAAACTGATGGGTCACACTAGATGTGGTTCCTGCAGTGTATGCACTTTGACTTCTAGCACGAAACAAATAGATCTGGGCCTCCGTACACCCTGGGAACAGAGATCCCACACCAATTGTAATTCCTAGTGTGTGATCTATCTTATTACATGCCCCTGCAACAAATTTTATGTGGGGATGACAAGTAGAAAAGTGCGCACAAGAATTACTGAACATCGGAGTACGATACGATGTGGCAGATCAAATACCAAGCTGACAGGACATTTTGCTGCAATGGGACACTCGGCGGATGAATTAAGATGGACTGTCATTGAGAAATTAAACTTAGGTAGATCCATGACAGATGAACAACACATCTTACTTCATAGAGAACAAAAATAGGTGTACCGCTTGAGAAGCCACATTACAGGGCTCAATGATGATATACCTTGGCAATCACTGGGCAGGCACTAATTTGTCTGTTATGGATGGGCGGACACAAGGGGCGTGGCTATGCACGCAGTGAGACAGAACGTCCTCGGGTAGAGCTCCGGCGTGAGCTCCCCTATACCGGGGCATTTCTCAGTTAATTACTCAACACAGCGGGCCCACATTCCGGGAATCGCAGCTCGGACCCACGGGCTACCACCCTGTTAAACATCGTGCTGCTGAGTGGCTCCGGACCGCACCGGGATGTAGTGTAGTTCCTATTATCCCAATAGGCTCTGCGCATTGGAATAATATCTTCAATAGTATAGACGTAGGACAGAGGTTAACTAGGTCTTCTACTGTCGATATTAGACTTAAAGTTTAATGTTTGCCAGCTAGCTCAGAGTTCACTAGAAACTTTCTCGAATAGACAAGGAGGAGTTTAACCTCCCTGGATAGACAAGAAGGGATTTAGTTTCTGACAACCATAGAACATGACAACTTTGCTCTCCCCTAATCAAGAGTATATCTCTAGAGTCGTGTGAAAACAAAAGACAACTTATTTTACTCAGTCAGTTCAGTGCATTCTTAGTGTCACCAGATTGTAGAGAAAAGGAAGAGACGGGCGTGTTCAATAAAAAGATGTTATTTATTGATCAGTCTCTTTTCACATACAAGAGAAATGAATCGCTGTTATTGCAATACTTATTGTTAAGTAAAGTGCATACAGTAATAACAGAATTATAAAATAATACTGTAAAAGCATTGATATGGTTTCTTAGCCATATGATACTTAAAATGGATAAAATAGATACATACATATATACATTGACTAATCGTACTCAACTGGTGCTTCTAACTACGCCTACCCCAATGTACCTGACCTAAGCCTAATACGTGGGCGGGAGTAGATAAGTAGCAGTTTAAGTTAAGTTTGCTTTGCCAAGAGTCTGCTTCAAGAATTCTCTACAAAGGGTTATTCAGTTCAGTACCTGGGATTTAGAAGGCTGGAGGGTTGGTATCTCTATCTCAGGTCTTGATATTCCAGCTGCCCGCAAGGGCGGCTTGGAAGCGCCGGAGCTGGATTTCTCGGCAGGAGAAAAGACAGCGTCTCTCTCTCAGCGCGTCAGAAAGGAGGGGCAGCGTCTGTGGGCTTCGCTGTCAGCTGGGCTCCTCGGCAAGTCTCGCTGCTCCAATCTTGTCACCACCTCGTGTGTTTGCTTAAGGCAATGTCGGTATTATTTATACCTGAAAGGTGCCGAGATTGACGTAAGGATGGACATAAATACGTCAATAAGGATGTCATACGAACTGATCGTTCGCACATTCTTTACTGAAGTTCTCGGCTAAATCAAAACAATGGCTGTGGGGATTTCCCAGGTCGTGGTAGGTTTGATTTGTTTTGAGAACACCGTATGCCTATTAGGGGGCTGGAGAAATAGTGCTTGCCTAATGAGATGGCATGCGCTATGACCTAATCAGATAACGGGCTTCTGTGCCGTTGTGTGGCTAATCAGATAACGGGTTTCTGTGCAGTTGAATGGCTGCTAGTTAATTATTAACCAGACAAGGGTCAGAAATAGGGGGATCGATACAATACCCATAGTAAATACATCACAGGGACATCCTGACGGAAGCCGGCCGTAAAGCTGAAGGCGGAGTCGGCGGAGGACACCACGCAACCCCGGGGACTGCAGCGGAAGTCCAGGCCGCACAGTGGGGCCTACTGCGAGAGGAGACGGAGACGGGACCAGAACGCAGCGCCGGGCCCTGACACACGGCCCACCGAGGGGGGAACGTGCCTGCACCAGCGGCTCCTGCCTGTCTCCTGGTGGGATAGCGCGGGTGGCACACCCGAGAAGTGCTTCACGCATACAGCGCTCGGCAGAAGAAGCGCCGACCGGCCTGGCACCCCCGGCGGTGCGCCAGCGCGTAGCAACCAGGAGCAGACGCCGCGCCATTCCGGTCCTGTGACTAGCTCTCTGGGGGCCCTCTGCAACGAGTGACGTGCCCCGCATGTCAGAGGAGTACCATCGCTGGAGGTGCAAGCTTGTACGGCCCGGGACTCTGTAACCCGCCGTGACCTTCCGTGCGCAGCTACGAGGGATTACCTGAGGGCCGCACCGCACTGAGTCGCCATACCCGCCCGTGTGGCACGGCCATCAACCGGCGCAGAAAGCAGACACCACGCAGTTCGGCGGTGGACAGACTTGCGCTGCGGAGGGCACTGGAGCCCGGGGCATTCCTGGCAAAGCTTCAACACGTTGCAACCGGGAGCAGGCGCCGCGGCGCCCCGGACCTGTGGGTGGATCTCTGGGGGCGCCCTGCAGAGAATAGCGTGCTCCACGTGGTTGGGGCCACAACTGCTGAAGACACCAGCATCCACGGCCCGAGACCCTGTAACCCGCCGAGATCGCCCATATTGAGTGGCGGCCGGGGATTGCCCGGGGGCCGCGCCAAGCGAAGCCGCCGTAACTACCCATGTGGCACGGCCACCAGCTTGAGGCAGCAAGCAGCGCAACGGAGAACGGACTTGCGCCATAGACCGCGCTCGAACTCGGGGGCTGAAGCGACTGACGACCTCACGCCGTGGAGGCCAGCGAACTGGGCGGAGAGAGCCTGACTGACATGACCTCGTGGTGGCGGATTCGCCCACCTGCGATAGAACGAGACTGACTGCCCCGAGCGGACGAGTGGCGCCGCGGCTGCAGACCCGGGCACCGCCGGTGTTCCTGCCCCCCCTTTGCCCGCAGGTGCTTCTCTGCCCGCGCCTGTTCAGGCCGGGATAATAGCCAGGCACGCAACTGGTCGCTGTGCCCACGGACACATCGCACATCCTCTCAGCACTGCCCATGTTCGGAGGCACTAGGACGCGCACAGGAACTGGTGGAGCGCAACCACGGGGCAAGATGGACAAACTCTCAAAACAGGCGGAGGCCGACCTCGTAACCACTAAACTGGACACAGTGCTGGCGGCAATGGAGAGACTAGAGGAATCGGTGCATTCTACCCGCACATCACTGGAAACGAAGATCGACGGAGTCGCCATTGATTTAACGCATCTACGAGCAGACCACAAGAAGCTTGCAGAGCGCACCACCACCCTGGAGTGCACTGTGTCGGACCTGGAACCCCGGGTCGCCCAATCGGATAAATTAATGAAAGACCTACTCAACAGAGTCGAGTTCCTGGAAGATAGGGCTGAGGACGCGGAAGGACGGGCAATACGGAACAACGTGCGGATAGTAGGAGTGCCGGAGCGCTGGGAAGGGAGAGATCCCACGACACACATGGAGGACTGGCTACGAACGCTGTTGCCAGGAGGAACGCTGTCACCCCACTTTGTGGTGGAACGGGCGCATCGGGTTCCGACGAGGCCTCTCGCAATGGGCTCCAATCCTCGCCCACTTCTCCTCCGCATCCTGAACTATAGAGACCGAGACTCCATACTGAGGGAAACACGCAAGCTTCATGACATCCAGATTGAAAATGCCAAAATCATGTTCTTTCCCGACTATACGGTCCAGGTACAGCGACAAAGGCACTCTTTCCTGGCGGTGAAACGGCGACTACGCCAGCTTGGACTCAAATACTCTCTCCTGTTTCCCGCGAAACTCCGAGTGGTGGCACAGGATAAAACTCACTTCTTCACTAGCTCCGAAGAGGCGGAAACCTGGTTGGACAGTGGTACAGATAAAGCTCCTACAAGACACGCAGAAACCTCCCATGCGAAACGGAATAGGGGCCCGGGACGAAGACGCCGGAACAGATCACCGCCAGCCCCTGATGACCGGACACAACCGGGCGCCGGCCCGCCTGAGGATGAAATGCATCGGGAGCAGCAAGACGCACTGCGCATAGCTGCGGAGCTCAGCAACTCGCCAATCCTGCACTCGATCCCGACAACCAGTCCTGAAGCCCTACCAAGCGATGACGAGGCTATATATGGACTGCCGGATTCTCAGCCATCCTCGGACCTACCAGATGTCACGCCGCAGACAGCAGACCTGCTTGGCTGAGAGACCGACACGTTTCTTCCTCCCACCCTTTCCCCCTCTTTCTTTTCTACTTCATTGCCGGGCTGGGACGCCTGGTGGAAAGGCTGCGGCGCCCGGCCTTGATTGGCTCTGGCTGAGAGCGTGCGTTGGTATGACGCACAGTGAGTCGCCACCCTGGGACAATTGGCTGCCATCTGGGAGACCCAGTGAGTATCGCCCCTAACTTCATGAACACTGGTAGCTGGACAGACAATCAGACCAGGTAGCCATGATGGCCGGCACGGTTTGGCCTGTTACCCCTTTGAACTGATGGCCCCCATAGAACTGTATTGCTGATGCATCCAGCTGACATACGCCAGGGGTGGAATGCCTACAGGCTGGCATACTGTCAAGGCTCCTGCCTAATCCGCCACTGGGTCAGCTGTGCTCGATAATTGCTCCCCCGGGTGGGAGACTGTATATTAACGTTTTGCCCATTGATTAAGACACTCTCACCTTGCTCGGCGAGCAGAAACCCCCCCCAGACTTGAATGTTGACTATCTCGATAGTGTGTTTGGACGTCTGCACGATTCGCAGCCGGCCCTTTGGTATTATACCCTGTAATTGTTATTTAGATTTTGCTATCCTAACTGGACCGTTGTCGAATCATTTTACCCTTATTCATTCACGGCAGGCAACCATGATTGTGTCTTTGAAGCGGGTGGCGGAGTTTTTCGCAGCGGGGATGGTGCTGTTGGGCGGGGGGGAGCGGGAATTGCCCGGATAAATGTAGTGGCAGTGGTTAAATCCTGTACTTGGAATGTGCGTGGAATGCATACACCCTCACGTAGGTACCAGATTTATTCTTATATGAAGAGGCACAGAATCCAAATTGCGCTCCTGCAAGAGACTCACTTAAACGACACAGAGGTAAATGCGTTATGCCGTAGATGGCGTGGGCAACTCTATGCCACGGACTTTTCATCCTATGCCCGAGGCGCACTCATATGGGTTCGACCGGGAACTCCCCTTGAGGTGGAACATTCCCACATCGACAGAGAGGGAAGGCTGGTGGTGGTGAGAGGAAAACTGGATGGGCGCCCTGTAGTGCTGGCGTCTGTGTACGCTCCCAATACGGACCAGCAGGGGTTTCTCACGGAGCTCTCAGCGGTCATGTCCTCATGGCATGGTCTCCCCTGGATATTGGGCGGAGATTACAATTGTGTCTTGGACGCCACACTAGATCGATCCTTCCCGCCTCTACCAAGCGCGCCTGTGCTGGGATCCATGAAAGCTTTCACAGCCTGGGCCGCGCAATGGGATCTGCATGACGCGTGGCGATATCGCAACCCGTACACCCGGGTATATTCATATTACTCAGGCGCGCACGACCTACATGTACGACTGGACAGAAACATGCTCACTAACGATCTGCTCCCACTAGTGACTGACACCTATTACATGGGCCGTACACATTCAGACCACAACCCACATGTCTTAGACATAGCATGGGCGCATACACATCCTCCTGTTCCCACCTGGAGACTGCAGCCAGACCTGCTACTTGACGCCCCATTCCGCGACTCCTTATTTGCACAAATAGCCCATTACTTCGAGGATAACACGTGTACGGCATCTACCCCCCAGATAGAATGGGACGCATTCAAGGTGGTGATAAGGGGTCACTGCCTAGGCACATAGGTTAACATACGAAGACAGCTGGAAAGAGATTTAACGAAGATTGAGGCAGATCTCCTACAAAAAGAGCAGGGGGCAGATGGGGATGGAAGGGGAGGCGCACTGGAAGCCCGGGCAGAGCATGAGCGGTTGCTGGAAAGGCTGCGATGCCTTAACTACGCGGCCCATTCGGCACGCACACACAACAGGGGCGACAAACCTGGCAAATTATTGACCTGGCTGATCAGCAGAGAGGACCGGACGAAACCGGTGACGGAGATACAGGGGGACGGGGACGACATGCTCTACACGCAACACGAGATACATAACGCGTTCACCGCCCACTATCATGCACTGTATCGCTCCTACTTGCACCCCCCCACTCCGGACATCACCGAATATCTGGCAGCCGTACAGCTGCCAGCATTGCGGGATGCTCAGCGCGATGAGCTGGCGGCACCCATAGCGTTGGATGAACTGCGCGTGGTCATCGCTGCACTCTCCAATGGTAAGTCCCCGGGCCCGGACGGACTGCCGGCGGAGTTTTATAAAGCATATTCAGATTTGCTGATCCCGGAGCTGATCCAGATGTACGAAACGGCAATAGACGATTCCTCCCTCCCACCCACGCTTAACAAAGCCACCTTGGTCTCCCTACTAAAGCCTGGCAGAGATGGGAAGAAATTGGGGTCGTACCGGCCTCTTGCCCTCCTAAACACCGATTATAAGATTTTAGCCTCCACTCTAGCAAAGAGGCTGGCCCCATTCACACCCACGCTGGTACATGCCGACGAGAACGGGTTTGTACCCACGCGAGGCACCTCACACAATATCCGTTGATTGTTCAGAGTACAGGAGTATGCAGCGGCACAATGGCCAAGTTCGGGGTGCTTAGTTTAGAGAAAGCATTTGATTCTGTGGAGTGGCCCTACCTTCGAGCGGTGATGCAGAAGTTCGAACTAGGGGACGCTTTCATTGATATGGTCAGCCTGCTATACCACCCACAGTACGGGTCCGCACCGGAGGCCTATTGTCCGACGCCATTAGAGTCAGGAGAGGCACAAGACAGGGCTGTCCCCTGTCGCCACTGCTTTTTTCCCTGGCGATGGAGCCACTGGCGTAACTGTTGAGGGGTCAGGGCGAGGTATGGGGCATCGCCATGGTAGATGGCACCCATGCGGTCTCGCTATATGCAGATGACCTACTTCTATATATTAAAGATCTCACACGGGTGCCGCAAGAGCTCACAGACACCCTATGTGCCTTTGCAGCCCTTTCAGGACTCAAAGTTAACTGGGGAAAATCAGGAGAGTACTCCTTTAGCCCAGACCTGCAGGAATGCGAGGTGCGACTTGACGGAGTGCGGCTGGTCTGGCACGCTACCACTTTCAAATACCTGGGTATTCATATCTACCGGTCCCCCGCGGATATACTGAAGGGCAATTTGGTCAGGGCCATCTCTTCCCTGCAAGCGCAAATGGCCTTTTGCAAAACGCTCCCCTTAAACTTCCCCAGCTGGGTAACCCTGACGAAAATGATTGTGCTACCGAGGCTACTATACTATTATTCCAATATACCGGTATATGTCCCCAACCGCATCTTCCGGGAACTGGAAACCATGGTCAGAGCGCTCATTTGGAATACCAGAAGGCCCAGAGTGGCACTAAGGAAATGATATACCCCAATGGCGGCGGGAGGACTAGCGGTTCCCAACCAGGAACTCTATTACCTGGCAGCGCAATTGCAATGGGTGGTTGGCTGGTTGGGTGGGAAGCACCTGGTGGAAACAACCTCGGACACCTTAACTCTGACTCATACTCAGATCCTTACTCTGTTCCACCCCCTGGCCAAACCGCCTCTCCCAACAGAGTTACACCTGGCAGTAGCGTACAAATGTTATACATGCAGTTTGCGGCTCACGCGGGCGGTGACGCCCTACGCCCCTGCACTCCCACTGTTGGGCACCCCCAGAGACGGAGGAATAGTAACTGCATCTGCACTAGAGTGATGGGAGCAAGCCGGGATAGACACGGTGGCTGACCTCTACGCGGATGGCGCCCTGCTTCCGTTCGATCGGCTAATGGCGGATGCAGACCTACCGGCGGGACAGTTTCTGTTGCATGCATCCCTGATACGCACATACACGACAACCTGGGGAGATATGACCGAGGAACCACAGACACACCTGCTGATGCAGTATTTACACATCATGGGAAATGGATCCCATGTGGTGCACTTGTTAGCACAAGCACTGTTGTCGCACACGGTTTGCACTCTCCAACCGCTGAGAGACAAATGGGCAGCCGACAGGGGTAGAGACTGGACGGACAAAGAATGGGAGAGAATACTGGAAGGGCCTGTTAATATCCCGCGCAATTCACGTTTCAAGACCATCCAATTCTATATCATACATAGACCATATCTGTCACCGGACAAAATTAATCGTTATTTCGCAATAGACCCGTCCGAATGCCCACGCTGCTCACTGGTAAATGTAGATATCCTACACATGCTCTGGGCCTGCCCTAGGCTACACACGTATTGGCAAGGAGTAACGACACTGTTAACGAAAGGGGCTGGAGTGGAGCTGTCGCACACATGGGAGGCTTGCTTGCTGGGATTATTTAAAAGAACGAAAAACAATAAAGTTCACACCAGATTTTGGGATCTAGGACTGGTCACCGCCAAGAGGCTTATCACCAAGCATTGGAAGAGTAGAGACCCGCCACAAATCCGACACTGGCACGCCTCCCTTAACAATTGGGCAATGGCAGAGGGCGCAACCCTTCGTAGGGAGGAGACGGCGAGATTGAGAGCTATACCAATAGCACAATCCTGGGATGACATTTTAAAATCCTTTCATCAGGCATGCCTTGACCAGGGAGTCACATAGGCGCCAACCTCGTTGAGCGACGTTTGCATAACTGGTACGCAATGAGCAACACGCTCGGGGGAAGCGAGAGGACATCAGTAGATACAAACATGCCACGCACGCGACACGAAAAGACAAATACACATCAACGATATGCGGATCTAGCCCGCCCCCCGCGCATGGCACCAAACACCGATATTACACCGTAACCCCACAGTAGACGAGATCTCTTGCCCCGACACTGCGCTTCATGTACCTGGACGTAGTGACGCACATTCATCGACACATACCAACATGTTGCCTGATTACACATATTACCAGACTAACCCCAGTATAATATCTTTGTACTCCTTTTCCCTATCATATTATTGACCTACCCTATTTTCTATCATTTCCCCAAAGAATTTGTTCTCCCCCCCCCCCCCCCAGTTGACCAAGTTAGTAGTTACTCGGAGAGCTAACTCAGAGACGCAATAGCTGTATTATTAGACACCAGCCGTGACATGCGCACGGTTGTTCCTCCACAGGTTAGCAACACACACGCCTATATCTGAGGAGACACTCCACATACCGGATCTTCTGGACATGTTAGGAGACGAAACGCAGCGTACCACATGAATGGCGCTGGGTACTGACTAGCACGTATAACTGAACAGCACCGAGTTTGCCGCGGATCTGGGTGTCGACCTGCCCTCATGACGCTCCGCTGGGCACACATTCACTGCACATGATGGGACATAGTTATGCAACAGGCACAGTGGACCACTTTCTCAGGCGCCATCTCCCTCATCGTTGTAGACCTATAGTTACGTGGAGATGGAAAACGCTCTTTCATATGCAGTACCAAGAGGACATGTTATATGGCTTATGTATTCCTTTTCAGCATCGACAGCTACGATATGAGACGACTGTGATGTACAATATTGCTGCTGTATGTGCTTATTGATATGCCTTGGATGTGAGACTTTACTTTAACCCTCCTCAATCTATTGCTCTGTATTGTAACTATATGTTGCGCTCTCAATAAAAACATTTAACCAAAAAAAAAAAATGGATGGGCGGACACAACAGAAATGAATCTCTCTTGAACTAACGTGTTTGTCCCGTTTATGACTAGATGGCTGGTGCCTTTTGTAATGATGGCTCTTGTGTATGAAGCCTTTTGTAATGATGGCTCTTGTGTATGAAACACCTGTATCGGTCACGGGAATTGAGATTAGATACATATGCCCCCTGTCTATAACGTCAGTGTATACCTTTAAGGATATTCCTTTGGTTGTTTTTTCAAGTGGGAGAATTTATGGGCTGTCACTATAATATTAAACATGGTTTCACTGACCATCTTTTCAGGCTGCCCGAGTTTACTATGATTCTATAGACACACATATATGTACATGAAACCATCTCCTCACATTCCATCATATCTGACATAAATCAAAATACCTTCTCTGACTGTAGGGGTCATAATGTCTCTTTTATTCCCGTATTGTGCACTTTTCCTCTATTTCACAACTTAATTAATCAATCGGAGGCTGATGGATGAGCCTTTCCGATAGTTTAATGCAGTACCCGCGATTGGGAACTTCATTTCCCATGAACCCGCGGTCCTCTAGCCGGACGCCTTGACGTCTGATGGCGCGCGAAGTGACGCGCGGAGGGCATGCACAACCGTGAGAACGCCGCGGGTACTTCAATGGATTTGGGTAAGCCGCTGTCACCTACGCGGCAATCCGAGAGCAGGCAACCGGACGAGGTCATTCCTCGGAACAGTAAGGAGTGACTAGGGGTGCTGACAACCATTCTATTTTTAGATGCTGCCTACCTCTGATGGGATATCACGAGTGGTTCTCGTTGTGCCTTTCACGCTCACACGCTGCTCCCGATACCTATAACATGGGTTTATTTCATTCCACTTTATGTTATGACGAAGTCTACTACCTGACAGTCTGTTTGGGACACTACCTCTTTTGCTTATTTCTTTCTTGTACATACAGGTTGTGGTCTTGGGAGACAGACCTGCAGGACGCCATGTCGAGTTTACATTAGCAATAAACTCGGTGAGTTTTTGGAATGGTATTATTCCTACACCACGACCTATGATCTTGAACGTGGGGCATATTCCTTGGTAGATATTACCAGCACCGGATATGTGGCCCTCATCTATGAAGAGATGTATTTAATTAATCTTTATTTGATTATAGCATTGCTCATATATTCAATTGACTGATATTGATGGGTGATGAACATGATATGCCCATAGTCGAGTTAAATGGACCAATATTTGGATTCTTCTTTAGAATCTGGGGGATGTTATAATGGTTTGTGCGCATCCCCACCTACAACATATTTATTTGGGATTATTATATTCCAGCTTAGGTTTCCCGTGTTGTCGGGATCCCCTCCACACATGCTGATTCAATTGGAATCCAGGGTGATCAGTAAAATTGGTACTTTGACCGAATTGCGGCTTGACCAATTGCAGGACTGATAGCAACACTTGTCCTGAAGAAGACCGGGGTGACCCTCATGGCACAGTAAGTCGGTGGAAACATGTTGACAACAGCGGTATAAGGAGAGTTGTTTTGAGAACTTGATTTTCTCTTGGAAACACTACTCATCCTTTCTTTTCTTTTAATCCTGGTTGCGGAACCTGTCAATAAATTCCTGTTTGGTATCCTCAAACCAGTTTTAACACTTCCTGATTAACTGCACATGTTGCACTTTAGTTCCAGTCACAGGGTGACATTCACTAATCACATTTTTGTTTATGTATATATGTTGTGTGGTGTTATATTGTGTCCAGTAGTCTTTTATGTTCAAACCCCCTTCCCTATGCTCCATCCAGAGTGTGGCTACACCTGGGCGTATTGTAAGCAGACCCGATGATGAAGCATGTCACACACTTCGGTGTGTGAGTGAGGGCAGTATTTTCAAAACAAACACTTTTGTTTTGTTGTACGGGGTGCTTTGGGTTTGATTTTGATTCTCTCCATCCCTCTACGTGTGTACAATTGGATATCAGGGGGTTCGGGTTGGTAGAGTTGTTGATGTGGTTGACCCTCTCCCCATATCTTGTGTGTAATGGCTTCCTATCATGTCATAATTAAAAGGCAGTGTCGGATTACTCTAATGGTGGCGGTGTTCAAGCTCAAAATTTAAATATCTGCTGGTCTTAAACGTGCAGGAAATCATAGAGGTGATCAAAATGACTTTGAAATTGGCTACAGACATAAGGAGTTTGAAGGAGAATCGCAAGGACAAAACCTGTGGGAGGCAGCTAGACCTAAAGGGTAGATGGTATTGGACCTACTACGGATATCCGGACTTGGTGAGGTGTGGGGCCTAAAAATCTTTTTAACTTGTTCAGACCAACTTTGATCCGAGCAATAAGGACTAATAAATACCTTCTTCTTTGACACTCTTCGCCTAAATGCACTGGATAAAGGAGGTGTAATAGGGGATATTACAGAATTTTCACCATTAGAAGCTAGAGTATTTTTTTTTTTGTGAAAACCTTTATTTATCCTATGCATAGTACACAGCGTCTGCCTACAACCACTACGGGCCGGCCGCTATAACAATCAACAACATTCCAGGTCGTCTTACTATGCGGAAAAGCTAAAAATAGGAGCGCTACGGTGTATTAGCAGCAGACATAAGAAGAATAACGTAGGTTTCATTTTATAAATTTAAAGAGGTGTCATACATTCAGACCAGACAACCGAAAGGGCGAGCCATACGACATAGTATCAATTAAAGGAGCAGCAATAGTTAGGATTTGTGCGTTGAACATTGTAGGCAGGATACATAAACACTATACTTCATTCCGCGCCATTCAGTGCCCACCCAGTCGGTATATCACTTCAGGATTTATTTGCAAACTTAACCACTATATAACAGGATGTGAGAGGGCACATTCGTACAGCAGGAAGAAAGGATCCAGTGTCATACAATAAAGCGAGTTTTACTTGGAACAAGCCATGTAGGAGGATACACGCCCTCTAAGAAATATAATTGGGAAGTGAAAACAGGATATGCGAGCAATCAATGGCTGTGAACTAATAGCAACGCCGTACACACAAAATCCAATAAACAATGCAAACAACATAAGCACAAAGTGCTAAACCCTTCCCAAAAAGAACACCACCCGACCCCCCGTCTGATCTAAAACATACGAAAAAACGAGAAAGGAAAAAGAAATACAAATGAAAGATAAAGAAAAGAGAAAAAGGAATACAGCCAAAACCAAGAAGAATAAAGAAGGCCATAGGAACAAAAAACAATAAAAAACAACAACACCCCTCCCCCACCCCCCCACCCCGCACCCCTGCATGTGGCTACGGCCCACCCCCTAGCAGCGTGCCTGTCGCCCATTAGGAACCCGAAATATAGACAAGAGAATAAGAGAAACAAGAAGAAAGGGGATAAAACACAAAAGGTGAGAAGAAGAAGGAAAAGAAGAAAAACAACAACCCATGAATGGGAAAGAAATGTGAGGGAGATTCCCAGTGTGGGAACCCCGACCCTCCCCCCACCGCCACATAACGTTCGATTACTCAAAAATTAAAGTCAGAACAGTAGGAGCACCCGCTAAAACAGGATGTTGTAATCGCTACGCAGTTCAATTCACACAGGAGGGTGAGGAACTCCCCAGTAGTGACAATGGCACCCGGAGCACACTTGAGACCCACGGGCCCCCAGGATCGATGGTACAGATCGCACACGTCTTGAGATGTCGGGCCAGGTGGAAAGCACGAACTGGAGCACCCAGGTCAGTCCAGGAGAAACCAAAGTCTCGTAAAAGTCACAAGGAGCGGCCCATCGATCGCCAGCAACCGCCATCCACGGGGCCAAGTATACTGTAGTCGATCTGCTGCGAACCTCCCAGGAGTATTCAAAGGAAGCATGTCCACACTGCAGCCACCATGAAGTCCCATCCATCACCGGCCGTAGCCCCTTCGCAGGGGATAGCAACATTTATCTCGCAAGCAGTAGCGGGCAAAACTAGTGATGGCTTACAAGTAAGCATTGGTTAAAAATAACCGGAACAGTCTCACGCCATTTCCAGAATAGAATGAAACGGCCCTTTAGAGATATCCGTTCGCCCTCTCTCAGCATCCAACATACCCGGCCGCCGCCATATCTAGATAGATTCCAGCAAGTCGCCATTTTCCCAGGAAGCACCACCACAGCGCAGCACAGTAAGGCTGAAGAATCGCCGGCCCCTGCCAGAATTACGATTCACCGTTGCCCCAGTTATGAAGTAGCACAGGATAACAGTCTCCCCCACCACAGGGTATTGTTCACAGGCCCCCCCGGCACGAAAATGACACGTCGACATCGTGCCCCACTGGCACAAGTGAGCCGGGGCGTGTAGCACAGTTCAGTACGCACAGGCATGCAATGTACCTCCAGGGAGACAAGACGCCATTCCCTTAGTCCGGCTGCCGATGAAAGGCGCTGGGGGGGGAGGGGGGAGAAGCATCCAGCACAAAAGGGCTGTGCATCGCGTCTCGTAGAGGGCTCCGGCGGTGTCGAGAGGTTCACTGAGCGCCATGGTGGGAGATCGGCGTCTCACAGGATAATGTGGCTGCTGGTATTGAACCAGCAGCCGGGTGCACAACAGCGCGAGGTCCCGGTCGCCGGCATCAGATGGGCCGCTCAGAGCGGAGGAGCTGATCTTCGTCCCTGGGGCTCCGAATTTCGCCGGAGTCGGACGCCCCATCACGGCGTCCCCTCCGACGCACAAAAGCTCCGTTCTTGCGCGGGGCATGTAGGTAAATCGGGCGGCGAGGGGAGAAGGTCGGCGGAGCCGGGACTCCGTGCGGCCATCTTGGTCGCCGACCCGGCTCCGCCCCCGAAGCTAGAGTATTGACTGAAGGACCAACAAAGGGACAGATTTCAGTAGTTATTAGGTAGAACTCTGATAAATGCTACAAATAAACAGACTGGCACTTTGATGATTGAAATTGAAAAGAGATCCTCATGATCAAAGAAACTTTCAGTTCAAAACAACAGAAGAGTATCCAAAATTATAATATATACAAAGCTCTGTAAGGAGGAAACGGTAACACAACCCGTCCACCAACACCTTTAAGTGCCTCATGTCAGAAAATGAACTGTGTCAAAGGGATAGTGGCTTCTTTCAGCCTGAAGGGACCTTGATCTATTCCAATACATCATCTGACACTTTAGTGATAGGTTTCTTACCTTAGAATATTCCCAGGCGTCAGACTGGATCCGGAAAGTTTTGCTTAGCAGTACCCCTGCGCGTCAGTAGGTGGCGTCCTGCGCCTCCGCGTCCGTCGCTGGCGTCGTACGCGCCGAGATGACGTCACGGAGACTACTTAGGCGCCACCCATGCCCGCTGGCGTCAGTACTTTCTTTTTCCGCACTAGTAAGCACAGATCCGGTTAGAGCATGTACCCTAGTCACTTTTTAGGTCGAGCCTAGAGCTGCTTGCTCGACTTTTAGTAGGGGGTAAAAAAGTGCTACCCAAAGCTTTTCCTGGCCTAAAGCTGGCGTGCATGTGCGAGTGAACGCGCGCAGCCACCATCTGCATTTCTAATCTCATTAAGCCTTCAAGCCGTCATGGCTCATTAAGTGCTTTCGCACCCAGCGCGCGAGCACACAAATCCCTCTGCCTCTCTCTCCCACTGCAGCCCCCATCTATGCATTCCGCGCGGCCAATGCTTGTTGCTTTTGTCGCCAATTTACGCCTCTCTTTTTCCCTCTTATACCCAGCTCTCATCACTCATTTTGCCCTTCACTGTCTCCACCTGTTCCTTCCTCCCCTTTGCCTCTCTTCAGTCTGTCCATTTCTTCTCTGTCCTCTCTCCTCATCCCTTCCTATCGCAGCCGCTCTCCTGTAATCGTTTTGCTTTCCCTCCCAACTCCTTCTCCTCTCCCTCCCCCACTCTTCAACATTCCTTCTCAGTGTGAAGCTGTCATCTAACCCCTAAACCATTCCTCTTTTCTGTTCCTCCTGTCCTCCTTCTCTCTCCTTCTTCCCACTCGCACCGCTTTCTTTTCCTGCTCTCCCTTTTCTCACCTTTCTTTGGTTTCCTCTCAGCCCCGCCTCTCCTCCCAGTCCCCTCCCTGCCCCCCTCCGTCTGCTGTTGCCCTGTAATCCCCCTTCTTGTAGGCGCGAGGCAGGCTCAATGAGCCCCTTTGAGGATGGGGCCGGACTGCGGAGATACAACGCGGATTGCAAACTATTGACATTTTCCCATAAACTCGGGCTTGGGCGCCTGATCCCTGGATCACACACACAGCTATTGATTCCGCTTGATTTATCCTTGTTAAGTTATTTCTCTCCGTTCCGCAGACCAGGGGTAATTCCATAAAGTGATTCCTCTTCCTGCCTCATCTGGCGGGGGTGAAGGGGGGCACGGCGAGGCCCCCCAGCTCTGGTGGCATCACTCATAGCCCGGCGCTGAGCATGTCAGCCGCTGCGCTGGGCCGGCTTTTAATAATTTCCCTGGATGAAAGCTTCCTCCGCAAAAATCAATTTACGTCTGCTGGTGGCTCTAATAGAGAGGACCCCGGAAGCAACAGAGAGGCGAGTGTCCCAGAGACACTGCGCCATCAAGCGTCCCAAAGGCGGCGGGCGGCTCAGAGACTCACTGCCCAATCAAAAGCGACCCAGAGTCACTAATGTGCCATTCCAAGCTTCCTGGAGACACTTCTGCGCGATCCCAAGCTTAACGGAGACACTTTTACGCCATCCCAAGCTTCCTATAGACACTACTTCACCGTCCCTAGCCTCACAGAGACACTACTGCACCATCCCAAGCTTAAAAGAGATGCTACTGTCCTATCACAAGCGCCCTGGAGGCCCTAATGTACTATCCCAAGCTTCACAAATACACTATTGCGGCATCCAAAGCTTCTCAGAGACACTACTGTGTCATCGCAAGCTTCCCAGAGACACTACAGCCCCATCACAAGCGCCTGGAGGCACTAATGGCCATTCCAAGCTTCCTAGAGGCACTACCGCGCCATCCCAAGCTTCTCAGAGACACTACTGCGCCATCTTAAGCTTCTCAGAGACACTACTGCGCCATCTTAAGCTTCCTAGAAACACTACTGCACCATCCGAAGCTTCACAGAAACAATACAGCACAATCACAAGCTTCCCAGAGACACTACTGGACCATTGCAAGCTTCCTAGAGCCAATGCTGCACAATCACAAGTTTTATGGAGACACTACTATGCCATCCCAAGCTTCTCAGATATTACTGCACCATCAAAAGCTTCCTAGAGACAATAATTCACCGTCACAAGCTTTACAGAGACACTACTGCTCCACCCCAAGGTTCTCAGAAATTCCACAACACCATCCCAAGCTACCTAGAGATACTACTGTGCCATTGCAAGCTTCCTAAAGACACTACTGTGCCACCGCAAGCTTCCTGGAGGCAATACTGCACCATCCAAAGCTTCTCTGAGACACTACTGCGCCATCACAAGCTTTCCAGAGACATTACTGCGTCATCCAAAACTTCCTGGAGACACTACTGCGACATCACAAGCTTCCTAGAGACACTCCTGCACCATCCAAAGCTTCCCCAGGACGCTACTGCACGATCCCCAACTTCCTGGAGACACTACTGCTCCATTGCAAGCTTCCTAGAGACACTACTGCACCATCCCAAGCTTTCCAGAGACACTACTGCACCATCACAAGCTTCCTAGAGACACTACTGTGCCATCACAATCTTCCTAGAGACAATACTGCACCATCTAAAGCTTCATGAAGACTACTGCGCTATTCCAAGCTTCTCAGAGACAATACTTCACCATCCCAACTTCCTGAAGATACTGTTGTGCCATCCCAAGCTTCCTGGGGACACTACTGCGCTATTGCAAACTACCTGTAGACACTACTGCGCCATCACAGGCTTTCTAGATGCTCTACTGTCCCATCCCAAGCTTCCTTGAGGCACTACTGCTTCGTTCCAAGATTCTCAGAGAGACTCCTGTACCATCCCAAACATCCTGGAGACACTAGAGCACCTTCCCAAGTTTCACGGAGACAGTGCTGTACCATCCCAAGCTTCTCAGAGAAATTACTGCTCCATTGCAAGCTTCCCAGAGACACCACTGCACCAATCCAAGCTGCCTAGAGACACTACTGCACCATCCCAAGCTTCCCAAGCATTGGCATAGCCAATAGGTCTCGCTTTTGGGACCTCATAAGTGTTTAGCCATGTGTTTAGCCATGCAACAGTTGATGTTGTTGCACAAAGGATATTGTGCTGCATAACTAAATACTTATAAGTTCCCAAAAGCGAGACCTGTTGGCTATGCCAATGCTTGTTGACTATCTTTTTGAGACTTTTGTCTCATGTTGGTTTTCTCTTGTGCTAGTAGGGATGCCTGGTTTTAAGTCTTGCTGGGTCTGCCGTCGCAATATGTCGGTGGCGGTCCCCCATGACGTCTGTCTCTACTGCCTGGAGCGCGACTATCACTCCCGGTCCTGTCTGGACTGTAAGGCTATGGCCCGAACGCCTTGAGGGAATGGTGCCGGAAGTTGCTTGAAGTTTGGCACTCGTCCCCACGCCGTTCGAGATCCAGGCGTCGTTCCCGTGACCGACTGAGCCGTCACCACCACTCCTCTTCACCCTCGGATTCGGGTAAGAAACGGCACAAAAAGAAGTCGAAGAAGTGTTTTTGCTCTCCGATGTCCCCCCGTCGGTCCTTGGATGAGGACGAGGGGGACATCCAAGGACCAACGGACTCCCTTTGGAGCATGGGTGTCTCGCGGCCTACCCGGGTCCGTCGGTGACTCCCTCACAGATGCAAGAATTCCTTGCTGCTATAGAGCGCATGTATAGGCCTCGGGCTCCCGCGGCTCCAGCCCCGGCGCGGCCAGCGGCTCCGCCGCCACAGAATCCTGCGCTCCGGCCTCGGGGCCAAGAAGTCCTGTGCTGCCGGCTCCAGCCCCGGCGCCGCCCCCTTCTCCGCAGTGGAATTCCGCTGGTTCCGCCTCTGCCCCGGTTCCTGGAGGGATTTATCCCCGCCTGGGATCTGACTTGGGAACTGGCACCATTTATTCCTTCACCAGTCCCTACCCCGCCGCCACGGCCTGTGCCTACGGCGCCGGCGGAAGAGGATGACTGGAAAGGGTCTGAGGACCCGCTTGCTCAGCAGTGTGATTCTGAGCAGGACTGGGTGGATGACTTGGAGGAGGCCGGGGGCCTTGATGTCTCCTCTGATCCAGGGTTTGCCTCTCCCCCGCCCAATATGGAGGAAGGTGCCGCGTATACGGTGATGCTCCGTCGGGCTGCTGAGGTCCTTAACCTCGATCTCCCCACAGTGACCCTGAAAACTAATCTCCTCATGGAGGTACTCCAGCCGACGTCCACTTCATCTGAGCCGCTGCTGCCCTTTAATGATGCCCTCACCATAGTCTTGTTGGGCACGGCCCGCCACAGGGGCCCCTGTGGAAAAGAACATCGCAAGGCATTATCGCCCGGCGTCGGGTGACCCTGCCATTCTGACCACTCATCCTACACCCGAAAGTCTGGTCATTTAGGCTTCGACATCCCAGAGTGCCTTTCCTACGGCTCCACCGGATAAGGACTCTAAAAGATTGGAACAGTTTGGCAAGCGGTTGTTCTCTTCGGCCAGCTTAGGATTGCGGTCAGTGAACACCGCATGTCTCCTGGGCCGCTATTCCCATTCTGTATGGGATTCCGTGGCTGAATTGTTGCCTCAGTGCCCTAAACTGTGCTGTCTCAGGCTGTGGCTGAGGGTAAGGAAGCGGCTCGATTCGCCATTCATTGTGGTGTGGTATATAAATAAATAATACCGGATCTAGGTTTGTCTAGGCATAGCAATAACAGATAGCTCAATAAATAAGAGTCAAGATTCGAGGTAGTAGGAGTTTTGCAGGTTTAATACAGCATAAGGACAGGAACAGGACAAACCTGCACAGGAATAGGATGGCAGGGCCCGGCAGCTGCCGGGACAGGATCTGGGATGAGCGCGCTGACTTTTAATAACAATACACGAACATATATACTAAAACAGTTGCATTACAGTACATAGGATAGGCGGAGCAGTGGGTGTGGTCAATAGCAGTCGCGAAAGATAAGGGTGAAAGTGGGTGTAACAGAGGCGTATACATAGACATGTGATGCAAACGTAACAGAATATGTCATGAATGAGGCGGAGACATGGAGGGGGCTACCTAAGGAGCCGGGACCTCTGACCTAATGGTGCGCGCAAGCTGGCAATGATGTGTTACTAGGAGAAGCTGGGGGCTTCGAACTCTGTGCTAGGAGCAGAGACTGAAGTCTGGAGAGTCTGGAGAGTCAGGGCGACATGTACCTAAGCAGTATCTAGTATCTGATGTTTAGAGAACATGTTGATAGAATCCAAAAGTTATCGGGGTAAAGGCTAACAGACTCTAAGACTAGAGCATGCATTATTCTACATGTAGTGCGTGATGAAGAATATTAAATGACCATTAATACAGTATTTCCCTTACATGGAGACGTAAAGGCTAGACAATGACGGAAACTATTGATGTAGTTCAGTAGCTTAGGAATGCAGAGAAGGAGGACTGAACTGATAACTGGAATCATAACATACTCTTGGCAGACTCAGAGGCAGGGCTAGGCTGAGCCGGGCACTGCGAAGCAGGAAGTAAGTGAAGGGTCGAGGATACAGGTGGGGGCTGTATCGCTCCTCAGCGAGGCTTCAGGAGACAGGAGCTGAATCTGGTGTCCGGGCCCTTTTGAGGCCTAGAAACGGGGACTTTACAATGGAATAACGTGCACACTGAGAAACGTGGCAACGTAACTTTACATAGGCCTGATATTCGTAGTATTCACGAGAACTGGAAACTGACATACTAGAGGTGGACACAACTGTAATTGCGTCTTTAATCGAACATGGGGAATACATATGCATATTTAATCATGCACACATAACATATGATGGAGGACGCGTAGGGACACAGAACATGGCAAAATTTACTTTTCCACATTCCCTCCTTGTCACTACGTTTCCATCAGGAAACATCAATATTCATGATACCATCTATCATTTCATACAGCATCAATTGCTCGTCTCGAATTTTCTTGGAACGGGATTTAGAACGGGACTTGGGACTAGGAATACAAGAGGTAGCACAAATGCCGCAAATCGCAGGGCCACATTGTATACAGAGGCAGCAGCTAAATATGATCGCTACTGCAATACCTAGAAAGGACAAGACTTTCCATCCCCAAGCGGAAATTATATTCCAGAACCAACCGGACCATGTCCAGGTGCCTGGATCTTGGTGTAACAGATGGGCAATTTTATGGAGTCTGGTTATAGCTGAATAAACAGACGGCGCGTTATTTGGAATGAAAATGCAGCAACTAGATCCGATGACTCTACAGGCCCCGCCCCTATCGGCCAATATGACGTCAAGGACGAGACGATTCTGTAAAACGACAAATCTCATAGCAGATTGCTCTTCGGTTAAGTTACCTAGGGCAGAGGCAGTCTCATTGACTACTACTTCAAGGGTTCTGGTTAATCTACGAATTAGCTTACTATTCTGGATAGGTCCTATAAAGAAGAAGAAACCTCTATTGAAATCTGTATACTGTTCTAGGGCAGTTTCAGTATAATCGACAATGGGGGACTCCCTTCTATGTCTAAGGTGTACTAGATGTGTGTTTCTATGATAATCAGATGGGGCTAGGAAAACTGGTGGCAGTAGGAAGGCAATGTAACAGGTTCCCTCCCAATCGAGGGGCAGACGAACATAGGCGGTTTGACCACAAATAAAATAAGAATGGCGTGAAGCTTTGAAAATAGATTTCCCACTGTCACTATATTTGACAATAGTAGTACAATCACTATGTCCTATATGTACGGAACCATAATTTCGGACACATAATTCGCCTTTGACTGGTAGTACTGAAATAGCAGGTAAGTCTGGAGTGGAATCAGACTGAACATTCAGGACCATAAAATTCGAAGAATAATTACCTAAATTGTAAACTTCGTTTTCTAGATCTAACCCTGTTCTGTGGGGAAGACCTTGCTTGTCTGGGAAACATGTACTGTTAAGAAAAGACATATCTGTTGAAGATGACGTTAACGTGGACCATGCTCCACACGAACCATTATGTGAAAATGGATAAGGAAAGAGTGGCAGAACTCCCTTCGGGGTCTGGAAAGGGGGGAGTCGACCACACACCCAACAATTAGTGACATTGCTGGTCTGGTGTGAATAATGTAACATACGGATGAAAGAATTGTTACGCATAGCGAGGCGGTAAGAGAGTTCATGAGGAGGCAGATCACTAAACGTGTGTTCTACTGTAGCATTAGAAGACTTATTTACATAAGAAACTGGAAAATACAGATAAAATGCATAACTGGTGCAGGAAATCATAATACTGAGAAATAATATGAAACATAGAAAAACGATACATCGGATTGAGTTTTGACTAACTCTCTCACTATGGGGGTCTATTTTATACATGTCAGAAACCGGTCTAACCGTTTCACCTAGGGGAGGACTTAGACAATCAAACTGGCTGACTTATTTTACTAGACCTTAACTTGAGTTTATACTCCTGTTGCGGAGTTTTCTCTAACAGGGAGGGTGCAGTATCAGTGTCTTTTGCGGGACAGTCCTTAAGAATAGTACTTTGGCAGTCCTTAAAATTCTCGGAAATGTTCTTTGAGACAGGTGCCAGTCCATTAAATTTTTTAATATGCGAAAGGTGCACCCAGCCTTTGCGTCCCTCCAACTTCACGGCTGTACGGGTGGCCAGGAGGACCTGTCGGGGCTCCTTCCAGCGAGGCTCCAGCGGACTTGAGCGGTCGAAATTCCGGACAAGAACCATGGATCCAGGAACGATTTCATGCGGTGCCACCTCGGTATTGTCTGGAAATGCGGCAGCAACCTGTGAACGACAAGAGTTGAGGGCAGACATCAAGGAAGCTAGGTAATCTGTCAGCATATTACTGGAAACATCGGTAATACTTCGGGGTCTAGGAGTACCCCACATGTTAGGGGGGCGGCCGAAAACGACCTCATACGGGGACAGACCTGATCTGGAATGTGCGACCATGCGCATATAAAATAGAGCGACTGGCAGAGCTACTAGCCAGTCCACACCTTTCTCTTGACAAACTTTTGCAATTCGAATTTTCAGGGTCTGATTATGTCTCTCTACGAGACCGGCTGCTTCAGGATGGCGTACACAATGGAACTTCCACTGGTACCCTAACAAAAGGGAAACATGCTTCATGAGTTCAGATGAGAATGGTTGGCCGTTGTCAGAATATACGACCCTAGGGAGTCCATAACGGGGGAAGAACTCACGAACCAACTGCTTGGCAGTGGTCGCGGCTGTGTAGTCTGGAACTGGATATGCCTCCGTCCACCTGGACAAAGCGCATACAACTACAAGGACATACTTGAAACCTCGACATCGCTCCATCTGAATGTAATCCATCTGGAGGACTTCAAAAGGGTGGTCAGGGGGCTGGAATCCACCTTGTTCCACCGGGACACTTTTACCTGGATTAAACTGGCAACATATCATACAGGTACGGACTTTCTGCTTAGCTGCAGCTCGTAAATGCTTGTTGAACCAAATATTCTGGATACTGTCTAACATGGCTTTTTCTCCTAAATGTGCTGGACTATGTGCGGTATTAATAATGACTTGAACCATGGAGTCGGGGAGAAACCATGTGGCTCTACCCTTCGTTAACCATCCTTGATCTGTCTGGACCCCTCCTTGTTCGGACCATTTCTTGATTTCATCGGGAGTAGCATGTAACTGGATATCTATGACATCTTGTGTAGGGTCCTTAACTGTCATACAGGTAGTTGGATCTGGAGTGTATGTCGGTGTCTTATTTACTGGAATGTCTGGTGTCTGAGCTATAAGCTTGGCTGTGCGATCTGCTAGATCATTACCTTGGGAAATAGTGTCAGTAACTTTCGTATGTGCTTTGCATTTCATGATAGCAATGGATGTCGGTAAATGTATTGCATCTAACAGAGCTTGAATAAGGAGACCATGCTGAATCTTGGTTCCATGAGAAGTCATGAAACCTCTCTCTTGCCAGAGCACTCCGAAGTCGTGTACAACTCCAAATGCGTAACGTGAATCGGTGTAAATATTAACTTTCAAGTTCTTGGCGTGTATGCAGGCTTGAGTCAGAGCAACTAGCTCCGCTGCTTGAGCAGACAGAGTGTCAATGCGGTGTGTCTCTATAACTTCGGTGTCAGTAGTCACTGCATACGCGGCTACTAGTTCTCCTGTACTAGTTCTCATGCAGGAACCATCCACATAAAGTGTCAGGTCGGGATCTGGTAATGGAATATCTGTCAGATCTTGTCTTGGCTTTGTCATGATGTTAACTACTTCCACACAGTCGTGTGTGGCAGAATTCGAAGTAACTGATGGTAACAGTGTGGCAGGATTTAAAACGTTGCAGCGTCTGATTTCTATGTGTGGCTGGAACAGTGTCAATTCATAACCTGTTAAACGTGCAATTGTCAAGTGCTGAGTTTGTGTTCGGTTTAAAAGAACTTCCACGGAGTGTGGAACCTGTACTGTCAGGGAGTGTCCTAATACTATGGAATCGCTTTGTCTGATAGCTAGTGCTGTGGCTGCAACTGACTTGAGGCACGCAGGCAGAGCCTGGGCTACAGGATCTAATGTGCTCGAAAAATAAGCACAGGGCTTGTGTTGTCCTGCTTGATCTTGTGTGAGGACAGATAATGCTGTACCTTCACGTTCCGTGACGAAAAGTGTAAAAGGCTTACTGTAGTTCGGTGTAGCTAGAACTGGAGCTTGACATAGGGCTTTCTTTAACTCATTGAAACTGAGTGTATGTTCAGATGTCCAAGGGAGAACAGTCGATACGGCTGCCTCCTGTGTCGTTAACTGTATCAGTGGCTTGGCTAGAAATGCATACTGAGGAATCCATTGTCTGCAATAAGAAGTAAGGCCGATAAAAGCACGTACCTCCTTCTGGGACTTGGGCTGAGGAAGACTCGCTATCAACTGGATACGGTCTGGTGTCAACTGCCTACCCCTCTTGGACAGTAAGTGTCCTAAGTAGACCACTTGCTGGACACAGAATTGAAGCTTCGAAGGGGACACCTTGTGTCCCATCTCGGCTAGGAAATACAAGACTGTAAGGGATGCTCGCTCGCAAGCACGTTCAGAACGGGCTGTGATCAGTAGATCATCGACATACTGGAGCAGGGCAGTGTCAGTTGGCATGTGAATGTTGTCTAGTTGTCTCTTGAGTGCTTGACTGTAAATACTTGGACTTTCTGTGAAACCTTGAGGAGCTCGTGTGAACATATAGCTCCTTCCATTTAAACAAAATCCGAAAAGAAACTGGCTGTCTGGATGAATGGGAACACTGAAAAATGCATTCTTGAGGTCTATGACAGTGAAAAATGAGGCTTCGGAATCAATGGCTGTCAATAGGGAAGAAATATCTGGGACAACTGGGTACTGGGGAATAATACATTTATTAAGTTCTCGGAGATCAATCACTAATCGATATACTGGAGATGCATTCGGATCAGTACGTTTCATGACAGGAATGATCGGAGAATTGCATACATTGGAGTCAGTTTCTACAACTACTCCTTGAGCCATGAGCTCGTCAATAATTTTGGATAAGGCTGCTACAGCCTCAGGTGGCAATCTGTACTGTCTGATTCGTGGTAGGACTACACCTGGCTTGAGAGTCACACGATGGGGTGTGATTTGCATAAAGCCAACATCAGTTGGACCTTGCGCCCATAGATGCTGCGGAACATTAGACAATCTAGGATCAAAATCTCGTAATACATAGTGACCCTTGAAGTCACGTAGGAACAATCGTATTCCCTCTGGGGAACAGCATATAACTGCACCTAACTCTTTCAGTGTTTTAATGCCTAATAGGTTTTCTGGACATGACTTAGTAAGTAACAGATCAGTAGTGCGGGACAATGGACCTACTTCTAGAGTAACTGGCTTTGATATTTCATTCACAATAGGTTTTCCTGAAAATCCAAGGGAAACATTTCTAGAGCCTGAGAGCGGAGCCCCTGGAACTTCGGCGTGACTAATTGTGGTCCTACTTGCCCCTGTATCAATCAGAAACTTTCTGTCTTTCCCTAATACTTGACTATGAACATAGGGACCTTCTTGATCTACAGGTATCTCGATGAGAGGCAAGCCTACCTCCCTCTCTAGGCTGTTTCATGAATATGGCTGATACTCTGGATACTCAGACTGTGCATACTGGTACATCTGCTGTGTAACATGCTGTGTTGCAGCGATAGGCTGCGGTGCTGTAACTGTCTGAGGTGCATTCTGTGGCTGAGAAGTCTGTGAAACTTGTTCTTGTCTAGGCGGACGTGGTCTTTCTTTAGTCTTACCGGTAGCTATGTTGTGTTTCAGAACTGCACACTCGTTTATAAAATGACCTGGCTGTTTACAATAATTGCAGTTTCCTTTAACGGGAGCTGCAGGATGACTGGCTTGATTTGGACCCCTTTTCTGACTGTCTTGAGGAACAGATTGTGCAACTAGTACTTTCATTTTCGTGTCTTTCATACGTTTTCTCTCGTGATCTTGTTCTTCTCTGATTCTATTCTGGTGATATTGAAGCATCTGTAACATCTGGGACGGGGTATTAGCTTGCCAGGTACTTTCGACTTTCAAAACTCGGTTTTTAATTTGTGGGCTTGAATTCTCGACTAATTTAGTAACAAAAAGATGAGGGTATGACTCACTACTTGTCTTGAGGCCACTGTTGATGCTAAAACATTTCTCAAATCTAGAATAATAATCACTAATATCTTCGTCTTGTTTCTGTTTACAGGCTGAGATTGCATCCCAGTCTTCCTTTCTAGTTGTCAATAATCTGGGTAAAACTTGTATTAATAATTCTGGTAATTCTTTACATTTATCTCCAAGACCGGTACCTGGTACTCGTGCCTTATCTTCGGCTTCTAGAACTACCCAATCGATCTTTTTCTCTCCCACCTCCCATTCTTTTTCTTTGAGTTTCTCATATACCCCTGCGGGCAACAAGACTTTTAACATTTTAATGATATCTGGATACGTGTATTCTCCCATACGGAGCATGTCCTTTAATTCTCGGTGGAACCCTGCTGGGTCTTTATCATGACAGGGAATTAACTTTTTCATCTCTAAGAGTTCCATCTTTGTAATCGGAGTGTAAACAAACACTCGTTGCATTTCACCACCGTCTGTCTTAACTGGATGCACTTCTCGTAACGGATTCTGTCTGTCGATGTAAAAGGGTTTATTTTCTGGGGGTGAGACATGAACAAAATGCGGGTTCAAAAACGTTCTGTATTTGTGGCGCTGTTCTAGAATGACACTAATCAAATCAGTACCTAAACCTTTCCATTTGTACTGGAGTAACTCGTTCAGGACATCGTGTAACGGACCTGGATCAGAATGTTGACCCTCATACAAAGTAATGAGGTGCTGAATCATATACATACCCGCCAGTCGCTGCTCGGCTGGGGGCATTTTCAGAAACATTTGTGCCACTATTTCGTCTGGAAAAGTGGTAGAATCAGTAATCCATCGGACTGCTGATCGGACTAGTTCTTGTTCATGCATAGTACTTAACTCGCTATAACCGATTCGTGATTTCAGAATGTGATCGGTAGCTTGAAATACTTGTTCCAGAGAACCTTGTTCTGGTGCTGGATGGTGAAAAATTGACTTGTGTTCTAGGCGCAAATGGCGATCTGGAAATCTAGATTTTCCTACATACGCTATTCTGTCGGGATTCTCGTCCTCTACCTCTTCTGTAGAAGAGTCATTTTCTTTCTCGCTTACTTGTGCTGCTTTACGTTGTTCGTGTACCCTTATTATTTCTTTACGGATCTTCTTATACATACTCTCTATACTACTGATAGTTCTGTGCTTACCCTCGGCTATATTATCACTCCACCTTGTCAGGACTTTCATTTCGGCCTGATCTTTGGTCGGATAATCTTGTTCCCTTATTAGACAATTAATCAGAAACTTTAATAGCATGAGCTGGACTTCAGCTTTTCTTTGGCACATGACATCACTAATACTTTCTGGATCATTCCCGGTACGGATGAAACGATATATTCTGTCTAGATCTTCTTTCATGTCTGGTAGGGTGACTAGATACTCGGTCACCTTTCTTACGCGTAATGAATATAAAACCATATTATCCTCGCCTGGGACTGGATCATAGCCACATTCGGTAAGGGCTTTTCTTATTTCTGCAACAGACTGATATCTGGGCGTACGCTGTGACGCCTGTGCATGTAATTCGGCTAACGTTAAACGCTTGTGCGGCGGCGGGGTTCCTGGAGTACCTCCCCCTGCGGCCCCTAAACTAGAGTCGTCTACTGATGCTCTTCGTGCTGGCAGAGTGGGAAATGGAAATGCAGGCTGGACTTGTATGGCGGGCTGGACCGGGGGTACCGTAACAGGTACTCCGGTGTCTGGAGGAACGGGAAGTGCCTGATTTACAGGGACTGGCGGAGCGGGAACAGGATTTGCATATTCTGGGACTGTGTCGTCCAAATAGGACGAAATGAAAATATCAGCTGCGGTCGGTTTGTGACGTAGCTTGAGCGGAACTAATGGTGGCGGGAAATTACTGGATGCCTCCGGGGTCGCTTTTGGCAAGCCTTCGGCAAGAAGGGGATACATACCCTTAACAAGAGCATGCCTCTGTCTGTCTGACTGTTCAGTTCTAATTCGTTCACCTATCTCGATTAATTCTTTTTCATGTGCTCGTTCTAAGGATTCTCTACTTAATTCAGACTTTCTGATTTCTTTTTCGGTTCTTTTATGAGATTCTTTGCGCCATAACTCGATGGCATCTTTCTGTGACTGTCTGGCTTTCTTTTTCCATAATGCCTCCTCTACTCTCATGATGCACTCGGCATCCCATGTACCCGATACGGGCCATCTATACTTTTCTTCTAACTGTTTGGTATACTCTACCCATAAATCTAGATACAATATGGCGCTTATGCCATGCTTTTGATACATAAAATGACCTGGACTGTCCCTAGGCGGGACAGGAACTGCTGCTTCTAGCAGACCTTTTCTGGTTTTTAACTGACGCAGTTTTGAAAAGAGTGGCATGACTGAACTATAATCTGGACACAATACAATACACAATGAACACGAGAATCACTTCGCACTCATACCACGACATTAAAATACATGAATAACATTCAGAATAACAGTTCGAACAGAATACTACCTGGAATACGGGAAACAGAATACATGAATTCTCTCGAGAACAGAACTGACTAGAACAGAAACTAGATGCACTGCTGAAACAGTACGAAACTTACCGGTCTCCACCGAAGTGGACACTTCGTTTTGTGGGTCTGTGTACCACCAACCCACGGACCAGAGTCAATTAGATTGACCCTGTCTAGATACTACCCCAGCAACGGTACTCACCGGGCAGCAAGAACGGAAGGCCTCGGACGGGACTGGACTGCTTCGACGCCGGACGGACGAACTTCGGACTTCTGTTACGGGTGGGCCTCCGGATACCTCGGACCTTGGACTCTCGGCTTGGGCTCTGGTCGGGACTCGCCGCGTTCCTCCACCGCCTCGTCTGGATGCTGGACCGCCACCTCCGTCTCCTCCGTGGGCCTGAGGGATACTTGAAGCAGAAATATCTGCACGTGCACGGTATGGTTCCGTCACGGCTGCAGAGGGTCAGGGGGCCGGCGTGGCTTCACCGGCGCGTGGGGAAAGGGCAAGTCCCTATTCGGGCGCCATTATGTGGTATATAAATAAATAATACCGGATCTAGGTTTGTCTAGGCATAGCAATAACAGATAGCTCAATAAATAAGAGTCAAGATTCGAGGTAGTAGGAGTTTTGCAGGTTTAATACAGCATAAGGACAGGAACAGGACAAACCTGCACAGGAATAGGATGGCAGGGCCCGGCAGCTGCCGGGACAGGATCTGGGATGAGCGCGCTGACTTTTAATAACAATACACGAACATATATACTAAAACAGTTGCATTACAGTACATAGGATAGGCGGAGCAGTGGGTGTGGTCAATAGCAGTCGCGAAAGATAAGGGTGAAAGTGGGTGTAACAGAGGCGTATACATAGACATGTGATGCAAACGTAACAGAATATGTCATGAATGAGGCGGAGACATGGAGGGGGCTACCTAAGGAGCCGGGACCTCTGACCTAATGGTGCGCGCAAGCTGGCAATGACGTGTTACTAGGAGAAGCTGGGGGCTTCGAACTCTGTGCTAGGAGCAGAGACTGAAGTCTGGAGAGTCTGGAGAGTCAGGGCGACATGTACCTAAGCAGTATCTAGTATCTGATGTTTAGAGAACATGTTGATAGAATCCAAAAGTTATCGGGGTAAAGGCTAACAGACTCTAAGACTAGAGCATGCATTATTCTACATGTAGTGCGTGATGAAGAATATTAAATGACCATTAATACAGTATTTCCCTTACATGGAGACGTAAAGGCTAGACAATGACGGAAACTATTGATGTAGTTCAGTAGCTTAGGAATGCAGAGAAGGAGGACTGAACTGATAACTGGAATCATAACATACTCTTGGCAGACTCAGAGGCAGGGCTAGGCTGAGCCGGGCACTGCGAAGCAGGAAGTAAGTGAAGGGTCGAGGATACAGGTGGGGGCTGTATCGCTCCTCAGCGAGGCTTCAGGAGACAGGAGCTGAATCTGGTGTCCGGGCCCTTTTGAGGCCTAGAAACGGGGACTTTACAATGGAATAACGTGCACACTGAGAAACGTGGCAACGTAACTTTACATAGGCCTGATATTCGTAGTATTCACGAGAACTGGAAACTGACATACTAGAGGTGGACACAACTGTAATTGCGTCTTTAATCGAACATGGGGAATACATATGCATATTTAATCATGCACACATAACATATGATGGAGGACGCGTAGGGACACAGAACATGGCAAAATTTACTTTTCCACAGTGGCTTGGACACCGTGGACTCCTTCGGTAGGCTAATTACCACGACCGTGACGATTCGGCGCCACGCCTGGTTGAGGTCCTCTGGGTTCTCCCTGGACGTCCAGAGCTCGCTAATAGACATGCCTTTTGACAGCACTCACCTGTTTGGTGATAAGGCCGACACGGCACTGGAGCGTTTTAAGGACTCTCGGGCTACGGCCAAGTCCTTGGGCCTTTCCGTCCACGCGCGAGGCCACGTCTACGTTTAATTTCTTTCGTGGCCCTGTCCATTCGTTTGGTCAAAAGCTTGCGCAGAACCAAACTCAGCGTACCCGTGGGTTTGGAGGCCACTGTGTTTGCTCCGGGGGCCGGCGTGAGGTTCAATCCACCTCGGCCCCCGCGACGTCTTCCTCAAAGCCTTCCTAGTCTGAGCTTCGGGTCGCACCCCACGCTAGTGGGTGGCAGGATTCGCCATCACCTCCCCCATTGGGGTGCTGTCACGTCCGACAAGTCGGTGCCGCAGCTTGTCCAGAGGGGCTACTCCCTCCCCTTTGAGTCTACCCCCCCGGCCATGCCACCTCGGTTCCACTGCGTGTCGGGGGATGACTTCGCCCCTCTCCAGCAGGAAGTTGTGGCCCTCTTGGCCAAGGGGGCCATTGAGCGCGTTCCTGGGCCAGAAGTAGGATGTGGTTGTTATTCCCACTACTTTCTGGTCCCCAAGAAGGACAAAGGGGGGTAGCATTTTCAGTTTGCCGTGCTCCCCTTTGGCCTTACCAGCGCCCCTCGGGTGTTCACGAAAGTGATGGCGGTGGTCGCAGCTCATCTGCGCAAGTTAGGGGTGTCAGTCTTCCTCTACCTCGACGACTGGTCGTTGAAGATGGGCTCGCCCCAGGCAGACGTCTCCCACCTTCAGACTACTGCCGACCTCCTGCATTTGCTGGGGTTCTCCATCAGAGTGCCGAAGTCACACCTGAGTCCCTCTCGGAAGCTCCCCTTTATCGGAACGGTTCTGGATTCGGCGCGGTTTCGGGTTTATCCTCCCTAGCAGCGAGTCCAGGATATTCAGGCTATGATTCCGATCTTTCAGCCTCTATCCTGGGTTTCGGTCAGGATGACCCTCCGGCTCCTGGGCCTGATGGCCTCCTGCATCCTGCTAGTGCAACATGCCAGATGGCATATGCGGGCTCTGCAGTGGGACTTGAAGTTCCAGTGGGCGCAGCATCATGGCAACCTGTCCGATCATGTCCAGATCTCGGAGGCACTGCACGACACTTGCAGTGGTGGCTCCCAAATCCTGATTGGGTCAATGGCAGATCCCTCTCCCTTCCCCAACATGAGCACTCAGTGGTGACAGATGCGTCCCTTCTAGGATAGGGAGGCCACTTAGGAGAGGCAGAAATCAGAGGCCTCTGGCCTCCAGCGGAGTCCCGGCTCCATATCAACCTTTTGGAGCTTCGGGCGATCCGACTTGCACTGAAGGCATTCCTTCCCTCTGTCCGGGGAAGTGTGGTGCAGGTGTTCACGGACAACACCACCGCCATGTGGTATTGCAACAAACAGGGCGTGGTGGGGTCGTGGACTCTGTCAGGAGGCTCTGCGCCTCTGGACATGGCTGGAACATCATGGCATTACCTTAGTGGTTCAGCACCTGGCAGGTTCTCTGAACGCCGGGGCGGACAAACTCTGCCGCCGGTGCTTGATGGATCACAAATGGCGTCTGAACTCGACGCGGCGCAAGGTCTCATTGTGTAGTGGGGAGAGCCTTGGTTAGATCTATTTGCCACCGAAGAGAACGCGCAATGTCATCAGTTCTGCGCATTGGAATTTCCAAGGCGGCACCCGCTCGGCGACGCTGTTCGTCGTGAGTGGAGCTGTGGTCTATTGTACGCATTTCTGGCTATACCAGTTCTGCCCAGAGTGCTGAAGGAGATTCGGCGCGACCGGGCCCAAGTCATTCTCGTGGCTCCGGATTGGGCACGAAGATGCTGGTATTCCGAGCTACTCAGCATGGCGATCGATCCGCCGATCCGACCGCCTCTTCGGGAGGATCTTCTGTCGCAGTAGCAAGGGACGGTCCTCCACCCAAACCTGTCCAGCTTCCACCTCCATGCGTGGAGATTGAGCGGTGACAGTTGACAGCTTTCAATCTTCCTCCCGAAGTCTGTGATGTCATTCTGGCTGCCAGGCGTCCCTCCACTAAAACGGTGTACGCCTGCAGGTGGAACAAATTTGTGGCATGGTGCACAGATAAGTCTGTGGATCCCCTTTCTGCCCCTCTTTCCAAAGTTCTTCTGTTCCTTCTTTCCTTGACCCAGCAGGGCTTTGCTCTGGGCACTATGAAGGGTTATCTTGCTGCCATCTCCGCTTTTCTGCGGCTTCCTGATCAGCCTTCTCTTTTTAAGTCCCCGGTTGTTAACCGTTTTCTGAAAGGCATAATGCACACGTTTCCTCCTGTGCCGTTCATAATGCCTCAATGGGACTTAAACCTCGTCTTGACATATCTGATGTGCGCTCCCTTAGAGCCTCTTCATAGTTGTCCTATGCGTCTTCTTACTCTGAAGACGGCTGTCTTGGTAGCTATCACCTCTGCCAGAAGAGTGAGTGAGCCCCAGGCTCTTTCTTCTAAACCTCCTTTCCTTTCTGTTCATCCGGACAAGGTGGTTCTCAAGACCCGTCCTTTCTTCTTGCCAAAGGTTGTTATGCCCTTCCACATTGGGCCGACCATCCCTTTGCCCACCTTCTTTCGGCCTCCGCATCCTTCGAAAGAGGAGGAGAGGCTCCACCATCTGGACCCCAAACGTGCGCTATCATTTTATCTGAAACGGACACAGCAGTGCCGGGTGGATGACCAGCTCTTTGTTGGCTACGTGGGTGCCAAAAAAGGTCGGGCCGTGCACAAACGGACCACTTCTCGGTGGGTCGTTCTCTGCATCAAAGCCTGCTACTCGTTGGCCAAGAAGAAGCCTCCTGTGGGGATGCGTGCCCATTCCACCAGGGCAACAGCAGCCACTACAGCCTTGGGACGCGGCATTCCCTTGCAGGACATTTGTCAGGCAGCTACTTGGGCCTCGCTGCACACGTTTACCAAGCATTACTGCATTGACAGTCAAGTCCGGAGAGACGGCTTCTTTGGCCGTTCTGTTCTCCGTGACTTTATGGTGTAATCCTGTTTGCAGACCACCACCGGGGTTGGTATTGCTGGGGTATTTATTCTAAGGTAAGGAATCTATCACTAACGTGTCTCTTTCAAATGCACAAATTACTACTTGTGTAACGATATATCTGTAAGAGACATTAGTTAGTGATAGATTCCTTACCGCCCCACCCATCCTCCCCGTTCTGCAAACTCACTACTAGAGTTAAGGTCATCCCTTTCAGGGCCCTAGTTTCAATGCACCAGTGGTCAGTATTTTGCATGGCTCCGTGTTCCTTGCTCGGAAAGTCGTGTACAGCACTGACGCCAGCACGCATGGGTGGCGCCTAAATAGTCTCCGTGACGTCATCTCGAGGCATACGACGCCACCTACTGACGCGCAGGAGTACTGCTAAGCAAAACTTTCCAGATCCAGTCTGATGCCTGGGGATATTCTAAGGTAAGGAATCTATCACTAAATAATGTCTCTTACAGATATATTGTTACACAAGTAGTAACTTGTGCATCAAACTTAATATACTTGTGCAAGGCACGAAGTGTTACAGTAGGCCAGGAGAGTAGTGTGCTTGCAATGGGCAGGAGAAGACGGTAACTTATGCACACCATAAGGTGATGTCCTAAGATTCAGAAATTCTGGAAAGATGTCAGTGAACCTTTCTGGGGTTCAAAAGAGACATGACATTGGCACCAAAACCGGCAGCACTGGGAGCCTGGGCTGACCCAGACCTGCAAAAATAGGCTGTTATTCACTCTGTAACTAATGGTTACACACGAGAGATAGAACAGAAATGGGAGATCCCTGTCATGACAGATATTGCATTGTGTTGAGGCATGGATTTTCTGTCAGTAGAAATTTTATATAAAAAAGTAAAGATTTAGAAATAAGTTTGATAAGATTTCAAACCTGTGGAACAAGTTTTATGAACTGACTTTTTTTGTCTAGGATGTGAATGTATGTTGGAATAGGGTGGTTTTCTGGAGGCCAAAGACACTGGAAATTAGCCTACTTTTATTGTGAATATAGATTAGAAAATGTGCACGTTTGCTTAATGTGTGCTTCAAACGTTGTCTTGATAAACTAATAAATAATTCTAAAAATAATTTGTGTGACTGGGACCAGAGGGAAGAAATCCTTCCTACACATGTATTAAGGAGGGATCGGATTGCCAAACAGACATCCAGGTGGACTGAGGAGAAGGAGAAGATAGTCACCTCATATATCATAGGAGTGGTGGGGATGCTGGATCATAAGATGAATAAGTGTTTTGTCTTGGGTTGGATAAGCAGGAGCACATAGACGCCTCAAACTAGATGTAGAAAACTAGTTGGATAATTTATCCACTCAGAAAATGGGGCTCTGATCCATCTTGCAGCCAGAAAAATAAACTGTTCTTAACTGCTCTTTAAATGACTGTCCTGATACAATCCACTAATCGCACAACTGAGAAGTACAGCAGAAAGTCTGTCCTTTACTGATGGATGCCTCAATGCAGATGCCTGGACTTTGAGGTCTGTCAAGAATTCTATTTGGGGCTTGGGTAGGCTGCAATGCCTGTGCACCAAAGGATGGGGTAGGTTATCCTTGCTACAGCCTTACTTCCCAGTAGCGGTAAATAAACTTCAAATTGTTATCAAGTAGACTGTTACCATAGAAGAGGGGTAGATTTATGGCGAAAAACCTGTTTCGAATTCTGTAGCTCTCCTGTTGTTTCTTGGCACTACCCAAAAAGCATGAATGGAGATGGGCAAAAAAACAAAAAACACCAAAATAATTTTTGAGTCCAGATATTTTGAGCAGCCCAACCAGCCGTAAAATGTTTCATTGATCAGAAAGAAGGAAATTATGCTACCGTCTGGAAGGTTTGTTGGGAGCATTAATAATTTCAGAAATTTCTAATGAATATTTTTAACCTTGGATTCCTCGAATTTAAAGTATCTCCCAGGCACCAGACTGGATTGAAGAATTTCTGAGCTGTACTCCTGTGTGCCAATAGGTGGCACCATGTGGCTCCTCACTGACTCATCATGGAGCAGAGCTGCATTTGAACTCCACCCTTCACACTAACGTGAGTGGTTTTCTTTCTGTGCCATGTGAGGCAAATCTGTAGCTCCGCTCCTGTTTTTGTTGATCTTTAACTTTTCAAAATTGGTTACAAAAAGTGTGCTAGAGAATATGTCCCCTCCAAATTGGCTGTTTTTAACATGAGTTGAGGTTGCTGCAAGCAGATGTCGGACGCGGACCACAACCATGGGGTGTCTTTGGTGCCTGGTCTCCCTTAATGACTCGAAAAGCGTGTGACCAGTATGCCCTTATTCACCCGAAGTTGAATCAAGACAAGGAGTCAAAGCTGTATATCACAGAGCATAAGAAGCAGTCACGGACATGGCCCAGGTCCAACTCTCCCGGTCCAAGTTGTGGACCTGGTCGCTGTCCTAAACCTGTTTCTGCAACTGCTCCACTTCCTGCTTTGAATCTTCAGAGAAGTCGAAATAGAAATCCAAACGCAAGCACGGGAAAGCAATACATCATTATTTCCTGCAAAGGCTGTGATTCATCTTGTCTGGCAGATGGGTTTTACAGATTTTTCAAATGAGCTATGTCCTGCCTTTCATTTCCAACCCAACCCATCTTCCTCCCATACCAGAATGAATTTCTAGGCAGCATCTTCCATTCTGTTGCAGGGTGTATATCACACAGTCTTTTAAGGGTGCCAACAAATAAGTACCAGTCTCAGAGGGAGGTATGTAATGGTATTCACACTAGATACTCGTTCCAAAAAAGGGCAGGTGCCTCAGGCCTAACCTAAGACATCGGCCTTCAAATTTCTTTGTGTGGAAGCACAAATTCAGAATGCTCACATTGGCTCAGATTTTGTCTGATCTGGACCCGGTAGACTGGATGGTGTCCCAGGGCTTGCAGGGCTTGTATTTGTATAATCCCATCATGCAGTCCCACAGGCCAAACCTGTGGTTCAAGGCAGGACTAAAACTCTTTCGATTTTCAGTGCCTCCCTTCAGCCTCACCTTGACCGTTAAGATCCTCACTAAGGTGGTGGCATTGCTTGCTCCCCATCTTCGGTGGTCAAGAGGGATGTATGATGTGACATCGCAAACGTTTACATCGCATCACTTGACATCGGCGTCTTTACCTCGCATGCACATGTACAAAGCAATCTTTCATCACGCAAACCATTAGTTAGCTTACGTATTCAAACACATGCAAAACACATTTAAAACGCACACAAACACCCCGCATGGTTTAACATCGCGATTTTTTCCCAAATACCCCCCTACATAACACACACTCGCCTAAAGCCTAAAAAAGTACCCTACACTTCCCTAAGCCCTAACCCCCAATACACTACGCTAAATACACTGCCCTAAACCCTAAACACTACACTGGCAGCACAGTCCCCAGCCACTGCCCTAAACACTAATCTCCCAACACTGCCCTACACCCTAAACACTACACTGTCAGCACAATCCCCAGCCACTGCCCTAAACACTACACTGTCCGCACAATCTCCAGACACTACCCTAAACCCTAATCTCCAGACACTAAACTTTATGCTTTAACTTACCTCTTTCTCCTCACGTCGTCCCAGTGCTCCTCTGCCTCTTCCCTGGTGCTTGTCCGTGCCGCCTGCCTCGCGTCCATTACACGTGGTAAATACTCATGCGATGCAATGGTGCGCGGCGTAATGGTCTGCGTCCTAACGTCGCTTGCGTTGTAACGCTTGCGACGTAAACGCATGCGACCTAACACTTGCGTTGTTATGGATGTAACCCGGTCAAGAGTTGCTATATTTCCGTACCTCAGCTACTACTTGTTGAAAGGAGCTCGCTGTAGTCAGTTGTAGACACCTCCGGATGATGGAAGAACTCTTAGCATTGTTGGGTTTCATTATAAACTAGCCAAAGTTCTACCTGATTTCCGCAGGGGCTTTCATTCATTGCTTCCATCGCAAACATGGTGAGGGTCTAGGCCTTTTTTCCGTTGTGAGTCTGGAAAATTCAAGCTATAATCCTGATGTTTTGAGTTCAGTCCTGGATCTTGGGAAGGATGTTTCTGAAGATTCTTGATCTCTTTGGGTCATGCATCCTCGTCAGCAACTCCAGATGGCTCATGCTTGTCCTGCGATGGAGCTTTAAATCCCAGTGTGCCCAACATCAATTGTGGCTATGTCAGTAAGTGAAGAAACAGTAAGCTGGGCCGAAGAGAACCATGTCGAGGTGGATAATAACCTGAATCAAGAACTGCTATGCACTGGCCAAGAACCAGCCCCTTTGAAGTTTAGAGGGCCCATTCCTCCAGCACCAAGGCTGCTACAATGGTATTGGCTTGATGGGTGACTGCCCATGACATTGGCTACGCTGTGACATGTCTGTCGGTTCACACAGTTCCAAAGCACTATTGCCTTGATGGCCAAGTCTGACAGAAAATACATTTTGCCCACTTGGTTCTTCAGGATTTTTTTATTTGGGACTCTTCCGTAAACCTTCACCTACTGTTTTCGTGTCTATTTTAAAAGTGATAAATCTGCGGTTACAAGCATCAATCAGAAGATAAGTTACTTATTTTTGGCAACCCTCTGTGTGATGTATACTCTATCTAACCACTTACTCCTCTCTGCCGCCCAACTTCCCCATTCTGTGGAGTGATCTCTTTAACATCTAAAGAGGTTCCAAGTTAACGGTCTGCCCGCTATCACCAACAGTTGTATTTTACACTCATTCAGAAGGGTAAGGAAAGGAAAAAAGGCAAAAGAACTGCTGCCTGCTCACAGGGGTGACATGTATTAGCAACTCTGCTCCATCATTTCTTGGGTGGTACAGAGCCAGCATGGAATTGCACCATGCCACATTTGGAACTATGGAGCATTGCTGAAAAAGTCTCTGAATTAGCCTGCTCCTGGTAGATATTCTAAAATATAATAATGTGCAGCTGGGCATAGTACACAGCAGAAAATGTGTTACTGAAGGTAAGTAACTTGTTCATCCTGGCTCCTGTGTTGGGAGTGTGAGCATTGAACCCAGAAAAGGAGACATAAACAGGAGAGTGCAAAGGGTGGTGGAGTCAAGTGAATAACATTGAACTGGATAAGTTGGCCAATAACGGTTTTTCTGTCTCTGTGGTTAGTATACTTGTATGGTTAGAATTCTATTTGTGATTATGTTAAATCAGTAAACAATGTTTAGTATGAGGTGAGCAAAACTTAGCTTTACTTTGCATCATGGTGGATAGTTTGGTGCAATTTGAAATTTCATTACCTCTCTTTTTCTTTAGAACTCATTGCAGAGTTCATTGAAGAAGATACCAGACCCAGCCAAAACTTGTCAACCAAGAGTTGTATTCCTGAGATGAAGAACTTCGTAAAACAAGAGACCAGAGAAGCACACCAACTTCCTACGAGCCACCGAGTGCAAGGGAGTGTTGCAGCAGAAAAGACCAGTCTCCTTGTGTCCAGAGGCTCGAATCCTGGGCCTTCTATTCAACAAAAGGACTTCACAGTGTCCTCTAATGGGCAAAATGTTCCTGATATGTGTAATTATACAGCTCAATATCCGGTCACCAATATCAACAAAATGATAAAGAATTTGACGCTCCTGAACCCAACTTCAAATTCAATTCCTCCAACTCTTGTTCCACGGAGTACAGCACCACTTAGTCATGGCCAGTGGATCCCACACGATAACCCATCTGCTTCCACGGTGCACCATGCTGTGAACGCTAGCAATGTACTTGAGGAATTTCTTCAGAAGAAGACACCAAAGTTGCATATAAAGGAGCAACCAAAGCAGCGGGGAATGCGGTTTCGCTACGAGTGTGAGGGGCGATTCGCTGGCAGCATACTTGGAGCCAGTAGCACAGATGAGAACAAAACTCTGCCCACAATTGAGGTGAGTTTGAGCAAACTATATTAGAGTACAATATCCTTGTTCTTCATGTTAGGAAGTATTTTTTTGTGTGCAGTGCATAGTGTGGAATGAATCCCCTTTTGAAACTTGATGTTTACTCAAAATCTTAATCCATTAGGTACAATTACCTTAGCCTTTACAGATATGCATTCTTGAATATAAAAAAATAACCAGACGAGAACATTGTTTTTTGTGTTGGCAAAGTGACTAACAGGCAGATGCATCAAAGAAAATACCGGGAGCAAACGGCCAGATTCTGAGAATCTGCCCGTTTGCTCCCGGTATTTTTGCATTTGGGATGCATCATCCCAAATGAAGAAATCGCAAATTAAGGAATCTCTAAATAGCGATTCCTTAAATTGCTCTTGCATTTAAGGAATCCCAAAATGAGATTCCTTAAATGCAATGCATCAAACCCTAAAAAATAGCGAATTCGCTAATAGGGGGAGCAAATTACCATAAAGTTGAACTTGGTGGTAATTTGCTAAAACTTTGAAAAAAGCACTTTTGTGCATTTTTCAAAGTTACATGTTGCGCACACACATGCCCTTGGGGCATGTGTGTGTGTAACATTTGTGCACAGGTCCATTTCAGGGGTGTAACAGGGTGTCCTTTGGACACCCTGGCACCCTTGAAATAGCGGAACATTAGCGATTCGGTAATAGCTAATCGCTAATAAGGAATGGCTTTCCCATTCATTCCAATGAATGGGAAAGCCATTCGTTATTAGCGATTAGCTATTACCGAATCGCTAATAAGGAATCTGTAGGAATCGCTAATAACATTGCGATTCCTACATGCATCCCGTTTTGCGAGTCTTTAATAGCGATTCCTTAAAATTCGCTATTAAGGACTCGCAAAACATAACTTTGATGCATCTGCCAGTTAATTGGCAGAGATATTTTACTCACTAATGTTCTCATAAAGGAGAAAATGTTGTATCTGTTTTAGTCTAAACCGCAAAGCCAAAGAAACTGGAGGGACTGGGGCTTGAGAAAGGGCCAGCATACGTGCCCCTATGTGAAGCTAGCCAAACAAAGAGTATGCCGTTCCAATAGGGGCATCTAGGTCTGTCAAGAAGGGGTTTCTTCTTTAAAGAGCAAGGGCCCTCATACACCCTAGAGGGTGTCATGCTTCACCATCAGGCAGCTCCTTCTTGGGCCGGCGCTGTCATACCCAGTGGGCACCGCAGGGGAGCTCTTTGCCGGAAGTCTTTTCATTTTGGTAATCTGAATGGTGGGGTGTGGTGTTTAATTCTGAGTAGAAGTGGAGAGATGATGTATCAATAAAGATATCTAATTGGACCCAAAAGACTCTTTATTCACTGGGTTCCTTTACTATGATTAAAAAGTAGAAAGTCAGGGCAAGAGCAGGTTGTGATGAACCTCTCAAGCTCTTAGTTAATGTGTGTGAAAAGTATGGAGTTCAACATGTTTCTTGCCTGTTATTGTCCGGAGGATCATGGCATTTCATCTGGACCAAAGTAATCATTATCTACTCTTGTAGGGAAGGTAGATGTGTGCAAGTGGATTACAGCTTACCCTAAAATATGATATATAGTATTCCTTCTGGGTGGACCTAACTGAGCGGTCTCATGGCCCCAGCAGGAGTAGAAAAATTATATTGCCCAACGCCCGAACCATGTTGATATTTATGATGGGCAAGAAGATTTCATGCATATTTTTTCAGATGGACAAGTAGATATTAAATTGCGTACATAATACAGGCTGTGGGCACTCTGGGGCTCACAGCCAATCAGAAAGGCTGGCAGATAGCTGGAGACAATTTAGAGGCCTCTGGCAAGAAAATGGCTGGGAGACTGAAACGTCAGTCTAAACAAGCGGCAGTCTCAGCAAGTGGGTGTCTCTCTGTCTTAAGATCAATGGGGTGGGCTTGCAGAACCGTGAGGAACCTGTCTCTATTTTATCACAAGAGGAAAACACAAATATCTTGCTGTTGGTGGCTCGACCTGAGACTGAGGTGAGGAGAAAGGGTGGCATTAATGTTACAAGGCTGATGCCAAGTGAGCTTGTGGCATCAGGGACGTAGGAATATTGTTAACTTTATCCTCTCTGGTCGCAAAGAGGAGAAGAAATGCAAACATGCTGCTGAGAGCTCAATGGATTTCAGTCAAAATAACGGCATTACGGTAGTCCCCAGTTCAGATTCCACAAGAGAAAACAGAGCGTGCTAACTTGGAGTTTGAAGGGGACTGTTCTTTAAGTGGAGCTCAGCTATGCTGCAACAAATATTGTACTGAATTTGGCATTAAAGAATTGTACCGGATCATAAACAAGAATTCCCGTGCTCAGTATCCAAGCGTCGCCACACGTTAGCATTAAATGAAATGAGCAGTATGTTTGTTTTACCTCATATCATCGTGGATGGTATTGCCAGTGGCGGCTAGTGGATTTTAAAAGTGGTGAGGCGGATAGGTGATTTGTAATAATTTCCTTTATAAGACATTGGGATAGAAGCTGCTATCTGTTACCTGCAAGGTGCCTGATCACAGTTGCCCACTTTTTGCATGGATGAGGATTGAGGTGGTGAACAGTGAGCCTCTGTATGCTGTCACATAATATTTGTAAAGATGAAGAGATGTTGAAAATCAAGTGTCCCGAGTCAGTCATCATCGGTGGGCTAATAGAGTGTGCGCCTCACATTGCACGCGATGTGACATTTCCAACTAGCACTCTAACACAATTTGTGATAATTGTATGCATTTACGAGCTACGATGGAACTGGAGGAATTCTAGCATTGCAAATTGGGCAGTTACCCCGTGACACACCCTGGCACAGAATGTCCTGCACGTGGACTGCACAGGAGGCATGCAGAGATTCCAAGAGACACCCAGCACTCTGTAGTAGCAGTCCATGAGCTCCCAGTCGCCTCGCATCAGCCGGACTCCGGTACTTTATCATAGTGTGTTTACTCCTTTCGGTCTTGAAACCTGCTCACCTTGGTAATATACTGGTTTTAGCAGGTGAAATTCTGCTCCAAAACATCTCTCTCCCTGTTTTTCAGACTGTGTGTGTCATAAAAAAAGTTGAAAAATATCAAAACGAACTTTACATGAGTGATGCACCACTAACTACTAGTCCTCACACCCTCTTCACAGACTCCATGCACACACTTCGGTTCTTGCTAAAGCACCTCAAGTTAGGGTGTTCTGTGTTATCCCCCTGCTCCAGGGAGTTAAACTATATCAATCTCTCTCTCTCTCTCTCTCTCTCTCTCTCTCTCTCTCTCTCTCTCTCTCTCTCCCCCTCTCTCCCTCTCTCTCTCTCCCTCTCTCCCTCTCCCTCTCTCCCCCCCTCTCTCTCTCTCCCTCTCTCTCCCTCTCTCTTCCTCTCCCTCTCCCTCTCCCTCCCTCTCTCTCCCTCTCCCTCCCTCTCCCTCCCTCTCTCCAACACAGGCTTTGGAGCCTGGGACAGCCACATTGCAAACAGATTACTGAAGAAAATACCCCGCCTGCTGATCTAATACACTGGAATCGAAGCTGGAGACCTGCAGGTGTCTCTTTACTTTGTATGTGGTAGCAGGTGCATTAGCCCACCAAACCTCCATACTGGTATCTATGTATGGCATATAGGTTACTCACAGATTACTGCAGCAGAGACCTTCTTACCTCTCCTCCTATCGGGGATTGAGGCTGTAATCAGAAAGTGTCACAGTTTGCCTGTAATGTGATTAGATATTATGAAGCTCTATTTAGGCAAAGCACCCTCCATGCTTGGGTATGTTAGAGTCACATGAAGAATGTTTAGACTGTTGTCCCCCCCCACCCCCTACTGTTGCCCCTGAACCTCATATCCAGCCAAAAATCCCTCCCGATGCCTGCACTCGCCCCTCCACATATTTTTTTTTCTGACTACAAAAATGATTTTCTGGGGATCCCAGGTACATAACCCCACATTGTCACTGGTTCAGCGTCACTTCTAGGTGGCATCAAAGTCTCCAGGACTGGCCCCTGCGGATACAGAGCTGTTTTATTGCATGTGAGCAGAACTCGCCCCTCCCTCCTCAGGTGACCAGAACCTTCTTCAGCAGAGAGACCCAGTATGCAGGCATCTCACAACCTCCACCCCAGGTACTCGAGGGCTGGCCTGACTCTTTTGACAGTTTGAAGTTGTCTCTGATGGAGTTTAGTGGCCTCCAAGAAGCCTGCCTGTGACTGGCTTCAGTAGTCTGCAGCAAAACTTTCGCAGCCGCACGTGTGGGTGCCTGTGCTGTCAGATAGATTCCTGCCTTCTGTGCTAAATGTACATGGGTTGGTCAGTGCATTAACTAAGAGGTTTTATATAATGTCTGGTAGTGCATTTCCCACTGATTAACTCAAGTTTCAGTTCATTTTAATTAGAGCTGTCCATTTTTAGGTCTCGCCTACGCAGTGCGCATGCGCTGCATAGGCAAAAAGACCTTTTGCGATCGCTTTGGCTTTTCATCCAAAAACGTGCACGCGTTCCATTGTCTTCAATGGCAAAGCGTGCACGTGTGGCGATTTACTTGCGGGAGTGAGCGCCGCCATATGGTAGCAATTATCGCTCACGCAAGTAAATCGCGCCTCTCCCCCTGCTGCCGGCAGCCTGCCGCGCTTGTTTTGGGATGCGAAGGTTGTTGGAACCACCCGTTTGTATGTGGATCGTGGTAAGATGACAGCTTGTAAAGTTAAATAGGGACTTTTTTAAAGTGAAATGGTCTCTTGGGTAAAATGCTGAAATGTTAACCTTTTGTTTTCCTTAATTTCAGGTACACTGGTCTCTCTATTTCGTGCCTCGTAATCACCTGGGTGTTTATATATTGATAATATTGTATGTCACTCAAGTGTGGCTTGAAAACTGTTAGATTTCTAAAATGTTGTGCGATCCCCTGAGGTCTTGGTGATATCCTGCTGAACTTTGCATGCTTCTCAGACACCATGCAGAGACCCAGCGGAGCTCTTGCACTCTTTTGAACGCAGCAGTCTGCTGGCCGAATCTTCAGTTTTTCGAGACATTGCGTTCCTGTTTACAACGTATTGCTTCTGTTTTCTCACCATTCAATAATCCAGATTTCTTTTATTTAGTAGTTTTAAAAAAAATTCCTTTTGTTTTTCTTCTACCATTTTCAGTTAATCACTAGCGTGGCTTTCTTAGTTTCTGCCCTTTTCGTTAATTTTTAATCTTCCTCTATTTACTACTTACTTCAGTTTTTAAATATTTTATTTCTTTACCCAGTCATTTGACTTCTTGTTCCCTTTCACTCCTACAACATTCCATGTCTAGATTCTGTTTCTCTTTTTTCGTGCACATTTAATACATCCTCATCCCCTTTTCACTGTTTCCACTGTCCGTACCACTTTAGCCTCAGCCCTCGTTATCTTGTAAATCATTTTCACTCAATCGTCTTTCTCCTCGACGGTTCTCTTACATGGAAAATGTTTCGCCTATGAATGTTTTATTGCATTTTTATTCGTATATCACGTCCCGTCTCGCTCACTGGCAGTCTTTTTTTGTCCCATTCATAACTTGCATTTTTTGCCTCTACCGCTTGTTTCTTATCCCTCGACTGCTTGCCTTCAATCTCGTCCATGATTGTACCCGATTTTCTTTTTCTGCGGCGGGTGGATACTTCAGAAGCAGCAAGTGGAATACTATAGGGGAAAGCGGCGGTGTGCCCGATTATTTCTCACCTGTAGCTGGGAAACGGCAGTTCATCTCGGCCTTTGAGTCACCGTTGCAAAAGGTCCTAACCTATGGCCCTGGTACTTCGGCTCACTTTTCATGTTTGCGAACGGACCCATGGTCTGTTATTTCCCCAGGCCTATAATAGCAGATGGCCAGTTAACCTGGAAAACGGTGTACCATTTGGGCAATAGATAATTGTCTTGGTGGTTGGCTTGGAAATGTTGCCATACTCTGTTAGAAGTGCAACACTTGTGATGAATTCTTAAAGAAAACTCTATTTGTTTTCCTCAAGGAAACACCATTTTTCTGCGTCCTCCTTCCCCTAATTGGTGCCTAGCAGTTAATTAGTAACTTAAGAATGCAAAGATGTACGTATATAGTTAATTTGGTTTTCAGCTATTTTAAATATTTGGCTTTCAGTCAGCTTGCAGCTGGCTAGTTTCCAGCGAGCTAAGGGTGCTGCGCGCAAATTAGGCTGGCATGCTCACTATATATTGTTTTTCCCTTCCTTGTATTTGGTGTCCAACTTAAATTGCCACCCAAGGACTCAGCCTAGTGTGCTTGGACGGACCATGACTGCAGTAGAGGCATAAAAGACAAGGTATTGTGTTAGTGGAATTTATTGTTCGAGGACCCTAACCTTTCGCTACCTCTAAAAGGAATGTGATGAGCACAGGGCAGTCGGCGAAATTGTTAACGGCTGTTATTTTTGTAGCTTGTTAGACTACATGCTTTCTGTATGCATATAGATAGGCTTTGGGTCAAAGGGTTAGAATTAAATGTTGACTACATTTTTTATCCTGAATCCATTTAAAGTAGTCCTTGTTTCTATGGTTCAGAATGAAGACCCATCTTTCATGGAGAATGAGATTCCTAGTTTGTTGTGCTCGCCAATGCCTGGATGGTGGTGGCTTCAGTTGAGGTTTTGATTTCCTTACTGTGGAGTCCTAGGTTGCTCCAATCGCCCATTACACTGATTTCGCCTAGTATTCACGCCTCTGCCTTTGCTCAGTTCAAAGAACTGTCAAGTTCATACGTAGCACCCTGCAAATAGAAACCCAAGATGTTAAAGCTTTATTGCGCCTCATTAGTGAGGTGAAGGTTGAATAACAAGGGTACTGTTTTATCGTGACCTATTTCTAGGCATACCTAATCTACTTCTGAGTTACTTAGACATCGCAAAAGTGGATTTAGTTATTTGAAACTACAGAGGCCCTTTTAATCGCTCTTGATGCATTTATATTTAGGAGTATAGATAAGCCTTTTTTTTTACTGATAAACCAGATCCCCACCCATGGAGTCCTTCAAATCTGTCAAGTAGTTTTTGTAAGAAATTGGATTATTTGGGGTGGCTTACTACCCTTCTCCAGGAATAATTCTTACCCTTGTGGGGAAGAACCCTCAGTCACTACATTAACCTGCACTCTGCCCCTTGTTAGCTGTGCCACAAAGCAAAAAGGCTTAATTAAATATGTAAAGTATGTGAGAACCAAAGCAGCAATAAAGTCAAAATGCAAAACAAAAATGTCAAACCGAAATAGATTAATAAACAAAATAATACCAAATGACAAATCCATTAATTGTAACAGAGGGTGATTTTAAAGATCTAAGTAGGAATAGCAACAAGAAGCATAAGCTGCCCATGAGCCAATGGTTGCGGTCGACCAGGCCTAGGTCCAATTTTGAGGCTGACTGCAAAGATCAGAGCTCCAACCAGGTTTGTCGTGGTCAAGTTTTACTGTCTGACTTTAGTACTTTAAGGACCAATACAGCACAGCAGTACAATTTTAAAGCCCCTCAGGGAGGCACTTCAAGACTTGCGTGGTGTCAGGCAGCGGCTAAACAGGTTGTAATCTGGGTTCAGTTGCCGCTGGGCGTTTGCGGGAAAAGGCCACTTGTAGCTTGTTGTGTCTTTGTAACTTAAACAGGACACCAGCCTTATGACCCTTTGAATCCCACTTCTTTGTCCTGGGTGCAAAAGAGAAGGTTTAGCCTGGATACGCTACTCACATAGTGAATCGGGAAGCTTGAAAGCTCTGACAGCAATGAACATTTATGGCGAAGTAGATCTGCTTTGCTTCCTTGAGCGTTTACTAGATTTAGCAGCTTTTTCCCTACCTAAAGACTTTTTCAGAAATTTTGGAAAGGAGGGTGGGAAATCTTATTGTCCCACTGTAGGACGCACTAGTTCCTCACATTTCCTCATCCAATTATTTACTACCTGAGGTGTACCTCCCCCTCAACCATGGCACGAGGTGACATAGCTAAAAAAAAAAAAAGCATTGGCATTGCCAATATTTCTTGTCTATTGGACCTTATCAGTGTTTAGCCGTACAACAGTTGATGTTGTAGCACCAAGGATATTGTGCTGCTTAACTAAATACTTATAAGGTCCCAAAAGCTAGACCTATTGGCTATGCCAATGCTTGTTATATACGTAGTTACTTGAAGGTGGAGGACCACAAAGAGTTAGAAAATATTTTGGGGTTTTTTAGCCACTGTTTTGACCCCGTCCCCAGACCCATTCACCCTGCCTGCCCCGTTTCATACAGCATCACAGTTCCCATACTTCTTTTAAGGCACTTCAACCACTCAGCAGACAGCACCTTCTCCAGCCTCGCACACTCTCCAGCCTCGCACACTGTTACTCCTACAAACGCTGCACTCACTCTGCTCTCTGAATTCAGTATTCAGGACTTGCTGCCATGGGATTTGGAGAGCAGGGCAGGAAAAGAGGTAGGGCCAGAACCTCCCTCTCACAGACACCAGACTGGGAAAAGGGAGCAAAGAGTGCCCTTATTACGAATAGAGAGTGGAGCTGCCCCACCATTTTACTAACCACCATCCCTATGCCCTTCACACACACCCACCATACACATACCTATCCCTCTTCCGACCCACCTTTTGCAGCCAGAGCTGCCAACTTTGAACCTTGGGGACCAGGTTTGTGTCTCATCATTGCTAGACATCCTGTTATTATGGGTAGATCACTTTGAAACCTTGACCCCTGGGCCAAGGCCAGCACTCTCCCCAGCAGCTCCACCTTACTGATCACCGCGCCAGCACAGCACAGAGATCTTCGGCCGAGCAGGGTTTGAGCCAGCAGCCTGTCCCATCGCCTTAGGTCGCCTGTGTGCCATCTCCTGCGCTCTCTGTTCAATCCCTCTGCTGCCCCTGCTGAACTGTGTTTTCCTTCTGTTTCATTTAATTAATTCTCCCCTCGCTACTGTTTAATTGTTTTCCCCTCGCTACAGCCCCTTTTTTCCCGCCGCTGCTGATCCTGTGGCCCCGCCCCATACTCAGCTCCCGCCTCCCGACCTCTGCTCCCGCCCCCCTCCCCTACTTATAGTGACCGAAGGCGTGACTCAGGGGAGCCCGTCTGCGCCTGGACCACGCCCTGGCCCCCGCGAGCGTCACAACAAACGATGCCGCTACAACGCCAACACCCTCCACGCATTCAATGCTGGCCGATCCTCCACCTGCTTCCAGGCTACCCCGAAGCTCACCCACGGACCCTTCACCTGCCGAAACTGCAGCGACACTAGCCCGCACACACCTGCACGTCCTGCCCTTCCCACCAAACAGGCAAGATGGCGTCCGCGATGGACGCGTGAGCAAGCCGCTCCTGCTGGACCCTGCTGGGCATATTGGAGTGATGGAGTAAAGGATCAAAGGAGAAGGCGACGGGCTCCGGCTTTTCAGTGTTAAACTTACCGGTAACCTTGTTGTAGTTCAGCGTGCGGTAGTTCCTGCTGTGCTGGGCGTATTGCTGGAGGTCAAGTCTGATGCTGCGGCTGCCGCTGTTTTCGGCGTCGAGATTGTGGTGGCTACGGAGGAGTCCAGTTTGGTGGGCGTTACTGGAGGACCGGCTCACCTGCTCAGAGTTTCCTGACTCCGCCGCGGGCCGCATGCAGCGAAAACAGCGAAAGGAGATGCCTCCGAAAGGAAACCGCGGAAGGAATCGAGGACAGGAAGGAGAGCCAGTGGAAGCCGTGGAAGCTGCAGACGCCGCGGATGGTGTAATAGGGCCCGCTCAGGTGAGAGGAACATTACAAATTGATAAATCAGTCTGTTTAGCGGACTCCTGCTCCGTTGCAACCGCAACCAGAGCTAAAGCGGCACTAATTACGGGGAAAAAAATTCCGGAGTTGTTTTTGGCAGCCAAAAACAAAGAAAATACGAGATTGCGACGGGGGAGTATAAGTGTGGAACCAGTGATGACTCCCGGAGTCTTGGCTGATGTGGCAAGCTGAGGAGGCTCTTGTAAACGTGTTGGCTAATCCTATGGCTAACTCTCAGACATTAGTAATGATGGAGGAAATGATAAGTGATGCCGGTGCTGTAGGTGGTAAGGCGTCAGTCGGGGCTCATGCAGCCTCTGGACTCCCTGAAGTAAACATAACTGGCGAGGTGCCGAGTTCTGATCCCAGCTCAGGGGTGGATAATCGAGGTGGCCAGGAACAGCAGATACTGGCCCTAGAAACGGACTCAGCGGATTTCTATTCCCTGTCTGAACAGTCGATGTCCTCTTGTGAGGACCTTGCTTTTCAATATTCGACTCATATGAGTATGGGGGATGGAAGTATGCACAGTAGTCTGGACCTGGAAGATCAGGGAGAGAGCAACGTCCAAACGGTGAGGAAACTCTATCTGGATGGGAAGGAGGGAGCCTCTGGAAATTCTCTGGGGCAGGGGGATCGATTGGCTGATCCAGGGACAGAGGTGGAAGAAATCTTGTTGGCTCTGATTTATCAATCGATTATGCAACATCGGGAGGAGACTCGAGAAGAGAGTCAAAGGGCTCAGAACTCTTGTCGGAAGCTACAGAATTCGGTTAGATGTTTGGTAAAATCGCATGCTGAATTTTTATCAAGATTTAATGAAGCGGAGGCTCGTATCTCCAGTTTAGAGGATGAACTAGCTCAACACAAGACTGCTATTGATATGCATTGGCGACTAAGGAAGACATTAATTGTAAATTAGCGGACATCGAAAATCGATCTCGTAGAAACAACCTGAGGGTCTTACAGATACCGGAAGGGAAGAAGGGGTCAGATCCACGAGGGTTTATTATTGATTTGTTTAAAAAAGCCTTACCTGAGGTGACGAAGTGGGACTGGGACAGGGAGGTGGAGCGGGTGCACCGATTCCCATTTACTATTAGATCTTCGAGACCTGATCAGCGAGACCAAAAACCTAGGGCTATCTTAGTGTCTTTCAACAGTTTTCTTGCCCGTGAGGAGGTATTTTTGAAGGCTCGGCCGGATAAGAAAAGAAGTGGAGGTGACTTTGATTTTTTTGTACGCCTGGATTTATGTAAACAATCAGTAGAGTTACGTTGGCAGTATCGGCAGATGATTCCGGAATTTCAGTCTAAGGGGGCCCAGGCATTTCTAATGTTTCCGGCTAAGATGAAAGTGATATATAAAGAATGTACACGTTTCTTTACTAATATTGGGTCAGCTAAAGAATTTCTGGGCTCTATTTAGTAAATTTATTTAGTTAATACTGAACTTTGTGTTTGGAGACTTTTTGGGTTAGGGGCTTCTCTGCTGCCAGTTCTTTCTTCTTTGCCTATGTGATGTAAGGGCTGTAGTATGAGACCCACAGGCAAAGGCAGGGGGTTGTGGGTGAGCTCGCATCTACAGGACCATAAGTCCTAAAGCCTCGTTAAAGGGGTGGGGTGGTGGAGACTGGGTGGAGGGAGGTGGTTAAAGGGTGGGGGGGGTGAGGGGGTTAGGGGGGGTGGGTTGCACTTAGGTGGGGTGTAAAAAGGGGAAAGAAATTCACAGTGCCAAGAAAGGGTACAGTTTATAAGATTCACATCCAAGTAGCTATAAAAAGCAGGTGTCAGATGGCAGGTTTTATGGGGTTTTTTCTTTCTTGTTTTTTTTCCTCATGTTAGTAGTGTTTGTGGGGAGAGGATCAACATACGACTTTAATAATGCTGCGTAAAGGAATAAAAATGTGTACGTCAAATGTATCAGGTCTTAATAATTGGGCAAAGCGACAAAAAGTGGCAGCGGAAATTCGATAAATTCGGCCTGATTTATTTTGTATACAGGAGACACATATATCCTGGCCTAATCGAGGGTTATTGAAAGATTTGGGATTCTCATTATTATCTGCTTCGTGTCAGCTAGATACGACTGAGGGGGGGGGGGTAGCTATTTTAGCTACTAGTAGTTCTGTGAATTGTGGGCAGAGGTTGGCAGATAAGTTTGGCCGGTGGGCTATTGTTGAGTGTGGGGTTGAGGGTTATTATTTTACGCTTTGCACTATTTATGGGTCTAATTTGGATGATCCTGGGATTTTGTATGATTTAAATACAGAACTAGCCACATGGCCATCCCCCTTGATAATATGTGGGGATATCAATATTAATTTGACAAATCAGGCCTTACTGGAGGGTCCTCAGAAATACCTTGGACGGAAACCCAAAGTTTTTAAAGCACTTCATGATTTAACCCAGGATCATGGTTTAGTGGATGTTTGGGGTAAAATAAAAGGACATGATTTGGGGTTTACTTTTTATTCACATCCACATAAAAAATTAGTAAGGCTGGACTAATTTTTGGCATCTTCTTCTTTGTTAAGTGGTGCATCTATTCATGTATTTCCAAGGATCTCTTCTGACCATGCCCCTGTAGTTTTAGAATTAATGTCACCAAGGGCTACGAGGCCCTGTAATTCTTTCTCATTTGATAGGAAACTTTGTTTAAATAATGAATTTAAGGAACACATGGGTTATTGGATCAAGGATTTTTTTTTAATAATAGTTTGTCAGCACCCATTAATATTATTTGGGACTCTTTTAAGGCCTGTTTTCAGGGGGAAGTGCTTAGTTTTAGTTTATACCTGCAGAAAAAACGAAAGCTGGAGTTGGCTGAATATTACGAGGCTTTGAGAGTGTCGAAAAGTGCTCTAACTACAGGGATCATGGTAGGTAAGCAGGATATCTCGGAGCTATTGAATATAGTGGCTAAATGTCGCGCAAGGGTCTTGGGTTTTTGGAGTGAAGGGAATGCCAGGAAATATCTGACCTCGAAACAACAACTTCATGAATTTGGTGAGACTATTGGCAGAGCATTGACGCTGCGACTCCGAATGAAGGGATCTTCTAGAACTATTCAAGCAATGAAAGATCAGAATGGGGTGTTACACTCTGACCCTGAACAGATACTTTCTATTTTTCAGCAGTTTTATTCTACCCTTTATACTCATCAGGGAGTTTCGAATGGGGGTGTAAATGCACCTGTGTGTGAAGAAGTGGCACAATTAGATCCCCTTTTGGCAGAGCAACTTGACTCCCCGATCTCTATGAAAGAATTAGAAATGGCCGTAAAATGTTTAGCTTTAGGAAAGGCGGCGGGACTGGATTGTTTTTTCCTTTGATTAAAGACGAGATGTTGAAGGTTTTTCAGGCAGCACAGTCTGGGCAACCACCTAAATCTTGGTCAGAAGCTACAATTGCGGTCTTTTGTAAAAAGGGTAAACCTCCGGAATTGGTCGGATCCTATCGCCCAATTTCTTTATTAAATTGGGATAATAAAATCTATTCTACAATTTTGGCCAATTGACTCTCCTCAGTTGTCTCCTCTTTGGTATCTTTAAATCAACATGGTTTTATTCCACAACGTGGAACCATATTAATAAAATAGTCACATTGTTTGATATTGCTAGTACTGAAAAAAGTGATTTAGCATTGATCCTGCTGGACGCAGAAAAAGTGTTCGATCGGGTGGAGTGGGGATATCTGTGGCAATTGATGGATCGAAGCGGTTTCAGATGGAAATTTATAAGAGCTATACAGGTATTGTATGAAGCCCCTAGTGCTAAGATTTCTGCAATGGGTCTATTATCAGAGGTGGTGCCTATTACCCGAGGTACTCGTCAAGGCTGTCCTTGTTCTCCCCTATCATTTGCCCTTTATATAAATCCTTTTATAGAACGATTATCGCATAATGTTCGTATTCCTCCTTTTTTGGTTCACGATTATCAATTTCCCGTTTTTACATACGCAGATGACATAGCTGTGATTACTGTGGACCCTGCTGGTGCAATGTACGAAATTGAACAGTTAGCTACAGAGTTTGGGGTGATGTCAGGCTATAAGCTCAATGTGTCTAAAACACAAACTTGTGTTCTGATAGTATTCAATGGAGAGATGAGCGAGTAATTAAAGAAGTGACATACTTGGGTATACAAATACGATCTTCTATGTCCAAACTGATGGAAGTAAATTGGAATTTACTGATTGGTAATATCAAAAATTCTTTGGATAGATGGGGGCGGCTTAATTTTACAATAATAGGGCATTGTAACATCATTAAAATGAAGATTTTACCCAAAGTTCTTTATTTGTTTCGCTCGCTACCCCTGGAAGTTACAAATACAAGGTTACAAAATCTCCAATCAATTTGTGGGAAATTTATTTGGAACCCCCAGAAGGCCTAGACGGGCGATGCGTTTTATGACGCTACCTCTCGAGAGAGGGGGTCTAGCGGTTCCGGATTTTGTTTTGTATTTTTATACATGTTTTTTGTTGAAAATGCGACTGGTACTTACTGGGGAAGGTGCTATTAGTAGGGCTAATTCGCCTACTATTTTTGAAATTCTCATGGGTCCTATCGCCAAGCAATGCTTATTTAGTGAAGTGGATGGTAGTTATTTTAAGCGAACGCGATTTAAGGTCTTGATTAGTGCCTATAAAGTGTGGAAACGAATGCGGATGCCGATAATACTGAGGAAAATTTCTTATTACACACCTTTGCAAGCAGTGAAGATTCTACCGGGTATATTTCAGGATAATATTGCTTTAGCTTGGATGAAAAAAGGTATCAGAATTTTAGGTGATTTCTATTCCATTGATGGGGTGTGTAAATCTTTTGATGATTTGGTCTCATGGTATGGTATCCCCAGAACACAATTTTTTAAATATTTGCAGATTAGGGATTTTTTGTATCGGACTAACTTGAATAGGAAACCCCCTTCTCTTATAGAAAAGGTCAGACGACAATGCAGAATTGGAGAAATATATCAGTTATTATTAGCTGATGGACCGGATGATCTGAATAAGTATAACTTAAAATGGTCAAGGAACTTGGGAGAGTCCGATATTATTGTTGAGAAGCTTATTGCAGCTTCCAGGGATATATTAATGTCAGCAAATTTGAAGGCCCAATTTTTCAAGTACCTTTTTGATTTATATTATACCCCCGCATGCATGGCTAAAAGGGGGCCTAAGTTCGATGACTAGTGTTTTCGATGTGGAGACGATAGTGCGGACAGTGTACACATTTTTTTTAAATGCGACAAACTGTTTAGATTTATAACCGATATAGAAAAGTTTCTGTCTCTGGTTATGAATGTACGTCTGACCATCACACCAGCTATGATGGTAATTGGGATGGGGCCGGAAAGCAATAGGGATAATCCACTCTATGTTCATAGACAGCTTATTTTCTTTTCCATGACTATTGCACGCTTATGTATTGCCGCTGAATCGCTTCAGATAGATCCACCTGTGTTTGAATTGTGGGGTGCGAAAATGTATTTATTTATTTATTTATAAAGTTTTATATAGCGCGAACTTGATCCCTCAGAGCGCTTTACAATTTGAGGCAAAGGTAACAAATCAGAACATTAGTCTAACATGGGGAATCTAATGGGCTAATTTTTGTAAAATAGAATGTGGTCTGTTTGCTGTTAAAGGGGCAAAGAAACGGAAGATTGGTTTAAGTATCTGGGGTGCTTTTAGGGATTATTTTGAAGGTTGAGCCATCAATGGTCGTATTTATTTTAGGAATTTATTTTGTTATTAATATATTTTCTGAGTAAATTGTATATTGTATTTTTGTATTACTCTTGCTGCTGTGAATTTATAAATAATGAAAAAAAAAATAAAAAAAAGGAAAAGAGGTAGGGCCAGAACCTCCCTCTCACAGACTCCAGATTGGGTGAAGGGAGCAAAGAGTGCCCTTATTACGAATAGAGAGTGGAGCTGCCCCACCATTTTACTAACCACCATCCCTATGCCCTTCACACACACCCACCACACACATACCTACCCCTCTCCCGACCCACTTTTTACAGCCAGAGCTGCCAACTTTGAACCTTGGGGACCAGGTTTGTGTCTCATCACTGCTAGACAATCTGTTATTATGGGTAGATCACTTTGAAACCTTGACCCCTGGGCCAAGGCCAGCACTCTCCCCAGCAGCTCCACCTTACTGATCACCGCGCCAGCACAGCACAGAGATCTTCGGCCGAGCAGAGTTTGAGCCAGCAGCCCGTCCCATCGCCTCAGGTCGCCTGTGTGCCATCTCCTGCGTTCTCTGTTCAATCCCTCTGCTGCCCCTGCTGAACTGTGTTTTCCTTCTGTTTCGTTTAATTAATTCTCCCCTCGCTACTGTTTAATTGTTTTCCCCTCGCTACAGCCCCTTTTTTCCCACCGCTGCTGACCCTGTGGCCCCGCCCCGTACTCAGCTCCGCTCCCGCCTCCCGACCTCTGCTCCCGCCCCCCTCCCCTACTTATGGTGACCGAAGGTGCGACTCAGGGGAGCCCGTCTGCGCCTGGACCACGCCCTGGCCCCCGCGAGCGTCACAACAATCAATGCCGCTACAACGCCAACACCCTCCACGCATTCAATGCCGGCCGATCCTCCACCTGCTTCCAGGCTACCCCGAAGCTCACCCACGGGCCCTTCACCTGCCGAAACTGCAGCGACACCAGCCAGCACACACCTGCACGTCCTTCCCTTCCCACCAAAGCATGCCACAACCATCTCAGATGCATACTACTCAACACCCGCTCAGTCCACAAGCACACCGTTGAACTCTGGGACCTTCTCGACTCATCCTCCCCGGACGTTGCCTTCCTGACGGAAACTTGGATGAACGTCTCCTCGGCACCCGACATAGCCATAGCCATCCCGGACGGCTACAAGATCACCCATAGGGATCGAAACAGCAAACCAGGAGGAAGAATCACCATCGTCCACAGGAACACCATCAAAAGACTTCCTCAGCATGGCAGAACACCTACACTTCCAGATCCACATCGATCACAACACCACCCTCAGAGGAACCCTCATCTACAGACCCCAGGACCCTGACTGCAGTTCAGCGACTCCATCTCCGACCTCATCAGCACGCACGCCCTCGCCTCCACAGACTACATCCTCCTCGGAGATCTGAACTTCCACCTCGAGAATGCCAACTACAGCAACTCCACAACCTTGATGGACAACCTCACCAACCTCGGACTCAAGCAGCTCCTCACGACACCCACCCACTCCGCCGGACACACGCTTTACCCCATCTTCTTCGCCAGCAACCACGTCACCTTCAGACACACCACCAAATCCACTGGACCGACCACCACTGCATCCACTTCTCCTTCGAGAAACACATCACGCACAACCAACCGCAGCGAATCCGAAACCGCAGCCGGAACAAAGTCACTGAAGACCAGCTTATCACCACCCTCGCCCGAGACCCTCCATCCGAGCACACTGACACCAACGCAGCGGCCCACAACTTCAGACAATAGATCGACGACTGTGCCAACACCCTCGCCCCAATCAGGAAACCCTCTAACAGGCTCACCGACACGAGAGGCATCTGCTTCAACGCCGACCTCCAAACTTCCAAGCAAAACTGACGAAGACTCGAGGAGCAGTGGCGCCACGACCAGGCAACCATGCAGCCCTCAAGAACACCAGACGCAAGCACCACCAACTCATTCGATCCGCCAAAAGGACCTGCTTCAAGGAACGCATCGACAACAACGCACACAACAGCAAAGAGCTCTTCAAAATCGTGAAAGAACTCGCCACCCCCAGCTCCAGCTCCAGTCATATCTCGCCGTTGCAAGAACTCTGCGACTCCCTGGCCACCTTCGTCCACCGCAAGATCGCAGACATCCATGACAGCTTCGAAACCCAGACACCGACGACTGACTCCAACACCCCCGACCCAACGCCCACCAAACACACCGCCCTCCTGCTCTCCTGGAACAACGTCAACGAAGAAGACACCATCAAATTCATGAACACCATCCACTCCGGCTCACCCTCCGACCCATGCCCCCACCACATCTTCAACACAGCAAGTCCCATCATTGCACCCCAACTCCGGAAGATCACCAACAGCTCCTTCGACACCGCTACCTTCCCGGAGAGCTGGAAACACACCAAGATCAATGCCTGACTCAAGAAACCCAAGGCGGACCCAAAGGACCTCACAAACTATCGACCCATCTCCCTGCTTCCGTTCCCAGCGAAAGTCATTGAGAAAACCCCCAACAGACAACTGACCCACTTCCTCAAGGAGAACAACATCCTGGACTCCTCCTAATCCGGTTTCCGTAGCAATCACAGCACCGAAACCTCCCTCATCGCCGCCACCGACGACATAAGGGCCCTGCTAGACAATGGCGAAACCACGGCCCTCATCCTCCTCGACCTCTCGGCCGCCTTCGACACGTCTGCCACCACACCCTGTGCACATTCCTCCACGATGCAGGGATCCGCGACAAAACCCTGTACTGGATCACCTCCTTCCTCACTGGCAGAACACAGGGAGTTCGCCTCCACCCTTTTCGGTCCGAAGCCACCAGGATCACCTGCGGCTTACCCCAAGGATCATCCCTCAGCCCAACCCTTTTCAACATCTACATGGCACCACTCGCCAACATCGTCCGATCGCACCACCTCAACATCATATTGTATGCTGACGACACCCAGCTGATCCTCTCCCTCACCAAGGACCCGACCACCGCCAAATCCATCCTCCATGAGGGAATGAAGGCCGTCGCAGAGTGGATGAAGACCAGCCGTCTGAAACTGAACTCTGACAAGACGGAGGTCCTCATCCTCGGCTCCACCCCCTCCGCATGGGGCGACTCCTGGTGGCTGGCCACGCCGGGATCTGCCCCGACACCCACCAACCACGCACGCAACCTGGGGTTCCTCCTGGACTCAACGCTCTCCTAACCCAGCAAGTCAACGCTGTCTCTTCCTCCTGCTTCAACACCCTCCGCATGCTCTGTAAGATCTATAGATGGATCCCCACCGAAACCAGAAGGACCGTCACCCAAGCCCTCGTCAGCAGCAGGCTAGACTACGGCAATGCCCTCTACGTGGGAACCACGGCCAAACTCCAGAAAAGATTTAAACGCATACAAAACGCCTCCGCACTCCTCATTCTTTGAATCCCTCGCCACAGCCACTTCACAGCCCACCTAAGAGATCTGCACTGGCTCCCGGTCAACAAGAGGATCACCTTCAAGCTCCTCACCCACGCTCAAAAAGCACTCCACAACGCCGGACCAGCATACCTCAACGAACGACTCACCTTCTACACCCCGAACCGCCAGCTTCGCTCCACGGACCTCGCCCTCGCCACCGTCCCATGTATCCGCCGAACAACTACCGGCGGCATATCTTTCTCCCACCTCGCCACCAAGACATGGAACACACTCCCCATCCACATGCAGCAGACCCAGGACTTACTGACCTTCAGGAGACTCCTCAAGACCTGGCTGTTCAATCAGTAGCTGCTCTTCCCCCACCCCCTCTAGCGCCTTGAGACCCTCACGGGTGAGTAGCGCGCTCTACAAATGGATTGATTGATTGATTAATCTGCCCGTGCCTTAATAAAAAAGTGAACTTCACCTTGTGTAATGAAACTGGTGCTCATGAGAAGTGCTCCAATACTTTTGGGTCGTTTTCGCGCTCCTTTCATGGATGAAGCCGACTCTGAAGGTTTCCCAGTTTTAAAGGTGAAAGGCAAGAATCTTGCATCTTGAACTCTGACTCTCCCACTGTCAGTGCAAGAGGTGCAGGGAAAGTGCCTTAGTGTTTCTGGCCCCTGTCCTGGCTTGATAACATAGCATGCATTTCTAAAGCGCATGTTCAACCAGAAGGGTATTTTGGCACTGAATAACAGGTGTTTATTTTTACCCAACCCAATGGTATTCAAGTATTCGACCTCGGAAGGATGAAATGCTGAGGTCGACCCGCCAGGATTTGAAGCTGTGACCATGAGGTCAAACACAGGGCCCTACAGTGGACGCATTAGTCCACTAAGCCACCAATATAACTGGAGAAAAGTACAAATAAAGTAGTGGCGCTTTAGAGTGTTTTTTTCAGCTATTATTGGATTTCTAAATCCTGGCAGTTAAAGAATAAACAAACTTCCTTCGCCAGATAGTATTTGACTATCAGAGAGGCCAGGATTGTGTTTCCAACTCTACTGTGACTTAGCCTAGATGCCCTTGCTAGGTGTCACATGAAATCTTGAGAGGTTGCAGTTACTCACTAGCCCCCTGTCTCAATTATGCTCAGCTCTCCACTTCTAGATTTACTGTCTTATCAACTTAACACACCTTCCCTTCGCTGTGAGGCTAATGCTAGCTTTCCAGCTGTGTGAGTGTGACGATTTTACAGCTGCTACATTTCCTACATATCCGAGGGAGACAAACTTGAACATCAATTGCTGAGCTGCGCCTCTTCATGTAAGGGTAGCTTACTCTGCTGCTGTCCATTACTATACCATTACTGTGCATGACAGAAACCTGTACTGCTACTGCCAGTGCTGCATATGCTCTTTGTGTGAGAGAAGAATGTGGCGATGTAGCAGCGAGTGCACAATAATATGATCGCCCCACACCTGCCCAGAAGTGTAAAAGGAGAGATTAATTTAACTGCCCAATACTGCCTCGTGTGTATTTGTGGATACTGCCTCAGTGAACCATAGCACCTTTGCTACGTGATTTTGCTACCCCACGAACAGTTTGTAAGCTCTGCCAAGAAGTGCATTTATTCCCATCCACAAGTTTATCAGAACATCACATGTGAGTAGTTTTGAGGCTGGACAGCTATGAGTTGGCCATATGATGGAGAACACTCTTCTCTCTTACAGGTTAATATTTCGACACAGTCTGTGCCAAAGACACCTCAAGAAATGTAGTCAATTACGAGTCTGCACTCTGCCTTTAGGTACATTCTCTCTACATATGAAAATGTGTTACATGCAAACTATTGGAGAATTGGGTGCAGTGAACACTGAGACATCTGCATGCATGCTGTACAACCAGCCAGCACAACAGTTGGATTTGAGAGTGCATGACCATGCACTGCATAATTGGACTTGCACTTGAAATATATTTTGCACAGTATGTTGCACTTATTGCAGTTCAGGTTCTCTCAGTGCAGACCTACCTTAGTGATTTATGGAATAGGTGGGGCAAGCAGTTACCTTCCCAGGACAAGTAGATTTGTGTACCATTTTGTCCTCTGGTCAAGTAGATTTTTGAAAACTTTCCACACCACCCATGCCCCCATTCATAAAGGCTAGGGCGTCCGCTCCCTGGTGTCTCAATTGTTAATTTGTCGATTTATTGTTGCTCGCTGTCCTAACTTCGTCCTGCCAAAACCCGTTTTTATGAGCGGCCACAAGACCTCTCAGTTAGGTCCCCCCAGACGGTATACTATATATTATATTTTAGGGTCTGGTACAAACTACTTGCACAAATCTACCTTCCCTACATGAGTAGATAAGGATTCCTTTGGTCCTGATGAAATGCCATGATCCTCTGGACAATACCAGGCATGAAACATGTTGAGCCCCATACTTTTCACACACATTAACTAAGAGCTTGAGAGGTTCATCACAACCTGCTCTCGCCCGACTTTCTACTTTTTAATCATAACAATGGAACCCAGTGAATAAAGAGTCTTTTGAGTCCCTTGAGTTATTTCTATTGACACACCCTCCCTCCACTTCTACTCAGAATTAACCGTCACATGCCCCACCACCCAGTGCCAGGGCTCTGGCCAGGAGGCCACTACAGCTTGCAACACCCATCACCCTTGTCATCCCTGCTAAAAAACTACTAACCATCTCTCTCACATGTAAATACGACATTTCAGATTATTCCAGGTCAAAGCTGAAGGAATGGCTGGGTAGGCAGGTATTAGCAATTTTAATGTATATTGTAAACCTAAACTACCGTTGTTCTGCTCATCTCTAAATTAGATGAGCAGCGCCACCATGTGGTGGACTTTTCTAAGTATGTATTGACAATTAGCTGCCGGTGCTGAGCACCGGACACCAATTAAGTGCTGGTGCTGAGCACCGGAAAGCACTGGCTCAAATTAAGCACTGCCCCCACCATTCACATTGACAGAAAGAAAAGACCTCTCGCAAATAGCCCCCCTGCGGGGCCCGTTGGGTATTGCAGCGCCAGCCCAATGAGGAACTGCCTGATGATGAAGCAAGACACTGTCTGGGGTGTTTGAGGGCCCTTGCTCATAAAAGGAGAACCCCCTTCTTGACAGACCTATACTTCACTTTAGGAACAGCATACTCAAACTCAAATACTTTATTTTGACAATCAAGTCCATTAAAGTGCCATAAATAGATTAAAAGAAGAATCATTTTTTTTTTTTTTTTTTTTTTTAAAATAATTTTTATTGTAAGCATACCTGTACAGGCCTTGACATATAGAAACAGCGTCATAAAAGCGAGCAGGTATACAGTGTGGCACGTCAACCAGTACACAGCCGTTATGCCCACAACCCGGGGGTTGGGCGGCGATGATGTCTCCGCTCTTTCATGCCTGACGTTCTAGATAGAGGAGTGGCTGTCAAACGGATCACGTGCATGCTTACTTTTATAGTCCTACCCAACTGTGCGCTAATACCCCCAACTCCCACCCCCTGCGCTATACCTACAATTCCCCCCCCCCATGCCCCTTCCCCCCCACCACCTACCAACTAAGGCGACTCTAACGGACATGTCTGGGGTACTGGTAAGAGCCCCCCTGCATTACTGCTGCTACTGGGCGCTCAACTGGCCTCTGCCACCCTGTCTACGTCGGGGGCCTCCTCCTCTTCGTTAGCCTCAGTATCCCTGAGTGCTTGAACCATCACTTCCCACGAGGTCGCAGTGTCTGCTGCAGTTTGGGTAGGGGTCCTGCGCGCCAGCTGGTATCTATGTGTGCTGTCAGCCGCAGCCCATTTTAGAAATTCCTGCCGCCACCTCCGTGGAGTTGGCCCCACCCTCGCCTTCCAGTTCCTAGTGATCTCCCTCTTAGCCACCATCAACCCCATATCGATGAATTTGCTCGTGAGTTTGGTCTTGGGGGTATGGGGGAACCAATGCAAGAGACATTCCGCCGGTCCATAGTCTATGGTCCTATCTGTCACCTCATTCAATACTTCCCCTATTTCCTGCCAGTAATCCCGAAGGGCCGGCCACGCCCATAGCATATGCACTAATTCCGCCCCTTCCTCCGGGCACCGGGGACAAGTTGCTGTTACCGCTCCGAAATACCGCCTGATCCTCCCCGGGGTCATGTACGCCCTGTGTAATGTGTAATAGTGGATTAATTGGAAGCGAGCGTTTCTCGTGCTGTTGCGAGCCCTACGGATTAGCTGTGCCCACGTTATGTCGGGTATGTCCCTACCCAGGTCCGCCTCCCACTTGGCTTTTAGGGCTGGAAGGGGGGGAGCAGCCTCTCTAACCATTCGGTGTATAGGCACGTTACCGCCTTGATCGTGCCCGCCGCCATCATAGTGTACTGGCACGCTGCCGCCGTCCCAGGTTCCTCAAGGCCTGCCCCCCATTGGGCCTGTATTGCTCTGGTCACCGCCGCATGAAGCAAGAATCCCCCTCTCGGGACATCAAAGCGGTCCATGAACTCCTGGAACGGGAGCAGCGCGCCATTGTCGTAGAGGTCCCCGACCACCTGGACTCCCGCCTCTTCCCACCCCTGAAGCTGCGACCAGTCGCCCCCATGTGGCAAAGCCGTGAGCATGCCCAGAGGGATCTCCGGTGCGTATGGGCGCCGAACCCCTGCCCTCCTCTGCACTCTGTTCCAGCATTGTCGGTACGTGCGCTGTTCCAGCGATAAATCCCGACTGTCCAGCCGCTGCTGGAGGGTAATATACGCTAGGATGTGTCTGGGTGTTCCCCGCAAGCTGTCGTCCTCCGGGCCCCGATACACTCTCGCCACCTCCTGCGTGAAGATCTGTAGTTGGGCTGCAAGATAATAAAGTTCAAAGTCTGGCACCGCCAGTCCCCCCTCATCTTTCGGGCGAGAAAGCGTGGCGAGCGCCACTCTGCAGCGCCCCGCTCCCCAAATAAACGTTGTTACCAGAGATTTAAGCAGCCGAAAGAAGGAGCTGGGTAGCCAGATCGGGAGCGTCCGGAAGTAATATAACAGTCTCGGCAGGGCAACCATCTTTAGCAAAGAGATTCGGCCCGCCACCGATAGTGGCAGCGTGGCCCAAAAGGCCATGCAGCCCCGCAGTCCTCGCACGCATCTTCCCAGGTTGCCCTCAAACAGGGCCTCCGCCGTGTGGTAAATGTGGACCCCCAGGTACTTGATGCAGGCGGGTTCCCAGGCCGCCTCCGACCGGTGTCGTGGCTGGGCCGCGCCCTCCTGCAGCGGGAAAAGACTCGTCTTGGGCCAGTTGACCCTCAGGCCCGACAGTTCTCCAAAGCTTCCTAGCAACGCTTCCGCTCCCTGCAGGTCCTCATCGCCGTCGCGGAGGAATAGCAGTAAATCGTCGGCATACAGCGAAATAAAATGCTGTCCGTCTCTAGCTCGCACTCCCCGGAAATGCCGCCCCGTCCGGGCCTCAGCCGCCAATGGCTCTATGGCCAACGCAAATAAAAGCGGCGATAGGGAGCAGCCCTGCCGAGTACCACGTTCTACCGGGTAGCGGAGGGACACCGTCGCCCCTACTCTCACCCTCGCTAATGCCTCCGCATACAGGACTTTCGTCCAATGAATATAGCCCGGACCCAGCCCAAACCGCTCCATCACAGCATAGAGGTAGTCCCACTCCAGGCTGTCGAAGGCTTTCTCAATGTCGACCGAGAGGACCAGCTCCGTCCCAGCCCCGCCGACCAGCCCGTCCATGAGGCGGACAAGCCTCCTGACGTTTATGGTGGTGTTGCGCGTCGGTATAAAACCGTTCTGGTCCTCATGTACCAGGCTCGTCATGTGAGGTAGGAGCCTCGCCGCTAGTATGGAGCTCAGGATCTTATAATCTGCGGTGAGCATGGAAAGTGGGCGATAGGACGCGGGGTCGCCACCCTCTCTGCCAGGCTTCAGCAGTGGGACCACTAACGCCTCCCGCATTGACTGAGGCAGCCGGCCCGCGTCCTTGGCCTCTTTATACACGATCAGAAGTCGTGGTGCCAGAACGTCTAGGTACTTACTATAGAACTCTATGGGGAGCCCGTCGATACCCGGCGATTTATTCCGTGCCATGCGCCGCACCGCCGCCTTGATCTCTGCTAGCGCGATGTCCGATCCCAGATCCTTTGCCTGTTCCGCCTCCAGCCGTGGGAGGGGCAATCCAGATAAGAAGGGTCCCGCCAGCTCCATCCTGTCGCCTGGGGAGCTCTTGTAGAGGCCCTCGTAATACGTCTGGAAGCCGTCGACTATGCCCAGCTGAGTGTGTTGCACCGCGCCCGCCGCATCCCTTAGTTGGAGTATGGGGGAGCATCTTCGAGTGGGGTTCGAGAGCCACGCTAGGAGGGTGCCCGCCTTATCGCCCTCCACGTGGGAGCGCAGTACATAGCGCTTATGGTCGAAGGCTCGGAGCCGCTCCACTTCTACGGCTACTGCCTCCCTGGCCGTGCAGAGCGTCTCCTGGAGCTCAGGGCGCCCTGGCCGCTCCTTCTCCACCTCCCTCAGCCTGGTATCCGCCTTGGCCAAATCGCCCAACAACACCTTCCTCACGCCCACATAATCCCTAATGCAGATGCCCCTGACTACTACTTTAAAGGCGTCCCACTCCGTCGCCCTAGTGGATGCCGTACCTTCATTCTCCGCGAAGTATTGAGCCACCCCCTCCGCTAGGGCCGCTCCGAAGAGGGGGTCCTCTAGGGTCTCAGGCCGCAGTTTCCAGGTAGGGACCCTGGGTGGTTCTGCCACCCACGCTAGCCGGATCAATAGCGGATTATGGTCTGAAATCGTTCTCGTCAGGTACTCAGACCCCGTAACGTGCGGCAACACCCCTCTGGAGCAGAGTATCGTGTCCAGCCGGACATGTAAGTCGTGGAGCCCGGAGAAAAAGGAATAGTCCCGGTCAGTCGGGTGCTGTCCGCGCCAGACATCCACTAGTTCCCAACTTTCCTGCCACTCCCTTCTGCCCCTAGATAGCCTGTGGACCGGGGAATCGTGCAAGGGGGGGTGGGACCTATCCAAAGAGGGGTCCGCAATGGAGTTAAAGTCGCCCCCCAGAAGGATCGGGCCCACCAGGGAGTGAGCCAGTCGCCCCGAAAGCGACGTGAAGAAGGCCAGCTGGTCCACATTTGGGGCATATATACTAGCCAGGGTAACCTCTCTACCTTCCAGCTTCCCTTCCACCACCACATACCTCCCTTCCTGGTCTATCCACTGGCGCGTTAGTTGGAAAGGTGTGCCTGCTCTAATCCATATTAGTACCCCTCTAGCATAGGCTGAATAGCTGGTGTGGTAAACCTGCCCCCGCCACCTCCTCTGTAGCGCCGCCCCCTCCTGCCGTGTGAGATGTGTCTCCTGAAGCATCGCGATGTGCACTCCCCTTCGTACTAAATAGGCATGCACCTTGTGTCTGCGCTGCATAGTATGCAGGCCCCGCACATTCCAGGTAATACAGTTCAACTTTTGCACATTAGCCATTGTCCCAGTGATCTGGTCGAAATCTTCCCTCCCGTCCGCGCCCGTCGGTGGTGGTGGTGCCCCCCCTGAACAAAACAAAACATCCCAACAGTCCTACCCACGGTGTACCCAGGGTCAACACCTGCAAGAAGAACAAACAATCCCCAACTGTGGAACCCCCCCCCACCCCCAGAATAGGCCCCAATATCACGATACTAGTTCCCATCCAAACTCCCACACCTGAGTGACCCAGGTCTCGACTACACAGCCGCAGCCGTGGGTGCCTTAAGGGCCTACGGAGCGCGGACTCGGCCCGAGGGGTGCTGCGCCACCCAACTCCCTGCCCCCTCCCCAATTCCACATGTCCTCCCCGCTTTGGGCCCTCCGGCGTGCCCCGGTCCCCGCTATACTCGTGGGCATGGGCCCACTTCCCAGCACCCAAACTTTACCCATCGTGTCCTGCCAGTGTTTCAGACATTCAGGATCTCGTCCGCCGTTTGCGGTGTCACCAGCGGCCCTCCAGTCCGAAGAATCCCAGAAAGGTCCGATTCTGAGCCCGAGGCCGATGCATGAGTGTCCGAGTCCGTGGCCCCTCTGGAGTCGGGGCCTTCTGCCCGAGCCTGCTTCTCCACTTCCTGTAATGCAGCCCGCCGTTCCGTTTCAGTCTGGGAGGCCGTCGGTCCTAGCTTCCCCCTCCCTCGCTTCCTCAGCCTCTGTGATTTCCGCAGCCGTGCCGGTGAGCGTTCTCGCTCCTTCTCCCGTTCCTCTCGCGCCTGGGCTCCGTCGGTGCCAGCTTTGTATGTCTCCCACCAGTCCCAGGCCTCCGCCGACGTGCTAAAGAAGACCGCCTTGTCGTCCACCACGACTCGCAGCCTGGCAGGGAAAAGTAAGGAGTAGGCAATCCCTTCAGTCCGCAGCTCTTTTTTGATTGTGAGGAAGGAGGCCCGCTGTTTCTGTGTCTCAAAAGTGAAATCCGGAAAAAGTGTAACTCTGCTGTTCGCAATTTGAAAGGGGCCATCCTCCCGAGCCCTCCGCAGGAGAAGATCTCTGTCCCTGTGGTGGAGCACCTTGGCTATTATCGGTCTGGGCGGAAGCCCGGGCTTGGGAGGACCCGAGGGGACCCTGTGGGCCCGCTCCAGAGTGAAAAATGGCGAAAGTCCCTCCGGTGCCACCACTGTTTTTAGCCATCCCTCCATGTAGGCAACCATGTCCGTTGTTCCCTCCGTCTCCGGCACACCTACGACTCGCACATTGCCGCGCCGGCTCCTATTTTCAGCGTCTTCCGCCCGCCGTTCCAGGGTGCGTATGCGATCCAGGGCCTCCATTAGCTGTCTCTCGGTCGCCTTATGGGCCGGCGCTAGCTCCTTGATCACCGTCTCGGCCTCCTTGACCCTGTCTTTTAGCTTGTCGTGGTCCGCCCGGAGCAAGCCCAGCCCCGATGCCACCTGCGCTATATCATTGTGGAGTGCTTCTCGGGTGGCCGTTATGGCCTCCAGTATTCGATCTTGCAACCGCTGCAGGTCTGTCTGCTCGGTGGGGCCCCCCTCCGCCGCCCCAGAAGTAGCCGCCTCCTCCGCCTTGGTTCTTGGCTTCCCCATCGCAGTAGGCCTCGCCACTACCGACCTCCCCTGCAGTCCGCTGTGCTCCGGGCCCCTGCCACGTGGCCCTCTCCTGTGCGCTATGGGGTGGCCCTGCGCCGAGGTCGTGCACCTGAGGATCGTCCGCCTCGTGGCTCGTCCCCCGGGGCCTGTGGCTGCCCGCTCCTACCCCCCTGGGCTAGTGCGCTTGGTGTATGTCGCCACAGGGGATCAGCGCCGCCGAGGATCCTCCACTAGGTTATGGGTACCCCCGCTATGCCCCTGCACACCTCCACAGCATCCGCAGCAAGGCGAGGGGGGGGGGGGGAGGGGGGCCCCCAGTAAAACGCTCTGTGCACCGTTCCTCGTGGTGCGCGGCTCAAAGTAGCCTCCCCTCACCTGCTGATGTGTCCTGGGCCCAGAGCTGGGGCGCCGGTCTACTGCCCGTCTTTGCCGCGGTGGGGGCCGTCTGCTCGCACCACCCGCTCCGGCTTCCTCGGGCGGATCTTCGCCTCTCGCGGTCGCGGTCTCCGCGCTCAGCTGCCGAGGGTGAAGGATCGGCCGCCACAGCAGGGGGATCGCCGCCCGGGGCCCCGAGCCGGCGATCGCGCTCAGCGCTCCAGCTCCGGCAGCGCGGATCCCCGCTTGTCCCCCGGAGTCCTAGATCTGCACCGCGGCCGCCATCTTTTGCGGCGCTCTCGGTCACTCCGCCCAGGTGGTCGCCGCAATCGGCGGTCGTTCTGCCCACTGCGTAGCCGTTAGCCGGTCAGATGCCGCCCAGCCAGTCTCCGTGAAGGGTCAGTGCGGCGCCGGGGCACACCTTGGCTCCGCGGTCCTTTTTACAGGATGAATGTAGGGAATAGGCACGGAGCTCCGGGCTCACGCCGCCATTTCCCTCGGCGCTCAAGCCACGCCTTCTAAAAGAAGAATCATTACATAATTTTAGCCATGTTCTGTCAAAATTTAATCAGCGAACACCAGCTTCTCAATCTCAGTTAATGCATGTAGAAAAGATATTTTCAAGCACGTTTCGATAAGAGACTTGTGCTATGTAAAATGAACAATACCATATAGAACAGATCATTTTCTCTCTTGGTTATACAATTGCGGCTCATCTTGAGGTAAACATGTCATGATAGACATTGCGCTTTTCTAATTACAGCCATATGCTGGCTTTTTCCTTAATGATTTGTCTGCAAGGTCCAAGAATTTTATCAGTTTGCAAATCACCTGCGGACTAAGCATTGTTAAATAGATAACTAACGGCCGCTGATAGTGTCCGTATCCCCACATTTTATCAACAGATGCTCAAGGGATCTACTGCGATCTGCGAGAAGAGTAGGAGAAAGGCCGAGCCGGTGTGATAATGATTCCTGAGACAGGCCACATTTCGACATATTTTGGTATCTGAAAGAAACAGGTTAGTATTAGATTCCTTACCTTAGAATATCCCCAGGCGTCAGACTGGATCCGGACATTTTTGCGTAGCAGTACCCTTGCGCGTTGGTAGGCGTCGTCTGCGGCTCCGCGTCCGTCGTCGGCATCGTGGGCGCCGTGATGACGTCGTCGGAGTACTTAGACGCCGCCGCCGCGTGCTGGCGTCAGTTCTTCTTTTTTCCGCGCCAGCAGCGCAGATCCGGAAAAAGTGGTACCTTAGTCATTTTTTGACTAAACTTTTTACGATCCTTTTTGATCATTTTTCGAGTCTGCGACTCCGAACGGTGCCGGTAGGGATGGCAGGTTTTAAGCCTTGTGAGGACTGCGACCGACTGATGTCGGTCACCGACCCTCACCGCCGGTGCCTCCACTGTCTCGGCGTCGACCATGACGACAAGACCTGCTCTGACTGCCGGGCCCTGACTTCGAAAGATAGGCGGGAGCGGTCCCGCAAGCAACTCGAGCTCCGGCAGTCGGCCCCGCGCCGCGAAAGGTCCCGGTCGGACGGAGGTCAAGGGACTGGTCGCGGGATCGGAGCCATCATAGCTCCGGGAGTCGACATCACTCCTCAGGTTCGAAGTCGTCAGGTAAGCACAAGAAGTTGAAGAGACGTCATCGCTCTTCCGACTCCCCGACGCTCGCGCGACGCGGCAGGGGGTTCGGGTGACACCGCCCACGCGGCTCCGTCGGAGTCACGGGCGTCGCGTTCGGCCCAACATCCTCCGGTCCCTGGGCCGCACGCGACATCGGAGGAGATCGAGCGTTTCCTCATGGCCATGAGGTCTCTCCCTCCTCCGGCGGGCTCCGCGGTGCCTTCGGGCCCAGCGGACCCGTCTGGGGGCCCTAGCGGGTCGGGGGCTTCGGCCCCGACGCCGGTGGGTGCTTCGGCCCCCAACGCCGCCGACGCCTTCGGGCTTGGCGCCGCAGGGCCCCGCTGGATCCGCTTCTGGATCCGGGTCGTCGCCGGTTGACCTGACGACCTCACCGGCGCCGGTCCGTCAGGTGACACCTCCGGCGCCGTCTTCGGGCGGCGCCGTCCCCGATGCCTCCCTCGATCTGGTTCCGGCGCCGGAGCGGCGCCGCTGGGCGCCGCTCTCGACGCCGTTCGGAGAATTCTACTTCAATGAACCGGCCCCATCACTTGACAACCCTGAGTATCAGGAGATGGGTGATGAGGAGAATTGGGAGGGGTCTGAGGACCCTCTGACACGAGAGTGTCAGTCCCAGGAGGACTGGACAGGTGGACTTGGGGATGCCAGTGGTCTGGACACCTCGCCAGACACTGGTTTTGTCTCACCTCCTACCGTGGCTATGGAGGAGGGGGCAACCTATAGTGTGGTGTTGATGCGGGCGGCCAAGGCCTTGGGACTTGAGCTCCCCGTCGCTGCCGTGAGGACTAACCTCCTCACTGAGGTCCTTAAACCGCAGTCAAGCTCGGTTGAGCCTCTGCTGCCGTTTAATGAGGCCTTGACCGCCGTTCTTTTGGGCACTTGGTCCAGGCCCGCTACAGGTTCGCCTGTAGATAGGAACGTGGCCAGACGCCACCGCACGGCCCCGGGCGACCCTTGTTTCCTGTCCACCCACCCCACCCCTGAGAGCCTGGTTATCCTGGCTTCGAATTCCCAGACCGCATTCCCGTCGGCTCCGCCTGACAGGGAATCCAAGAGGTATGAGCAGTATGGCAAAAAGGTATTCTCCTCCCTGAGTCTGGGACTGCGGTCTTCCAACACCGCTTGCCTCTTGGGCCGCTACACCCACTCTCTGTGGGATACGGTCGCGGACGTGCTGCCAGAATGCCCGTTGGAGGTACGGGCTAAACTCGGCCAGGCCCTTGTGGAAGGCAAAGATGCAGCACGGTATTCTATCCGGTGTGGGCTGGATACCACCGACTCACTGGGCAGAGCGATGGCAACGACGGTGGCGATTCGTCGCCACGCCTGGTTGAGGTCCGCCAACTTCTCGGCCGATGTCCAGAATACCCTCATGGATATGCCGTTTGATGGCTGTCGCCTTTTTGGCAACAATGATTCAGAAAAGGGGGTGGTGGTGATGAACAGAGTGTCTGAATTAAGCAGGACCACTCTTACCCAGTCCAAAGATCAGGGCTTGATCCATCACCGTTTTTTAGCTCACTGCACCATCCCAGCTCAGAACCTGGCTATATGTAAATTAGTCTGTTCCTGTCCCAGTGCATGATGGGAACAGGGCAAACCAAACTACCAAGCCAATTCTTATACTGGGAAGGAAACAAGCTTCCGGGGACCGGTTTCTGGCATTTCAGCCGTCGTCGGCCCGGCTTGCTTGAATCCTGATGGTGCAATGAGCAAGGGACTCACATCTGAGTATACCCTTCCACGCTTATGGTGGACAAAATGATTCAGAAAAGGGGGTGGTGATGAACAGAGTGTCTGAATTAAGCAGACCACTCTTACCCAGTCCAAAGATCAGGGCTTGATCCATCACCGTTTTTTAGCTCACTGCACCATCCCAGCTCAGATCCTGGCTATATGTAAATTAGTCTGTTCCTGTCCCAGTGCATGATGGGAACAGGGCAAACCAAACTACCAAGCCAATTCTTATACTGGGAAGGAAACAAGCTTCCGGGGACCGGTTTCTGGCATTTCAGCCGTCGCCGGCCCGGCCTGCTTGAATCCTGATGGTGCAATGAGCAAGGGACTCACATCTGAGTATACCCTTCCACGCTTATGGTGGACAAAATGATTCAGAAAAGGGGGTGGTGATGAACAGAGTGTCTGAATTAAGCAGACCACTCTTACCCAGTCCAAAGATCAGGGCTTGATCCATCACCGTTTTTTAGCTCACTGCACCATCCCAGCTCAGAACCTGGCTATATGTAAATTAGTCTGTTCCTGTCCCAGTGCATGATGGGAACAGGGCAAACCAAACTACCAAGCCAATTCTTATACTGGGAAGGAAACAAGCTTCCGGGGACCGGTTTCTGGCATTTCAGCCGTCGTCGGCCCGGCTTGCTTGAATCCTGATGGTGCAATGAGCAAGGGACTCACATCTGAGTATACCCTTCCACGCTTATGGTGGACAAAATGATTCAGAAAAGGGGGTGGTGATGAACAGAGTGTCTGAATTAAGCAGACCACTCTTACCCAGTCCAAAGATCAGGGCTTGATCCATCACCGTTTTTTAGCTCACTGCACCATCCCAGCTCAGAACCTGGCTATATGTAAATTAGTCTGTTCCTGTCCCAGTGCATGATGGGAACAGGGCAAACCAAACTACCAAGCCAATTCTTATACTGGGAAGGAAACAAGCTTCCGCGGACCGGTTTCTGGCATTTCAGCCGTCGTCGGCCCGGCTTGCTTGATCCTTATGGTGCAACCCCCTTTTCTGAATCGTTTTTGGCAACAAGGCAGACCATGCGCTTGAGCGCTTTAAGGACTCCAGGGCTACGGCCAGGTCCTTGGGCCTCTCGCAAATGGGTGCCTTTCGCTCCTTTCGTGGCCAAGGAAGGGGCGCCCCCACACGTGCTGCCAGCCACGCACCGCAGAGTAATATCCAACGCAAATGGGTGCCTTTTGCTCCTTTCGTGGCCAAGGAAGGGGCGCCCCCACACGTGCTGCCAGCCACGCACCGCAGAGTAATATCGGCGGCCGTGGAAACCGCCGTGGCGGCGGTCGGGGACAATGGCGAGGACAGTCCACACCTTCCACCGTAGCATCCGCCTCAAAACCCTCCTAGTCCGTGCTTTCAGGCCCATGTGACGCCAGTGGGGGGCAGGGTTCGCCATCACCTCCTCCACTGGCGCACTGTCACATCGGACAGGTGGGTGCTGCAAATCGTCCGAAGGGGCTACTCCCTCCCCTTCGAGGCGACCCCTCCAGCCATGCCACCGCAATACCACCGCGTATCGGGGGATCATTTGTGACTTCTGCAGGAGGAAGTTACGGCCCTCTTGGCCAAGGGGGCCATTGAGCGCGTTCCTGGGCCAGAAGTAGGGTGTGGTTGCTACTCCCACTACTTTCTGGTACTCAAGAAGAGCAAAGGGGGCCTACGCCCTATCTTGGACCTACGGAACGTCAACAGCTTCCTCCGGAAGGAGAAGTTGAAAATGCTGACACTGGCTCAGGTCTTGGCTGCTCTGGACCCAGGAGACTGGATGGTAGCGTTGGACTTGCAGGACGCTTATTTCCACATCCCCGTCCTGTCGGCCCACCGGCGCTACCTGCGGTTCACGGTTGGTCACGAGCACTTTAAGTTTACCGTGCTCCCCTTCGGCTTTACCAGTGCCCCACGGGTGTTCACAAAGGTGATGGCGGAGGTCGCAGCTCATCTGTGCAGGTGTCACGGGGTCGGTGACACTGACGGACGGGGTGTGGACTTTAACGACTGTTCCTTTCCACCCCGTCCGCAGGACTATGACGGCCCCTTTAATGCAGCCTGGATTTCTTCAGTGGCCACGCCCTACTCCCTGACGTCATCTCTGGGGAGCCAATCCGAGGGAGAGCCGGCGGATAAGGAAGCTGGACACCGCGAGGACGGCGCGAACGCCGGCGGAGGAAGTGTCCCAGAAGCAAGGAAGATGGAAGGCGTTGCTGCTGTGGCTGATCGGAACGTGGAAGAAGACCCGACCGGAGAGATCATCAAGCCAGGAGGCCACCGGTACTGCGAGCCGTCCCGCCGCACTTCTGGAGAAGTGTGACTGGACAAGGTACGGGGGCGTTTAAGGGGACTTCTGTATTCACGGGGTGGGACTGGGTAGGGGACGGTGAGGGCAGTCACGGGGCTCTTTGCGTTCTCCGTTTGTCTCACTGCCCTATCACTCAGCATAGCGAAGTTCATTGTTGAAGTGTCTACAACGGGTGATGGTCCCCGGTGGTCCCCTCACTCCCCTTCTCTTATTGTTCCCAAATCATGTCCCAGAGCCCCACCAGTAACTTGGGGTGTTTCTTTTCTCTTCTTTCCTGAGCCCGAGCTTCGGAGACGTATCCGCAACCCCCCTCCTGGAACACCGCTGACAGTTGAAGACTTCAGAAGAAGTCCAGAGCGGATGAACCATAATCCTCCTTGTTTTTCTTATAAACCCGATTTCCTAAATAGAATAAATCACTACGTAAGATCCTATTCTCTCGTGGACCTGCTTTCTTCAAAGTCTCGTCTTAGTGATATTGTGACAGCAGGTTAGGGGTTTCAGTCTTCCCCTACCTCGACGACTGGTTGTTGAAGGCATCCAGACGACGGCAGACCTCCTGCACCAGCTGGGGTTCTCCATCAATGTGCCGAAGTCACAGCTGTGCCCCTCTCAGATGCTCCTCTTCATCGGAGCGGCTCTCGACTCGGCGCCGTTTCGGGTTTATCCTCCCGAACAGCGGGTTCAGGATATTCAGGCTCTGATTCCACTCTTTCAGCCTTTATCCCGGGTCTCGGTCAGGTTGACGCTGCGGCTTCTGGGGCTGATGGCCTACTGCATCCTTCTGGTGCATCATCCCAGGTGGCGGATGCGGGCTCTGCAGTGGGACCTAAAGTTTCAGTGGGCCCAGCATCAAGGCAACCTATCTGACCATGTCCTGATCTCAGAGGGCACTGCAAGACAGCTGCAGTGGTGGCTCACGGACCGCGATTGGGTCAGCGGCAGATCCCTCTCCCTTCCCCAACCGGAGCACGTAGTTGTGACAGACGCCTCCCTCCAGGGCTGGGGAGGCCACATGGGAGAGGTGGAGATCAGAGGTCTCTGGTCTCCGGCGGAGTCCCGGCTCCATATCAACCTTTTGGAGCTGCGGGCGATTCGTCTAGCACTGAAGGCATTCCTCCCCTCTGTCCGGGGGAGTGTAGTGCAGGTGTTCACGGACAACACCACCGCCATGTGGTATTGCAACAAACAGGGCGGGGTGGGGTCGTGGACCCTTTGCCAGGAGTCTCTGCGCCTCTGGCAGTGGCTGGAACATCAGGGCATGACCCTGGTGGTTCAACACCTGGCAGGTTCTCTGAACGCCAGGGCGGACGATCTCAGCCGTCGGTGCATGATGGATCACGAATGGCGTCTGCACTCGGACGTAGCGCAAGGCCTCTTTCAGCAGTGGGGAGAGCCTTGGTTAGATCTATTCGCCACCGAAGAGAACGCGCAATGTCATCAGTTCTGGGCATTGGAATTTCCAAGGCGGCACTCGCTCGGAGACCCTTTTCGTCGCGAGTGGAGTTGCGGTCTGTTGTACGCCTTTCCGCCTATACCACTTCTGCTCAGAGTGCTGAAGAAAATCAAACGCGACCGGGCCCAAGTCATCCTTGTGGCTTCGGACTGGGCATGAAGGTACTGGTATCCCGAGCTACTCAGTATGTCAGTCGATCCCCCGGTTCGTCTGCCTCTTCAGGAGGACCTTCTGTCGCAGCAGCAGGGGACGGTCCTCCACCCGAACCTGTCCAGTCTCCACCTCCATGCTTGGAGATTGAGCGACGACAGTTGAGGCCATTTGACTTGCCTCCTGAAGTCTGTAATGTCATTCTGGCAGCCAGGCGTCCCTCCACAAAGTCGGTATAAGCCTGCAGGTGGAACAAATTTGTGGCATGGTGCATAGCAAGGGCTGTGGATCCTCTTTTGCCCCTCTTTCAGAGGTTCTTCTCTTCTTTCTTTCTCTTGCCCAGCAGGGCTCTGCTCTGGGCACTATCAAGGGCTACCTTTCTGCCCTTTCAGCCTTTCTGAGGCTGCCTGATCAACCTTCTTTGTTCAAGTCCCCTATTGTAACTCGTTTTCTGAAGGGCATCACACACATGTTCCCTCCTGTTCCGTTTGTGATGCCTCAGTGGGACTTGAACCTTGTTCTTACCTTTCTGATGTGCGCTCCCTTTGAGCCACTTCACAACTGTCCTCTCCGCCTTCTTACTCTGAAGACTGCTTTCCTGGTTGCAATCACCTCTGCCAGGAGAGTGAGTGAGCTCCAGGCTCTTTCGTCCAAACCCCCTTTCCTTTCTGTCCATCCGGACAAGGTTGTGTTGCGGACTAGACCATCTTTTCTGCCCAAGGTTATCACGGCCTTCCATATCAGGCAGTCTATCACCTTGCCCACCTTCTTTCCGCCACCGCATCCCTCTAAAGAGGAAGAGCGGCTCCACCGTCTGGACCCAAAACGTGCGATTTCGTTCTATCTGGATCGCACACGCCAGTTCCGGGTGGATGACCAACTCTTTGTTTGTTACATGGGCGCTAAGAAAGGGCGAGCGGTGCACAAGAGGGCCATCTCTCGGTGGGTCGTCTTGTGTATCAAGGCGTGTTACTCCTTGACGAGGAAGGAGCCTCCTGTTGGGCTGCGAGCCCATTCCACTCGGGCCACGGCGGCTAGCACTGCCCTGGGCCGGGGAGTCCACTTGCAGGACATCTGTCAAGCAGCTACGTGGGCATCCCTGCACACGTTTGCAAGACACTACTGCCTGGACAGCCAAGTCCGGAGGGATGGCTTCTTTGGCCGTTCCGTCCTCCAGGACTTTCTGATGTGATTATTGGTTCGCAGACCCACCACCGGGGTTGGTATTGCTGGGGTATCTATTCTAAGGTAAGGAATCTAATACTAACCTGTTTCTTTCAGGTGAACAAGTTACTTACCTTCGGTAACGATATATCTGTAAGAAACAGTAGTTAGTATTAGATTCCTTACCGCCCCACCCATCCTCCCCGTTCTGCGAACTGATATCTAGGGTTAAGGTCATCCCCTTTCAGGGCCCTAGTTTCAATGGCACCAGTGTTGGTTTTTAACACGGCTCTGCGTTTCTGGCGCGGAAATGCTGTGTCTAAGAACTGACGTCAGCACGCGGCGTCTAAGTACTCCGACGACATCATCACGGCACCCACGACGCCGACGATGGACGCGGAGCCGCAGACGACGCCTACCAACGCGCAAGGGTACTGCTACGCAAAAATGTCCGGATTCAGTCTGACGCCTGGGGATATTCTAAGGTAAGGAATCTAATACTAACTTCTGTTTCTTACAGATATACCGTTACCGAAGGTAAGTAACTTGTTCTTCAGGGTTAGTTGCCCATGGGGGTAATAAGTCTAATGATGAAAAATAGCCCATTCGGAGTTGACTTAATGAAACTTTATAATATGGTGATAACGTTTCCAGCATGTTCTCTTTTAGGGAAGGCTCGGCGATCTGATGCAAAAGATTGAATTTCTACCTTTCTGTTCAACGCTGCTTTGAGCTGTGGATGTTGTAGGTCCACAGCTCTGCCACTCCTATTAGCTCCAGTGTGTCAGAAAGGGCATAGGTCCAAACGTTTGGTTGATATGAGCTGCTGACAAACAAAACTTCGAGCCAAATGAGATTTTTCAACAATCCTGGCTCTGCTACATGTGCAGAGTGCATGCAAGCCTTCTGTGTAATTAGTTAGTTACGTAATACAAATTCCATCCTAATCTGGAAGGGCGAGGTGTTATGAGGTAATTTGAATAATGACCTAAAAACTGTACTATGTGTGCAGTTCAGGAAGTCACCCAATTTCCCTGGGAAAGCCTCTGTCCCATATGCCAGCATTGGAACGAGTTTGGCAGTAACTATTTTCAGAATTGATTCAAAGGACAATTTTTTTGTGCTTTTAAATATTGCTCGGAAGGCGGATTGTAATGAAGGCAGTTTAGATTGTAATGAATTTAGATGTAAAAAGTGACCTCCCTTGTCGTCTAGCCAGCATCCTAAATATTTATATTTATTTGAGATGGTCAGACGATGGTTTTTAAGGTGCCAATGGCCTCATTTTATCTTTTTATGACCAAAAATCATGATGTTGTTTTTTTCGTAATTAATTGTCATATAGTTTGCACAGCAGTGATTATATAAAACATCTAACAGTCTTTGGAGCCAAATGGGAGTTTAGCTTAAAAGAACAACATCGCTGCATAAACGAGCAAAGTGATATGTTGATTCAATAATTTCAGTGCATGACTGACTGCTCGGTTTAATGCTGATACCAGGTCACTCATATACAAATTAAAAAGAGTTGGTGCTAATACGCACCCCTGCTTGATGCCTTGTTCGATGCTTATTTTATCAGAAACAGCTGTGTGAGATCCCAGTTTTACTCTGGCCTATGTGTTAGAATAGAGCAGCAGAATGCCTCATATAGTGGTTCCAGAATTTGCCAGGCTATGAGTTTGGACCGCAGTTGAGGTACTGGGTTTTTAAGAACCGGCACAGAACCGGTAACCCAGCGGTGCCAGGGGATCAACACCCAGAGACCTCGGGTTCTCCTGAGTCAGACCGACAGAAACTTCAGAGTCTTCCAGGTGAAGTCAAAGATTAGTTTATTGGCTGCAACCAAGGTGACAGGGTCCTAGAAGTACGATACAAGTATATTCAGGAGACTGCACACTTTCACGAAGTCAGGCTTCTCTTCTTATACACAATATTCAGCCTTGGGCAAAACATTCCTTGGATTCCTGGTATTTCATTTATGGTTACTGATTACAAAAAGAAAAGCAGAGTCATGATGACATGTACATATTTCACGTCGTGCGGCTCATAACAAATCATCCGGCAAGGCCCAACATTTCATCAGATATCGCTGGACCCCTAATAAAAATGGTCACCTCCCCATCATAAAGCAAGTGAAGAAAAGGAGTGGAGAAAGATGTGAGCGAGATATGGCAGGTGTGCGCGCTGAAATGGTTTTATGGCTGGTTGAGCCTAGATGCTATCTTGCTCGGCCACTGGGAGGGAACTGACCTAACGAGTTCGGCCTGGGGCAATGGTTCTAACTTGTACTGGGGTCAGAGAGAAGTCGATTAAGGAGTATGTGTCCCTGTGGAATCAAATTCAACTGGATTAAGGCCTATGTAGAGGGCAACATGTAGCTAAGGGTTTAGAAGGTAAATGACGATTTCGAGGTGAAATCGTCACTCGAATATGCCGAAAATACATGTACTTGATGTACTCGTCATTCTCGGTCTTTTGATACCAAATTCGTCCTGTTTCGACGAAGTTTTTATTCTCGAGTCCAGTACTAGAATATGAATCCAGATTTTTCAGAACCACAGACCCTCCTTTTGCCCTTACATAGGCAATTAATCTATCCTCATGTTAATCTGAGTCCAGATCTATATTCCTAAAGTCATTGAGATGTTGCTGCAACATCATTCTAGTGCTGAGCTCATGTCTTGACACAGGCTTCCTTACACATGATGTAGCGCAGAGGCCACATATTGCAGGAGCACACTGTATGCATAGACAGAACAGGAAAAGAATGGCTAAGACCATCCCAATGACCATCAGAATTTTCCATCCCCAGGCAGATATCAGTCCCCAGAACCATCCCATTAATGACCAATCTCCTTTATCCACATGAATAGATTCGGAAATCTTATGTAGTTTGGAGATGGCCCCGTACACTGTTGGAGCATTATCTGGAATAAAAATGCAACAACTGGACTGGATCAATTTGCATACTCCACCTCGGTCCGCAAGTATTACATCCAAAGCGACCCGGTTCTGAAGGGTCATCAGTCGATCCGACTGGAGCTCAGCAGTCAGGTTACTAAGGGCACCAGCAGTTTCAATCACGGTGGATTCAACTACCCTTGTCAATTGCCTTATGTTTCTGCTGTTAGCCATGGCTCCCCAGAACGGCAGAACACCCATTGCAAAGTCACCAAATTCTTGACCTGCAGTGTCTTCTTTACTCAAAACACCTCTAACTACCCTTGTCCGATGGTAATCCGCCGCTGCTGTGTAGGTGGGAGGTAACAGGAATGAAACAAAACATGAGCCCGAGAAGTCAGGGGGCAACCATGTATAGGCTCTATCATGGCAGATGAAATAAGTACCCTTAGCGGCTAAAAAGGCAGGGGAAGTCTGAGATCCAAAAACTTACGTTTCTGTACAGACACTCTTCCCTAGCTGAGCTCTGGGATTCTTACCAATACCTTGCAGACACAGGTGACCTTGATGGGGTACGATCCAGATAGGGGACGATCTCTTGGCTTGCTGTTTCTCACTTAATGTAGTGCCGTATCCGGTCACATTCCAACCTACATATGCAAGTATCTCATCATCCGGGGTATCTTCGTAAGAAGTTACTTCCTTGATCATGTCAACTATACCCTTGACTAGGGCGCTAGTCTTGAAGTTGTCTTTTACAGAACGTAGGGGTTGGATTTCTCGTGCATATATGAACATTGTCCTACATGCCCATACTGACCCATTGCGACTAAATGGCAGGACCAAATAGGGGATACCTCTATCCGTGGTGTGGGGCATGAGACCACACACCCAACAGTTGGTTGTGTTCATTACAAGTTGGTGTTGGTGTAATAGCTGAACGTAGGAGTTATTAATGAACTCTAATCTCCTATTTGATTCGTGGTCAGGCAAAGGGTGGAAAGAATGAGAGGAAACAGTAGGGGGAGGTATGGGTGATGTAGTGGGCGTGAATGTCACATGAAAAGAGAATAAAACATAGCTTATCAAAAAGCCCATTACGCTAAATAGCATAAAAATACACATTATTATAAAAATTCTCTTCCTCATTGTTTTCAAAAGTCTCTGCTTAAAGATAATTTGTTTGGCAGTTCTCTCCACATCAGGAAACTCCATCCTCTCTAAGGTGCTGCCCGCGGCGGTAGGTTGTTTCTGCTAAAGGATGCTTCCGTCAGTCTAGGGTGGCTCCCTTGGACCAACTGGAACCAGCGACCTATCGTCGTCAGCTGCACCCAAAAGTCTTTAATCAACCGCGACCCTAGCAGCGGAACCCGGATGGCGGTTCGAAAAAAACAAAAATAAGCAAGTTACCTAGATGGGAGAATCTGCACTTTCAAAAATAGCATTTGGGGAAAAAAACAAATTTTTTATTAGTCCACAGGTTTTTTCTCTCGGATCATAAAATAAATCACTTTTACTTTCTCAGGTTCCACAGAGTTCAATTGTTCTGGTGGTGGCGCAATTTCTTGAAAAATGTTCCCACTCTTACAATCACGTTTAGCTTCTTTTACACGTTCATCAGTTGTGCGCTCTGAGTCAGTGCCTCCTTTTCGGACCCATTGGTCATGTGGCAGAGGGAAGGGTATTTTCTTACAATGGATCCCGTGGACCCAATTGGCCTTCCCCTCCACTTTAACAGTCGACCTTGTAGACAGGAGGACGAGGTGAGGCCCGGTCCATCTGGGCTGGTCGTTTCTTGTTCTCTGGAAATTGCGGACCAACACCCAGGAACCGGGGTCAATGGAGTGACCCGGTGTCTCAGAGACCGGAGGCAAGGTGTTGTGGACCTGTTGATATAAAACACGCAATTTAGCCGTCAATTCATACAAATAGTCAAGCAAAATAGGGTGTTGCAGCTCGCTAAACTTCGTGGGCCTAGGCACTCCCCATATATTGGCTGGCCGACCAAAGATTATTTCATAGGGGCTGAGTTTCATTCGCGAATGCACAGTCATTCTGGTGGATAGGAGTGCTAAGGGTAGAGCGTCAGGCCATTTAAGACCTGTGCTCGCTTGGATTTTGGCCAATTTAAGTTTAAGCGTGCCATTGTAACATTCCACTAATCCAGCTGATTGGGGGTGATTTGCAGCGTGGAACTTCTGCCTAATGCCTAGCCCTTCACACACTCTTTTCATCACACAACCCACAAATTCACTTCCGTTGTCCGACCAGACCATTCTAGGCATTCCGAACCTGGGGAAGAACTCTTTCACAAGGGCTTTCGCTGTGGACAAGGCAGTATTGTCCCTTAGGGGATAGGCTTCTACCCATCTTGAGAAGGCACAAACAACCACGAGCACATATTTTAAGTTGTTGCACCTCTCCATGTGTATGAAATCTAGCTGCAAAACCTCGAACGGATACGTAGGAGGTGCAAAATGACCAGCTGGAGTTGGGGTTCCCCTACCAGGATTGTGCTTCAGACATACCATGCAATTCTTGACAACATTCTCTGCACACTTGGGAATCCCTGAATTCTTCCATACTGGGGCCAACGACTCGCAAATCCCTTTCGCGCTGATATGGGCCATCCCATGAGCCATTGTAACCACTGCAGGCACATATGCATCGGGTAACAACCATCTCTGTTGCTTTGTCGATTCAATCCAACAACCATTTGCATCCATTCTCCCTGTACTTTCTCTCCACATGCTTAACTCTTTCTCCGTGGCCTCAGCTTGGATGGACTTCACACTTTCTATCGTGTTTTCACATATTCCAACATCACCAGTCCATCTTTCTGGGCTCGCAACATACATTCGGCTCATCATATTCTTTGCCGTTTCCTTAGCAGTTTCATCAGCAAATGCATTTCCACGACCAACATCATCAATCACTTTCTTGTGTGCACTACATTTCACGATCGCTACTTTCAGGGGCAACGTCAGTGATTCAAGAAGCTCATTCACCAACTGACCATGCTGAATCTTAGCTCCATGCGAAGTCAGGAACCCACGTTCTCTCCACAATCGTCCAAAACTGTGAGCCACTCCAAAAGCATACTGGCTGTCGGTATAGACAGTCACTTTCATTCCTTTGGATAACACACATGCTCTCGTCAGTGCCACGAGTTCAGCGGCTTGAGCTGAACCATGTGGTATTCGCGCAGTTTCAACGATTGTGTGCAAAGTTGTGACAGCATATGCTGTAGTCACGTTACCATTTGGGAGTTTAAAGCATGAACCATCCACCCATAATGTACCATCACTTTCAGCAAGAGGAGTGTCGAATAAATCAACTCTCCCTTTCGTCTCTTCCTCTGTTCTGAGGAAACAATCGTGCTGTTCTGAAGCATCCGATTCCTCAGCAATTGGTAACAATGTGGCTATGTTCAAGGTACTGCACCTTTTGATGTGCACATGGCTCGCTAGTAGCGTCAATTCATAACTGGACAGTCGAGCACTAGTTAAGTGCTGTGTCTTGGTCCTATTTAACAATGTGTCTACTGCATGCGGGACCATCACGATTAGTGTATTATTCATTACTAGACCTGCAGACTGTCGAATAGAAACAGCTGCTGCTGCTGTGGCCCTTAAACAACTTGGCAATGCTCGTGCTACCGGATCCAAAGTTGACGAGAAATAGGCGCATGGCCGCTGTCTATCTCCGTATAACTGAGTCAGCACGGACAATGCACAACCCTCCTTCTCGTGGACATATAATGTGAAAGGCTTACTGTAGTTGGGGTTACCTAACACAGGGGCCGAACATAATGCTGTGCGTAATTCGAGAAAACTTTTCTGACACTCATCAGACCAAGGAATGGGATTGGGTGTATTTGTACACGTTAGTGCCAATAAGGGTTTGGCTAATAACGAAAAATTTGGAATCCACTGTCTACAGTACGATGTAATGCCCAAGAAAGCGCGTACTTCTCTCTGCGTTCTTGGCACATTCAATTTAGCTATTGCCTGAATTCTTTCTGGGGTCAGTTTCCTTCCCTCCTTCGATAAGAGATGACCTAAGTAGGTCACCTCTTGTCGACAATATTGCAGCTTGGAAAGTGACACCTTGTGATGTAGATCACATAAATGACGCAGTAATTCCAACGTGGCCATTTTACATATTTTCTCAGTATCCGCAGCTATGAGCAAATCGTCCACGTACTGTACGAGAGTGGAACCTTTGGGCAAAACCATTGCGTCAAGCTGACTTTTCAGAGCTTGACTGTATATTGAAGGGCTTTCACAGTAGCCTTGAGGAGCGCGTTTAAAGCGGAAACTGCGACCACCTAAACTAAAGGAAAAAATATCCCTGCTTTCCTCAGCAATCGGGATACTGAAGAAAGCATTCTTCAGGTCAATCACCGAAAACCAGAATGCGGAGGCTGGAATCATAGTCAATAATGATGTAATGTCGGGGACAACTGGGAATTGTGGCACCACTATCTTATTTACTTCTCTAAGATCAATCACGAATCTATACACAGGTGGCTGAGAAGGGTCAGTTCGTTTTAAAACAGGCAGAACAGGACTATTGCAAACATTGCCTCGTGTTTCTTCAATTACGTCTTTCTCAATCAACTCGTAAACAATCGCTAGCAAAGCTTTTTTGCCCTCATTGGATATTCTGTATTGGGGAATTCGTGGCATTTTGACATTCGGTTTCAATGTTACAATATACGGTGGAATTTCTAAAAGACCTACATCATTCGGACCAGTAGCCCAAAGAATATCTGGAAGAAGTGCCAATTCTGCTGGAAGTGCATTCCTCGACAAATACATGGGAGAAACCACTTTCTTACCTAAAGTCAGTTGTACTCCTGAAGGAGAACAGTACAAAGTCGCATACAATCTTTTTAGCAAATCTAATCCTAGCAAATTTTCACCACAACCTGTTGTCAAAATAAGGGGTGCTTCGAATTCACAAGGACCAACAGAAAGAGATAAAGGGTCAGAAATCGGATTTCTAACCGGGGCGCCAGAAAAACCTACGGAAACGTTCATTTCGCCAGACAAAGGTGCGCCAGGGAGTTTGGAGTGCATAATAGAACTCTTTGTTGCACCAGTATCCAACAGAAAAGGTTCTGACACACCCGATGTAATCACCTCAACGTAAGGTCCACTCTGATCTACTGGAACTGAAACAACTCCCTCTCCTTGTCTAAGGCTGTCCTAGCAATCATTATTCTCCCACTGCTCATTTTCTGTGTAATACTCATCAACGTAGTATTGAGCTGTCCTGTCAGATACGTTATTTTGCTGGTCAAACCTGTTCATAGAGTTTTGTGGTGGAAGGGGACGTGCGTCCTGAGGGGCGTTTCCACGCCCTCTACCTCTAGGCGCTTGCTGACTACCACGACCTCTTACGCCAGTAATTCCATTCGCACGTTGTGGCAGGGCAGGACAGTCATATTTGTAATGACCCTCTTGTTTGCAGTATAAACACTGGTTGGGACCTACGCGGTTTTGATTGTAATCGAATCTCTGCAAGTTTCTCTGAGGCTGCTGAAAAGTGTTCTGGTAGTGATTCGGACCATTATTATTTTTATTACCACCACCACGTGGAGGATAGGCTTGCTGTAGCAAAACCTTCGTTTTCAGTTCTCTAGTTTTCTTCTCTACTTTATCTTTCTCATCCTTGTCTCTATTCTCGTAGTACTGTGCGGTAGCTAATATCTGGGCTGAAGATGAGACTGCCCAAGAACTTTCCGAATCTTTCAATTTCCTACACAAATCTGGAAGTAGATTGTGCACAAATTTATCGACAAACAATCTCTGACCACCTTCTGTGGTCATATCTTGACCGCTGTGGTCAATGAATGTTTCTTCAAATCTGGTGAAGAAATCTGAAACAGTTTCTTCTTTCTTTTGCTTGCATGCAGATAACTTATCCCAATTTACGCGTATTGCAGGCATTATCGTTTTCATGTAATCTACTATTCTACCAGGTAGTTCCGCTATCAGAGGCTCAGGCTTGGCACCACCAACTTGTCGTGCATCTGCAGCAGTAATATTAGCCCACGTGTCACCTAATTCCTGGTCATGATCTACATGACGAATTTTTCCCCATAAGGGCTGTGGAACAACGTTCCCGAATAACATATCGATATCGGCCAAATTCATTATACATGACCCAGCAGTTTGCGACAATTCTTTATAGTACCCTGCAGGATTTTTACGCGGATCTGGTAGTGTTTGTTTGAGTGCTAAAACTTCAGCTCGCTTCCATGGGACATGTACCCATACACGGTGAAAGTGTGGCAGGACAGGTGGGACAGCTGTCGCGTCACCCTCTCTCCATTGTGGGGGAACTTCTCTCATAGGGTATTGTCGTGCCTTTTTCCTACTAGATGCACTAGATTCCGATGGTGACCCAGAACTGCTTCCCTTACTTCGATATGATAATAGCATTTCAACTGCTTTTTCCACATCGGGACCTACAATCATACCCTCTCCAAACTTAAATCGCACACGACACATCTCTAACGGGATGCATTCTTGATCATTGTCTTCTAAATCCTCGCCAAGAAAGACACACATCTGTTCGAATACATATCTCTGTGTCGCTGTTTCCCATTGATGGAAAACTTCCATGACAGACTGTAAGTCATATTTTGCAGTGTCCATGACCCATTTCCGAGCTAAACTATTCAGGGAATCTCTCTCTTGATAATCAGGCAGTTGACTTCGCAACTGTCTTCTACTTATGTTAGGGGTCGTAGCAGGCGACCCGAAAAGGGGTAAAAGAAGATTAGTAACAGTGCTGGCCATTTTCTGCCGAAGGGAAGGTGAAACGGAAGGACAAACAGATGAAAAAACGGGGTGAGATAAGGCGGGGGTAGAGATGGCAGAAGAGGTATGAGGAATAATAGATGTGGTACTAGGCAAAATCATAGAGGGGGCATTAGGAGATGTAGAAAGCACTGTAGGCAAAATCGTAGAAAACACAGGAGAAACAGAAGTTGTCGGTGGGCCTGGAGGAGGCTGCACCGAAGAAGTAGGAGCCAGCTGAAGAACAGCTGGTGGGTGCTGTGGAAGAGCCAGAGGCGCAGCTTGTGCAACTAAAGGGGGTGCTGTAGCATTCTGCGCATAGGGGGGTGGCGAAGTTAATAATTGCGACATTAATTGGTCTTTTTCACGCTCTTTTGCTGTCCCTTGCTGAAGAGACGGCAAAACTGGATAACACTTATCTATTGCCATTTTACGTTGCCTGTGCAACTGCTCATTTATCTGCTCTTCCTCATTATCTTTAAACTGCACGGCAGCTTGCATTACTGAAAGTCCCCCTTCCCTCTTATTTTTCTTAGCTAATTTAATTTCTTTTTGTTTGGCTTCTTTGCGCCATAGGCGGAAAGAGTCAAACATCGCCGGCCGGGCTTTCTTTTTGAAGAGTTTAACTTCAAGGTTGTCTAAGATTTCAGAATCAAAGCTACCATATTGGGGCCATTTTAAAACACCATCTTTCCTAGTGTATTTAATCCATACCTCGTTGTAAACGATGGGGCCTACCCCATGTTTAACGTATAGCTCGTAAGTCGGAGTTCCAACTGGAGGAACCGGACATGAGTCCTCCAATCGGGAGTCCCTATTATTACTACCAAGACAAAACCAATTCCCGAGTCTAAGACTAGGCATCCTCACTCTCTAGTCTAGTTCCAAAACTTCAAAGGATTTATCGATTACGATATTTCTCGTGAAAACACGAGTCCTTCGGTTATGGTGCTTGCAAGAACCAATAAAAACCTTATGTATCTCCAAGATACCACAAAGTAAGTCCAACTAAGGACTGGGAGACGCTCCACTTATACTTAACTGAAAAATATCGATGGCTTCACCAGAAGACTCGTCTCAGCGTTTCGCTCTACCGAAAATTTCAAGGGTCCAACATCAGGGCGATAGCCAGGGCAGCAGTCCTTGTAGCCGTCGGGAAGCGGGGAACCTCGCAGTAAAGACCTTCGGACCACGTCGACATGCAGGGGTCGATGAGGTGGTGGGCCCTCCTCCGGAATTTTCACACGAAGCTCCTCACGATCTTCAGGCTGATTGGTACCACTGGAATCGCCCCAAACGCTGGGCGCCAATTGAGGTACTGGGTTTTTAAGAACCGGCACAGAACCGGTAACCCAGCGGTGCCAGGGGATCAACACCCAGAGACCTCGGGTTCTCCTGAGTCAGACCGACAGAAACTTCAGAGTCTTCCAGGTGAAGTCAAAGATTAGTTTATTGGCTGCAACCAAGGTGACAGGGTCCTAGAAGTACGATACAAGTATATTCAGGAGACTGCACACTTTCACGAAGTCAGGCTTCTCTTCTTATACACAATATTCAGCCTTGGGCAAAACATTCCTTGGATTCGTGGTATTTCATTTATGGTTACTGATTACAAAAAGAAAAGCAGAGTCATGATGACATGTACATATTTCACGTCGTGCGGCTCATAACAAATCATCCGGCAAGGCCCAACATTTGGACCCCTAATAAAAATGGTCACCTCCCCATCATAAAGCAAGTGAAGAAAAGGAGTGGAGAAAGATGTGAGCGAGATATGGCAGGTGTGCGCGCTGAAATGGTTTTATGGCTGGTTGAGCCTAGATGCTATCTTGCTCGGCCACTGGGAGGGAACTGACCTAACGAGTTCGGCCTGGGGCAATGGTTCTAACTTGTACTGGGGTCAGAGAGAAGTCGATTAAGGAGTATGTGTCCCTGTGGAATCAAATTCAACTGGATTAAGGCCTATGTAGAGGGCAACATGTAGCTAAGGGTTTAGAAGGTAAATGACGATTTCGAGGTGAAATCGTCACTCGAATATGCCGAAAATACATGTACTTGATGTACTCGTCATTCTCGGTCTTTTGATACCAAATTCGTCCTGTTTCGACGAAGTTTTTATTCTCGAGTCCAGTACTAGAATATGAATCCAGATTTTTCAGGACCACACAGTAGTTGGCGATTATCATTGTTGAATGCCTTGCTGTAGTCTATAAAAAAGCAGTAAAGCTGTTCCTTCTTCTTAGTTTGTTTTGTTGCAAGCATACATACGGCTGCAAGGTTGTCATGGCGCCAGACAGTGTTCTAAAACCAGTTAGGTTAAAAGGCAGCAAGTTGTTTGTAGCTGCCCATGCTTCTAAATTCGCCAACAGGAGCGACCCAAAGTATTTTGCCTCAACATCCAACAGTGAGATATGTTGGTAGCTGTTGGTAAGCGAGACGGGACCCTTTTTATAAATGAGATGTAAAATTGAACCTTGACACGAGGTTGGAACAGAAACACTGATTATGCAACAATTGAATAGGTTTTTAAGCACTCCGGACCAATAATTGATGTCATGTTTGTAAACTAATGCTGGGATGTGGTTGGGACCTGGGGCACTGTCAGCTCAGTTTTTCCAGATTAATGTTGCTATTCTGGTAGTATTGAAAGTTGTCGCTGTAGGAGAGTAGGGTGTGCTTCCTATGGTTACCTCCACTTTTTGCTGTGATTCACTGGTTTCTCGACTTTAGTATGGCTGTGACCCTGCTAATCAGGATCACAGCTTAGCTGTTCTCTCTCTAAATTGATACCATGTACTTTAGGTACATACCAGATTGGTTACTGGGTCACCCTTGTGATCCCCTGTATATGATACCTTAGGTACCCAGGGCATAGGTGCACCTTAGACCTACCAGGGGCTGCAGCATGTATTGTGCCACCCCTGGTTAGCCTTCCAAACTGACACCACAGGTCTGTAATTGCAGCCTGGGTACGTTGGTGTAATCACCCCTTACTTAGATATAGTATACCTGTATCTCTCTCTCTCTCTCTATATATATATATATATATATATATATATATATATTCCACAAGTTGTTGCTCCTGGTGGACAAACGTACACCTCAAATACTGTACAACAAAGAGCCGACCCAAAGAATGCTGGTGCAAATTAAGATTTTAATCCAGTGAAGCCAGCGCTGCCGCCAATATATATATTAACCTATAAGTCACTCCTATGGCAGGCCTTGACAATCCTGGAGGCAGAGTGCTTGGTTTTGTGTGAGAGGGAGCCCTAGCATGAGCTGAGCCCCTCTGCAGCTTTCGGAACCATCTTCTTATAGCTGTTCTATGATATAGCCATACCATATACTCTTAAGTGCATTATAATCCTCGCGGTTAATGCTAACTTTGGTTTGACTTCATCAAAACATGTCGTGTAAGGTGTCAAACACTTTGGAATACTACACCGCCACCCCCCCCCCCCTGCCAGCCCTGGCGGCGGGGTAGCATTCCACCCTTCTAGAGGGAGAAGACATGTAGTTACTGGTAAACCCGGTTAAAGTTAAACAGAGCCCCAGCATCACAAAATGGATGCTGCTGCCACAGACACGAGTCTGCCCTCATGCTGCAGGACAAAACTCTGGCAGGGGAGGCCTGGACAATAGGTTAACTGTCCAGGGAGGTGCTAGCACCTCCCCAGACAGGCTTTAGTGCATTGGGGCAGGGTGGGTTGCATTCACCGAATGCTTTTCAGACACTGCCTGGGGCACACAAGGTGCTCCATGCATTTCCCAGTTCAAACCGTTTGCTGGGGCACTCAGCCCCAGCTCTGGCGCAAAACTCGACAAAGGGGAAGGGGTTTAACAACCCCCTCCCCAGGTCCTCCCATAGGTGGGACCCTAAAGTTAGTCCAACCCCTAAACTTGCTATAAGAATAGGATCCCAGTCCCTAGGACTTTAGATTACCCTGGACGAAACTCTGCAACATATATCTTGGACCTTCGACATTCCACATTGACTGGAAGACGGAAGAAATCTCCCTTGTGGTCAAGGAGTGACCACCCTGTTCAAACAGGCAACAAAAGCATCTTTGCCGGTCTGCATTTTCGAGGGTTCGCTGGATCCCGAAGAATCTGCAACACAGGACACGGAGTTCCAGATATCTCTGAAGCTGACCTGCGCTCCCAACAAAGCTGAGACCTCTAGCGGACACGAATGGCGTGGGACCGGAACTCTTGGACATCCTGCATTTTTGCAACTGCACCTACTTCCCGAGGTATCCCGAAGTTGTGCATTAGGATATTTGAAGCCCCTGCCCCGAGCATCTGCTGCACCGACGCTCAGAGGCCTACACTCCACGAGTGTCCCGTGGGCGCGCTTTGTGCATTTCCGCTCGAGGTCCCTTCGCTGTTCCTATTCCGTTGGCTAGCGAGCCCCCTGTTCAAACAATTTATTATTATCCAGAAGCAATTTACGAGTTCAGTCTGGAGTGATTTCTTATATTTTTGTTTAGCTTGACAGATTTGTTTTTTATACTGGCTGCGCATAATTATGACCTCAATGTGCTCTGTGGAATTTGATTGTGACTTAAGTAATTGTGCCTTTTTGCTAAATGTTTTTTTCAGTGTCTTTAGGGTTTTTGTGTACCATGGTTTAGGAGCCATGAACTTTATAGCTAAGATGCCTTGTTGGCTGCTGACAAGGGCAGAAGGTAACTTTTGTGCTAGGAATTCCCAGTCATTAATTGTATGGATTGAGGGCCAACCCTGGTGAGGTGATTGTGGTTTCCCATTATTATACTTCCTGGCAATTCCTGAGCTCCATTGGACCGGTCTCCAGTTAGATTGCAAGTCTTTTGAGCCAATAACTCTTAGGGCCCAATTACGATGTCGTCCGGAAGTCCTCTGGATGGGATTTGGTATTGCAGAATCCGATTCGGAACCCTTGTTTTAGAACGAATCGTACACAGCTCCAATGACCGATTACAATGCCCAGAAAACGTTTGTAAATATAATAAGTCCACTTGTAAAGCGCCATGGTTACACTAATGCCAGTGTGTCCCTGCGCTGCGGTAAGAATAGCCGTGGTCAACCCAGAACCCCTCTGACTTATCCTTGAGGAAAAAGATGTGTTTTTAATTTTTTCCTAAAACATTTTTCTTGGGTCTCCATCCGGAGCTCCATCGGGAGGGCATTCCAATGTTTAGCCGCCAATAGGCGAAAGGATCTGCCACCCATTCTCGCCTTTGTTATGGCCGGCACACATACCAGACCAACCCCACCCGACCTCAACAGACGTGAGGGAATGTGCGGGGACACAAGGTCTGCCAGATACGCAGGAGCCTTTCCCTGCAAAATCTTATGGCAGACACAGAGTGCTTTAAAGGCGACTCTTTCTTTAATTGGGAGCCAATAAAGTGCCGCCCGTGCTGCCATGGCTGAAGATCTTCTCGGGCGTCTCAGAATAAGGTGGGCTGCTGCATTCTGCACTCCCTGCAGACGCAGCAATCATCTGGCTGGTGCGCCTAGATACAAGATGTTCCCGTAGTCTAGGCGAGAAGTCACTAGTGCATGGACTAGTGTCTTCCTAGCTGCCATGGGAAGTAGGTCCAAGGTTTTTTTCAGGACCTTCAGAATTCCGAAGCACGTCCCTGCCACCCGCCTAGTTTGGTAGTCAAAAGAAAGGTTAGGATCTAGCCAAACTCCCAGGTTTTTTGCCTGTGCACATGGTGTAGGTACCGCCCCCAGGTTCTGAGGCCACCATGCCGACGACCACACAGTTGGGGCCCTCCCCACCACCAGCACCTCCGTCTTATCACCATTCAGCCTCAGGCAGTTATCCGCCATCCATGCAGCCAATTCTTGCATGCATGCCCTGAAGCTGAAGGCGGCCGACTCCGGCGCCTGGGTTAGGGAGACCACCAGCTGTGTGTCGTCCGCATAGGATACGATCCCGATCCCAAACCTCTCCGCAATCCCCGCCACAGGAGCAACATAGATATTAAACAGGGTCGGGCTCAGGGTCGATCCCTGCGTCACTCCTTGTCTCAGCTTGATGACCCGGGAGTAGTATTCGCCATGTCTCACCTGGAAGCACCGCCCCGACAGAAAAGATTTTAACCAGCCCAAGGCTGTGCCCGACACCCCACCTTTCTGCAAGCATTGTACCAGGGTGTGGTGGGCTACAGTGTCAAAGGCGGCACTTAAGTCTAGCAAAATTAAGGCCGCCGTTTGACCAGCATCCACAAATTGTCGGATGGACTCAGTGGCAAAAAGTAGAGCCGATTCGGTTGAATATCTGGCTCGAAAGCCAGACTGGGTAGGGTGCAGAAGCTCATGTTCCTCCTTGTGGGTCGTTAGTTGTACATTCACCACTTTTTCAGCCACCTTCAGCGAAGTATGGCAAAAGGTAGAGAGGGCGTAAGTTGCCTAAACGCTCTAACCCAAGGTGCGGTTTCTTCGGGAGCGGCAGAACCACAGCTTCCTTCCAGCAGCCAGGGACGCAACAAGTATCAAAGGAGGTCGTCACCAGGTGCCTTATAAAAGGCTCTAGGCGTTCCAAACTCCCCTTTAACCTTGTAGGCAGAGCTGGGTCCTTAGGAGAACCGAACTTAATGCTGCTACAGATTTTAATCAGTTGTTCCGGGGGAGATGTCGAGAATTCCTTCAGCCCTCCTCCTTCCTACATAAGTACTCCATCTTCCATCTTGTGCAGTCCGAATCGGTTCCGAAAGGCATTCTGACAGCCCTTGTCTTTTGGAACCGAATCGTACAGCTCTATGGACACGGTTTCCGAACAAGCAAGTGTGATGACCGATTCGGACAGCCGTTCCGATTCGGTCTGCCTGACACAAAACAGCTGTTGGAATCTCTTTTTGGGGGCCCGTTGTGGGCCTGCTTCACCCATAGGCGTCCGATTGGGGCCCGTGGGGGTACTGTTGCGGGTTAGCACATGCTTCCTGCGAGTGGCCAGTCTTTAGTATGATAAAGGCAGTTCTGGTGACTTGTTGGTGGATTTCCAGTCCCTTGACAAGATCCACCCTCATCTTCTCCGCTCCAGTGCAAGCCCGTCCGGAGGAAGGAAGTGTGGAAAAGAAAGCAGAGAAAAGGGAACGTGGTGTAAATATGGTGCTCTATCACACGACGTTGGAGGAGGGGGGAGTGAGGGGTCACACGGCGCACATCACTTATAAGTAAGTGAGGAAAAGTGCTCAAGGAGGGAATACCTGGAAACGGGGACTCTGCTTTTCAACTATCTGGTCTCTCCCTTTTTCCCACCCACCCCGCAAAACGCTTGCGTACCTGGGAGAGCCACACTCCTCCGGGAGCGTGGCTGGGCGAAGCACGGGACCGTTGGCCTCCTGGCTCCCTGTCGTCTCGTGACCTGACCTTGCTGTCTCCACTCCTTCACTCGACATGATTCAGTTTGCTTCTCTCTCGCCTCCGTCTGCTTCCTCGACTCCTCCGGTGATGACACACACGGACTTTCGCCTTCCTTCTCTCTTTGTGGGCCAGGCCTCCTCGTCGTCATTACTGGGGGATGTGGCTTCCGGACCAATCTTCCCAGTTAAAGGGACAGTGTACTGCTTCCTCCTCCTCGTCGTAGGCTCGTACATCAGTGCACTTCCACTCCTCCTGTTGTTGAAACAGAAGAGGGGAAACTGAGGCTTTCACATCCTCCCAGTCCACTGGTCGTTCAGTCCCCTGGCTGGTCGTACCCCCCAGTTACAGGTACCCAAGGGACCCCTCTTCCCAGTCATGCACAATGTGGCAGGCACCATGGTGTGCCCGCCATAGGGCTTCCCCAACCACCCCTTTTTTCAATGGCAGCCTTTGTTCTCGTTCGGAACACAGGCTCCCATTGAAGTCAATGCAAGTCCAACCGAACGATGTTGGGAAGCATCTTGAACGATCTTTCAGACACGCAAAATCCAATTAATTCGGAAAGCATTCCAGAACCAATTCGGTTGGACTGCTTTCCGGACGACATCGTAATTGGCCCCTTAGTGTGGTATGGGCATTGATGGAGGTTTTTATGGAACAGCATACTGTTTGTTTGGTTAGTCTAAAACTCCACTGAGTGTCCAGTGTAATGTAGAATACTGACCCTGTGCCCTACTTAGGAAGTCTGAGCAATTCTTATACTTCTAGTTGATAGTAGACAATTCTGCCATTCTTTATAGGGCACAACCCTCACTGACACTATTTCTAGTTGGAGCTTATTTTTGTAGCTGAAATACTACCTGCTTTACCGATGTGTTAAATTCCTAGAGCCATAGATCTGAAAGAGACACGTTAGTGATAGATTCCTTACCTTCGAATATCCCTAGGTGTCAGACTGGATCCTTAAAGTTTTTCGTCAGCAGTACAACTGCGCGTCGGTAGGTGGCGTTGTGCGGCTTCCCGTCCGTTGCTGGCATTGTAAGCGCCTAGATGACGTCACGGAGACTACTTATGTGCCACCAATGTGCGTTAACGTCAGTTCTTTCTTGTTCTGTTCCAGCAAGCGCAGATCCTGTTAGAGCACGTACCCTAGACACTTTTTGACTAACTTTTTGAGACTTTTTTGTCTCCTCTTTTTCAGTCTTTGACTCCTGGTGCCAAGTAGGGATGCCTGGGTTTAAATCCTGTGGGACCTGTCGCCGTACAATGTCGGTGGCCGACTCCCATGGCATTTGCCTTTACTGTCTGGAGCGCGACCATGACTCGTGGTCATGTTCCGACTGTCTGGCCATGGCTCCGAAGGCTTTGCGGGAGCGGTCCCGAAAGCTGCTGGAGGCCAAGCAGTCGTCTCCGCGCCCTTCAAGGTCCAGGGGTGGCTCAAGGGACCTTCCGCGGAGCCCTCATCATCGCTCCTCGGGTCGAAGTCTTCGCCCTCGGAATCGGGTAAGAGACGTCACAAGAAAAAGTCGAAGAAGCGTGTTCGCTCTCCGACATCCCACCATCGGTCTTTGGATGCAGACGAGGGGGCCTAGGGTCCTTCCCCTGCGGCTCCGTTAGAGCCTGGGAGTCCCACGGCCTACCCGCCTTATCTGGGTCCGTCGGCGACTCCGGCCCAGGTGCAAGAGTTTCTTGCCGCCATGGACCGACTTTTCTGGCCTAGGGCTCCTGCCGGCGCGCCTTCAGGCCCCGCGGTCCCTATGGAGGGCCTTTGCTTGCCACCGGTTCAGTCGGCTCCAGCCCCGGCGCCCCAAGGTCGTCCGCCGGTGGCTCCGGCTCCACCCTCCTAGTGCCCTTCGCCAGCGGCTCCGGCCCCGGCACCCCCTGCGGCTGCGTTCCCGTCGCCAACATGGTCTCCGTTCGTCCCACTGCCACCCTTGCCCGAATTTCCGGGCAATTTTGCCCCGGCTTGGGACCCAAATTGGGACATGGAGTTGGATCAGCGCCGACGCCGTTGGGGCATTTGTTTTCCCCTGTGCCTGTCCTGCCTCTGCCGCCTGACCCTGGCCAGTGTAGGAGGGGGATGACTGGGAGGGGTTGGAGGACCCTCTTGTGCGAGTCCGAACATGAGTGGGCAGAGAAATCGGAGGGTGTAGGTGGCCTTGACCTCTCCTCGCAGCCTGGATTTATGTCTCCTCCCACTGTCATGGAGGAGGGCACCAAATATACTGTGGTGCTCCATAGAGCAGCTGAGGCCCTTGACCTCGATCCGCCTACTGTCCCTCATAAGACGAACCTCCTCACTGAAGTGCTTCAGCCGGCGGCAAGTTCAATGGAACCTCTGCTTCCGTTTAATGAGGCCTTGACGGATGTTTTGTTAAGCACCTGGTCTAGACCAGCCACAGGGGTTCCTGTGGATAAGAACGTGGCTAGGCGTAATTGCCCGGCATCAGGGTGACCCTGCCTTTTTGACAAATCATCCGAGTCCGGAGAGCCTAGTCATCCAGGCCTCCACTTCCCAGAGTGCGTTCCTTACTGCCCCGTCGGATAAGGAATTGAAAAAGCTGGAGCAGTTTGGCAAGATGTTATTTTCCTCTGCCAGCTTGGGGCTGTGGTCAGTCAACACCGCATGCCTCCTGGGCTGCTACTCTCACGCTGTGTGGGACACAGTGGCGCAGACACTGCCCCAGTGCCTGGAAGAGGTTCGGGCTGTACTTTCCCAAGCTGTTTCGGAGGGGAAGGATGCCGCAAAGTTCACCATTCGGTATGGGCTGGACACCGCGGACTCTTTAGGGAGAGTGATCTCCACGACAGTGGCCCTGCGTCGCCATGCCTGGCTCCGGCCCACTGCCTTTTGATGGTACTCGGCTGTTTGGCGATAAGGCAGAGCGTGTGCTGGAGCGTTTGAAAGACTCTCGGACTACAGCCAAGTCCTTGGGTCTCTCCACCACACGCCTGCCCATGTCTACCTCTTTTGTTTCTTTCGTGGCCACGGAAGGGGCGCCCCTCCACGTTCGTTCAGCCAGAAGCCTGCGTAGAATGAACCTCACCGCGGGCGTGGAGGCCGCCGTGGCGGCAGAGGGGGCCAGCTCGCGGGTCAGTCCTCCTCTGCTCCCGCAGCATCCGGATCGAAGCTTTCCTAGTCCGAGCTTTGGGGTGCACACCACGCTGGTGGGTGGCAGGATTCAACATCACCTCCCCCACTGGCATTCTGTCACTTCGGACAGGTGGGTGCTGCAAATTGTCCGAAGGGGTTTCTCCCTCCCCTTCGAGTCTACCCCCCCAGCCATGCCACCTCAGTTCCACCGCATGTCGGGAGGATCACTTTGCGCTTCTCTAGCAGGAAGTCACGGCCCTCCTGGCCAAGGGGGCCATCGAGCGCGTTCCTGGGCCAGAAGTAGGACGTGGTTGTTATTCTCACTACTTTCTGGTCCCCAAGAAGGACAAAGCGGGCCTGTGCCCCATTTTGGACCTCAGGAACTTTAATCGCTTCCTCTGGTAGGAGAAATTCAAGATGTTGACTCTGGCTCAGGTCGTGGCTGCCCTCGACCCTGGAGACTGGATGGTAGCATTGGACTTGCAGGACGCATATTTTCACATCCCCGTCCTGCCGGGCCACTGGCGCTACTTGCGGTTACCGGTAGGCCAAGAGCATTTTCAGTTTGCCGTGCTCCCCTTTGGCCTTATCAGCGCCCCTCGGGTGTTCACGAAAGTGATGGCAGTGGTCGCAGCTCATCTGCGCAGGTCAGGGGTGTCAGTCTTCCCCTACCTCGACGACTGGTTGTTGAAGGCGGGCTCGGCCCAGACAGTCGTCACCCACCTTCAGACTACGGCTGACCTCCTGCATTTGCTGGGGTTCTCCATCAATGTGCGCATATGAGTCCCTCTCAGACGCTCCCCTTTATTGGAGCGGTTCTGGATTCAGTGCGGTTTCGGGTTTATCCTCCCAAACAGTGAGTCTGGGATATTCATGCTATGATTCCGATCTTTCAGCCGCTATCCCTGGTTTCAGTCAGGTTTACCCTCCGGCTCCTGGGCTTGATGGCCTACTGCATCCTGCTCCTGCATCCTGCTAGTGTAACATGCCAGATGGCATATGCGGGCTCTGCATTGGGACCTGAAGTTTCAGTGGGCTAAGCATCAGGGAAACCTGTCCGATCACGTGCAGATCTCGGATGGCACTGCACGTCAATTGCAGTGGTGGCTCGCGAATCGTGATTGGGTCAATGGCAGATACCTCTTCCTTCTCCTATCGTAGCACACAGTGGTGACTGATGCGTCCCTCCAGGGATGGGGAGGCCACTTGGGAGAGGCGGAGATCAGAGGCCTCTGGTCTCCGGCGGCACCCCGGCTCCATATCAGCCTTTTGGAACTTTTGCCGATGCCGAAGCTTGTTTCCGGTCCAGGGAAGACATGGCTTGGCAGTTCGGGCTGGACTGTTCCCATGAGGCACAGGGTCAGACTGATTTGCATATAGCCATGTCTGAACTGGGGTGGCAGAGTGGGCTAAAGAACGGTGATGGATCAAACCCAGATCTTTTGACTGGGTGTGAGTGTTTGATTGATTCAGATGCTCCGTCCATTACCACCCCCTTTTGTACTACTCCCCCAGGGGGGCGGCTTCTTCGTAAGCACCCGATGGGCCCTCTCGACCACAAAGCACGCCAAAATCTTGTCAGCTGACAACAGATCCTTGAGCCATAAGGTGAGGAAATGATACATGGCTCCGCCCTCGCAACCCTTCGGAAAGCCAACGAAGCGGAGGTTATTGCGCCTGGTGCGGCCTTCTGCGTCTTCGGCCCGGGTCGCCATCTCTTGGGAGATCACAGTCAATTTATTAATGTGGCATTGGAGGGTCTGCAAGGTATCTTCCATAGACGACACCCACGTCTCCTCCTCGGTGATTCGGTCAACCGCTTTGCATAGATCCTGCCGCAGAAATGTGACCTCGGTGCCCACTGAGCCAATTTTGGCCTCCAGCGTGTCCCTTGAATCGGTAATGGCCGTAAGTAAGGCTGCATTATCCGGAAGGTAGTCCGACAAAGGGATGTATGACGTTATAACGCATACTATTACTCCGCAGACCATTACAACGCGACTTTTACTCCGCATACCGTTACAACGCATAGCGCCTTGGGGCGCTGGATAGTGGTAAGTATAATTTTCTATTCCAACACCAGTCCCCGTGGACACTAGGGAAGGTGTTGGATAGAAAATTAAACTTATTCCCTATCCTACAGCGCCCCCCAGCGCAATGCGTTGTAACGGTATGCGGAGTAAAAGTCACGTTGTAATGGTAGTGCGGAGTAAAAAATGCGTTGTAACAGGTGTATACCCCGACAAAGGCCCCCCACTAGCAGACATCGCAAACTGGCCCAGGGTGCTCTGTTTCAGGCCAGTGGCGCCCGGCTTATCCTTCCCCATTTCGTAATCAACAGGTCACAGTTCCTATCACCTCTGGGGAAAGAGAACTTGATCCGCTGGGGTACACTGGATCACAAGGGCACCAAACTGTCACCTTGGGAACCTCTCCAGGGGCGCCCCGCGGCTTGTCCTCATGGAATCTATCTACCACCAAGTCGCAAGCCGCACTGGATCTAATCCGGCCGCTTTCGCAACCAGCCGCAGACAGCCAAGTACGCCCCTCTAATGGGACCTAGCTCGCCCGACCACTAGCGCACGGGGCACACCTGATAGACAGCGTCTGTGATCTGCGCCTCCTTCAGAAACGGGAAATGCCAGGTGCAGGTTAACGCCCATCTCCCGGTGGCTCCACACTGAGGTAGATCTCTTCCAGGGCCTCCATCATAAGGCACGAACCAGCGGCGCCAGCAAACTGCGAAGGCCGGTAACACCAGCCCCTCTATCTGTAGGCTTCTGGAAATTCAAAATGGCGGCAGGCGAGTGCCCCCCCGGGGCCCAGGTCCAGGCCCCAAACAGCAGTTAGCTTCAAATGCGCAGGTGACCAAAACAGCCTGGTTCCCAATGAATCCAGCAGGGAACCTGATCGATGGCAGGCTTGATGACCTGAGCGGCAGCTCGATCCAAATTATCGGGCAGGCTCCACGCCGCTCACCCGTAACAGCAGGGCTTCCAGTGAGGCCCAGACGCGAGCGAGGGACCGCGCCTCATCGCCCATTGCCTTGGTGCCCCACCAGGGAGAGGCCTTGCACTGGGGTCCCCATGGACGCGGCCTACATTACCCCTTCCCCCAGCCTCGAGGCCCCAAAGTAGACGTTCCCCCTTGTCAACCAGCGCCCAGGTCGGAGCAAGCCCCACAGCCACAGGAGAAAAACCCAGCCGGGCTCACAGAGCCCCTCCCTAGCCCGAGACCCAGCCGGCAACCGAAACCGCCCCACAGGGAGGCACCGAGAGGGCGAGGACACTCCCGCCCCTACCAAGCCCCCCAGCAGTCCCTCCTACTTCAGCCCGGGACAGGACCAGCCCAGGCCCGGACACGAACACAGTGTCCTTGTGGGTCCAACAGCCAGGAAGGGGGAAGCCGAGCTCCAGCCGCGGCGCCCTTCTCCCAATCAGCACTCTCGCCCTCAATCGGGCCTCCAAAGATTATTTTTCGGCTCCGATGCCACGGCCGCCGTCTCCTCCGTCATTCACTCCGAGGATGACCTGGAAACGGGTTGAGTGGGGTAGGATTAATGACGGATTTAGGTGGCGGGTGCTGGAGCTCCTTCAAGCTGCGTCCGCCATGCTTGCTGGACAAGCACTCCTCCCCCCCTGTCCTTGTGTTTAACTGAAAGTGTTCAAGTATGGCTTCCCTGACCTCACATCGAAAGCCCGCATCTAAAAACGCGCAACACTGGGTATGTTTAGTGTCAGGAAGACCGGTGAATGGTCTGATAGTGTACTTGGCTGTTAATCGACTGAGAAGACAGCTAGTAGGAGGTGGGCGTGAGATACCAATGGTCTATTCCCGACCACGAACCGTTCGGGCTGAATAAAATGGGTAATCCCACACTGTAGGGTCATGAGCCCTCCAGGGGTCCCTGAGAAGAGAGGACTGCAGTAGTGAGGTGAGCACTTGTACCGCATGCGGTTTGGTGGTTTGCTCTATACTCCTCATGTCCATTGCGGGGTCCAGGGTGAGATTGAAGTCTTTCCCCATCAGTATGTTATCAATATCAAATTGTGCGATGTGTGTGGCTACTCTAGGAAAGAACTCGTAGAGTCTTCATTCATAGCATATGTATTAATCAATAGTAGCGGGTCATTTCCCATCACACCTGCCACCAGGAGAAACACCCCCTCCTCATTCGCCACCACCTCATGGACACAAAAAGGGAGTGCTTTGTGAACCAGAATGCATATGCCCCGTGAATATGTGCTATAGTTGGCAAAGAATCGATTGGCACCCCCTGTTGTTGCAAATCGATGTGAGTGGAGTGGAGTGGAGCATAGTGATTCTCTTGTATAAATATCACCTGAATGGCATGTCTAGTCATATATGCCAGAAACTGGCACCCCTTTTGGGGGTTAGAGAACCCTCTAACGCTCCAGGACAGGCATTTCAATCATCGCAGTCCCTTGTTTCATGCCTGGTGGGGACATATATGCAGCATTGTACTAAATGTACCTCTACGCAAGTAGGCGATATGTTTATGACTGTTTAACCATATTATAATTAACCTTGGGCGTAGTTTGCGTAGTAGCGCTATGTGTAGCTGTGCGAAGTGCACTTCGCACGCTACGCGAACTGCGTAGTGCGGTAGGAAAAATGCTGTTCACACTGTGCAATCATTGCAAACTGCATCTTGCACAGTGCAAGCGGTCGTTTTCTGCAGCTCGAGTAGATTTGTACTCGAGCGGCAGCTTTCTCAACGCAGATTGGTAGTTTCTCATCGCGAGCGGTCGCGAGCATAGGCAACCACTCGCAATGAGAAACCTGACCTCCCAGCGTTGAGCATCTCGCTGTGAGGTTTATTTTCCACGCTCGCGATCGGCAACTTGATGTTGCTGATCTCGAATGAGGAAAAGTCTCGCCGGGATGTTGATTTTGCTTGCTTGCGGTCACCAACTTGACGTTGAGGACTACAAGCAAGCAAAAAATGCCGGCTACGCTACCCATTTTTGCACTGTGCTACGTGGAATTTGCGTAGTGCATAGTAGCCCAAACTACGCACGCTCCGCGAGCGTAGATTAGTACTGCGTCCAGGGTTAATTATAATTGCTCTGAAACATTTTAAATCATTCAATTTTTAGGTAACCTGAACCTCCTCCCACATCGGATACAACTAAACCAGCACCCAGTGAATTCCTTCATATCCCCGAAAATGGAAACTTCAATTCAAACATAACAGGAAATTTCCTAGGGGGGTAGGCGACACTGCTGGGAGACCGCCTATTAGAACCAAATGAGCATAAGTGTTCTGTGCCAGCATATAAATGTGGTGTTCGCAGGCTTTGGTCTTTACCACTACCCATTGCTATTGACTCGTCAGGCAACGGATGACCATCGGTGCCCACCCAGCTCAGTCTCCCCAGGCCGGTTTGGCACTGGCAATTGTTCAAATAAATGTCTATGAGTCCGCCGATTCGGATTTTGATCCTATTTCCTCTTCTTCTCCTTGTGGTCAGGATTTCCTCCTATTTTGGTGTTGTTTCCAAAACTTTGTGTCCTCTTCCGATGATTCAAAAATCTGCACCTTTCCATTCACCCGAATACGTAGTCGTGCCGGATAGAGAATGGCATAGCTCACATTATTCTTTTGCAATATTCGTTTAATGTCCCCAAAGTTCGGGCAGGCTTCTTTCACCAACTGTGTAAAGTCTGGGAATAGCGCCTGGTTAGAGCCCTGATATGTTATTGACCCTCGTTCTCGGGTGAGTTGAAGTGCCACATCTCGATCATGATATTTAAAGAGTCTTGCTTTTATTAATCTTGGAGGTGCCCCTGGTGCCGGTCGCCGCCCAAACGTTCTGTGTGCTCTCTCCACCGCAAACGTTCTGGAGAAAGCTTCTCTTCCGAATAGGTCTGTCAACCTTCTCAGCAAATGTGGATATAGGGTCAGTGTTCGTGGATTTGGCCAATCTAGCAATACCTATGTTGTCTCATTGGTGGCCAAAGCGATCACTGCCGGCCCCAGCAGTCCGTAGGCTCCCCGGAGCCGGAGGCCGTAATCACCGTAGCCCCGCTCGCCCGAGGCCCCGCCCTCAGGCTCACTCAAGAACCCTTTCATCTTGGGCCTCCGAAGGCAGCGTCAGGCCTCGGAGAGCCACAGCGCTGTCGCCATCTGGCCGATCGACCCCGTTTGTACCTCTAACTTTGCCTCTGTTAATGAGGCATCTGATCCTCTCACCATAACCATCCTAGAGAGGTGGTGGAGCGGCATGCAGCCGATAATGTTGTAGGCGTCTCCAGAGCTTCAGAGTCAGTCGGCCATCTTGTCCACTGGCACAGCCATGCCCCTCATTATAGGGAAGTTTTAATCCAAATTCCTAACCTACCTGAGGGTCTGCTCCTTCCACACCGGGTTCCATTAACATTTACAGGTGTGAACCCACATTTATGGATAGGCGACAAAGCCCAGGTCTGTTGAAAGAGACAAACATCATGACAAAAATTTCAATGGAAGAGCATTTGGCTGGATAAAATAACACTCACTAACCACTGGCTCTACAGCCGGAAAAGAGGAGACCGGAACAATCTGCTTGTGATGGGTAAATGAGCATTTCTCAGACCCAATGCATGTTGCATTTACACTAATTGACTTTCTCCCGACTGTAGAGGTCTGGCTCACTAATAGAGAATGAATAGCTGCTTTATTAGGACATAGAAGAGCAGTGGGGGTAAACGCATCAGTTCCATCAATGGAAGCCGGGGGTGTAACCAGTTAAACCAGTTTAAAAATTGATTGATTAGGGACATAACTGAACATTATAGAGACGAGTGCATACATGCATTTTAGACTGTATACAAGATGGTTTTAGGTAGTAATTCATACTAGGTGGATAAAGCACACTGATTTCTAGAAATCTTAGAGCCTTTCTGTTCCAGTTCACCAGACCTGACCCTGGCAAGAAATCCCCAAAAATCGTATAGATAGAAATAACTAAGGTGCAGAAAAATAAATAACCTAATTCAATACACATGTTGTTGGAAGAGATAAGGTAACAGGTAGGTGCTAAGGAAATATACTCTCTGAAAAAGAGGTGATTTAATCCTTGATGTCAACTCAGCATTTCTGAGAGTTGCTTGGCATGATGGTCTCATGAATAGCCAAGAAATTAAGGGCGTCTTGAGACTCAGGAAAGAAAGCAACACTATTCTTGTCTTGGAAAAGGAGTAGGATAAGGTTAGAGGTAATAAAGGCAACCATAGAGGTGAACTAAGTAACAAAGACCTTTGGCGAATGAATGTAAACGTACCTGGTATCTTAAAATTGAAGAGGGGTGAAAATTAGGAAATAACAGGCAGATTCATCAAACTAAAATTTGCTCGCAAAGGGCCGGATTCTGAGAATCTGGCCCTTTGCGAGCGCTATTTTTGCATTTGGGATTCATCATCCCCATCCCAAATGCAAAAATCGCAATTCTAGAAATTGCTAAATTGCGATTAATTGCATTTAAGGAATCTCAATTTGAGATTCCTTAAATGCAATTCATGAACCATTTTAAAATTGCGAATTCGCAATCTGGGGCCGCTATTTACCGCGAAGTCTAACTACGTGGTAAATAGCAAAAACTTTGAAAAATGCACTAAAGTGCATTTTTCAAAGTTTCATGTTGCGCACACACATGCCCTAAGGTCATGTGTGTGCGCAACATATGTGCACACATCAATTTCAGGGGTGCAACAGGGTGTCCCCCTTGAAATCGCAATCTCAATTTGCGAATCGCTAATTGCGATTAGCAAATTGAGATTATCTTCTCATTCATTCCTATGGGCCTCTAGGCCCATTGGAATGAATGGGGAGATATTCCTTAAGGAATTATTAGAAATCGCTATTTTTTAAGTGATTTCTTGATGAATAGCATTTTGCTATTCCTTAATAGCGAATCGGTATTTTTCGCTATTAAGGAATAGCAAAATGTGTTCTTGATGAATCTGGGGGTAGGTGCACAAATTGCAGTAGTCTACGGGAATAATATAATGTAACATAAAAGTAACAGAGATTTATTTCTCTCTACATTGTAAGTTTAATGTTAAAACTGTTTCATATCAGTGAGGGTAATATAACCAACGTGAATTCTCCAATTGATGTGGTGTCAGTACTGGGTTTGTGGGGTGTTATCTGGATCTCCTCATAAGAAAATTTACTTTTACGCTCTGGTGTCTATATGTTGTGAAGGCTACCATTCGTCACAATAACAAACAGGGACCAGTAATACAGGGACTCTTCCAGGGATGGTATGTTCTATACAAATGAATCGCTGATCCAGTAGGTGAGAAAAAAAGACATGTTCATTTAACCCATCATCATTTTGACACAGACTTCCTAAGAGACCTATATCTTAAGAAGATACAGTATACTGAACTTAGAAGCGATTGTTAGAGTTCTTTTTGTTTAAGGGAATGGCAGTTATTTTAATAGAGAGCTAGGCATTACGTGTCACCACATGCCTGCAATAGGAGCATAGACAGATGTTTACAAATGCAGAGGGGTAGCAGGAAACATTAGTGTTACAATAAGGCATACTATACAATGCTTCATGATTAGTGAATTTACATACTGTATTTTCTTTATGTTGCAGGTTCAATGAGGGGTTGGAATTGAATGAAGACATGTGCAGTGACATTAGCAGGGAATGAGTTCTTTTGAATGGTAGGGCTGATTTGGTCATCCTAGGTGGGGAAAGCTGTTCCAGAGAGAATGAGTGGAGACATAAGAGGCTTGTTTTGCTGTTTTCTTTCTTCTTGATTTTGGGAACTTCAAGGATCAGAAAGTTGGTACTGTAGGTGGTAGAAGCACAGCAGTGAAGAAATGTTTTTCTGCCAGGTTGTCAGGTTTTGCATATGTATGGCCTTGTAGAGAATGCCTATAGATTAATATTTCATTCAGGCTACCAAAAGGAGCAAGCAAGGTTTATGACTGTAAAGAAGATACAGTAAAAATGTAGTTCTTCAGATATTAGCTGAGTTGTTGCTATTAGGGTATCTTTGAGTGACATAAATGTGAAGTTGATGAGGCCAGTAAAGAGAAAAGTACTGTCTCTGTCAGGTGAGGATAGGAAGAACGCATGTAGTCTTCTGTATGTTTGTGGTCATCTTTTGTATTGTTCTGTACAGCTTATTCCAAGCTGGTCAGGATTATTCTTTTTGCCGCTTAGCGATGCAACTTTTGCCTTTTTTAATGCTTTAACTATTTTTATCTGTTTCAACTGTTGACTTTATTTTTTTGTGGCACAAGAGGAACTGTGGTTATCGGCTAATAAAACATTTCTTAGCTATCATAAAACAAAGTTTCAATTATATTAAGGATGCGAAGGTGAGGATTGTGCTTTCTTTCTTTTTTATTAACAGCAGACAAGAAAAAAACATTAGAAACTACAAATCCCATGAACACAAGGGGTTAAGTTCATTGAGTTCAACAAATGTCAACTAATTCGGACATCACAAGAACAACATAGATCCTCCACCAAGTCCTTCCTTCCTTTCTCTTTCTTCGCACGACAAACGCCCAAATCAACCATTATTCCTGTTTACCCGAATTGTTTCCTGTAATAGAGACAAGAGGATTGAGACCGTATCACTAAACTTCGGTCTTTCGATTCTAATGCTTGAACAATTTATTCAAGACTATACCTAGCCTTTAATAACAACATTATTGGAAAACATTAAAAAAACTATATTAGCAGAACAAGTATATAGAATTGCGATGATGTTCTCACGCTGATTACGGAGACCTACATAGATCCAGGGTGGGGACTCCGGTCAGACCATGACCTCGAGCGGAGATGATCCTCGCCTCTGCATCCTTAATAGAATAAAAACTTTCCTATACAATAGCTCTGAAATGTTATATTCTATGTCACTACCGGAGGCGAGGATTATGTTAGTTCAAAGCTTATCCACCACCACCGATGCCATGCTATGAAGTGGCTTAAAAAAAGGTTCTTGAACACTGGGTCGAGGAGAAGTCAGCTGCGCTCATAATATCCTCCAGCCTGCCTCCCAATGAAAACGCCTTTGAAGCCATGGCACCCCTGATGGAGTGAGCCCTGAATGTATGTGTTGATGCCTGCTTCTTGCATCGCCCATCTGACCCATCGAGCGATGGTAGGGGAAGAGACTGCCCTGTGTGGTTTTGTGAGGGCGATAAGGAGTTGTCCCTCTACCTGAAGTCAGAGGTGATGATAATGATGATAAATTTGTTGAGCGTGACAAATGTCAAATGGTGCTGTCTTTGCTGCAATCAGAACAGAGGAAGGAAAACAATTAAACAGAGAACAACCAAGTTTTGAGACCCTTCCTGAATTTAAAGAGACTATTCTCTTTTTTCAACGTGATAGGCAAAGAATTCCAAAGGTTGGCCGTTGTGGCTGTGAAGCTCTTACCGCCCCATCTCACCTTGCTGACTCTGGGAGCAGTTATGTTTCTCAACTCGGCCGATCTAAGGGCTCTTGCAGGAGTGTACAGTTAAAGAAATTTCATCAGCTGTAGTGACCCCATGTTGTTGAGAAAATTGAAAGCGATACATAATAATATAAATTGGATCCTCTTGGCCACCGGTAGCCAGTGGAGTCTGATCAAAGCGGACGAGACTGAGTCTAATTTAGAGATTCCCTACAATAATCTTGCAGCTACGTTCTGGGCCATTTGAAGTTTGTTAATGCAACGCCGTGAAGCACTAGAAAAGAGGGTTTTACAGTAGTCGAGCCTTGAGGAGATCGACACTGAAACTACCGTCTACCTTAAATCCATAAGTATTATCGGGAGGATTTTCTTCAAAATATTCAGGATAAAGAAGCACACAGGGGTGGCAGTGTTGATTTGGGCTTCAAAAGAAAACTTGGTGTCAAACAAGACACCTCGGTGTTTGGCTGTAAGTACTGGCTTAGGCAGCAGGCCCAATTGGTCAGGCCATCCTCTATTTGTCCAAAATGAAGGGTTGTTCCCCAGCAGCAAGACTTTAGTCTTAGAAGAATTCAATTTCAGACAGTTGTCTGACATCCACTTTGCAATGTGGGTTATACAGTCGCAAAACCTGGTAGCCGTCTGGCTGACAGAGCTGCTCACCGAGACGATAATCTGTGTGTCGTCAGCATATGACACAAGGATGAAGCCATATCTTCTAACTAGACTAGCCAGCTGGGTGACGTTGTGATGAAGGAGTTTTAGGCTAAGGGAAGAACCCTGGGGAACCCCACAAGGCAACGCAAAGGGAGGTGACACCATGTTCCCCATAGCCACTTTCTAAGACCGCTCTGGCAAGAAGGAGCTTAAAAGGGATAGCGCATTGCCCCTGATACCGATGGTACACAGCCGGTCGCGCAGCAGCCCATGATTGACAATATCAAAGGCTGCTGACAGGTCTAGTAGGATCAGCGCTGCATTCCCCCAGTGTCTAGTATCAGCCTAAGCTCCTCTGTTGCCATGATGAGAGCCAACTCAGTGCTGTGCTGCGCGCGAAATCCAAATTGGGAGGGATCCAGGATGTCATTGTCCTTGATGAAAGCAGAAAGTTCTGTGTTTATAGCTTTTTCAATTACTTTTGCGGGGAATGGAAGTATAGAGATTTTTCTGTAATTGAGAATTCCTTGACATCCAAATTAGGTTTTTTCAACAACGGAAGTATGGAGGCTTTTTTCCAATCTGATGGAAAGAGTCCTGTTGTAAACATTAAACTAAAGAGCTCAGTTGAAGGAATAAATATGATTTCTGGCGAGAGATACAAGATTTTGTTTGGTCATGGGTCGAATGGAGAGCCAGATTTAGTAGCAGCTATCAGTAAAGAGGTTTGTTCGATTGTCAGTGTATTAAAACAGGAGAGGGTCGGGGGCCAGATTCGAAAGGAACTTGTGAAAGACCTAGAACTGACTGAGTCTTATCAACCTCAAGTGCTGATTGAACCGGGCTTTTATCCTGCTGTATAAACAAGTCAAAGACAGATTTGACCTTTTGTTGGAAGCATTCTGCTATTGCATTGCAGAATTCGTGACTGATACTGGTGTCAGGTATAGATGACAACTTTACAAGTTTCTTTACTGTCGTGAACAGGGTTTTGGGGCATCTGTTGGCTGCCAGAATTTTCTCAGAGAAGTAGGCAGCCTTTTCTCTGAGAATAAGTTTCTTGTAGGTTAAGAGCGAAGCCTTGTATTCCAATCGTGTAATTGCATTGTCATTTAGTCTCCACTTTCTCTCAGATTTGCGACATTGCTGATTCTGAGCTTTTAAAGTGTCATTGAACCATGGTTCTGATGGGGTTCTAGGCTAGCCAAGTCAACGCTGTATCCAGCCAGGAACAAAATTGTGTGGCGGCTTGATCGGGCTTAGTAGACAGTTTTGGCAGTGTTTTTAAGAGAGTAGTGTTTAGAGAGCCAGCCTCTACTTTCTTCCAGGGGAAACTCATATAGAGTTTTCTGGGTGTTTTGAAACAATTTGTTTTTCGGCCGTGTTAAATCAAATAAGATGGCCTTATGGCCTGACCAGATCAAAGGCAGGACTCCACTTCAACTTAGCAGGGGAGTGTCTGAGAAGATACCATCTAAACAGTGTCCAGCATTGTGTGTTGGCCCCTTGACATATTGGCACTTCCCTGCGCTGTCCATTAGATCTGGTAATAATTTGGTATCGGGATTGTCAAGATTTTCTAGGTGGATATTAAAATCCCCTAGCATCGTAAAGTTAGGATGGTCTATTTTATGAGCTAACAAGGTGCCCAGGTTATCTAGGAAAGCGGTCTTGATTTCTGATAGATACATCTGCCTTGTGGATTCCTCTCCTTGTGAATATCCCCCTTGCGCTAGCAACGTTCGGAATTTTTCTTTGTAGCACGCCGGCGTGGGCGACGTCACAGGTACGCGGCATCGCGCGCGACTCCGTCTGACGTCACCGACCCCTTATTAGGCCTACGTCGGCGTGATGACATCAGTTCCGCCCTTTTTTCCGTGCCTTTGAGGCACCCCGGACGGACCAATGATAGCAAATATACATATATACAATGTACATAGTACATACAAATCAGAACAGCACACATAGTACGAAGCAAAGGCATCAAAAACCCAATATATATCCAAATATAAATAAAAATATTCACAAACTCAGGTATAGCAGAGCGGACAACGGGGAGGCGGGTGGGTCAGTGAGGAATCCACAGGCAGATACTGTATCTACCAGAAAAAGCGTTACCGAAGGTAAGTAACTTGTTCTTCTGATAGATACATCTGCCTTGTGGATTCCTCACCTTGTGAATAGAGTCCCACAGCAGGCCCCACTCCCGGAGGAGGGTGTCCACTCTGCTACACCAGGAAATCTTGGAGGACAGAGTGCGCGAAGTGGCCGTCCCTCCTCACCTCGGTATCCAAGCAGTAGTTCTTCGCGAAAGTGTGGAGGGAGGCCAAAGTCGCGGCTCTGCAAATGTCCTCAACAGGTACACCTCTAGACAATGCAGAAGTAGCAGACCTTGCCCTGGTAGAATGAGCTCTTATACCCTCTGGAGGGTCCTTACCCGACAGAGAGTAGCAAATCTTGATGCACAGGATTATCCACCTGGAAAGTGTGCGCTTGTGCACCGATCTGCCCTTCCGACAGCCAGCAAAACCAACAAACAGCTGGTCATTAATCCGGAAGTCTTTAGTCCTATCCAAATAAAAAGACACCGCCCTCTTAGGGTCCAGACGGTGTAGTCTCTCTTCCTCCTTAGAAGGGTGAGGGGGAGGATAGAAGGTAGGAAGGGTAATGGACTGCCCTAGGTGGAAGGGAGTTACCACCTTAGGCAGAAAAGCAGCCCTGGTCCTAAGAACCATTCGTTCAGCATGAATGGTTAGGAATGGGGGCTTAGAACTAAGAGCTTGAAGCTCACTCACCCTCCTTGCCGAGGTGATTGCTACTAAGAAGACCTTCTTAAAAGACAAAAGCCTCATGGGACACTTGTGTAAGGGTTCGAAGGGAGAACCCATCAAGAATGTTAAGACAAGATTCAAATCCCATTGAGGCACGATAAAAGAAGAAGGAGGGAACTTATTCGTGAGGCCCTTCAGAAACCTCAAAACAACTGGAGATTTAAAAAGAGACGGCTGATCCGGCAAGCAGAGAAATGCCGATAACGCCGAAAGGTAACCTTTGACTGTGGCAACAGCAAATCCTTGCTGTGCCAAAGAGAGAGCAAACTGCAAAATATCAGACAGATGAGCCCTCAAGGGGTCAACAGCCTTCTCCCTACACCAAACAACAAATTTAGACCATCTATATGAATAGATGGACTTGGTGGAGTCACGCCTGGCCGAAAGAATGACATCCACCACATCATGAGGGAGAGAAAAAGAGTTCAGGTTGCCCCGTTCAATCTCCAGGCATGAAGGTGTAATGTCTGGAGGTGGGGGTGTAGAACCTGCCCCTCCATCTGAGAGAGGAGGTCTGCCCTGAGAGGGAGACGGAGCGGCGGGTGAGAGGAGAGGTGGAGAAGGTCCGTGTACCACACCCTTCTTGGCCAATCCGGGGCGACCAATATGACTTGGGCCCGGTCCTGGCGAATCTTCCTCAGAACCCGAGGAATTAAGGGTATGGGGGGAAACGCGTAAAGGAGTTGATTTCCCCAACTCAACTGAAACGCGTCCCCCAAAGCTCCTTGCATCGGATACTGGAGACTGCAGAATGACAGGCAATGAGCGTTCTCGTGAGTAGCAAATAGGTCCACCCGAGGAATCCCCCACATCTGAAAGATGTCGTGAACAACCTCCGGGTGAAGCCTCCACTCGTGATCGGCAGAGAACTGCCGACTGAGAACGTCTGCACGAACGTTCAGAACTCCCGCCAGATGATTTGGCATCAGACAAATCTGGTGGTCCTGAACCCAGAACCAGAGACGCAGAGCCTCTCTGCTGAGACACTGCGAACCTACTCCTCCCTGTTTGTTGATGTACCACATCGCGGTCGTGTTGTCCGTCAGGACTTGAACTGACTGACCGCGAAGGGAAGGGAGGAAGGCCTTGAGCGCCAAACGTATCGCCCGTAACTGTAGAAGGTTGATGTGAAGCAACCTTTCCTCTGGAGACCAAAGACCTTTGACCTCCAGATCCCCCAGATGAGCACCCCACCCGAGAGTGGATGCATCCGTTATCACTGTGGCCACCGATGGAGGCAGCTGGAAAGGCTTCCCCTGAGAAAGATTTCTTTCCACACTCCACCAAGACTGATCCGCCGCAGTTTCTCTGGAGATCCTCACAGACTCCCTGAGATCTCCATTGTGCAGATACCACTGCCTGCGGAGACACCACTGGAGTGCCCTCATGTGCCAGCGTGCATGGTTGACCAACAGAATGCAAGAAGCCATCAGACCGAGCAGGCGAAGGACCTTCAGGACTGGAACAACCGCTCCATTGAAAAATAAAGGAATCATTTCCTGTATGTCGCGAATCCTTTGAGGTGGAGGGAATGCACGACATACAGTAGTGTCCAGTACCGCACCTATGAACAGGTTGCGCTGGGAGGGCACCAGGTGAGATTTGGGTACATTTATCGAAAAACCCAACCTGTGTAACAACTGAGTTGTCTCTTGCAAATGGAGGAGCACCTTCCCTGGCGACTCTGCTTTGATGAGCCAGTCGTCCAGATACGGAAATACAGGAATCCCCGATCTTCTGAGATGTGCTGCCACCACCGCCATCACCTTGGTGAAAACTCGAGGCGCAGTAGTAAGTCCAAACGGGAGGACCGCAAACTGGTAGTGTTGCGAACCCACCGTAAAACGGAGATACTTCCTGTGCGACTTCAGGATAGGGATGTGAAAATAAGCATCCTGCAAGTCGATCGACACCATCCAGTCTTCTTCCAACAGCGCTTGAAGAACCTGCGCAAGAGTGAGCATCTTGAACTTTTCTTGTTTCAGATACAAGTTCAAGATCCTGAGATCCAAGATCGGCCGAAGCCTGCCATCTTTCTTGGGGATCAGAAAATACCGGGAGTAGCATCCCTGACCCCTCTCCTGCTCCGGAACCACCTCTATCGCACCCTTTCTGAACAGTGCCAGGACTTCTCCTGCAGGAGGAGCAGGTGGTCCTCCGAACAATAACCTTGGCAAGGAGGGTAATTGGGAGGAAATTGCCGAAAGGGAAGGGCATACCCATTTTCTACGAGATTGAGAACCCAAAGATCGGATGTAACCGATTCCCAATCCCGTAGAAAATGAGTAAGCCGACCCCCTACCGGACCCACATTATCCGGAATGGCGGATCTAGGGCTGCTTTGCTGCTGCAGGTGGGGGGTGGGTATTGGAAGAGGAAGTAGAGGAGGAGGAGGCTTGACGTCCACGTCCACGACCCTTCTGTCTACCTCTATAAGACTTGTACAGGGGGTTCTGCTGCTGCTGTTGCTTCTGTCCTTGCCTGAAAGGATGAAATGAAGATCTGCCAAAACCCCTGAACTTCCTGGGAGTAGTACCTCTCGACTGTAAACCCAAAGACCTAGCCGTCGCCCGGCTGTCTTTGAATCTCTCCAGAGCTGTGTCTGCTTTCTTTCCAAAGAGACCAACCCCATCGAAAGGTAAATCTAAAAGAGTTGCTTGTACATCAGAGGAAAACTCGGAGGATTTTAACCAAGCAGCCCGCACGCCCTCCCCTCCACTGACTACATCCTCCTCGGGGACCTCAATTTCCACCTGGAGAACAACAAGGACCGCAACACCACCGCCCTGCTGGAAAACCTCGCCAACCTCGGACTCAAGCAACTGGTCAACACCCCGACCCACTACGCCGGCCACACGCTTGAACCCGTCTTCTCTTGCAGCAAGTACATCACCTTCAGCCACGCCACCGGACTCCACTGGACCGACCACAGCTGCGTCCACTTCAGCTTCAAAAGATCCACGACCCACCACCACCCGCAACAGGTACCTCACAGGAATTGGAGCAAGATCAACGCAGACCAGCTCACCACCTCCCTCAGCCAGAGCCCACCCGCCAACACAACGGACCCCAACAAAGCAGCCCGCAACTTCACACAGTGGCTGACCGCCTGCGCCGACGACCTCGCGCCACTAAAGAACCCTCCCAGCAGACCCAGAAGCAAGAAGGCATCCTGGTTCACCGACGACCTCAAGGACTCCAAGAAGACCTGCCGCACCCTCGAGAAAGCCTGGCTCCTCGACCGGACCACCGACAACATGACCGCCCTCAAACACGCTACCCGCAAGCACCACCAGCTCATCCGCACCACCAAGAAGAAATCCCTGAAGGAACGACTGGACAACAACGCCCACGACAGCAAAGAGCTCTTCACTATCGTCAAGGAGTTCTCCAACCCCAGCACCGGCACCAACGACATCACTCCGTCACAAGACCTCTGCGACTCCCTCGCCTCGTTCTTCCACCGCAAGATCGCCGACATCCACAACAGCTTCGGCGCCCCACCCACGCACCCAACCGTCGAACCAATGCCCCCCACCGCCACCCTTCGCACCTGGACCACGGTGACCACCGAAGACACAGCCCGCACGATGAACACCATCCACTCCGGATCACCGACCGACCCCTGCCCACACCACGTCTTCAACAAGGTCGACTCCACCATCGCACCCCAACTCCGGAACATCATCAACGCCTCCTTCAATACCGCCACCTTCCCGGAGAGCTGGAAGCACGCCGAGATCAGCGCCCTCCTGAAGAAACCTACAGCGGACCCCACCGATCTCAAAAACTTCCGCCCATCTCGCTCCTCCCTTTTCCTGCTAAAGTCATCGAGAAGATCGTCAACAGACAGCTGACCGCCTTCCTCGAGACGAACGGATCCCTCGACCCCTCGCAGTCTGGCTTCAGAGCCAACCACAGCACCGAGACCGCCCTCATCGCAGCCACCGACGACATCCGGACCCTGCTCGACAAGGGGGAAACAGTGGCCCTCATCCTCCTGGACCTCTCCGCTGCGTTCGACACGGTCTGCCACCGCACCCTAGTCCAGCGCCTCAGCAACATCGGTATCCAAGAGAAGGCACTGGAGTGGATCATCTCGTTCCTCGCCGGATGAACACAAAGAGTCCGCCTCCCCCCGTTTCGCTCCGAGGCCACCGAAGTCATCTGCGGCGTCCCACAAGGATCTTCACTCAGCCCCACCCTCTTCAACATCTACATGAAACCTCTCGCAGCCATCGCACGCCAGCACAACCTCAACATCATCTCTTACGCCGGAGACACCCAGCTGATCCTCTCCCTCACCAGAGACCCCGACACCGCCAGAACCTGCCTACACGAAGGAATGAAAGACGTTGCCGAGTGGATGAAGGACAGCCGCCTGAAACTGAACTCGGACAAGACGGAAGTCCTCATCCTGGGATCTTCGCCCTCCGCCTGGGACGACTCCTGGTGGCCCCCAGCCCTGGGCACCGCACCCAAGCCAACCGACCACGCACGCAACCTGGGCTTCATCCTGGACCCCTCCCTCTCGATGACCAGACAAGTCAACGCCGTCTCCTCATCGTGCTTCAACACCCTGCGTATGCTTCGCAAGATCTTCCGCTGGATCCCGACCGAGACCAGGAAGACTGTCACCCAGGCACTCGTCACCAGCCGACTGGATTACGGAAACGCCCTTTACGCCGGAACCACAGCCAAGCTACAGAAAAGACTCCAGCGCATCCAGAACGCCTCCGCCCGACTCATCCTGGATGTCCCCCCGACGCAGCCACATCTCCAGCCACCTGAGGAACCTGCACTGGCTCCCCGTCGACAAGAGGATCACGTTCCGGCTCCTCACCCACGCACACAAGTCTCTCCACGACCTGGGCCCCAAGTTCCTCAACGACCGCCTGACCTTCTACACGCCCACCCGCCAGCTACGGTCCACCAGCCTCGCCCTCGCAGCCGTACCACGCATCCGAAGAGCCACCGCCGGAGGAAGATCCTTCTCTTACCTGGCTGCCAAGACTTGGAACTCCCTCCCCATCCACCTTCGGCTGACCCAGGACCATCTCGCCTTCAGGAAACAACTCAAGACCTGGCTGTTCGAGCAGTAGCATACCCCTCCCCCCAAGCGCCTTGAGACCCTCCCGGGTGAGTAGTGCGCTATACAAATGGCATGATTGATTGATTGATTCTGGTAGCCACCGAAGAACCCATTATTCTAGCCACGGAGTCAGCAGTGTCCATGCCACTCTGAATAACTTGACGGGCCGCAGCTTGAGTGTCCAAAACAACCTCATTAAAGTTCTTTCTGTCTTCTTCTGGAAGTTTAGCAGATAATTGTTTGACTGAGTCCATTAAGGCATGCACATATCTGCCGAGCAAACAAGTAGCATTCGTCGATTTTAAGGCCATGCTACCAGAGGAGAAGACTTTCTTAGCGGCCTGATCCAACTTTTTGGAGTCCTTATCTCCAGGAACTTGAGGAAAGGAGCCAGCTGATCGATTTGCACAAGCAGCCTGAACCACCAAACTCTCAGGCGAAGGGTGAGATGACAAGAATTCAGGATCTCCAGGAGCCACCCTATAACGTCTCGCCACCGATCTAGACACTGCAGGTGCAGACAAAGGCTTTTTCCAAACCTCCCGAATTGGTTCGGTCAGAGCATCAGTAAAAGGTAGAGTAGGTTCAACGATAGAAGAGGGCGAATGTAAGACCTCCGTGAGGATATTGGGCTTAAACTCAACTGTTGGCAGAGTTAAGTTTAGCAAATCAGCAGCCTTCCTAATTACCATATGATATGGAACAACATCCTTAGAGGGTGCATCCGAAACCACAGGTAACCCCCATTCCGGAGAAAGCTCAAGACTGCTAGCAGAATGAAGATCCTCAAAATAATCCTCATGCTCATGAAGTTCACCTTCCTCCATTTCAGATTCCACATATTCTTTTTCCTCAAGTAGACGCTGGGCTCTACGCCTCGACCATTCCATACGGACCGACGTCGACGGATTCGGTAACGACTCCGACAGAGTCGGGGCCGGCGTCGACCGAGGAGCTGGAGTCAGAGGAATAGGAACCGGCGTCGAGCCTCGATCTGAATCCCGAGGTCGATCCGGAGCCGGCGAAGCCGTGCGCGGAGTCGATGACCTCGGCGGCGCTGAACCGATCCAAGGAGGGCATGGAGTCGGCATGAAGGGTAGAAAAGGCGCCGGTGCATAAGCTTGGGGGACACCCAAGTTGAAAGACAAAGGAACCATAGGACCCGCAGGTGCTCCAGTGGAGTACATTGCCCTCGCATACACTCCATACATAGCATTTAGAAAATGCGATGGATCTTGACCAGGACCAGGAAAGGAAGGGTACGAACCCATTGGATTCGTAGGAGGTTGTATTGGATTCATCTCCTCTTGATCCTTTTGACCTTCTGGTTCATCTTCCGGAATCGGAGACTGAGGGACCTCCACGACATCTTCATGCTCCGAAGACTGACCCGAAGCCGGATTCGGATCCAGTTCCGGAACCGGTGTATGCTCTCGAAATCTTACCGGAGTGGCAGCATCAGCAGGAGATGGAGACACAAAGTCCTTGTGATGCTTTCGAGAAGACTTCTTCTTAGAGTCTGAAGAACCTGAATGATGGTGAGAGCTATGCTTCTTCCTCTTATGTCTTTTCTTCGAGGAACCCAAAGCATGTCCAGAAGCTGATTTCGAAACCGACTCCGATCTGGCTCTCGACCTCGATCGCGACCTCGATCGCGACTTCGACTTCGGTCTCGATCTGGAGTGTCTTGATCTTGATCTCGAAGATCTATCGGCTTCTTTACCTTTTATCTTGGCCAATAAAAGTTTTGCTTCTCTTTCACGCAGAGCCTTCGGATTCATTTTTGAGCAGGACCGGCAGCCCTTGACGTCGTGATCCGATCCCAAACACCATAAACAATCCTCGTGTGGATCAGTAATTGACATCATTCTGGCACACGAACCACACTGCTTAAATCCCGTTTTCCTCGACGACATCTTCGACGAAGAACAGAAATAGTAACAACAAAAAGAAACAAAGTTTCTATCTGTAACAACAGAAGATCCCTGAAACCATTAGCGTCGACGACGCGGAAAAAAGGGAACTGATGTCATCACGCCGACGTAGGCCCAATAAGGGGTCGGTGACGTCAGACGGAGTCGCGCGCGATGCCGCGTACCTGTGACGTCGCCCACGTCGGCGTGCTACAAAGAAAAATTCCGAACGTTGCTGGCGCAAGGGGGATATTCACAAGGTGAGGAATCCACAGGCAGATACTGTATCTAAAAGCGTTACCGAAGGTAAGTAACTTGTTCTTTGGGCGGGCGATAGAGTAAGATTCCATTCAATGAATGTTGACCAAGCAATTACATTTTAAAATCAAATGCTTTACAGTCTGTATTATCTAAGTTCATTTTAATACAGGATTTAAAGCTGGATTTGAGAATAAGGGCAATGCCCCCACCTTTCTTCCCTTCCCGGTCCATTTTGTGAATTGTGTACCCTACCGGTAAGGTCAACAATAGACCAGGGTCTTAGGAGGTGTAAACCCAGGTCTCTGTGACAGAGGCTATATCTATTTGATTAGCCGCAACAAACTCTCGAAATGCAATAGCGTTCTTGATTAGAGATCTCACATTGATCAGAGCACAAGATACTCCTCTGAGGTGTTCCTTGTTAACAGTGTGAGTTTGGGTGGTTGATGCAGTATGCAAGCTTGTTAGGCCGCATTTCAAGCATTGTACCCCACCCTGGGCTTTATGCAGCTCAAGGCGCGATTCAGAGCAGGTCTTACCCACCCATCTATTTCTTTACCATTTTTTTTTTAAACATATTTTTATTAGAGGTTTATGCCATTACACACCATTGGGTAGAACAAATCACAATGTCTTTACACCTTGGAGCAAGAGTCAACATGGCAAACAACATAATTCACACAATATTAATCCTAATGTAAGAGTTGTTTTACAGGAGCACACCCAATTTTGCTAGTACACATCTTGGTTATATTACAAGAAGAGGCATATCTCCCCAACCATATCCTAGTGCATGCAGTTCCAGTATTACCCATTTTGAGATCTTTTGTCATGTCCACCAATCACTGCATTCAGTACTACCAGTAAATGAAAATCTAAAACAGGAACCACCCCACCCCGTCCCTCACCCCTGAGGCTCAACATAAAAATAAATTACGTTATCATATACTCAGTCCAGTACTACCCATTCACTTTTTGGTACATATAAACAGTGTCCTGCCTGCCTTTATCAACCTCCCTGTACCAGGCCCAGAGCTCCAGCCCCACCGTTCTACAACGTGGTACAGGTCGCCCTAGAATATACATTAGGTACAGTATTCTGTTATGTCCAAAGCACCAAGCTCCTCCAACAGCCCACGGTGTTCCTCCCTTTTCAATTCCACTCCTTCGTCCCTACCCCATTTCAGTAACTCATGATACCAAGTTTTTAATGCTGGTGGCCTAGCCGCCTTCCAGTGCATTGTGATGTTTCGTTTAGCCAGTATTAGCGCCAAGTTATTAAACTTAGTTACCGGACTACCCTTCTTCCCTTTAGGGCCCAGTCCCAGCAGACAATATTCCAAGCTATCATTATTTCGTACTAGTGCTCTCTCTGACAGAATCTCACAGATCGCCCCCCCAGGACCGTCGTAGTCGCGGGCAATTCCACAGCATGTGTATCAAATCTTCTGCTTGTAACTAGCAACGCGGGCCTACATCCGAGGCATCGGGGTACATGGACTTCAGCTTGCTTGCTGTTAAATAGGCCCTATGCAATAGCATAAGTTGAATAAATTTAAATCTCGGGTTTCGCGACACTCTCCTGGGGTATTCCACCAATTTATCCCATTCTCTATCACTGAACTCCCTCCCTATATCCGTTTCCCACTTGCTTCTTAGGGGACCAAGGGATATTGTTTCTACCGTGCGGATGCCCCTATATAACCACCTAGTAAGATGACCTCCGTTACCCATTAAATGTTGCATTGTGACTAGTGCATTTGTGGCCGGTTCCACCCCTTCAGGCGCCCATGTAGTGCGTATGTAGTGTGACAAATTAGCATGTAGAAGAAACAACGTATTCGGCACTCCATTTTCTCGCATGAATCCATCATGTGGCATCATGATACCCTCCTTAAAAAATTCACCCACTGTGGGTACGCCCGCCGGTTCCCACAACTCTAACCTTCGCATTGTAATTCTGTCTACCTGAGTGGGGATCCCTAGCAGGGGTATAGTAGGGGGCGTACGGGGGCACCGCCTTGGTGTATCGTATAGAATGCCTCCAGTATAACAGTGCAATCTTTAAAAGGTGTGGTGCGTACGGTGGGATCTTGCTATTAGGCAACATCAGCGTATGTACTGCGCCCCTCTGCCACTCAGATGCGTCATCTCTATCTCCTGTAAGTTCCGCCCTGCCAGCCAATATGCCAGCCATTGCAGCTGGCTCGCGTAACAATAGGCCTTTATATTAGGGACTCCCATGCCCCCATGTGCAGTATCTAGATACAGTTTTGTAATCCCTATGCGTCTCCTGCCCTTGCCCCATATCAGTTCAATCAGCATAGTGGTGAGCACCGAAAAAGTCTTCGCAGGTATCATTACAGGCAAGTTGGTCAAAAAATACAACAATCTGGGGAGCAGCACCATTTGTGTTATTGCCACTTTTCCTGCCACAGATATGGGTAAAGTGATCCAGAACCTTATTTGTGATCTAAGCGAGGCAATAGCCCTATCCAGGTTACCCTCCAAGAGATCCATCTTGTCTCTATAAATATTAATTCCTAAATATTTGAAAGTGTCAGGAGCAATGTGAAATGACCAGTCTTCAAATCCCATTGTCCCAGTCCGTGTTGAGTCCGCAAAGTAATAAACATAGGATTTATTTTTGTTTATGGACAATCCAGACAGCCTCTGAAATGCAGCAAAGATCGAAGGTATAGGCTCACAGACAGCATCCAGGTCTCTGAGATACAATATTATATCGTCTGCATAAGCCAATACAATATGTGTCGTGGGGCCCAGTTTTATCCCCTATGGCCTGCAGTAGTGCGTAACTTCAGCAGTAGGGGCTCCAACGCCAGGATGAACAGTAGAGGCGACAACGGGCACCCTTGCCTGGTGCCCCTTGCAACCGTATAATGCTTCGAGATGTGCCTACCCGTTCTCGCCCTGGCCGTAGGTTCTGTATATAGTAATAACACCCACTTTATTAATTCATCAGGGATACCATACCGCGTCAAGGCATAAAACATATATTCCCATTGTAGAGAATCAAAAGCTTGTCTCAAGTCTAACGAGATACACCCCACAGCATCGGCTCTCTGGGTGGTATGAGCCTTCACCCGATGCAGCCGCCGAATATTCAGGGCAGTACTCCTTCCCGAGACAAACCCACACTGGTCGATGTGTATTAATTGCGGTATGTGTTGACAAATCCGGGTCGCCAGTATTTTACTCAGAATCTTGTAATAAACATTTAATAATGAAAGGGGCCTGTATCCTGCCATAAATGTGCTGTCCCGCCCAGGTTTTAACAGTGAAATAACTGTGGCCTGCAGTGTGGTAAGTGGCAGAGTACCAGTCTCTAAGGAGGAGTGATATAGCCTTTGCAAGTGAGGTACCAATAAATCAGCGAATGCTGCATAAAATTCCACCGGCAACCCCTCCCCGCCAGGCGATTCCTGGGCAAACTACTTATCGCTTGTTTGATTTCCATCACAGTCACCGGGAGTGGGAGCTCATCTTTATGTGCCTTTTAACCTCTAATACTGGGACAACCGGGGGAGCATCCTTGAGAATCCTGGCCAATAACGATCCCGCTCTATCTGCTACGGTATGTTGCTTCAGGGTATGGAGCCTACTATCCACGAATCTAAGCTCCTCTAAGAGTTCAGCATATCGTATATGGGCTTCCTGTAACTGCACTTTATGTGTTTCGTTCAGTGTAGACAGCTGTTCCAACCCTCCCAGTGATTTTTTTATGTCAGTGATTTGTGTAACTAGCATGTGCCTCAATCCTACCCTTGTGCTAATCGCCACCCCCCTCAACACAGTCTTAAATGCATCCCACTCAATCTGCCTCGAGGAGGCCATATTTGCATTTTCAGAAAAATAATTACCAATGGCAGTAGCCAGAGCTGTTTTAAAAACCAAATATTCTAGTAATTGCGGCTGTAGTCGCCACGTCGGTACCGAGGTCGGGACCTTGCCCCACTGTAGCATGATCTCTACTGGACTGTGATCTGATATGGTTTTCCCTAAATGGGCAGAGTCCCAAATCGCAGACATCAAAGTAGCCGTACAGAATATCTTATCTATACAGGTATGTAATTTATGCAATGGGGAATAAAATGAGTATTCCCTAACCCCGCAATGTGTTTCCCTCCATGCATCCATGAGTCCCCAACCTCTCGCCCAGTGTGTCAGTACCTCTGCCAATTTCTTACTGGGTGCGTTATTCAGTGGTGGATGAGACCTGTCTAGCCTAGTATCTAGTAGAGCGTTAAAATCCCCCCCAATCACCCATGGGTATCCTTCCCAGTCAGCCAGTAGTGTGTTTAAAGTCTCCCAGAATTTTTCCTGACCCGTGTTTGGAGTATATACACTACCCAGTACAATGTGCTCCCCGTCAAGTAATCCATGTACAAGCACATAGCGGCCATCTTTATCAATCTTTTGCTCTAACAATTTAAAAAGCGTGCCATTTCTCAGCCATATCGCAGCTCCCTGAGCGAAAGCCGAATATGATGTGAAGTACAACTGTCCCCTCCATTTCCTATTTAACTTCATCGCCTCGTCCCGGTTCAAATGAGTCTCCTGCAGAAACGCTACATTTACCTTCCTCCTATTTAATTGGGCTAACAGCCTGTGTCTTTTCTGGATGGAGCCAAGGCCCCGGACATTCCAGGAACAACATATATAACTATCCGGGAGTGACATTAGACCTCCCGCTGAGTGGTCCCGCAACACCACAAGTAACAATGAGCCTGGACTGTATCATGTCAACTAATGTTGAGCCATCAAACACAGTAAACCACCCCAATACTTGGGTCCCCCTCTGAACAACTGAGGACCAAACCATAGTCAACCTTGTAGTCAAACTATTCCGAAACTCGCAACTCTGTGCAGTCGCCAAGGGGGGGGCAACCACCATCGTGCAGTTTGGCATTTACGTTACACATATGTTAACATTACAACACTCCGTCATAAACCCTTTACAGTTCTATACATTGAGATATAGAGCATTCCTAACATAACATTTTAGCAGCAGAACAGGACTTCGGGCCGTACAGTATACAATACCACTCTCGACTTAACGACCTCCACAGCTTAGTAATTATCCACTGTCTGGGCAGTCACCAAAGGGAACAATGTTAGGCTAGATTCCGATTCAGAGCGGACCGTGGCCCCTCCAGACGATTGTATAGAGACAGCACGTGAGCTGGCATCGTGCTCCGCCAGCGCCGCCAGCGCCGCCAGCAAAACGTCTGTCTGGCTGTTAGTAATCTGTTCCGTTGACGGGGACATTCCAGTGTCCATCCCTCTGTGACCCGTGTCCAGCAGAGCCAGTGGTACATCCCGCCTCCGTGGAGAAGACCCATTGCCTCCTCGTGGCAAAGAGACCTGCGTGTCCGGAGGGGTGAAAGTAATCTCAAGCCAGTCCGCTGCCTCTTCTGGACTCTCAAAGAAAAGCGACTTTTGCCCATGTATCACTTTCAGTCGGGCCGGGAAGAGCAACGCATATTTCAAGTCGTGTTCCCTTAGTTTCTTCTTGACCTCCAAAAAGGTGGCACTAGCCCTCTGGACCGTCAGTGTAAAATCAGGGTATAGAGAGATCGTTCTATTTTCAAACCTGATAGGCGCATTTTCTCGTGTCGCTCTCAGTATCAGATCCCGGTCCTTGTAATTTAGAATGCGGGCAATTAGCGGCCTCGGGGCGCCCCAGGTCTAGGAGGCCTGGCCGGGACCCTATGCACTCTCTCCACACAGTACATCGCTGACGGACCCTCCTTCGCCACATTATCTCGTATCCAGTTCTCCACAAATTGTGTTGGGTTACGCCCCTTGCTTTTCTCTGGTATCCCCAGAATACGCACATTGTTCCTACGGGACCTCCCTTCCGCGTCATCCACCCGTTCCTGGAGTCCCTTCAGCTGGCGCCGTACCTGCTCCATTTGCGTAGCTTGTTCCGTGTGCTGTGGGATCAAGTCGTCTATGGCTATTTTATTGCATTTAACCTTCTCTGCCAGGTTCTTGTGGTCCGCTTTCAACAAGTTGGAGCTTGTAGAGAGGGACCCCAGCTGTTCCTCCATCGCTATCCGTGAGTCTCTTATTTCTTTCAGGGTGAGATCTAATTTATCCAGTGGTTGATGGTCACCTGTAGGCGGGATCACTTCCATATCTGATTCCTGCGTCCGGCCACTCAGCACCCCTGTTTCCACATTGTCCGTTGTCTGTGGTTCCTGCTTGTTTGCCCTAGTGCGACCCATGATACTTGGTATGGACCGTTTTTCTGTGCTTCGTAGCGCCCGGTCCCAGGAGGGGGGGTGTGAGTACCAATAAGCCCGCTGCCAGGGGAGTGCAGATGACTCTGCAAGAGACTCACCCCTCTAGTCTCACCAAATATTGTGTGGAACCATAGACGGAACCTCGCTCTGACCACCAGTCTTTCCCGATCACCACCTGCTGCGGCACAACCCCTGGCTGCACTTTCAACACTGTGCCTATCCAACCGGAAGGGGGGAAGAACGTAGCACTCCCAGCACCAGCAGCCCTCCGATCTCCTATTTCCAAAAGCAGCAGGGTCGCAGTCCACACAGCTGCGCGCGTCACCAATCACATATGCGTCCGGTATACCAACCACAGAAAAGGGTGGGGGCAGGGGGGGGGGAATGTGTCAGAATCCACAGATCACAGCTCGTAGTGCTCACCGTCAGTGTTTCCGCAGCAGCAGCGGCCAAATGTATTGTTCCACACTAGATTGGTGCGCCCCTTTTGTACCCCTAATGACACTATCCTGCCCTGGCTTTCATGACTTCCAGTCTCAAAGTGTGTCGGATATGCCCCCGCTTCAGCAGTTCCCCCCTGCCAGTGCGTTCAGGACCAAGCAGCCATTTATCTCAGCCAGTAATTCACAGCGTGTAGATGAGTATGTGGCAGTCCGTCCCCGCTCTGCCTCCGCTCTGAAGATCAAGCAAGGCACCCAGTGGTGTTAGCGTATAGAGCACTCTCTGTGGCTCCTTCTATTTTGGCGTCCTGCTGCGACTCCCCACACCTGGTGCTGCAGTCGGGGCCCTGCCACTCACCCTCTATGTTTCACAGGTCGCAGGCACAGTATTGGGCGTCCGCACCGCCACAGCCCGGTTCTGGCATTACTGTCGACTATGCCGGCGCCATCTTGGGGTGCCGCCTTCTCCGAGCGCCGGTGATCCTTTCAGTTTGCCTGGGGCTCTCCGCAGGCGGCCATGTGCAGTTTCCCTCGTCGCTCCTGGCGCTAAGGTCCCCCAGACAGCAGGGAGGCCGGGGAAGGTCCCCCGCAGCCGCCCCTCCGCGTCTCCTTCGCGGCCTCGCTCCAGCGCGTCTCACGGCTCCAGCGCTCCAGGCACTTCCCTTCTCTTCGGTCGCACAGCTCTTATCGCACCACAGACGGACCGCAAATTTGGTTCGCTCGACCCACAGCCGCTCCGCTACCTCCGGTAAGTTTTTGCTGCAAAAAAGGGCTCACATCTACAGGATAATTAGGCCAGTGTCGGGTTTAACGCGGAGCCTTTTCAATCCGCGGCCGCCACGCTCGGTGGTTGGCCACGCCCCCCTATTTCTTTACCATGTGTACTAAATCTTCATGGGTTATACATACATTTTGTGAAACATCATGGATACAACACCATATTACTATTCAAAAGTTATATTTATTCATTTTACTTGTTATCTGTGCTTATTGTCATTAATAGTATCAAAACAAAAGGAATTTAATCCAAGGTTTTTCTTTTTGTTATACATTTTCTGCATGAACCAACACTTTCATATATTTGTGTGCATGTTCAGTAAAATGCTCTTCACTAGACCCCTATAATGATACCATACACTCTAATCAAATTAACAGATTCACATTCACACTCAATCAAATCAATCAAACTATCAAACAACCCAAAAGCAGAGTTAGGATACCACAGACATACTGGTTTTCCTTCTTGGTATGGTGCCCTGCCGCTAGACTACCTAATTGACTTATGGGATGTTGAATATGGTCTAACCTGCTCAAGAGAGCGTTTCTTCGGCAACTCATGTATTGAGACTTGTTTTCTGAGGCTACACTTACCGAATGTGCTTACGTGACTACGTTACTGAACTTAAAAATACGATACGAAGAAACTGACATGTGGACGTGATTTACATCACCAACCCATATTCCTGGCTGTGGACTATCGTATCCAGACCTTTTGGTGCTTTGATTCGTCTAATTGGAGGCAACATTTGATCCTTCCTTGTTTTTCTGTAGAAGCCTTGAAAAAGTCACGTTTTGGCTGTAGCGGAATTAATGTTGTAACCGCAGAACAACTATCAGGAAGATTGTTTGCTGAACAGAACCTACTCCACAAACTGTGTATTAAAATAATTTTGCTGGTTGGGACCAATCAGCTGTTTACTTAATTGTGTGCTGTGCTCTGTCTATGTTTCTAAAGTGTATAAGATATACAGAGTTGTCCGTTATGTATTAGGTGTTGTTGTGGGTGGTACAGCATGAAGACATCGAGCACGCTTTAAAAACAAAGGAGATATATTTTGACTTTAACGCAAACACAGCAGATGTGCTGGCGCTTTTGACTGCCACCTTTTTCCTTTTTTGTTAATGCATACATCATGTCATTGCTTCCTACATGAAAGTAAATAGGTCATAATATATACATACTCAGCTTAGTTTACACATGTATAAATGTAATGTACGCATTCACAGAAGTGAGGCGGTAATGTACACATCTACTCTACCTCACTTACACTCCACTGGCAGAAAGGCTGCGCAGAGGCTCGTAAAAGCCTTTGTTCAATTCAAGAGATGCTCGTTCAGAAAACAGAACAGCTTCAAACATGCGCTTCATAGTGAAACGAAACGCAGCACGGTGTCTGCCTTGCTTTAAATAACAACCCCGTTTTTTTTCTGGGGATAAAAACTAAATCGGAATATTGATGCACGGCATACATGCACCTTTGGATCTGGACGCAGAGGGTTGGTCACTTTGCATATCAACACAAACCAGATAGTAACAAACGAGAGCGGCACTTGTGACCAGACGAGCACCTACACCCCAACCTCTGTGCAGAGGGGGCAGCTGTTGAAATGCTGCAGAGAGCTCGGCTTGGCTTGTGTTACTGGTGGAGGTGGATACTTTGTCAAGTATCAGAGCATGGCGTATAGGGGCACGCCGCGGCCCAAGGATCTTATGCTATATAAGATGTCCTATATGCAGACGGCACAGCCTGGAACATAAACAACCCCAGAGTACAAGTGTGCCACTGCCAAGCACATCCCTGAAGCCGTCATGCAACAGCAGTCATGCGATTCATTCTGAAACACACTTTCCGAAAGATTCCTCGTGGTTATCCAGCAAACATGCCAAGCTCACGTCTGAAGATAGGATGCAGCAGTGGGCATGTCGCAAATTCTGAAAGGCACCCACTTTAAAGATCATACGTGTAGAATCCGAATAACACACCAAGCATATGCGCGGAGACGTAATGCAACAGTGGGCGCGGCGCTTTTGTGCTTGAATTGGTTTCAGGCTGCTTCGCAGCGTGGACTCCAACGCACAACAACGCAGCACAGCCTAAAGTTGTAATGAAAACAACGCGTGCCTTAGCAAAATGTCAACGCTTCACAAAATGTCAAAAAAATGCTAAACGTGTCTATTTCCCCTCCAGTATTTCTATATTTCAATATCCCGAGGCAAATGAAAGTGACGAAGAGGGAGGGGGAGAAGGGAGGGGGTAGTGCGAGCAGAGGAGCATGATTCACAGTGATAGAAGAGACAAATAAAGCTGACGAGGAGGGAGGGGTAGAAGGGAGGGGGTAGTGCGTGCAGAGGAGCATGATTCACAGCAATAGAAGGGACAAATGAAGCTGACGAGGAGGGAGGGTAGTGCGAGCAAAGGAGCATGATTCATGCGCTGTAAGGCTTAATAAACCATTACAGAAACCCACAAGGCAGCTGTGCACGGTCATGCGTGCGTAACCGCACGCTTGAGGCCAGCAAAAGCCTGTGGGTAGCACTTTGAAAACCCACTTACTAAATGTCTCGCAGGGCAGCGCATGCGCTGGCTCAGGCGAGACCTAAAAAAAACCCAAGTGTGGGCGTTGAAACTTTCTTTCAGTTTTTTAAGTGCATCAATGCATTCATCATCAAATGTTACCTGATCTTGGACATCGCTGCATATCAACCTCGCTAGAGGCTCTGTAATCAAGGAAAAGTTTGGGATCGACTGATGACCGTGTCCAACAAATCTCAGAAATATCCAAACTTCCTTCTGCGAGGTTGGCTGACTCAATTTCAGAAAAGCTGAATGCATTCTATACAGACTTAGCTCACACCCTTGTCATTATGGTGTCTGAGATAGTTGATTTCCTTTATACAATACTGCATTTTAGTTGGGGAAACCATATGTCCATTATCAGCTAGGTGATTCCATAAGTGAATTGTGTCAAGTTTACATTCGTCTTTTGTCTTAGATTAGACCAGTAGGTCATCAGTATATTGCTAGAAAACATACAAGGAGTACCACCAACATGGAATCGCCGATTCCTAATGGGGTGTGTGGTTGAACAAAAGGAGAAAAAGTTCTCCTTTTGTTAAAAAAACCCTCACTCACCACCTAGTCGTGACATGCTTCATCATCGGGGTCCACCCTAATGACCTAGCGTCATCAGGGTGTGCTACAACACCTGTTTACAGTGGAGCAGGTTTTGAGTGAGGGTGCGTGAAAGAAAAAGGTAAGTGTGTTAAAAATTGTCCTGGTTTAACTTAGGAAAATAAGATTTTATTTATAAGCAACTGGACAATGTTAAAATCAAAGTGGCCATAAACTACTACCGTCCTCCGCCCTGTTACGGTAGTAGGTATACGGCCAGTCACCTCGCATTAAAACTAATACGTTTTGCAATGAGGATAACCTCTCCCCGCCCTATGAGGTATCCCAATACCCTAATAAGAGGATTTTGATTTTTTAGGCTTACCCACTGAGGTACAAGCCCACACCACAGGCACATTTTTTGCCCCTTTGTGGTCCCAGAGAGTAGGACCGGGTGCGCCTTTTAGGGGACGCACACCATCCACTCTCAGGGTTATTGGTCCTGAAGAAAACCTGGTTATTTGACACCTTTATGGTTGAAACATGTAGACCAGAAACACATAGAGATACATGGGCTCATAATTACCCTCACTATATCTCGCCACTTTGATTTTAACATTGTCCAGTTGCTTATAAATAAAATCTTATTTTCCTAAGTTAAACCAGGACAATTTTTAACACACTTACCTTTTTCTTTCACGCACCCTCACTCACAACCTGCTCCACTGTAAACAGGTGTTGTAGCACACCCTGATGACGCTAGGTCATTAGGGTGGACCCCGATGATGAAGCATGTCACCACTAGGTGGTGAGTGAGGGTTTTTTTAACAAAAGGAGAACTTTTTCTCCTTTTGTTCAACCACACACCCCATTAGGAATCGGCGATTCCATGTTGGTGGTACTCCTTGTATGTTTTCTAATGATATACCCGGGGTATAGGAGTATTCCCCCGTTCACCCAAGTGAACTAAAAACCTGGCTCTCCCCATTGTTTTTCACATCAGTATATTGCACCAAGACTAAATTGCATGGTAATTTTAAACTTTCTAGATCTTTCTTCAGGAAGTTGTGAGAAGATTGAAGGACTTTCAGTATACCCTTGTGACATCCTACACCGCATGAGAACTTTATTAAATAATTGGACTGCAAAAAGAAATTGGGACTCCTCGTGAAGAGGAATTGAGAACGCTTGACATAAGTCAATGACTGTATGCCATTCTGTTTCTGATGGTATTTGAGACAAGATCACTGCTGAATTCGGTATTATTGGACAACATGAGACAACAGTTTGATTAATCATGGGGGTAGTTTGTACGATTCTCCGTTTACCATTTTTAAAATTCCCATCACATGAGAGTTCCAAGGGCTACCAAGTACCACTCAGAGGATTGCCTGCTCAATCATTTTTTCAATCACTGCCTTCCTTCCTCTGCATCTTTTGTTAGTCTGTATTGTTTCCTTCTAGGGAAGATCACATCAGGTTTAGCCTTGATTTTAACTGGTTTTGCTTTTTTAATCAATCCAATTTAGTTACTAGAAAAATCTAATGCCTCATCTTCCACAGTATGTCTTAAGTCCAAATATCTGTCTTCTTTAGTCAAAACTGGAAAAACTCAACTTTCTCCTCTGAAGAACTTATTTTGAACGTAAGGTCCTTATCTTGGGTCTCTATTGCAACACCATCCGGTCTACAATATATTACACAATTCGTTTTACGCAATAAATCCCTTCCTAGTAACTTCAAAGGACTTGAGTCACACAAAATGAACTGATGCTTATTTTTCATCTGGCCAACTTGAACATCACCTGTCACCTGAATAATAATGTGTTTATTATTAATCCCTACAGCCTTGACTTCTGTAACAGAGAGGGGTAGGTTTGTGACTTCCACAGAGCAAACTGTAGAACGGGTAACCCTCTGTCAAAAATCACAAGATCAAAAATTAGACTGGTTGACCAGTGACTTCTCAGTCAACATACGGTCACTTTGTCTACCTCTAGGACTGCCTCAAGCATGCAGTCCTCTTCTCCTCTTAGGCACGGTCATTGGGAACTACTCCCAGCCAAATCATTATTCAAAATTAATGGGTTCTGCTGGTACTCTGTACTTTGGGATATTCTGTTCCTGATGTTTTGGTGCATTACAGGAGTGGTTGGCATTGGCATACAAAATTATTTCTGTATTTTACAAGGTTGGAACATCAAATTATTTCTCTGCATCTGTGAAACTTTTTCCATATTCCCCTGAATCCTGTTAGGATGCTGACGGCACTCCCTTTTCCAGTGCCCAATCTTCCCACAGAAGTACAAGCTTTATTCTTTTTTGTCATTTCAACTCTCGCATTCGTTCTATCATTTCTACAACCATTTTGCATCTGTACTTGATTCATACCATTTATTCCAGTATGCACACAATTCATATTTGAATCCATTTGATTCCTGGGCAATTTCTCAAACTCTTTTTTCTGATCATTCATTAGCTTCTCCTTGAGCTTCTTCTGCTTTGTTTCAAAATAATCACTACTATTGTTTGCCAAAATCAAGAACTCGTATATGGCCTTTGTTTGCCAACACAACTGACTCAGTTGAACGTGGTTAGTAATTTGTGGCCTTAATCTGTTCACGAAAGCAGATACGAAACCACTAACCATATATTTTTGGGTTTTTCACTGCGCTGTGTTTCTTATAGGCATTAACTATCCTCTCATAAAACAAATGCACTGACTCTTTTGGCACCTGTGAGGTTCTCAAATCTAATGCCAATTTCTAGCCTCCTCAGGAACTAGTGTTTTAATATACTCAAAGCCTTATATTTGTCTGCTACCTCTGCAGCTGGTGCATTATTAGGACCAATTTTTTTAAAAGAAAATCTTTTTTATTAACAAAACCACAAAGAAAAGGCATCAAGTGACATTAGCCGCTTCCACATTCGTCATATATACATTTCCGTAAAACAAGATAACACATACAGAATAACCTTTAGGGATCACAGGGACTCATGCGCTACCGCTTCGTCCCGAACAACTGAAGGAATACAAAGATCCCCACGATATATTAGGACCAATTTTAGTTGGTTCTTGTGTCGGCCATCCATCCACAACCTTACTTTCTAACTACCAATCTCCAGGCACCAGTCTCAAATCTGCCCACTACATTTGAGAAATATTTGTCAAGTCAAACTATATTTGGGTACCAGGGTAACCATAAACGTACAACAAAAACACATTGTTAAAAAGCTCAAAACAGCATTGCACGAAAATAAAAATACAGCCAATAGCAAAACACTGATTCAGACTTTAAAAGGAAAGACATCAAATAACCACCAGCATGACACTTGGGTGTTAAAACGATGTCTGAGCTCTTATAGTGCGCCTTTCACTTCAGTTTGATGAAATGAAATAAAGTACAAGTGCCAAACAGTAGAAAATTACACTATTTCATCATGACTGTTACAACAAGACATGCTTCTTTCCGGTCCAGGGAGGACCTGCCTTGGCAGTTCAGACTGGACTGTTCCCAAGAGGCACAGGGTCAAGACTGATCTAAACTGGGGTGGCATGGTGAGCAAAAGAATGATGGATTTATCCCAGATCTCTTGACTGGGGGTGAATGTTCTGATTTGTTCTGCATTCCGTCCATCAATTGTGTGTCTTTTGCTTAGTGTTCATTTGACAAGTTATCAAGGTAAAATGAACACATGTGGAATGACATTTAATAAAAATATGTTTTTGTGGTGGTTGTGGGTTTTGTGCTTGTGGTGCCTCTGGGTGTGCATTCAGTAATATGTGTGTATTGTTTGTGTGCTATGCAATATGTAATAAAAAAGGCCATGACATATTACCTACATATATTTTTTAAGCAAACACAAGATATATGTGTTTTGACACATTTATAAGTAGTACTTACCAGTCTCCACTCGACCAGGAACTCACTCCGTTAGCAAACCGCCACTAGGACAATGCCAGCAGAACAGGGAAATCTAAATAGATTGGCGCAAATTCACAGACCTGACGGCAAGGGAGTACTGTTAGTAAGCAGAGTAGTCTGCCTCGTCGATGCTGGTGCGCCGCTTATGCAACAGGAAAACAGTCTCTTGATGCAGCCAGTGGTTCAGCCAGCCCACATCTAAATATGGCGGATGGGATACCGTCAGCTTGGCGGAGTACTTGTAAACTCCGCTGCGGAGGGACAACTGGAGTTCTGCCAAGATCTTAATCAGGCCCTTAGTCTTTCAAAGTAAAACTCCTTGTGTTACTTCTAAAGGAGACTGTTTTATCTAGTAGACTGATCAGGTTGCTTCATGATGGAAAGCTGAGGACTGGCTCTTTTCACACTAGCTTCCAGACTTTGCTTAAGTGCAGATATACACTTAGAATCTGGTGGCTTCTGTTCTTCTGTTAACCACATGTGTGCTGCGATGAGACATTCCAATCAATTTGCTAAAGAGTGAACTATAGTCCTGGGTCAAGGAGCCTACTTAGGGGCTTGTGGGCAAAATAAGACACCTTGTATCAATGGTTCAAGAGTTGAATCAGTACAACTAGTGATGGGAGAAAAGTCTTTTCCAAAGCCAATAAGAGCTTCAGGAATCAATTGTGACGTATGCCCCTAATGACATTACCAAGACAGAAGTTCATCTACATGACACACAGTCACGTAGCACAGAGGTAGTGGGCTTGCTGCCCAGAATATACCCACACCTCACATCCGAATGTTCTAGCAGACATTCAGACTGGTCTTTGAAGTCCAGAGAAGCTGCAGGTCAACCTGGAAATTGTATTATCGTGAATCTGGAAAAATTCCTTTTTCATCTTTTCGGAGTATGCTAACAAACCTTATGATGGTCTTACACTGAATTTTTCAGTTTGGAGCAGTATGTAAGGACTCAAAAAAGTAACCTTTTAGTTTAGTTGTGCATAAATGGAACTGAACGAACACAGAGAACTTTAAATGGTCGGAGCTTCAGACTGGATTTGGAAATGAAGATTGGAGGAACCAAAGGCATGATAAGTTATGTGCATTGGCATGAAATACTTAATGGATGTGTGACTTGGCCGACAGGCTACATCTTGCTGAATCTGCTATTGTTTTCTAATATGCAGAAATGTGGGTTTACACATGAGCCATGGCTAGCCTTGTTAGGGATTTCCATGTAGCTACTAAGCCTTACGATTACACTCTGGCATCAGTAGACCATGATCTACGAGGTGGCCCACAATGTCCCTCAAGGGAGTTGGGGGGGCAGGGGGAGGGTGGAGAAGTTGGGTGTAGCTAATTCAACTTATTAATTTTATTTTGAGGCCTCATTCATGTAAAATGTATGTTTCACATATATTTTCACAAAACTAATCATTTAAATGTAAATGAACCATAAGTGTGCAGAATTATGTTGTCTTCTTTGATTAGTTTCGATGACGTGTGTTCATTCCACCCACACATGTGAGGAAGCACTTCAATCTGGAGAAGTGTGAAAACACACGGTGGTAACACTCTGGGCGTTGCCTTGAAGTGCCCATGTTTTCTGTCAAATAGGTATGGGAAAAATAGCCTTTTTTGAACAATACTTAGATTTTTGCAAGGCATTCTGCTAAAGTAAATGTGATGGGATTCACACAAACCACACCACCCTGGAATCCCCTGGGTTTCAAGGTGTCAGAAATGCCCAGCTAACCCTGAGCCCAAATAGTGCACCCATTCTCCATGGAAAATGAGAGGAAATTGAAATTTCTTTGGTCATCTTAGTTTTTAGGTCTCGCCTAGCGATGTGCGCATAGTGTTTTGTACATTATACGCTTTAGGAGACATGAGCGGTGAATGTGCCCGTCTCCTCTCATGCTCCGCCACGCTTTCACTTTCGCGAGGGCGCCTGGACAGCCCATGTGCACGCTAAAGCTAGAATGCCTCCAAGTGCTGTAAACGTCAGCCCCACACACCGGGCTGCGTAGGGCTCAGCCGCTCCCTCTCTCCCCCTCCCTCCCTACGTGCACGCAGGACAGGAGATATGCATCGCGTGCTTTCACTCACTCCCTCCCCAAGCTCCCCCCCCCCCCCGGTGGCTCCATGGAGAAAGCTTTTTTGTTCTTGTACTAATAATATCCGCTTCTTAATTCAAATAATGATTTGCGTTAATCATCTTAAACGTTTTCCGCCAATGTCTCCCTGTATTCAGAACACAACTTTCCCGGTCCTGGTGCTTCCTTTGGAAAAACATTGTTCCAAGTGTGTTAGCCCAGCTTTCTAAATTCGGAGTCACCTGGCAACGTAGTTGATGCTTTCTATAAATCTGTCACTTTGGAAATAGATAACCTTATTAAAAAAGAAAAACACCAAAGGAAAGGTATATCACATAATTTGAGGATAGATGAAAGGGAGGCACTACGAGAATTGACTGATCACCCAGACCTTATTATACGTAATGCAGATAAGGGTGGCAACATAGTTGTTATGAATCGGAAGGACTACAATGATGAGGTACTGTCTCAATTAGGAGATAACAGGTATTATGAGAAGATAACGACCAATCCCTTAGCAATAGTTAAGGATAAAATCAATACGAGATTAAAAGAGTGGTATGACAAAGGCTTACTTGATCATGAGGAGTATTTATATCTTAAAATTGATTCACCTAGGTCCCCCTGTATGTATTGTCTGCCAAAAGTTCATAAAAATCGACAAAATCCTCCTGGCAGACCGATAATATCGGGTATTGGAGGGCCAACTGAGAGACTATCACAGTTTGTAGACTTATATCTTAGACCATTTGTGAATAATTTACCTTCTCATATTGAGGATACCAAACATGTGCTGAACATTACGAATGACATTGTCTGGGATGATGATATGATCATGGCTACTTTAGATGTAGTTTCTTTGTACTCGAATATTGATCACGAATTGGGAATCCAGGCTATTGAGAGTTCTTTGAACCAGAGACCAGCAGAATATTTGGACCATACTTCTATGTTATTAGAAATGACAAGATTAGTACTGGAAAACAATTATTTTCTATTTGAGTCTACCTGGTACAAACAGAGACTGGGTACTGCGATGGGTTCCAGATTTGCTCCGTCCTTCGCGAACCTCTTTATGGGGAAACTGGAGGCGGAGTGGATCTGGGGCCCTAAAGGACAGCAGTGGATAGATCATATCTACTACTGGGGTAGATTCATTGATGACTGCTTACTGTTTTGGAGAGGTACTACAGAAGAGTTGGATTCCTTTTTCAGGTTTCTTAACACAAATGATTTGAACATGACTTTTACTACTCACTATGACAAGAATACTCTGACTTTTTTGGATATTCAACTTTTTGTGGAAAATAACAGACTATGTAGTCGTATGTTCCGCAAAGAAACTAGTTGCAATGCGTTACTAAGAGCAGATAGTTGCCACCCACAGAGTCAGATTAAGTCTATCCCCTATGGGGAAATGATAAGAGCCAGAAGAAATTGCTCTAAGGATGTTGATTTTAATGAGAATTTACAGGATATGGCAAATAGATTTAAAAACAGGGGTTACTCGAATGTTGTGATTGAAAAGGCTGCTAAAAGAGCCTCTGTAATGCATAGAGATGTAACACTAAAACCTAAAATGAGGAATGCTGTTCAAAATAAAAATCAGAAGGTTAGAATGATTACTAACTTTGGTACAGGGAGTCATAGACTTTACAATATCATGCGGAAACATTGGTACATGTTATGCTCAGACAGAGATCTAAAACCATTTCTCACTGAAAAACCAAGTATTACGTATCGTAAAGGGAAGACTATTGCTAACTTTATAAGTCCAAGCTATCCCAAACCTATATTGCCATCAAGTCAAAGTGATTGGTTACGTAGTAATTTGAAGGGTTTTCATTACTGTGGCAATTGTAGTTCTTGTTGGTGGGCAATGAAAAAAGTGGAGCAATTTGAATATAATAATACAGGAGTTTTTCACATTAACACATTTATACATTGTGATACAACATTTGTTATCTACGTAATTGCTTGTACATGTGGAAAAATGTATGTTGGCAGTACTGTCAGAAGGCTGAAAGACCGCATGATTGAACACTATCGGGCCCTTAAAAATGGAGATACAAGGTATCCGATTGCCTCCCATGCTATCCGTAATAAGAATGACTCTGCTAACCATAAATTCCATTACCATGGTATTGAACATGTTACCCTGGATAAACGTGGAGGCAATAGGTTACTGAAACTTAGACGCAGAGAAGCAAAATGGATTTTGGTTCTCCGAGCAGTAGAGGAAGGACTAAATATTGATTCAGAATTGCAATATTTCTTGGGTGATCGATAATATTCCAATTATTTTGAGAGTATTGATAATTTGTGTGACAAGCTACATTAGAGTATCCTCTGTATACTATCTACGAAATGTTTGCTTATTGAATTTAAGTACAACTGTCCAGTATAAGTAAGGAAGCTTCTAATGTTTACACCATGCTCCCATCTGATTCAATGAAACATATTTATTTGGACCCTCTTGGCTCTGCATCTGTGGTGTTATGGGGTGCAGGCGGCTCGCTTGTTGCTTCTTGAACGTGAGCAGTGAGAATTAATATTACATCTTGTTTGAAATAATAAGAAATTTGGATTCTAAGGGACTAAGCCTGGTTAGCTTTGCCCTTTCCAAAATGGCGGCCAAAGAAACGCTCAAATTCGAGTGTATACTGAAAATTATGGAACGAAAATAACGATACAGAACTAACTCGTTAAATAATTGGTTTAATTTAAATAAATGTTGTGTTTTTTTCGAGCTTTAAACCAATGTTAAAATAGCGCAATTTACTATATCAATGTTAAATTTCGAGTGCTTACTTAAAATCATGGTACGATACAGAATTACTTGCTAAGCATTTGGTTTAATTTAAATTACTTCTTGGGTCTTCTTCGAGCTTTAAATCAGTGTTAAAATAGCGCGATTTACTTTACGTCGTGACTGTGGTAAAGTATACTTAAGTAAGATGGCGACTAACATGAACGCCAGTGACTCGTATACGGAGGTACTGTGTCGAATGACGAGGTAAGCAGCAATGCGGGATTATCCAGTAATAGTTTCAATAATACTTGTGGCAGAGACTTATTGTGGCTTTCTTTGATAGATATTAGCAGATACGTGAATACGGAAGCAATATTGGTAATATACATACGTGGAAGGGTGATAAATATAGACTCGGCGACCTAGATATGAGGAATTGTGCCGCATGATCGGGTGAGCAGCCCTTGGGTAAATAATATTTGGTTTCTATTGAACAGGTTGCTCTCTTATATAGCAATAATGTTGCTATCGTAAGAATAATAATTGTTTGTTTTTTGAAGATAACTTCGAGTCTGTTTACTACTAAGGTACATATAGGATGGGGCCAGTGCTATGTAGATTTGTTTATTTACGTTAAGTAAAATATTGGATAATCCTATTATCTAGTACTAGTGAATATAGTACTATTATGATAATTTTCTCACTGTTTGACGCAAGCTGCTGCACGTGGGCTGAGGGTACTTGTGTATCATTTCAGATGCAGAATCAACAAGACATAATTTGTTATTCGAAGATGTAAATAGAAAAGAAGAATTACTGTGAATAGGTAAATATAAATGATGTATAGTTATGTAGAATTAATCTGATTAAACCCGAATGTATTGGTTTACATATAGAGACACCGGGATCTACACGCTTAATGTTTAGTTTGATTGGAGTGTCACTATATGGGGGAACTATGTTTCTTTCACTTAGGTGGTGAATTGTATTAAATACGTAATACATTTCTGATTAACTATAATTCTAATATTTCAAGTGTAGTGTACCATTTTTATTTTCTTGATTTGCAGCCCTGAGGAAGTTAAGTTGGCATATTATTAATGCCCAAACGAAACACGTGTTGGCTGCAGAGAGTGCTTTTTTTGAACTGTGGACACTTGGAGTTTGTAATAAAGAGGAATAACACGTCTACTTGAGAATTCCGGGGTCTCACTTGGAAATGGATTGAGAATGGACTTTTGACTATAATTACAGTGGATTGAATTTTGGAATAAGAACTTTGAGTGCTCAGTGAGAAAATCATTGATTTCTATATCAAGAATTCTGTTCTTGGTTAATTGGGGAGTGAGGTGACCTTCCCTCTCTCGCTTAGAGCACCAGTGACGATTTGTATTATTTTACTTAGGCCTAAAAATACTGGTAGCAGAGCGCCCATTATCCTGTTGCCTCATTAACTTTGCTTTCTAAATTCGGACTTAGCAACGGTTTATAATTACCTCAATGCCTAAGCGCTTCTCTCAGCACTCTGTATGTGACAAGCCTGCGTCTCCGGATTTACCCGCCTCGAGGAGCGCGCCTGCTTTCCTCCACCCGCCTGTGACGAGTCCGCTCCTCCCAGCCTCCTCCTCCTGCCTGTGCCTGCCCAATCCCGGAAGAGGCAGCATGTTGTGAGCCAGGAGGATCCCGCCCTCTGTGTCAGCAGCCAGATCGAGGAGTCGAGAGCTACTCGCTCGTAATCACCCCTCTGCTCGTCAAACGCCTCTGCCCCCCGCCGCTCGCTCGGTGTGTGAGGGCGGGTTGGTCTGGCCTGGATGACCGGCTACCAGGCCTCGACACCCCTTTCCCTCAGCCATTGATGCCAGCCCGGAAATGGGAGCCCCCTGAGCCCGCAGCGTGTCGGGCAAGCAATACAAGGGGCATGAGGTTAGCTGCTGCATTAAGTATTTCATCTTCGGCTTTTACGTCGTTTTCTCGGTAAGTTCGATTTTCGGTGCGTTCACCCCCCTGTTGTGTTGCAAGCATTCTGTTTGGCTGGTGAGTGCCCCAGGGGTTCCCCACCCTGCCCTTCTCAGAGGCTCAGCAGCTGCCCAGGAATCAGAAGCCCTTCTCATCCCTTTCCCTCGTCCTCACTTATTTTAATGTGTTTTGAAAACCTACAAAGGATGTGTAAACCCACACTTTGTACTTATAGTCCTTGCTTACGAGAAGCAAGGCTGCTAGTAAAACGGGTGTAGTTACTGCCAGTCTTGCTTCTCGTAAGCAATAACTAGAAGTACAAAGTGCTTGTTTGTGAACCGTTTTTTTTTCTTCAGGAATGGACATCTATCTTGGAGAGGTGAACTTAAAGGAAAAAAAATCAAATTGGCTACCATGTCATGACGTATGCCCAAGTAGATTTCATTAGATTGGGGCTACTACAACGTCATTACACAAATGTATGCATGTGTGATGATGAATGCACATGTATGCATCATCGGCCCTTGAACATGTAAACCAACCAACTACTTCCCGCGGAGCACAGGGTGTAAGGACCAGTCATTCCTTTGTGACATCTATCTTGGAGAAATGAACTTAAAGGGAAAAAAAATCAAATTGGCTACCATGTCATGACGTATGCCCAAGTAGATGTCATTAGATTGGGGCTACTATGTAGTGGGAGGCAAGATGGCGTCTGACTAGCGGCACTCGAGATCGCTCCTATGCCTTAACCCAGAGAAATAGGTGAAAATGGTGTATTAAAGATTACATACCCCATGGAAGAGGCTCTCAAAGACGGTGATTTCTGGATTGCGGCAGAGGGCTTGGTTTTCGGTCTCCTCGCAACTGCAGCGGCGGTGCTCACGGAGATCCGAGACAGGCGAGGCGGAAGGAACTTGGGCGGAGCCGGCACGGTGAGCGGAGCTAGCGGAGTGCCTAGCGAGGCCGGCGGCGATAGCAGGGCGAGGTCTGCCGAGGTGAACAAGGATTTTGCCAAGGGTCGACAGAGGAGCGCCCTGAGAGGAGAAGCCGCTCGCGGATCGCATGGGGACAGAGACGGAGCCTGTGTGCTGAGCGGAACCGGCAGAGTACTCCGTGGAGCCGATAGCAATTGCGGGGTGAGATCTGCAATCACAGCGTCGGTGCTCACTGAGACCCGGGACCGGCGTGTTGGAAGGAACTTGGGCGGAGCCGACGTAGTGAGCGGAGCCAGCGGAGCACCTTGCAGAACCGGCAGCGACTACAGCGGGAGGTCTGCCAGACCTGTGGTCGGGGTGATCGAGGGTTTTCCAAGGCGAGTCAGAAGGAACTTGGGCGGCCTGAGAAGAGAAACCGCTCACGGACCACACAGAGACAAAGACAGGCCAGTGAGCAGCCGGTGCAGCCCAAGACTACCTAATTGCTTATCTAATTGTTCGGAAACGGGTAACATGGCGCCAAAAAACACGCGTGGAGGAAAAGGAAAAGCTCCAGATGTGGAGCAAGGTGCCTCAAAACAGACAGTGCCCCAGAAGGATACTGCCAAAGGCAAAGACAAGAATAAAGATTCTGAAGATACCCCAGGTGAGAGCGGGGGTATTACAAATGATACTGGGACATGAAGCAATTTCAGAAAGAGAGGAGGGGCAGCAAATCTTGGGACCCCAGCAAGCGCTATTAGCGAGAATAATGCAGTTAATAATGTCAATGCGGGGGCAAGCTCAAAAACTATAACAGGTTATTTCTCTCCGGTTGCTCAGAACAATGCGATTACTACCTCTGACATAATTAGTGTGACCCATATAACTGAGAAAACTATACAAGCCGTGGAGAAAAAAAAGGAGAAAACTATGGCTATACATAAGGCAAATATGCAGGAAAACCCTTTGATAGCAAGCAATGCACAGGAAGTCAGTCCTGAAACCCAGTGGGGGGAGATGATGGAAACCCATGAGCTTAATAAAGAAAATAATGAGCCAGTACTGGTAGCACCTGTAGTACCTGCGGATCTAATACAATGTCAAGAGAACTTGTTAGAAGCAGGAGCAGTGGCAAATGACGCAATGAATTTATTGGCTATAAATGATGCAGATACCGATGCAGACGCAGATACAGAGGTGTTGACAACTGACATTCTAGTCCAGGAAATTATAGCAAGCAGCGGTCCAAGTGGTGCAGAGGATAGCCTGGATGTACCAGACAACTTTTATTCAGTCACTGATGGGTCAGAGGATACCCCTGCCGGGTAGAGTGAGGGAGAGAATCTAACGGGAGTCAGTCTCGGCTCCAGCCCAGGGGGGGAATAGCAGAGCCTCTCCCAATGAGAGGGACACAGTCATCAGGAGAAAAAGACTGTCGAGACGGCAAAGAGACACACAATCTCAGGAGAAAATATCCAGCGGACAGCGACGTATTAGCGGTGGTAATGCAACCACCTTAAAATGGGATTACTCCGCCACCCGGGGTACCTATCCGGAACACATGCCGCAAGGCGCCACGCCGGGGTCTGAAATCGAAACCCCCCCTTGGCAGCAGATATTAGACTCAATAAAGCAACTGCAAGAAGCAACAAAGATTGAGGGAAAGAAAAACCGACTGGCAACCAAGAACCTGCAATGCTCAGTCAAAAAAATTGCTAAGATCTGTGCCGACACCAAAACAAGGGTATCCCACCTCGAAGATCGCACTAGTACTTTAGAAGACCAGCAAGTGAAAGATGCGACTAAAGTAAAGGGTCACGAGCAGCAATTAACTGACATCCAATGGAAATTGGAAGATTTAGAAAATCGCCAACGGCGGAATAACCTCAGGATCTTGGGCATAGAGGAAGGGAAAGAAGGAGACGACGTGAGAGGTAATGTATTGAAGCTGCTTGAGGGTGCTTTTCCGGAGCTGAGTCATTGGGATTGGGATAAGGAAGTGCAACGAGTGCATAGATTTCCAATGTCTATGAAGAAAAACTTTTTCCCAGTTCAGGGTGGAAACCAGAAACAACAGAGGCCCCGAGCTATCCTGATATTCTTCGGGAATTTTCTATTGAGAGAGGAAATCTACGCCAAAGCTAGACCAAATGCAAAACGCTCATTTGACAATCAGTCCTTTTTTACAACTCCGGACTACTGTCACACGACAGTTGAGAGGCGGTGGAGATTGAGAGAAGTATTGGAACCATGTCATCAAATGGGACTTCAAGCATACCTTATGAATCCGGCCAGGCTGAAGATTATATATAAGTCTACGGTCAGAGTTTTCACCTCCGAAATACAATCAAAGGCGTATATAGATACTTTAAAAGCAGGGGGTCTCGCAAACACCACATAACACTATAACACTATAACATTACCCTTTCGAGGGCCGGTAGAATAAAAAAAAAAAAAAAAGAGGATCAAAGACAAATATTGGTAGGGTTACTCACGTGTGTAGTGTGTGTTGCAGAGAGATATAAAAAAAAGGGGGAAAAAAACATGAGCACACTAGAATAATACACCAGAAATGTACAAAGACGGGTGGAGGTCACAAGGGGACGGGTAGTCAGACACCATCATAGAGACCTTAGGTCTGCTTGCCTCAGCAGGAGGGGGGGGCAGTGGGGGGGGGGCAGGAGGGAGGGGAAGGGAGAAAAACGGGGGGGGGGGAAAATCATCATCAAGAAGACATATAGAAAAAGGAGGAAAAGGGAAGGGAAAAAAGAAAAAAGGAAATGGGATGAAAATGTATTTTTTTTAATGCGGATAGTTACAATTAATATATGTGGACTGAATGATGCCAAAAAGCGAAGAGAACTGAAGGAATATTTAAGGGCAATACGTGCAGATATTGTATGCATACAAGAGACCCATGTTGAGATATCCCGCAAAATCTTGTTAGAACAGCTCGGATACCAGCTATTATCATGTACATCACAAGGGAGTAGGACGCGCGGGATGGCAATATTGGCACGGGGCAGGATGGTGACAGTAAAAAAACAAAAGGCAGATCCATATGGAAGATGGGCTATGATTGAATGTAATGTACATGGACTTAGTTTTACTCTTTGTTCTATCTATGCACCCACAGTAGACGACCCAGAGACCCTAGATCATGTCAATGTAGAATTATCAAATTGGCCCATACCTATTATAGTTTGTGGTGACTTGAATATTAATGGGCTTAATGGTCTGTGGAAAAATGACCCAGCAAGGTTTCTGGGCCGAAAAAAGAGAAGTCATAGGGCTTTAATACAAATGATGCAGGACAACGGGCTTATTGATATATGGGAGCAGCAAAACACTGGTGGACGGGGGAGTACATATTATTCAATGCCACACAAATCTTTAGCTAGACTGGACTATTTTCTGACCTCACCTGGATTGATACCTATTATTAAAATTAGAAAGCTACCGCGGGTGATGTCGGATCATAATCCTCTGGCCCTAGATATCTCTATCGCAAATCTTCAAAAAGAAAAAATCAACTGGACTTTTGAGAGAGCTCTGCTACACGATCCTAAGTATGTGGCTCAGATGGGCTCTTGGCTAAAAGAATTTTTTAGAATAAATAGAGGCACCGCCTCTCCTGCAATAATGTGGGACACTATGAAGGCTGGTATAAGAGGGGAGACCATTAGCTTTTCAATGAGGAGAAATAGGATAGAGAAGGAGGAAATAGAGAGAAAGTCAAGAATAATAGCTGTCACCGAAGAGGAACTAACGGAAGCAATCAGGGCTAAGCACAATGTAATGGGGATACTACAAAAATTGAGCATAGCAAAAGCAGCAGTAGGTGAGGTACTTGCAGTCAAAGCTGCAGGAAAGTATATGGCATGGAAGCAGGATCAATACGAGTTCAGTGAGCAGATCGGCCGCATATTAGCTATCAGAACGCGCCAGGCAGCTACTAAAGGTGAAATCTCACAAATTGTCTCCGAGGCAGGGCTCTCAGCTACGACACCAAGGGAGATCTGCTCAATCTTTCAAGATTTTTATCAGAATCTATATAACTCTGACAATAACGCCGATATTAGGGAGATAGAAAGATACCTAGAAAGTGCACAAGTTGAAAAGTTTACAACAGCAGATAAAACAGGGTTGGAAAGGGACTTTACGCTGGGGGAAATATAAACAGCAATTAAAGATCTACCTGCTGGAAAAGCTGTGGGCCCTGATCTCATCCCGTTGGAATTTTACAAAACTTTTCTACCAAACCTTGCAGAGGATATCTATCAACTTATGGTGTCAACACAGAAAGGAGCAGCACCCCCAGAGTCTTGGGGTGAGGCCACTATGGTGGTATTCCTGAAAAAGAATAAACCTCCAACAGATCCCGGGTCTTATAGGCCCATAAGCTTGATGAACAGCGATACGAAAATCTTTTCTAAGATTCTAGCCAATAGAGTAAGCTTGATCATCGGCAAAATCATATCCCTTAGACCACATGGGTTCATCCCGGGCAGGGGCACGGCAGATCACATCAGAAGAGTGTGTACCATGTTTGATGGGACGGCCGCCTCACGAGACCCTATGGCCCTAATATTGGTAGATGCTGAGAAAGCATTCGATAGGGTCTCGTGGGGCTTCCTTTGGGCAGCATTAGCAAAAGTAAATATCAGTGATGTTTGCATTAAGGCTTTAAGTGTCTTATATGTGAATCCGACGATAAGACTCAGGATGATGGGAGAACAGAGTGGGACTATAAATATCGGACGAGGAACTAGGCAAGGATGCCCTTGTTCTCCGTTGCTCTTCGCCTTTTATATAGATGCCTTTATTAGAAAGATAGAGCTAAATAAGAATATTATACCAATTGTGCTGAATGGATACGAAACAAAAACTTTAGGCTATGCCGACGATTTAGGTATAACATCTGCGGATCCGGTCAGGGCGCTCTTGGAAATAGAAAGAGAAGCTAATTTATACGGGGCATTGTCGGGTTATAAATTAAATCAGAGTAAAACTCAAATCGTAATTAATAAAAAGATAACGATGGTAGATCAAAGGGTAACAGATTCTACAATGTATCTAGGTGTAACAATAACTTCAGATCTCTCTAAGATAGTCGAAATGAACCTAGGACCACTGATTAAAAAGACCAAGAAGGATCTAGACAGATTAAATAACCTGCACTTAACAATAATTGGACGGTGCAACCTAATAAAAATTACATTCTTGCCTAAAGTATTATACTTGTTTCGAACAATCCCATTGAAATTTAATAACAAATGGCTTGGGGAAATAGAGAGAGTTACAAACCGCTTTATCTGGGCTAAGGGCAGAACACGGCGAGCACTAAAATTTCTGTCTTTGCCAAGGGAGAGAGGAGGCCTTGCGGCACCCGACTTCAAGGCCTACTACTGGGCAACTGTCCTACAATGTATTAAAGGGCTAGTTGGCGGGAGTATGGAGGACCAGTGGAGAGGGCGGGAAAGTGTCCCTGACACATATGAGTTATTAATCAAGGGCTCCAATAAGTGGCTTCTTACATTTAACGAGGCCAGTTACTATAAAAAAATTAAGTTCAAGACTTTTGGACCAGCAGTATTAATTTGGTCCGCCCTCAGGAAGAAAATAAAAATGAACTATTATACACCTCTGTATAAGAACCAACTTCTACCGGTGATATTTCACGACCAGGTAATGAAAAGATGGGATACACTGGGAGTGAAAACTATTGGGGATCTCATAGACACAACAGGATTTATGACTTTTGTGAATTTACAGCAGCTATATAATATAGACCGTAGAGACTTTTTTAAGTATCTACAAATAAGATCAGTGTTGGCAAAAAAACAGGGAGGGGATATCAACTATAGGAGAGAGTAAATTATGGAATTTTTAAGAGATCAGAAGGGCTGTTCTATATCCCAGATCTATGGGGAATTGATCCAGCTTAAGGAGGATGATTGTGGAAGGGCCGTACAAAAATGGAATACTAAGCTAAATCTATCTGGTAACAAGGTTGAAAAATCTTTCCAGTTGTTAAACTCAGTGCTAAGAGTAACCAATTTACAAGCCCAGCAATACAAGACCCTATTCGAGCTCTATTATACACCACATAGAATTGCTCAATGGGGCGGAACAACGGGGGTTTTCTACCCTAGCTGCCAGGCAACACAGGCAGACACCATACACATGTTTGCGGCCTGCCCAGCCCTGGACCCATTTAAAAGCGCAATAGAGAAATTTCTTGATAGAGAATTAGGGATTAACATTAGTATAACAAACGAAGTTATGGTTCTAGGGATTACCAGGGACGACATAGAAATATCTAATTCGGAATTTGTGTACTTAGCAATGACTCTAAGTCGGTTATGTATTGCAACAATGTGGAAAGATCCAAACCCGCCAACATTCCAACAATGGATATCACGGTTGCTAGCTATATATGTCTTGGAAAAAGCAATGTATGATAAAAAGGGCCGGACTGCAAAACAATTGGGGAAAAGAATATGGGCCCCCGTAACCGAATGGAAACAAAGGTTAGAAAATGGCTAGAAATCTATATTTGCTGCCTGCTCTCCTCTCCTCCTGTCTCTTCTTGATTCCTCTCTCTCCCTCTTCTCTTTTCTATAGTTCAAATGTAAATAGATAAGATATTCAGTATGCTGCTTCAGCATGAAGAGAAATATTGTATAATTTTGTCATATATATTCTTTTTTTCCATTTATATAAGATTGTGATATATGAATTGACGGTAATTATTGAATAATGAAATGTACTATGTCTGATGATGATGAATACATTTTTTTTTTTTAAACGATTGGGGCTACTACAAGGTCATTACGGGAATGTATGCATGTGTGATGATGAATGCATGCACGTGTATGCATCATCGGCTCTTGAACATGTATACCGACCAACTACTTCCCGCAGATCACAGGGTGTAAGGACCAGTCATTCCTTTGTGTCCACAAGTCTTTCGCTTTCATTGGCCTCGTTGTGTTTCATTGTCTTACATACTGAAATCCTTAGGTGCTCAAAGGATGTAGATTGTCTTGCATGCCGTTCTATATTGTGAACATAAATTCAAAGCCAATGAAGCAAAGAGATTTGTATGAGGATCATCCTGTCCGAGCTTGTGGCTTGCAAATAGTTACATGCACATAATTTACCTGCACTGTATTACCCAGGCAAGTGAGAGACTGGATGAGTCAGATCTTAAAACCATCCATGCCCTCATGAGTCATGACAGTAGCCTCAAGGATTGACACAAGCACACTAATAACAAAACTTCATGAACACTTTATAGGCTTTGTCACATATTCCAATTAATACAAGGGACTTGTAACATCCTGATGCAAATGTCAAGTATCTCACAGTCATGAACGTGAGTCTGCCTGTCTTATAAAACTGAGCCCAACGTCTCCTAATACAATGTTCATGAAAAGCAGACCATGTGCGGGTCTGGATTTTTGCCAAACATCTCTAAGTAGCAGAGATTTCAAAGTCATTGTCTAGTACAACTTAGTGAGAAACAATATCTTTATTTTTTTCCCTTGCACAATGCGTAGCCCTCCATAGTATAGACGAAGCTTGCATGTATGTGTTATCCTGTGTGTACTGCTTTTCTTAACGCGTGCCCTGGATACATGTTCTTTCACGTGGTTCTGTGTATGTGTGACAGTATGCATCAGCCTTGTGTTTGCCACATGCAAGATACCAGTCTGTGCGCATCTCTACTTTTAGGAGTTGCCTTTTGCGCTTTCATGCTTTGATGTATGCTGTCTGTGCCTGTAGTGTTGCTTTTGCAGCTCTGTACATTTGTTGCAAACTGTGCATGCACTATATCAACGAGCATTTGCAATGCACTAGGGGCCCGATGTAGGTAAATCCCATTTACCGATTTTGAAATACCGAATTTTACCGATTCGGTATTTCAAAATCGGTAAATGGGATGTAGGTCCCAACATCTGGATTTGTTACCGAATCCTTAACAATTCTTTAATTACCGATTCGGTGAATACCGAATCGGTAATGCCCATTCATTCCTATGGGCTTTGAAGCCCATAGGAATGATTAGGCATTACCGATTCGGTATTTACCGAATCGGTAATTAAAGAATTCACAAAGGTGCAGGGGGTGTCACTTTGACACCCTCTAGCACCCCCAAAACGGGCATGTGTGCAATGTGGCACACAGACATGCCCTAAGGGCACGTCTGTCTGTCACATGGCACATGTGTACATGCACAGATGTGCATGTACACAGGAATCGGTTTTTTACCATGGATTTGTATTCCATGGTAAAATACCGATTCTGTAAGCCATGTGCTGATGGAACATAGGCTACCTACATTGCATTTTCGGTAATTTTACCGAATCGTTATCATTACCGAATCGGTAAATATTACCGAATCGGTAAATTTACCGATTCGGTAATGATAACGATTCGGTAAAATTACCGAAAATGTGCCCCTACATCTCGATAGCCCTTTACCGATCGGAAACGGCCGAAAATCGGTATTTTCGGCCGATTCCGATCGGTAAAGGGCTACCTACATCGGGCCCTTGGTCTTGCATTTGCGAGAGTTTAACTTATTGGCATTGTAAATGACAATGCCTTTTATTTTTTTTTAAAATATTTTTATTCACAATTTTTTTCACAATTATATCCCCCCCCCCTCCCAAGACCAAGGTATTAAATCATACCGTACAAAAAGCATGTAATAATAAAGATAAGAAAGATAGAAACATACAGCAAACAAGCAAGAAAAAAAAACAACAACACCGCCACAATAGCCAATCAAAAAAAATAAATAAATAAATAAATACATTCAGATAATACATTAAGTAGCTCAGGTTAAGCTTCCCTAGGTGTGGTTTTGTATCCACTGAAGTAGTGGTCCCCAAATCTGTATACCTCTTTTCTTTTTGTTACTGCCCTTGGTTTTATATATTGCCACCTCCAAACTACATATCGCTAATAATCTTGTCCTCCATTGTACAAAAGCCGGAGGGTTTTGGTCAAGCCAAGAAGAGGCTATGCAGAGTCGGAGAACAGCCATAGCTATGAAAATCAGGCCTTGCATATGTATAGGCCGTTGGTTATTGGCTACTCCTAACATGATTTCTTCGGTTGCAATAGACATTCTCACATGAAAAATCCCTGATAAAAAATCAGATATTTCATTTATCAAATTAGATAATGTATTACAGGAAGCGAACATGTGAGTTATATCGGCTGCGTATAGTGAACAGCGCGGGCATGTTGTTCCCTTTCCTGATGTCCATTTTGCAATCTTATGAGGTGTATAGTAGAGGGAAAAGAAAGTTTTATAAAATTGTGCCTGCAATTTTATGGACATAAGACATGTTTGTGATAGTTCATACTCGCGTTCGGGAATTGAGGGGAGAATTGTTAGTCTGGACTGCCAATCCACTAGTTGTTTGGCCATGTCATCTGGGAAATTTTCACTCATTATTGCGTAAATTTGCCGGATTTTCGGGGTATTTGGCCTACATATGGTTTCTATTGTGGTACTAATTTGAAATTTTTCTCTTCCCCCAGCTTTTTTTAGCAAATAATCCCTAATCTGCAAATATTTAAAAAAAATCCCTATGGGTGATGTCATATTCCGACTGCAGCTCTGAGAAGCTTTTTAGGCCACTAGATGTAAAAAAACAGCCTAATTGATTAATCCCTGCCTCTTTCCATCTAGTCATACAGCTATCCTGAAAAATTAATGGTAAATCATTATTATGGTTAACTGGTGTGTAGCATGAATAACGGCTCAGTCCTAACAGTTTTCTTATATTGCTCCAGACTTTATAGATGCTAGTGATGCTCTTAAGTTTCACTTTCTTGAAATAATTATCATTAACATGTCGCCAAAGGCATCCCTGGCACCCAGCTCCCAGAATCAATTCTTGCGGAGTTGAAATAGGGTGATTGCTATTTTCTTTAGATATCAGGATCTTACTATATCTAATTACCGTTGCCCAGTAATATAGTTTAAAATTAGGCATACCTAGTCCACATCTTTCCTTAGGAAGCATAATCCATTTGAATGCACGACGCGGTTTCTTAAAACTCCAGATAAATCTGGAAAACATCGTCTCAATGATTTTAAACTGTTGGGGGGTAAACTCCAGACATATAGTACGAAAGAAATGCAAAAATCTAGGCAGGAAGAGCATTTTAATGATATTGCACCTTCCACCAATTGTGAGATGCAAATTATCCAGTCGGGTTAGTTCGTTTCTAGTATGATTAATCAGTGGGTCAAGGTTTAACTTCACAATATTATCTACCTTTGCACTAATCTTAACTCCAAGATAGACTGCATGGTCAGTTACCCTGTTATCACTCATCCTAAGTTTATCATTGATGACAATCTGGGTTTTCCCTGAGTTCAGTTTGTACCCAGAAACCCTTCCAAATCTCCGGGCCTCCTCCTCAATTACTCTCAGTGCTTTATTAGGATCACAGGTGACCAACGCGATATCGTCCGCGTATGCTAAGACTTTTGTGTCCTGATTAAATACGCTAATAGGAGCCACTAAGGGATGATGTTCAAGTTTACGGATGAATGCATCAATGTACACAGCAAATAGGAGAGGTGAGCAGGTGCATCCCTGTCTTGTTCCCCTACTAATTTTGAATTGCTCCGAGAGGGTCCCATTAATCATAACACTGGCTCCTGGATCCACATATAATCCTTGGGTGGCTTTAATAAATCCTCTAGTAATCCCGCATCTTATCATAGCTGCCCATAGGAACTACCCTATCGAACCCTTTTCCGCATCCAGTAGAATTAGCGCCATAGGGTCTCCTGTTGTTTCCGTGAAGTCAAATAACGAGATCACTCTTTGTACATGGTCCGTTTATAAATAATTGGCGCTAATCGGGCAGATAGGAGTTTCGAATATATTTTGGAGTCCCCATTTATCAGTGTAATGGGTCGGTAGGAGCCCATTTCAATGGGGTCCTTGTTTTTTTTTCAGAAAAACCATTATTTTCGCAGTTGACCAGGAAGGAGGTGGATTCCCACCCTGAAAAATAGAGCTGAATAATTCCACCATAATTATTCTAAGCTGATCCGAAAATTTCACAAAACATTCCGTAGGAATCCCATCTATCCCTGCTGCTTTGCCATCTGCCAGTGAATTCAAGGATAGCAGAATTTCATCCCACCCAAGGGGATTGTCTAGGTTAGCCTGATCGTCTTCATCCAGACAGCTGCCCTCACATTGCTCTAAATACTCCTCCGGGTTCCCCTGTTCGCTGTCTGGTTCTTTATATAGTTCTCGATAAAACCGCTGAAATGCTGTTCTAATTTCGGATGGTTCAGTTCTCAACCCACCATCTAGATCTTTAATACTTTTTATAATGTTAGCTGTTGTTTCTTCTCTTGTCCGAACCGCTAATTGATGCCCAACCTGTTCGCTAAGCTCATATGCTTTCTTTTTGTATATTGTGGCTTTAGTAATAGCTTTCTCTATCAAGATCTCTGACACCAAATTTCTGGCGACTGCCACCCGTGCTACTTCATCCGTTATCTGCCCCCTTTGTGTTGCATGAATTAAATCTGTCTCTGCTTTACTCAGGTTCATTTGTAACGTAGCTAGTTGTGTCTTTCCTTCTCGGTTGGTTTGGACTGAGAACTGAAGAGTTTCACGTCGAATTCCTGCCTTCATAGCATCCCAAACTATCTTGATCGGTGCACTGCCCATATTTATTGCCAAAAATTATGTAATCCACTCCCTCATGTGTTTACAGTAATTTTCATTTTTTTAAAAAGCCCTTTCAAACGTCCAGGTCCTCATTGTAGGGCTACTTCTATTGCATGTTACGTTTAATTCTAATGGGTTGTGGTCCGATAGTACCCTTGGCAGTTTATTTATGGTGCAAGTGTTTTTCATAGAATTGGAGATGAGCATGTAATCCAGTCGCACGTGGCGAGAATGTGGATAGGAAAAGAATGTATACCCATGGTCTCCAGGGTAGTTCAATTGCCAGGTATCAATCAACCCATGTAATTCACATAGCTCCTTGAATGCCCTGAAGACCCTAGGTTTCCTCCCTTTATATTTGTATGCAGGGTCCATTGACCAGTCCTCTGGTAGATGTAAGTTAAAGTCCCCACAAACAATTAGGGGTAAAGGCCAGTGTATTAGTTCATTAGTAATACTACTCAGTCCTTCTGGATCATCTCCCACATTGCCATATACTGTACATACCGTCATCTTGCTTTCCCCATTATTATATTGGCATTCCGTGATGGCCCATCTTCCAAATGTATCCGCTACTGCTCTTATAAATTGGAGGTCTCCCCCTTTCGCTAGAATAGCTACCCCTTTAGTTCTAGTACCTTGAGTTGAGGCAATTATAAGTTTATACCCTAATGTTTTTAATAAGCACTGTTGACCACCCTCTATATGCGTCTCCTGCAGACACACTATGTTAGCTTCCATTGCTTGCAGCTCCATAGCTACCTTCTGCCTCTTCTTTATATCATTCAGGCCACATATATTCAATGTAATAATTCTTACTCTAGCCATCTCGTTGATTCATTCTTCCTGTATGTTTCCTATATACATATTTTTGGCGCCTAGTTTACTTTTTTAGTATCTTTTTTCTTTTTAATCCCTTTTGAGCGATTTCTCCCTTGATTGCTGCCCACCCTGTTCTGACATTAATCCTACCTTGGTCTCCCCTCCCTCCCCCCCCCAGAACGACCCCCACCCTCCCCGACTTTTTGAGCCGCCTAGCTCAATCCTGAGCTTGTGTGATAGCGTCTGATCGACCTCACTCCACCCTCCACATCCCTCCTTCACTCCTATATTTATACATATATATATGCACCTTGAGTCCAGTATAGAATCCTGTATCGGGTCTACATTAAATATGCATAAGACCATAAAGCCATTGTACAGACATGTGAGATATACGTTTTAACAGTTTCGAAACCTATCTATTGATGAGGTTAGTTAGAGAATCTTGTATCTCATACAGTCAGTTAATCCTTTAGTCTTTCATAGTATAGAAGAAGGTCCCGTGTAAAAGAGCAGGATAAAAGATAAGAGAGAGGGAAAAAATTAGTTAAGGGGACGAAGAGAGAGAGAGAGAGAGAGAGAAGAAATTAGAAAGAAGGAACCCAAAGTTTATTAATGCTTTCCTTTTATCCCCGTCCCCGTCTCCTCAGCGAGGATATCTTTCAAAGCCTGTTCGGCCTGAATCTCTGAGGAGAAAAACATAGTGCGTCCCTGTAATGTTATCTTCAGTTTTGCTGGGTTTTGTAGATAAGCAAGAGCCCCTGCTTTCTGGAAGGGGGTAATCAGCTGTCGTAGCCTCCAGCGTCTTTCCACTGTGGCTTGTGCGAAATCTGGTTTAGCAAAAAAGGAAAACCCCTCCCAGTTTCTTTTTTTGTTTGGTCGGGCCAGATCATACACTACTTGACGCAGCAAAAAGTTACCAAAGACAATCAGAATGACCCTAGGAAAGGGTTGTTCCTTGCGGGGCTGTTTGGATTGCGAAAGCGGGAATCTGTGCACCCTTTGTATCTCCTTGTCCCAGTCCCACTGTATTAGTTCTGGAAAAGCGTTTTGGAACAATTTGATAATAAAGGCTCGGATATCATTGCCTTCGCAATTCTCTGGGATCCCGAGAATGCGTAGGTTGTTCCGTCTTTGGCGATTTTCAGCCTCTTCAAGTTTCCACATGATATCGCCGAGCGTTTTTTCCTGTGAGGAAGCCTGGGTTTTCAGGGAGCCTACTGTGGCTTCCAGTATTTCTGTTCGGGTCTCTACCATAGTCATTCTTTCGGCAATTTCCGTGCATGTTTTGCCAATTTTGTACATTGATCCTTGAAGTTTCTTTGCTGCCACTCGGACCACTCGATTCTCAGACTTGACCTCATTGTGGAATGTGCTCAGTGATTGTAGAATTGTCGCTAGTGTAGGCTCGGGTGCTTGCTGAGGCTTCCTCTTTTTGTTCTGTTTATTTTCCCCATCTAAATCTTCATGCCCTGCCGTTAGAAGCGGTTGTGTATCAGAATAATCCCAGCGGAGATCGTTATCAGTATCTGTCTGACGTGTAGGTTTCTTCCTGTCAGAAAACCTTCTTTGTTTTTTAAGAGTTTTTATGCCTTCCTGCTGGCTGCTTGCCGAGGTATCAGCTTCCTCGGCATCGCTGCTGCTAGGTGAGTCTGACGATTCGGAGCTGAGTAACTCCTCATTTACTGAGAATTTTTTTTTCATGGGGGTCGGAGACGGATATCCTTGCTCCGTGACGTCCTGAAGGGCCATCTGAACAATTTTAGATTGTAGGTCCGTATGACCCGTTTGACCCGCAGAATCACATTCCTCCCTGCTCTGTGATCCAATCTCAGGGGGGTTCAGAGTCACTACTTTAGGAAGATGGCGGCCACTGAACACGCCGATAGCTGATACACGAGGAGATATTTACTGTATCACTGAAGAGGGATATAGACCCTGCATACCGAATATTACGATAACTCTCACCACGGAAAGAGAGTGCGGGACGTTTATCAAGTGAAATTTTAGATCGACTTGCCAGTAATAGTCTGCCGCAACACTAGATATTGATGGGAGTGAGAAAGGAGAGAGGAATTGATGTTTGCAGTGCCAAATAAGTGCTGGAAATTACTAGACATAAATGGACAATCTTTTTTTGATTGAGCCCTGAGGAAGTTGGTTGGCAGTGATATTTGCCCAACGAAACACGTGTTGGCTGTTGCTGATGCACAATGGAATTTGTGAAACCTGAATTTTGATTTGATTTGAGAAACTTGGAACTTTGGGAATACTTCGAGTGAATAAAGAACTCGTGAAACAGAAAAGAACTTTGGATTGAACGTTGAAATTTCCCACTCATTTTTGGATTAATGTACTTTGATTCTGATACTTGAAGGCTTACGATCCTGGTGCTTGAATGCTTACTGGATGAGGAATTGTTTATTTATACTTCAAACTGTTATTTAGATTGGTTCTATACAATTGTTTTGTTTTGTTGCTGAAAAATACAGCAATTAATGTTAGACTGCTCGACAGGAATTTGAATTGGGTTCAGAGTCTCATAGGCTAGCTTGTGCTCTGGCTCTTTCTCTATCCGCTCCTCGGTCTTTTCTGGAGTTGTCTCCTCCGGGTCTGTAGACCAAACTACTGTTGTGTCGCTACGTACCCCCCAAGACACGCGCACTTGCACCTCCTTATTTAAAATGTTATCCTCAAGGCCCATATTAACTATGTCAGGCAGGTCTTTTAACTCATTTTCCTCCGCTCTCACTGTGTGGCCAGGCTTTGAAACACATATGAGTATGGGTTTTGGGGTGGGGACGCCACCCTGGTCCATCTCTTGTTTTTTGTTTTTAGGAAAAAGTTTAGTTATAGCCGGTTGTTTTTTATCCGGTATCACTGTACCCTTAATCAGCTGAGATTTAGCAGTCTTTCCCCCCCGAGTCTTTGATCATCTTACCGGGGTTACCGGAATTGGCACCAGGCTTCGCCTTCTCCTGCCCTGCTTTCACGTGGCCCCTTTCCTCCTGTCTGGTAGCTGCTGCGGGGCCGGACTCTGTGCTGTGCTCCTTCGGTCGGGCTCCATCGTGAGCGGCTGCCATTGTGCACGCTTCTGCCGTCTCCTTCTCCTTTCCCTTAGTTTCGCGGTTGCAGTCGCGGTCGCTTAGCAACCAGGTCCGGGCTCTGATACTGACGCTCTCGTGCTTGCCGGCGAGAGCTGTCAGCAGTAGCCTCGCGAGCGTCTCCCAGCGCAAGCCCTCCTCTGACCAACATCTGCGGTTCAGCCCGGCTGCTTCATTGCGATTCAGCCCGGTTGCTTCATTGAGCGGCCTTCGCGTCATGAGGTGCGGGAGGAACATGATTCTATGGCCCTGACACACTATCCCTGGGCGCATTTCTCGGGCATCACCTCTTTGGAGCTCCGGAGCGATGTGGAGGTGAGCGACTCCGGTCCTACTCAGCCGCCATCTTGGCTCCCACAATGCCTTTTATTAATGTTTTAAAAACCAACGCATAAATAAAAGGCATTGCCATTTACAATGCCAATAGCTCAAACTCTAACAACTGCGAGACCTATTGCATTGCAAATGCTTCTTATATATAAGCTGACAGAGAGGGACAATTCCCCTCATTCTACTTTCCAGTGAGTGCGGAAATACTGTATAGCACCTAGGGTGAAACCAGATGCTAAGATTTTCCGGCATACACCCCATCTTTTTTCTCACTTTTTTCCTTGGTAGACTAGTAAGTTTTCATTCATCTGGATGGGCAGGTTGGTGTGTTTTCCACTTATCTGTCAGATTAATTGGAGTCAGAAAGCCCAACAGATCATCAGGAATAAAGGAGAACATAATGGGTTGCAGGGTTTTCCCACCCTGGCACTGTACTGTCTATTCAAACACTGGGGACCAGAAAGTCTTTCTGCCTCCTGGGGAATGCAGATTTGGTAGGGTTAACTTCCTCTTCCCGGCCCATATCTTACAACAAAAACTGTGCCCATTGGAACCCGAACTGCCTGTTGCTTTCCATGGGGTTGAGGATGCTCTAGGTCACGGGGGCTGAAAGACTCTTGGAGCCTTTAGGCGTTGGGGCCAGGGTGAACCATCCCTCCCTATTTATTATAAATTGCCACATAAAACAGGCTATGTTAGTTGATTTTTCTGCACATGCTTCCTCCCGTTTAGTGCTCTGTCCCCGTGTGGGTCCATTTGAAGCATTCACAAGAGGAAGTTTGCTATTTATATATTACAAAGCGGTGGTCGCCTCTGTGTAGTTATAGTTGGGTCCAAGTTTTCATAGGAAGAACATTTTTTGTTTCTTTAATAATTTTTGTGCAGTTTGATGAATTCGCACAAAACATTCCAAAAATAAAGTTCAGCCACCTTTGTTTCTTCAAAGTAACTTTGCTTCAGATTTGTCAAGCAGGGGGCTAAGGGAAAGAGGGGGGAGGGGCTGCCAAATCATTGATTTCCCATGTAAATTCACCTAGGAAGTTTTTGCTCTCTGATACAACAACAAAAATCTGCTGAACTAAATTACACCATATTTGGCTGAAAGTTAGAACTTTATGCAAAAGCGTGCTGTTTGTGATTTTGTGTAAATACATTCAGCTGTCTTCGAGAAATTAGCGTTTAAAGGGGCCACGGGTTGGATATGAAGGGGTTAAAAAATTAGGTATATCAGGTACCAAAATAGGACTTTCTGATTAACTGAGTGAGCTTTTTCTTCTGCCTGCCACTTCTGAACAACTGTAACAGTGCCAATATCGCAGTACCGAGCAACCTGATTGGGTAGCCGGCCCTCTGAAGAAAATGTTTCGACCGCCATTACAGTACTCTGTTTCTGTGTACTGAATTTTTTTAAAGGGCATAAGGGGGGCAGGGTATGGACACCCTGACATCTAGTCACTTGTGGAGGAAGCCAGAAGTTAAAAAAAAGAAAGTTTACAGGCCAAGGGGTAAATATTGTGCACTTGTTGCATTAGTCCTGGAGCTGCTGGCCTGTCTGCTCAGAGCCCACCCAGATCTCAGGGGATTTCAAGACATAGGGAAATATCTTGCAGATGAATGGATAGCTCCTTACGCAGATGACGTTCTGTTATACATTACGACTCCCGACACTACACTACCTCTGGCGCTCGAGGAGTTTGGTAAATATGCAGGCTATAATATAAATTATGAACATTATAGCCTTTACCCTGTGGGAGGGTCGATGGATGCACACTTAATACAGAGACACTTCCACATCAGTGATGGGGGCTTTAAATACTTGGAACTGTATATCTCTGTAGACGAAAATGAATGCCTTAATCAAAGCATCAAACGGGTTCTGACAGATTTCCGAGACGATGTAACCAGGTGGAGAAGGCTCCCCCTAACGCTACTGAGAAGAGCGGCCATTTATAAATTATAACGCTTCCCAAACTGCTGTATATACTCCAAATCTGAAAGAGACACGTTAGTATTAGATTCCTTACCTTAGAATATCCTCAGGCGTCAGACTGGATCCGGAAATTTTTGCGTAGCAGTACCCTTGCGCGTCGGTAGGCGTCGTCTGCGGCTCTGCGTCCGTCGTCGGCGTCGTAGGCGCCGTGATGACGTCGTCGGAGTACTTAGACGCCGCCTCCGCGTGCTGACGTCAGTTCTTCTTGTTTCCGCGCCAGCAAGCGCAGATCTGGAAAAAGCAGTAACCCTAGTCATTTTTTGACTAACTTTTTGATCATTTTTGATTGTTCTCGAAGTCTTTCGACTCCGACGGTGCCGTAGGGATGCCCGGCTTTAAGCACTGCGATGATTGCAACCGACTGATGTCAGTCAGGGATCCTCACCGCGTGTGTTTATCTTGTCTCAGCGTTGACCACGATGACAAGGCCTGCTCCGACTGCTGGGCCCTGTCTTCGAAAGCCAGGCGGGAGCGGTCCCGCAGGCGGCTCGAACTCCGGCAGTCGGTCCCGCGCCGCGAGAGGTCCCGATCCCATGGGAGGTCGAGGGACAGGTCGCGGGCTCGGAGCCACCACAGTTCCGAGAGTAGGCCGCACTCCTCCGGGTCGAAGTCGTCGTCAGGCAAGCGGCACAAGAAGTCCAAGCGGCGTCATCGCTCTTCAGACTCCCCCCGACGCTCACGCGATGCGGCCGGGGGTTCGGGTGACACCACCCACGCGGCTCCGACGGAGTCGCAGGCGCCGCGTCCAGCCCCATACCCTACGGTCCCTGGGCTAAATGCGACGCCGGAGGAGATCGAGCGCTTCCTCATGGCCATGAGGAAACTCTCTCCTCCGACGGGCTCCGCGGCGCTAGCGGGTCGGGGGGATCTGCCCCGACGCCATCGGGTGCTTCGGCCCCGGCGCCGCCGACGCCTTCGTGCCCGGCGCCGCAGGACGCCGCTGGACCTCCTTCGGGATCTGGTTCGTCGCCGGTGGACCTTACGACCTCCCCGGCGTTGGACCCTCAGGTGTCGCCTCCGGCGCCGTCCTCGGGTGGCGCCGTCCCCGGTTCCACCTTCGTTCCTGTTCAGGCGCCGGAACGGCCCCCATGGGCGCCGCTCCAGACGTCGTTTGGAGAGTTTCACTTCTATGAACAGGCCCCATTGGTTGAGAACCCTGAGTTTCAGGAGATGGGTGATGAAGAGGACTGGGAGGGGTATGAGGACCCTCTGACCAGGGAGTGTCAGTCTCATGAGGACTGGACAGGTGACCTTGGGGATGCCAGTGGTCTGGACACTTCGCCGGACACTGGCTTTGTCTCCCCTCCTACCGTGGCTTCGGAGGAGGGGGCAACATATAGTGTGGTGCTGATGAGGGCTGCCAAGGCCTTGGGCCTTGAGCTCCCCGTCGCGGCCGTGAGGACTAACCTCCTCACTGAGGTCCTTAAACCGCAGTCAAGCTCGGCCGAGCCTCTGCTGCCCTTTAATGAGGCCTTGACCGACGTTCTTCTGGGCACTTGGTCCAAGCCCGCTACGGGTTCGCCCGTAGATAGGAACGTGGCCAGGCGCCACCGCCCAGCCCCGGGCGACCCATGTTTCCTGTCCTCCCACCCTACCCCGAGAGCCTGGTCATCCAGGCCTCCAATTCCCAGACCGCATTCCCGTCGGCCCCGCCGGACAGGGAATCCAAGAGGTATGACCAGTATGGGAAGAAGATCTTCTCATCCCTTAGTCTGGGCCTGCGGTCTTCCAACACCGCCTGCCTCTTGGGACGTTACACCCACTCTGTGTGGGATAAGGTCGCGGAGGTGCTGCCAGAGTGTCCGTTTTAGGTGCGGGCCAAACTCGGCCAAGCCCTTGTGGAGGGCCGGGATGCAGCCAAGTATTCCATCAGGTGTGGGCTGGATACCACCGACTCGCTAGGTAGAGCGATGGCAACGACGGTGGCGGTCAGACGCCACGCCTGGCTGAGGTCCGCCAACTTTTCGGCAGATGTCCAGAACACACTCATGGACATGCCGTTCGATGGCCGTCGCCTCTTTGGCGACAAGGCAGACCATGCGCTTGAGCGCTTTAAGGACTCCAGGGCTATGGCCAAGTCCTTGGGCCTCTCGGGCCAGCGCCAGCAATCGGCTGCCTTTCACTCCTTTCGTGGCCACGGAAGGGGTGCGCCCACACGCGCCGCCAGCCATGCTCCGCAGGGCAATACCCAACGCGGTGGCGGCCGTGGGAACCGCCGTCCGGGCGGTCGGGGGCAACGGCGAGGTCAGTCCACACCTTCCCCCGCAGCATCCGCCTCAAAACCCTCCTAGTCCGTGCTTTCAGGCCCATGTGACACCAGTGGGGGGCAGGGTTCGCCATCACCACCTCCACTGGCGCACTGTCACATCGGACAGGTGGGTGCTGCAAATCGTCCTAAGGGGCTACTCCCTCCCCTTCGAGGCGACTCCTCCAGCCATGCCACCGCAGAACCACCGTGTATCGGGGGATCATTTGCGACTTCTACAGGAGGAAGTTTCGGCCCTCTTGGCCAACGGGGCCATCGAGCGCGTTCCTGGGCCAGAAGTAGGGTGTGGTTGCTACTCCCACTACTTTCTGGTACCCAAGAAGGGCAAAGGGGGCCTACGCCCTATCTTGGACCTACGGAACGTCAACGGCTTCCTCCGGAAGGAGAAGTTCAAGATGCTGACACTGGCTCAGGTCCTAGCTGCCCTGGACCCAGGAGACTGGATGGTAGCGTTGGACTTGCAGGACGCTTACTTTCATATCCCCGTCCTGCCTGCCCACCGGCGCTGCCTGCGGTTCATGGTTGGCCACGAGCACTTTCAGTTTATCATGCTCCCCTTCGGCCTTACCAGCGCCCCACGGGTGTTCACCAAGGTGATGGCGGTGGTCGCAGCTCATCTGCGCAGGTTAGGGGTTTCAGTCTTCCCCTACCTCGACGACTGGTTGTTGAAGGCGGGCTCACCCCAGACAGTCGTCAGCCACCTCCAGACTACGGCAGACCTCCTGCACCAGCTGGGGTTCTCCCTCAATGTGCCGAAGTCACACCTGTGCCCCTCTCAGAAGCTCCTCTTCATCGGAGCGGTTCTGGACTCTGCGCGGTTTCGGGTTTATCTGCCCGAACAGCGGGTCGGGGATATTCAGGCTCTGATTCCCATCTTTCAGCTGTTATCCTGGGTTTCGGTCAGGTTGACGCTGCGACTTCTGGGGCTGATGGCCTCCTGCATCCTACTGGTGCATCACGCCAGGTGGCGGATGCGGGCTCTGCAGTGGGACCTGAAGTTTCAGTGGGCCCAGCATCAGGGCAACCTATCCGACCACGTGCTGATCTCAGAGGGCACTGCGAGACAGCTGCAGTGGTGGCTTACGGACCGCGATTGGGTCAGCGGCAGATCCCTCTCCCTTCCCCAACCGGAGCACGTAGTTGTGACGGACGCGTCCCTCCAGGGCTGGGGAGGCCACATGGGAGAGGCGGAGATCAGAGGCCTCTGGTCTCCGGCGGAGACCCGGCTCCACATCAACCTGTTGGAGCTCCGGGCGATTCGTCTGGCACTGAAGGCATTTCTCCCCTCTGTCCGGGGGAGTGTAGTGCAGGTGTTCACGGACAACACCACTGCCATGTGGTACTGCAACAAACAAGGCGGGGTGGGGTCGTGGATCCTTTGTCAAGAGGCTCTTCGCCTTTGGCAATGGCTGGAACGCCAGGGCGTGACCCTGGTGGCTCAACACCTGGCAGGTTCTCTGAACGCCAGGGCGGACGAGCTCAGCCGTCGGTGCCTGATGGATCACGAATGGCGTATGAACTCGGACGTGGCGCAAGGCCTCTTTCAGCGATGGGGAGAGCCTTGGTTAGATCTATTCGCCACCGAAGAGAACGCGCAATGTCATCAGTTCTGCGCGTTGGAATTTCCAAGGCGGCACTCGATCGGAGACGCTTTTCGTCGCAAGTGGAGTTGCGGTCTGTTGTACGCCTTTCCGCCTAACCCACTTCTGCCCAGAGTGCTGAAGAAGATCAAGCGCGACCGGGCCCAAGTCATCCTTGTGGCTCCGGACTGGGCGAGAAGGTACTGGTATCCAGAGCTACTCAGTATGTCAGTCGATCCCCCGGTTCGTCTGCCTCTTCAGGAGGACCTTCTGTCGCAGCAGCAGGGGACGGTCCTTCACCCGAACCTGTCCAGTCTTCACCTCCATGCTTGGAGATTGAGCGGCGACAGTTGAGGCCATTTGACTTGCCTCCTGAAGTTTGTAACATTATTCTGGCAGCCAGGCGTCCCTCCACAAAGTCGGTATACGCCTGCAAGTGGAACAGATTTGTGGCATGGTGCACAGCAAAGGCTGTGGATCCCCTCAATGCCCCTCTTTCGGAGGTCCTTCTCTTCCTTCTTTCTCTTGCCCAGCAGGGCTCTGCTCTGGGCACTATCAAGGGCTACCTTTCTGCCCTTTCAGCCTTTCTCAGGCTGCCTGATCAACCTTCTTTGTTCAAGTCCCCTATTGTTAATAGATTTCTTAAGGGCATCACACACACGTTTCCTCCTGTTCCGTTTGTGATGCCTCAGTGGGACTTGAACCTGGTTCTTACATTTCTGATGTGCGCTCCCTTTGAGCCACTTCACAATTGTCCTCTACGCCTTCTAACTCTGAAGACTGCTTTCCTGGTTGCCATCACCTCTGCCAGGAGAGTGAGTGAGCTCCAGGCCCTTTCTTGTACTCCACCTTTCCTTTCTGTCCATCCGGACAAAGTGGTGCTGCGTACCAAACCTTCTTTCCTGCCCAAGGTTGTCACGGCCTTCCACATCGGGCAGCCTATCACCTTGCCAACCTTCTTCCCGCCACCGCATCCCTCTAAAGAGGAAGAGCGGCTCCACCGTCTGGACCCAAAACGTGCGCTCTCATTCTACTTGGATCGCACACGCCAATTCCGGGTGGATGACCAACTCTTTGTTGGTTACGTGGGCGCGAAGAAGGGGAAAGCGGTGCACAAGAGGACCATCTCTCGGTGGATCATCCTGTGTATCCAGGCATGCTACTCCTTGGCTAGGAAGGAGCCTCCTGCTGGATTGCGGGCTCATTCTACCCGAGCCACGGCGACTACCACTGCCCTGGGCAGGGGAGTGCCCTTACAAGACATCTGTCAGGCGGCTACATGGGCATCGCTGCACACGTTTGCAAGACACTACTGCCTGGACAGCCAAGTCCGAAGGGATGGCTTCTTTGGCCGTTCCGTCCTCCGGGACTTTCTGGTGTGATTATTGGTTCGCAGACCCACCACCGGGGTTGGTATTGCTGGAGTATCTATTCTAAGGTAAGGAATCTAATACTAATGTGTCTCTTTCAGATGCACAAGTTACTACTTGTGTAACGATATATCTGTAAGAGACATTAGTTAGTATTAGATTCCTTACCGACCCACCCATCCTCCCCGTTCTGCGAACCAATATCTAGGGTTAGGGTTGTCCCCTTTCAGGGCCCTAGTTTCAATGGCACCAGTGTTGGTTTTTAACATGGCTCTGCGTTTCTGGCGCGGAAAAGCTGTGTCTAAGAACTGACGTCAGCACGCGGAGGCGGCGTCTAAGTACTCCGACAACGTTATCACGGCGCCCACGACGACGGACGCGGAGCCGCAGACGACGCCTACCGACGCGCAAGGGTACTGCTACGCAAAAATTTCCGGATCCAGTCTGACGCCTGGGGATATTCTAAGGTAAGGAATCTAATACTAACTAATGTCTCTTACAGATATATCGTTACACAAGTAGTAACTTGTGCAACACGTTCCACAGAATCCTGGAGACAATTTTCAAGACACTCAATGACGAACTTAGCACATTATTACGGGACGAAGGGCACCCCAGAGTAGATCTACAAACACTGCAACGTAACCAATATAATGGAGGAATCGCTCTGCCAGACATACAAGCTTATTACCGAGCCGCACATCTAACGGTGATCAATGCATGGGGCCATGCCGCGGGAGACCACTCCACGTATGCTCTTGAAAGGCTCCAATTGAGGAAATATACTTATCTCCATTATCTGTATGGGGGCGCAGGAACCACAGATCTACTGCCGTCCAACCAAAGGTCGATTGAGGCCTGGAAGGGGACGGAATGACAGATCGGATGGGATAAAAAATTAACTAGAGCCACACCACTACAGAAGGGCAAGAGGAGGCTAGAGTTAGCGAAGTTGCAGGGCTTCAAGGAGTGGGATGCGGTTGGGATCACGACATTAGGCGACATACTGAAGGATGGAGATGTAATTACTTTTGGAGACCGCCAGAATGAATACCAATTGACGCATACCCAATGTTATAAATACCTGCAACTACAACATGCCTGGAGGGCGGAAAAAATCGACACTACAGACATACCTGAGTATGCGCCGCTTGAAGGCAGATTACTACAACAAGAAATACCCACAAAAGCGGTTTCCTAGACTTATAAAACTTAAATTAATAACATCCCCGACAAACTGTCAGCCCTCAGGTCTAAATGGGAGGAAACCACAGGTCAGCTAGAGGATATCGACTGGGAGGGAGCACTGATACACCCTAGAGAGCAATTCAAAGTCCTACACAGAGTATACTGTGATAGAGCGCGTCTGCATGCAATGGGCAGGGCAGAAACACCCTTCTGCTTGTGATCCAAAACCGTCCAAGGCACCTATATACACACCATATGGGAATGTCGGCAGATACAATGTTATTGGTCACGAATAGTGAAGGCTCCTAACAACATATTAGTGTCGCAGATACCTATAGACCATAAACATGTATTATCGGGCATCTCAACAGGTATTGACCTCTGTAGATAGAAACTCCTTGTGAGTAACCTAGGATTAACAGTTGCAAAGCGGGATATTACTCAACACTGGGGCGCTGAGGGCTTGCCCACTCTGTCAGAATGGCGCGCCAGTATGCATCTGTACATGGGGGACAAAAAAACAACGTACAGAAACAATGGCCCTAAAAATGTACCAAAATATGGCAACCGTGGCTTAGATATTACAATTTAGAGATTGAGAGGCCTGTGCTGGATACTTTACAACACACCACTCAAGAGTAGTATGCAATAAATGGACACTCCCACATGGTGGGGATATGTAGCTGGGGAGTGCCATGGCCAATCTAGGGAAAGGGAGGTGGGAGGTGTAATGGAGGACAGATCTCCCCGAATGTAATCTCTATATCCCTGAAAGTAACCATGGATTGTATCATTGTTGAATCCATTGTACATAATGCTCACCTACTGATATTTTGGCTGATGTTTAAAATAAAAATATATATATTGTGCACATGTGCGGCTGGTATTTAGGATTCTTTTGGAGGCTACTTGCCCATGAAAGTTCGTAGTTGTGGGGAATAAAAGTCGAAATTGTTTGTTGAAAGTTTGTGGAATGCTTGTATTTGTAAAGTCGGGCCTTGAATTGACATTTTTGTCTTTGTTTTGTTTTCACAGCTTAGTGATTGCGATGGCATCCCTGAGGTGAGAGTGATAACCTGTTTAGTTTGGAAGGACAGGCCTTACAGGATACATCCACATGGACTTGTGGGTAAAGACTGCCACGACGGAATCTGTGAAATTACAATTAAACCAAAAACGAACAAAAAGCACAGGTGAGTGCTTCTTCAGAAATGTTTGAGTTCTTCAAAATACATCTAATGCAGACACTCATGTAATCCATGTTTATGTATCAGTAGAATTTATTTTGGAGGTTTTGTTACCCACCTTTACCAATCCTTTGCATTATTTGTCGATCTCCCAGTTAAGAAGTTGGGTAAATATGTCACATAGCGAAGTTATGTAAACAAAATTATCATCTCTTTAGCTCTAAAACTTAAAGATAGACTTGGAGCAACATGCCTATCCTTTACTTCAGGAGAAGGGTACACTAAAAACAAATATACATTGAGAGAGAGCGAACTGTGAGAAAGAGTAAGCTAACGTTTACTGAGGGGGCTGGGAGGGAGAGGATTGACAGAGAGTGAATGTTGTTCATGCTGACATTAAGTGATGTGGAAATACAAGAAGAGAAAATGTTGATATGTGCACTTTACGGGTTCATGATCTCCTTTTGCATGTACATTTTAGTTAGAAGTGCAGCTAAGGAGACATTTGTATGTATACTGGTGAAGTATTGTGCATATGCAAGGTTAGAGAGTCATGGTGATGTGTTCTTGCCACTTCATGAAACATGAAAATAGCTGAAGCGGTAGATAGAGATTTAATCCAATAAAGTAAGTGGAATTTACGAGGTTGTAAAGTCTGTTAACTATTGACAACTCCATGTACTGTAATTACAATACATTTCTGTAAACGCATCGCAGCAATTTTCCTTGCCCGAAAAGCCTGCCTGCATCCTTTAGGAGTCACAATATTATCTTTATCAAGAATGACATAAGCCGAAGTCAGAAGCTTCTGGACTTCGGAGGGCCGCTACTACGGTGGAGTTCCAAGCCTCCACGTAGCACCTGAGCGCTCCGCTCCTGCTTCCAAGCTCCTCCCACCACTACGAGTTCGAGCACGATGGCGCCTACCTGAAACCGGTGCTGCTCCGATGGCGTTTTACAGGAGCCGACGCCGCTCGGATGTTGCTTCCGGCGCTGAACCGTGTCTATCCTTTGCGTGAAAGGTCCGTGAGGACTACCGGATGCCCTGAGATGTTCTGAGGCGAAATTGGATGAACACTGGTGAACACTGGTGAGAGGGGATCCGGTGACTGTCTGGGCTGTCTGGGCTGCCGCGGCATACGGCATCGACATCGGCATTAGCTGGCGCTTCCTGCGCCAGGTGTAAGGTGAGGGGAGGAACCTGTAACCTGCAACTGCGGTGCGCTAAGAGGACTTCAGCAGGCACGGACTCCTTATTGAATCCTTTGAATACAGGGACGCTTCCCGTGGGGGTGACAGCGTTGTGCTCACCTCGACTTGAGAGACTTGGGCCTTTCTTTCACAGAGCAGAGCACGTATTGTCTACACGTTAGCCTGACAACTGTTTCTTCTTAGCAGGCAATTACATTGGCAGTGATTGTGATTGTGATTGGACTTTTTGCTGGATTGGACTTCGTGCTACTAGGACCTTTGCTCTTGGACTCCTGGTTCTGGGCTGCTGACCTGCTTCTACACTACTGCTCGCCGGGGATTCTGTGGAGCTGCAGTGTTGACAGAGGAGTGTTGGGGCATCTGCTCAGGGCTGCGAGCGTTCTGCAGGGACTACATCTCCCAGTAGTCCCTGCCTGGCCAATTTAGATCACCTGGCCCGCTCTCCCTGTTAGCCCCGCCCCCTGTGCACAGATCGTGCAAAAGAGACTCCCTGCCTCTTACTTGTGGGACCCTTTGCTGGATTGGACTTCGTGCTACTAGGACCTTTGCTCTTGAACTCCTGGTTCTGGGCTGCTGACCTGCTTCTACACTACTGCTCGCCGGACCCGCTTCGCGGATCCCGCTTCGCAGGGGAAGCCGCTGGGGATTCTGTGGGGCTGCTGTGTTGACAGAGGAGTGTTCGGGCATCTGCTCAGGGCTGCGAGCGTTCTGCAGGGACTACATCTCCCAGTAGTCCCTGCCTGGCCAATTTAGATCACCTGGCCCGCTCTACCTGTTAGCCCCGCCCCCTGTGCGTCACACTCAACCTATAATAGTGGCCTCTACTTCCGCTGTGCGGGAGCGTCCCGGGAGAAGCCCGGGACAAGGGCGGGACCGTCTGTGGCCGTCCGTGGTCGGGCGAGGTTGGGTTGGGCCACTCCCCCTGGTTAATTTTGTACACATTATTATTGGTGTTAGTATAATTCTGGTTATTGTCATAGTACTAATCAAAACTGCAATGCCTCTACGCTCCGGTAAGGAACGTACAGTACAATTGCAGACTGCTAAGGGGGTGGTATCAGGTCCATTAGACGCATTCATTACTCGAGCTACTGGGATCTTAGAAAAAGAGATAGCGATGGCCGAGAAAAGGCTTTCTATTGACCTAGTTAGTGGGAAGCGTTCCTCTCTGGGTAGGTTGGCAACAATACCCAGCCCCGTTGCACAAGCCCCGAGTAACAGTCTACATTTGTTTACAGCAGAGGTGCACCGCGAGGGGGAAGGGGAGGGCATCCCACTCTCCGTGGGGGAAACTGATTCGTATCTGGATGATACCCAAGACAGCAGGGGAATTGGAAATGAAAATGAAAGTGTGCTCTTGGCCAGTAATTCTGAGTCGGACCCACTGGGTGACGAGGACCTGTTGAGAATTGTACCTCGCAAAAGGAAAAGGCGTTTGGGCTATCAGGGGGGGGGGAGCTTTCAAGATTTCAAAGACCATTGATCTGGCCCACACTAGCGCCCCAAACCCCGAGGCCCTTCCTACTCTCTGTCCTGCCCTGGTACCAATAGATCCCTCCCATATCCCCTTTGGTTCCTCTGACCCATGTCCAACTTGTTTTAGTAGTGATGAAAGCTTATTGGTAAAAATGGAGGCTATGATTAAAACTCTTTTACTTCCTGTACTTGAGAGAACAAGGTTGATGACCTCTAAACTGGATGTACTTGAGTGCATTGTAAATACTAATACTGGTTTACTACATAAGTTTACTAGCCCTAAAAATGCCGCGGGGAATCCTTGTTCCTCTACGATCAAACAAAGGGCCAGAAAATTGCACCAACTGGTAAAACTGTAACCTCCGTGACCACTGGCTTAGCATCAAATTATCCTGACCCTAAAACAAATAAAGATTCAGTGGCGGGGGGATCCTCTAGGGTTAAGGATTGTACTCCGGTTGTAGGCTCTTTGTTGCAGGTGTCAAAGAAGGCCACCTCCAAATCTAATCCCCAACGAACACCGGCGTTACGGCCGCAAGACCGTGCAAAGGGTGCTCCTAGTATATCGTCTCAGTCCACCACAGGGCAGGCTGCTAAAGTGAGCATGAATTCTACCACCCCCTTAGGGAAACCTAACAAGCGGGCTCACCCTCGCACAGACCTACCCCTGAAGCAACCCGGCATACGATAGTTTTAACTGGTGTAGCACAACTTAGGGAGGGTGCCAACGAATCCTATGGGGACCTTCATAACAAAGTGGTATTCTGGTTAAACAAAAATCGCCCCCTTCCCCATCATCCGTGACTGAAATCTTGTTTGTGAGGAGAGTTGAATGGGTGGGTCACGGCAGTAAGGACTTAGAGGGGGATTGTATCATTATATCTTTTAAAGATCCCTGGGTGGTAGATTTCTTACGTAGGGAAGCAAGGTTTGCAAGATTGGGGGATGTGCAGACCTTAGGTCTTGACTATTTTTATCCAAGACGATTCTGTGAGTTTCCTCTGAGACATCTACCCTCAAGATTGCCAGTCAGGAGGCACCAAGCTGATAGAACACCCTACCTCCCGCAGTACCCATTATTGTTTAACCGCTTTGAGCCCCTCTCTGGCCTGGAGGCCATTGATTGACTACCCGGTTGCAGGGAATGAAAAGGTTATGAGGAATCGGGTGAGCGAGGAAGACGGAGCTGGGTTGGAGATGCCACAGGGGGTTGTTGGGAAAGAGAGAATGGAGGTGCTGGATCTAGGGAAGAATTCTGAAATACTTACAGGGGGTGTGATAGAAGGTGCAGGTGGGGTGGGTTTCGAGCAGGGGGACACTAGCAAGGTGGTAGTGGCTCGAGATGCGACTAGGGTGGAGAGTCATCAAATGAGCTTAGTTGCACCCATGGCAGTGGACCGGAGTGGGCCATGTAGCATAACAACAATACAGGAAACACTTAAATTAGCTTCTTGGAATGTGGCAGGGATTAAGGGGCGGATGGATTCTGAGGATTGGTTAGAATATATTGATACATTTGATGTTTTATTATTTCAAGAAACCTGGGCACCGGATCCAATTTATAGAGCTGGGTTTTTAAATTTTTACAAACCAGCTATAAGGGGCAGTAAAGGTCGGGCATCAGGAGGGCTCGTGACATGGGTTAAGCAGGCAATGGGATACCATCCAACTGAAATATTTGCGGATCACCCAGATCTCTTGGGCATTAAATTAAGCAAGGACGGCTACCAGGATCTTATAGTCATCAACATCTATGCACGCGGCCAACCGGGTGGCCGTTGCCCTAGCATTGTAGATTTTGTGGACATATATCTTGAAGGGTTAGGGAGAGACAAGATATTTGTTCTAGCTGGGGATTTCAACTGTACTTTTGAGCCCCTCTATGCTGTAGGGGATAATTGGGGGTTAGCAGAGGATGTGGTTTGGAAGATCCCAGAACTGTCCGTTGATAAAATCACAAAAGGAACTGAAGCAGCTCTACATTGGATGGGCTTGTGCCTGAATTGGGGGCTAAGAGCTACAAATGGCCGTACTGCCTCTGATCAGGGAGGCAATTCCACCTTTGACAATGGGCTAAGGAAAAGCCGTATAGATTACATCTTGTTGAAGATGGAATATTGGCCACTTCTGATAGATATGGAGGTAGTACCCCGCCCTGAAAGCGATCATAATCCTTTGTCACTTAGTCTGAGACTTCCGGGTACATGTGGAAGGATTTCACCAGTTGTTCACTCGACAGGGGACACTATCCTGACCAATGATAGAAGAAGGCTGAAATGGACAAGGATTGTGGGGGACGAGTCTATTCTGGATAGCATTACGAATGTGGTTTCCAAGACTGCTAACGACATTTCGACCCTTGTCACCACTAGGGGTGATATTGATAATATTTGTGAACTCCATGAACAATGCTTTGCCCAGCTCAAGGTCCTTCTAACGCTGCCGCCAACCAAAGGCACCCTAAAGGTGCATACCTCCCGGCAGAAATGGTACAACAAGCAATGTAGGGAGGCCCATAGCAGATTAGTGAAAGCAGTTAAGTCCAGGATTTTGAGTGACATAAAGGAAACTAGGGCACAGTACAAAAAAATCCAGTGGAAAGCAAAAAGAGAGTGGGAAGATAATTATTGGTCTGACCTTCTGGATGCCTGCACTTCCAATAACCAGATTAAGTTCTGGGAAACTGTAAAGTGGGGCAGAAATCCCGACTCCCAATTACCTACTAACCATGTATCCGCAGAAGCCTGGGTGGAGTTCTACTCTGGTCAATTCAAGGATTTGAATTTAGAATCCACTACAGGTTTACCTAGGTTACAAACTATGTTTGTCCATACAGAAGAGCTGACTTTTACAGAACAGAAGACCGAGATTGCACTCGGCCTGACCCAGCGGGGGAAAGCACCGGGGATGGATCTAATCCCAGCTGATCTATATAAAAACAATCTCCAACTTTGGATTCCCTACATAACCAGGATCGCAAACACTATTGCTAAGGGGGCCAGGATCCCCGTGTCATGGAAGGGGGCTGAGATTCTCCCAATTTTCAAAAAAGGTGATCGTTCGAACACAGGAAATTACCGCCCAATTAGCCTTATAGACTCATTCCAAAAGGTCATAGCAAGGATGGTCCTTGCAAGAGTTCAGGGCTGGATGGAGCTAGAGGGTATTTTGTCCCCAATGCAGGCCGGCTTCAGATCTGGTACAAGTACCATCGATCAGATTTTCAGATTTTGTCTGATCTACTGGAAGGTGGTGCTGCTGGGCGGTGGAACTATCTATGCCGCGTTTATCGATCTGAAGTCGGCCTTCGACTTGGTGCCAAGGGCCAAACTTTGGTCCGTTCTTAGAGACTTGGGATTGCCAATTGAATTATTAGATCTGATTATCAGATTACATGAGGGCAATTTTGCAAGGGTTAGGTGGGGAGGCCAAGGACAGGTGACGGATTGCTTCCCCGTAACACGGGGCGTCCGTCAGGGGTGTGTACTGGTGCCCACGCTCTTCTTATTGTTTATCGATCAAGTGGTCAAGTTTTTTACCAGTACCCCCACTGATGCACCCACTCTGGGGGGGACCAGGTTTCCTATGCTCATCTTCGCTGATGACACATTACTCCTCTCCAAGACCCGTAGCGGTTTACAGTTCGCACTGGACCGGTTTGAGGAGTTCTGTCGCATCAGCGATCTTAAGATTAATGTGAGCAAAACAAAATTTATGGTGCTCACTAAGAGTCATCCCCTAAAGGAGTGTAGTGACTATGAATGGAGAGAGTTTGGAACAAGTCGAGGGTATGACCTATTTGGGAGTAACCTTGGACTATCGTCTCCGTTGGAAAGCGCAGGTGGACACATTACATTTAAAATTTGCGCGTCTCACGGGTTGTCTCCTACAAGAGCAAAAAAGGTCCCTTACTAAGCGAGTTAAACCTGCACTTCGGATATATACAACCAAGGTTAACGCTGCAAATTTGTATGGGGCAGATCTTTGGGGACATATGGACCTCTCTACCCTGGTGAAAACGCAGTGCAAGTTCATGCGGAAACTTGTATGTCTACCTCAATCCTCTCCATCTAAACCACTTTGTCTGGATATGGGCTGTAACCCAATAAACGAAATGGCAAGGTACAGACTGGTGGCTTTTTGGAGACGTATTTGGACCTCTCCCGACCTTAGTCTTTTTGCTAATGAGCTTGCAGAAGTAAGATCAATTTGGGGGTCCGGTGGTATTCCATGGCTGCGTGCAGTAAAATCGATCCTGGTTGAAATGGGCCTTTAACAGCTGTGGTTTTCCCCGGGATCTAATATTTTTCCATCAAAACAGGAGTACAAGGCACTTTATTGGGCCTCTGTTCGTCAAGATTTGGTCACTGCTTCTGGCTCCGCTAGTTTAACAGGAAGGTTCCTGACTTATAAGTTGGATCCCTTCCTAGAGAACTATTGGGACATTATCACTAGGCCACTTGACAAGAAACTTTATCATCAGTTTCGTGTGGGATCCTTGCCCTTGAATTCGTTCACTAAAAACTGGTCTAATGGAGCGAGCGAATATTGCTCTTGGTGCCCGGGACACAAGGAGAGTGTGGGTCATCTTCTATTTGCCTGTCCGATTTATCAAGCCCCCCGAAGTAAATGGATAAAACCCCTTTGCAAGCGACTTAAATACAAAGGGTGTGCTGAGGCTATTTGGGCACTTAGAACTAACACCTCTGATGTAATTGTTGTGAGCGTAGCCAAATTCTTGGGGTGGGCATGGGTGATTAGAACGAGAAGTAAGCAGAAATGATTAAGATCCTGTCTCTTTTTTAATTCCAATGTTTTTAATCCCAATCTTTTTAAATTTCTAGGTCTGGTATGTCTTTGTATTGTTAGGCTGTTTAATTGTAATTTTAAAACAATGTTATACTCTATATGTATGAATTTCATGAAATTCTAATCTGTATACAGTAATTGAAGCTATAATCGTGTTTGCTGTAAATACCAACTCTTATAATAATCTGTATGTCTACAACTTCACGTTTTTAAAAAATATGTCTTTTATGATTTTATTATCGAAATAAAGACTTTAAAACCTGAACCTGATTGGACTACATCTCCCATCCTGCCCTGCTGCCTTGCTGTTACATCTTACTTTTTTTTTTTTTTTGTAAACCTTTATTTGTACAAAAAGGAAACACAAATCTGGGCCTACAACCAGACCGGCCGGCCACGATACAATAGAGCAATCCAAAAAATACAGAAGAAAAATATACAAATACAATCAGGATAATATGCAGTCAATACAGTTCGAAAAAGGAAGGGGGGGGGGAGAATCTGGACGGCCCACAAACAGGAAGAAGGAAGGTTAATTTTTATAATATTACAATAAGGAGTATAACAGGCTTGGATACAGTATAAGTGAATCCAGGTTCCCAGAGCAAACTATTGGCCATAAGAAAACTAAAGGGGCAGCAATGCGGAAAATTATCACTACAGTCTACATCAGTACGAAAGCAGATGCGGTTAATTCAAATCAACATACAAGTAGACTCATCGTGAGCCCCTCTACCACCCAATAGCACAGCAGAGATAGGACGATGGAACCGGAACATTAACATCACTAAAGCCAACCCGTCATACTAACCCTAGGGAGAGAGAGAAAGAGAAGGGGAGGGGAAAGAAAAGGGGGAAAAAGAAAAATACAGACTGAAAGAGAAGAGCGCCGCGCCGAGACAAGCATCCCGTAGTAAGGACACATAAAGAGCAGGAGTATTAGCAACAAGGAGGGGATGGGAGTCGGCACTGAAGCGCAGCATAGCCACAAAAGGAGAGAAGCAGCAATCCAGACCCCATCCCTACAATACCACGGGAGGCAGGGACAGCCGCGGCGCTCCTATAAAGGGATACAAAAGGGCCATAGAACAAAGGAAAATAAACCGGGAAAGAAAACCCATCCCACCCAGCACCCCTGCAGAAGGCTACGGCCTACCCCCCCAGCAGCGTGCCTGTCGCCCTAATCCCGAACCCGAAATGTAGGAAACACGAAAGAGAAAAAGAATAAGGAGACAAAAAGAAGAATAAGAAGACAAAAAAGATGTGAGGGAGGAGTGGAGAAGTAAAAACAAAATGGTCGGCCTCAGCCCTCCGCCCAACCAGACAATCGTAATACGTTGAGACGAAAGCGATACAACTCGAGCATCATAAAACTTACAAGGGGGTCACCCACCGCACTATGCACACGGGAAAGCTCGCCATGGATATGTATACCAGCAATCCACCGGAAGCAATGTATCTCACCCCAGGCCTTCCTTGCTACATGCAACTCCCACCATACGACAGCGAGTAGCGAACAACTCGGTGCAAGGCAATCACACGAACAAAAAATAGTCCGATGAAGACGTAGGCCAGGGAGGGCAATCCATAAGCAAAAGATCAAAAGTCCGGGTATACAGTGCAAGTGTCCCAACAATGTTAACAGGGGCAGGAAAAGACAGGAGTTCAGTCTCGCCGCTCGGGAAAGCGGGGGTTCCCCTGCAGAGCAGAAACACGACCTCATCAAGGCAAATAGACGTAGCAAGCCATCATGGTTCTCGGACACTCGAGTAGGATCCGACCCCAGAACGACATCCGGGCCCCCAAACTCCAAACAGTGAAGCGCAGGAGGTTCAGAAGCCAATCGTTCGCATACCTGTCGACGGCCAGTGGCAGTAGTTCTCAGCGTGGCCGAGGGGGGTGAGGCAGAAGCATCACCGAGACGAGAGGGGACCGTGAGAGACCGGCCCTCCAAGATGGCGGCGGACCGCACCGATACCCCAGAGGCAATGGGGGTCAAGGCCGCATGCAAGGACCGCAGTGCTTCCAGAACGTCGCCGATTGTAGGCTCGCGCACACATGTCCAGGCCCCCGTGCAGTCCAGTAGTCCAGGTCCGCCGTCCGGAGGATATCCACGGTCTATCTCGATGGCCGCCATTTTGTGGAGTCAGGCCCGTCAACACCTCCCACGACTCCCGGATCAGGGCCTCAGATGCGGACCTCCACAGAAACCAAGGGGGTCCCGCAATGGCAGCCTTGGTGCAGAAAGGAGAGCCGCCAAAGTCGGGTTGCAGCCTGTAATACCTTTGGCGTGTTCGAAGAGCAGATCCCGGGCGCGAGGCTCCAGGATGGATGGACGGAGCCGCAGCAGGGGGGCCCCCTTCCCACGAGCAGCCCTCGGTGCACCGTGCCCCACACCAGCTCCACGGCCGCCAAGGCAAGTCCGGATCAGGACCACCGGAATGTTCGCACAACGGTCTCCCGCCAGCGGCTCACGCTCTCGGCCGGGGCCGACGCGCACAACAATGCCAGGCTGGGTCCAATAGGCGAGGCCCCGGCTTCATCACCGCGGAGGCCCTGGTTCCTCAGGGGGCACAACTTCGGAGTCGCGGCACGTAGGAGCCTCCAGGTCAGACGGTGAGTCAGAGCAACACGTTGCGTTTCAATCTCTGCTCGAGTGCATCGTCCCGGGGCAGGATATATGGCAGGATTTGCGAGTCAGGCCGGAAGGCTGACGGAGCCGAGCTACAGAGCGACCATTACGATCGCGAGCTTGGCTCCTCCCCCTACATTTTACTTTTTGTGGCTAATTACAAGAGTGAGGTAAACCAAAGGCGTGGCAAGCGTGCTGACAAGGGGGTACTAAGCTTTATCCTCTGGACCGATTCTTTCAGTGGCCATTTCTCAGCTGCTTTATATCCGGCAATTTCTTCCTATTTCTAAAAAAAAAAAACTTCGTTCAAATTTGCAGTCGTTGATGGGCAAACTAACAAACACGCGTGCTAAGGCGAGAGCCCGACGTCTTCAGGCTAAGGAGGAGGCCGCACTTGCCAAATTAGCCGGACAGATGGAAGGTAGGGCGGAGGCCTCTTTTGTGAGCTCTGAGGGGGAAACTGAGGCAATTTTAGAGTCTCCTATAGATACTTTGGGGGACACTCCACTACTGGAAAATCATCAAGCTGATTTTAGTCAACAAGATTCTGTCCCAGTAGTGGATACTGGAGCGCAGCTGAAGGTGACACCCATTAATAGACCTTTAAAGCAGTTCCCACTGTTTGAGCCTAGAAATAATCTGTCTGCTTTGAGTTGCCCTATCCCCATCCCGCCCACTCCTGGCTTAGTGCACATCAAAGACCTCAGTATGGCTCCTGCTGCAACAGTAGTCATTAATTTAGAGGATGGAGCTGATAACCAGACGGTTCAAGCCGCAAGTTTCGAAAAGCAAGCTGGGGTGGAACAAGTGGACATGGCGAGCCCCATCCTGTCCTTGAACACTGAAACTATTCGGGCAACGGGTTTAGATACGTTGCAATTATCTGTTAAGGACATGCTTAACCTAACATTGGGTGAGATTCGTGAAGTGAAACAGTCTCAGAAGACAGAACTTGCTCAGATTCAAAATCGGTTGGACAAAATTGAGGATATTGTCTCTTCATTCTCACCCCGTTTTCAGGAGGCCGAAGCCAGAATCTCAAGCTTAGAGGATGAAATACCTAAACTTCAAAAGGACGTTAAAGATGTCTATAAATTGTCTAAGGCTTTGGAAACTAAGCTTGATGAGTTGGAGAACTATAATCGTAGATCAAATCTACGAATAGTAGGGGTCCCGGAGAAAATTGAGGGTTCGGATATGGTTCAATGGGTCACTTCTTTCATATTGCACGAAGTTATTCCGGAATTTAAAAGTGATTTGACAATCACCCGAGCTCATAGTGTGCCCGCTCAGCCATTTCCAAATGCCTCTTTTCCCCGTACTATTCTGGTTAATTTCGCTGACTTTCGGGTTAAAGAGACAATTCTGTCAAGGGCCATAAAACAGGGTCAATTTGCAGCAAATGCCACTACAAAATGCCGGATCTTTTCCGACATGGCCACTGCTGCTGCGAAGCGTAGAAAGGAATATGTAAAAATGTTGCACCTGTTTAAAGCTAAAGGGGCACAAGCCACCATAGCACAACAATCAAAATTAAAGGTGCTGATTAAAGGCAAATTCCATTTGTTAACGGATATTGACGCCGCTAATGATTTGCCTAGCCAAATGTCACCTGGATAGATGTATATTTTCAGTTTGTATTTTCTCTGTTGTTTCTTTTATTTCAGATGACAGTCATAAAATGGCTACAGATTTGGTGGTTCTGGTTGGAGGGGTGAGGGGGCGGGAGGGGGAGGGCTGGGCAGGACACGGGGTGTTATTCCAAGACACCTTTATGGTAGGGGGCAAGACCCAGTGGCAAGCGTGGGGGAGAGTAGTAGGAGGGCCATGGGTGGGGGGGAAATATGGAAAAATTGAGGTTGTGTTCAGTAGGTCTGAAGGTGGTAAGAATTTACTTTTTTCGTATTCTGGTACATACTTTGGTACATACTTTGGCACATGTATGCGTAAACTAAGTCTGTTTGGGAATAACATTTCTGTATTTCTTTCTGCAATTAATTATGCACCATGTCGTTTAATATGGGGCTGAAACTGATATCCTTTAATGTGAATGGTCTGAATAACGCTACAAAAATGCGTGCAATAGAGTCATGGATTAGAACCGAAAATCCTACAGTGATTATGGTTCAGGAGACCCATATTGCTGTTTCTAAAAAAGAGGATTTTAAGATGTTTAAAACGTGGGCCTCCTTCCGGGGCCTTTCGTGCGCCATGGGTTCACAATGAGGTGTCGCTCTATTCCTGAATAAAAATTTAGAGATTGAGATAGTCCAGACTGAAAACGATTCCTTAGGTCGTTGGTGTTGGGCCTCATGCAAATTTAAAAATCATCGTTCCTTAATTACTTTTGTTTGCTTCTATGCTCCTATAGAGGATGACCCTCAGATTTATGATGCCCTGTTTCAATCTCTGTTATTGGTTGGTGGAGACATCATTATAGGTGGCGACTTTAATATACTTATAAACCCTAATTTAGACTCCACCTCATCTCTTAAAAGACAGTCTAAGCCCAGATCTCTTAAGACTATCCTAAATTATATATCATTATTTGGTTTGTGTGACCCATGGCGTGTGAGAAACCCTCGGAAAATGGAGTATACCTGCTGGTCAGGCAGGTTTAAATCCTCATCTCGCATTGATTTTTTCCTAGCCTCCAGACAGCTTAAATTTAGCTCTCAGAAATTTTACCATAATGGCTTCTCAGACCATGCCATGGTGGTGATCAATTTTGATTATGTGGAGATAATTAAGGTTTCGAAAAGATGGATGTTTAATAAAATTTATTTACAGGATATGAAGTGGATATCGGCATTAAAGGTGGAGATAGTGGAGTTCATTGATCGAAATATAGGTACGGCCCCTCCTCCTGTTATCTGGGATTCGTTAAAAGCTTTTGTACGGGGCATTCTTATTAGTAAAGATGCGGCTGAGTGGTATGCTGTGAAAAGTACTAGGAACTTTCTGCTTCAAAAAATCCAGGATCTTACATTAAGCCGTTACCGTCAACCAAATTGTGCAGTAGTAAATCAATTGAGGGAAGCTAAACAAGCGCTTAGCGCTGTCAGGAACAAGGCCGAATCCACAGGAGCGAAGAGGAGTCCCTCCACTTCCGAAAAGCAACACTCTGAGGAGAACTTAACAACTCGCTCAGAGATGCTGCTCTCTAAAAGTATGGGGGAATGAAACCAAAGGGGTGTCCACCACCCTCCCCATAGGATGAGGATTGAGGTCTTGTAGAATGGTTGCCAGAGCGCTGATGCTAAAAGGGAAGAACAATAAGTACCCTTAATATTCATGCAAGGTTACCAACACTCTAGACATTGAGCTGTGATTACAGGTACTCTCACATTCACCAGAATGCGTTGTACTGTGTTCCTTAAGGTGGAGGTCCTGTAGCACATTCAAGACCTTCCTGGGTAATGGCTGGACATAAGATATGAAATAGAACACCAGGGGTCTGAAAGCAAAGACCTACACACTCACTCAAGCACCAATCAAGCAGTAGACACGGGGTAAAGAACTACAACACATGAAGGGGATGAGGTGTTCCGACCGGCCAGCGAGGGAATGCGTGGCGGAGCAGAGACACGCTCATGAAGGTGTGCCGTCCGGTTCCCCTAGGTAATGGTGGAACGGAACAGCGACTCCCTTCCTGACAAAGACGGGATCCGAGGTGTCTGCCCGGCCCTGGGCGGGGTGACAGCAGGACGGAGCAGAGACACACTCGTCGAGGTGTGCTGTCCGGCTCCAATAGGGAAGTAGAGCGGTACAGCAACTCCCTCCAGTGGGCATAAAGAAAGGAAAAACTAAGGCAGTGAGCTTAACTTCAACCCACAAGGAACAGTACTCGTAAATAGGGGGAATGCCCGAGTACCCACAAGAACGGGAATAAAGGAAAATATACAGCCAAACAAGTAAGGGGGAAAATGCTGTCACGAACAATACCGCTAACAGCGGAAGAGAGGGGACCGGAACCCAAACATCCACAAAGCCTTCAGCAGGACGCCACAGAACTTGCTTCGCCGGGACAAGGAGCAACACGGAAGTAACAAGGGGGGGGGGGCGTGGTCACGATCAGTAAGCCAAGCATCAGACAACGTGCTCGGCGTCCCTTTAGAGGAATAAGGGAGTGTGTGTAAAGTGCATTCTCTTGGTCATGAGTGTTCGTCTCACAGGGAGTAGGTGAAAAGTATGCTTGATTCAGTGAATCCGCCTCTAATCACAGCTCAAGGTCTCCTTCTCCCTCGAACCCTAACAGTATCTCCCCGCAAAGGCCTCCTCCCAGGGCGTGGCTTGTTAGGATGGAGAGCATGAAACCTCCTGATCAATCGAGGGGCATGCACATTTTCAATGGGTTCCCAGGTACGATCCTCTGGTGGATATCCCACCCAATCAATGAGATATGGAATTCTACCTCGGTGCCTCCTTCAATCCAACACTCTATGTACCTCATATTCCTCCTCACCATTTATCACAAGTGGGGGGGGGGGGAATTTCTGGGTGCAGTGGGGGTATGTATCTCTTTAACAAGGAACAATGGAAGACAGGGTGGATTTTCATTTGGGGAGGGAGTTCTAGTTTCAGAGTAACAGGGGATACAATCTTTTGGATTACAAACGGACCAAGAAACCTAGGATGCAGTTTTTTGGGGCCCTCCAATCTTAAATTCCGGGTTGAAAGCCACACTTTATCGCCTACTGTATAGGTGGGTTCTGTTTTCCTATGTTGGTCAGCTTGTTCTTTCATGGCTTCCTTTGCTTTGGTTAATTCTGTCTTGGCTTCCTCCCATACTTTCTTGATATGTGTATGGTGTTCTTCTAGAGCGGGAATATTCTGCATAGCCGAATGAAGAGAGATAGGCAACATGCGTGGATGGTAAGCATAATTGAAAAAGAAGGGAGAGACCTTGATGGAGGAATGGGTGCTGTTGTTGTATGCAAATTCTGCTAAGGGGATAACCTTAACCCATTCTGTTGGAACCCCTGTTAACAGACATCTCAAGTATTGTTCTAGGGTTTGATTGGTTCTCTCAGTTTGGCCATCGGTCTGAGGATGGTAGGCTGTTGATAGCCGATGATCAATCCCTAATACCTTACACATGCCTTGCCAAAATTTGGAAACAAACTGAGGGCCCCTGTCTGATATAATAACAGAGGGTAATCCATGTAATCGCACGATCTGTTCCAGAAAGACATGTACCAACTCTTTAGCCGATGGGATGTTCTTGAGGGGAATGAAATGCGCCATCTTGGACAGCATGTCAACCACAACAAAGATTGTGGTGTACCCTTGACTAGGAGGTAGATCTGTGATAAAATCCATGCTAAGGGAATGCCATGGTTCTGGGGGAACGGCTATGGTCTTAAGTAGCCCTGTTGGAGCACAATGGAGTGCCTTCTGTCTGGCACAGGTGGTGCAAGCTTGAACATATTTTCTTACGTCCTGAGTCAATGTCTCCCACCAAAACCACCGTTGACACGTATCTATGGTCTTAGTCATCCCTGGATGACCGGCTAACACACTATTGTGACACCATCCCATCACTTGTTCTTGCAACTGCCCTGGGGGTATAAACAACTTATTACTATGATACAGAAGTCCCTCTTTGATGCTATTTTCAGAGTGTGCAGTCCACTGGGTTTCAGGGATTTCCTTGTATTGGGACTGTAGGTCTCTGAGAAAATCAGGAGGGGAATGGTCTTCTGCTCCTAGGACCCTATGGGCAGGGATCATCTGTTGTGGTTCTTCTGTTTCTAAGGTCGTGGAATGACCCAGTCTCGATAGTGCATCAGCCTTCCCCTGTTGAGAGCCAGGGCGATATGTAATGAGGAAATCGTATTCACTAAAAAAGGACACCCATCGCATTTGTCTCGGAGTGAGAGCTCGTGCAGATCTAAAAAACTGAAGGTTCTTGTGATCAGAATATATAGTAATCACATGAAGAGACCCCAGGAGGTAATGTCTCCATTCCTGGAATGCCAATTTTATAGCCAATAACTCACGCTCTCCTACTGTGTAATTCCTCTCAGCCGGGAGCAGGGTCTTTGAGAAATATGCGATAGGGTGTAGTTAGGCTGTCCGGTTTTCGGTTTAAACCGACTCTGCCCGAGATTACACCACTGATTGCAAATCAGCTGACTCGGTTTAAACCGAGTATCGCTGTATTTTTCACATTAGAATCACCACTTGGCCATTTGCAACTTTTGGCCACTTGAGGGCGCCAAAGTAGTTCAAACTCAGCATCCGAGCTTCAGTCCTGGAGCCGAGGGTGGGGTGGGGGGGGTAAAATGTGGGAATAGCAGTATTTCAGCTTTCCCGAGCTGACTGACTGCCAGAGAAAGGCAGGCGAGGGGGGACGCTGCAGCCGCGAGCTCCCTGACAGCCGTACAAATCATCAGCCGAGAGTGGCGCCGGGGGAGAGTGGCGCCGGGGGAGGCCATGCAGAGCAGATGGTCCGCCCTGCTGTGTTTTTAATTGGAAAGGAGGGGTGACATTTGCAGCCACTCAGGTGTGTTTGAAGATACTGACCCTCATTCAGTGCGGGCAGAGTGTGACAAAGGAGCTACAGAGACAGCAACTTCTCTTTTCGAAGCCAGCAGCCGGGGGCGTGAAGAGTGAACAGACTTTTTAATGGTGCCAGAGGCAAAGCCTTTCAAGGGGTTTTGTCGACCAGGAGGTCCTTGTGCTGCTACTGGGGGGGAAACACCAATGACATCGATGTGAATATTGTGGCGCGATGGCATTAACATCGCATGCACTTAAAACGCATGCGATGTTAAAATGCCATTACAACGCAAGGGAATGCGACTTTAATAAAAACGGAAACAGTTACAAAACAAACAGGAAAGGGTTGCCACAATACAAAAAACACGGGCTAACATATATTTTATATACATGACGGAAAAAGGGGTGCCACAAAAAACAGCTACTCGGGTGCACTATCAGTTTAGCACGCACACGCTAAAGATAACAGAGACCCCAATAAAGCAATACATTTGCCAGGCCATTTACCAGGCCCGACGAGAAGCTGCATTTAAAAAACAATATATTTGTATGGTTCTTTGGCAGACGTTGGGGCATTAGGCACGCGCGCACACACAAACAAACCAGGGATGTTTACACTCCTACCTCTTAAAATCCGCATTATCTTGTTTGAATTTGTACTGCTCTCTTCAGATACCTCTCTGGCTGCTCAGAGGCCAAGACACGTGAGTCACTCTGTGGCAGAAAGGTCAGAGGACACATTGCCATAAGTGCTTCGGGACCCTGTCGGGCGTATGAAGCGCTGTGTAAATCGGTGTCAAAGACATCACGAGACCTAGTGACAAACAACTAGCTCCTAGACATATAAACTAAGCAAGAGCGGCTATTTAAAAACTCACACATGCACAGTTACAGATGTAACGTGTAAATGCTAGTATATTAGTATGACCTCGCTCCTCATACTGCCGCCAGCAAAAGAAGAAAGACGGAAGACGTGCATTTCTTTAAGAAATAATAACACCTGTTGCCCACGGAAATCAGGAGTTGCATGATTTTTGCTGAATTGCAAGTAGCTGGTCTAGATAATGTACATAAATCATTATTCTACGTATGATATTCAAGGATTTAATTATGCCAGCCAGCTATTAGTTGCCCCATTAAGTTGATACTCAGAGTGTTCAAAGCATGCAATAGGCCATTCTGGCCATCTGTGGGGTATCTCTGCCATTGGCCCGTTCAAATGTCTTTTGATGCTATCAGTATTCTCCCCGGGATATGGCATGGATTATGACACTGATACTGAAAATTCATTTATCAAAGTGCCATGATAATATTACTGAAGGTCATGGCCATTACAAGGCAATTTTATTCATATATTTATTTATGCATTTTTATATAGCGCGGACTTTACCCGAAGGCATCAGAGCGCTTCACAATAGGAACAAAAATGATACATGATGAGAGCATTACACGAGAACAGATTACAAGAGCAGACGTTAAGTTACATAAGGTAAAAGTGACAATTGTGAGCAAACAAAAATACATGAGGTAGTAAAAATTGAAAGAGATGAATGTGCTTCCAATCTAATATGCTATAACTGTACTGAGCCTTTATGGAGTTTGTACAGGCGGATAATCTGTCCACATACTCTTGCGATATGGTGATGGCATTTCGTTTTTGAGCATTACAGCTGAATTCGTTCTTAGGGAATGCATGCAGTCCTTCAAACACAGGCCAGTGTTACCCGCGCCAGCAAATGGGAAGTGTTGATACAGACAGTACTGGGATTGTCTGAAGGGCAGCTATTCTAGTGAATCAGCAATTGGAGCCAGTAACTGCTCTAACATTTGGGCGCATCTCCCCAGCTGCACTTGTACGTAACGTAGGGTTGCACTGGAATACCTGAGATTGTAGGACAGAAGGAGGGGGTCACATAAATAAAATTAGGGCAGCAATCCCATTATCTCTGGTTGTTGCTGCGTGTGATATTTATAAAAGCAAAACAATCTGGACAGTGTTGCCTAGAACATCTGACTGCAGTGCACTGGCGGTTCATGTGACATATCAGGGTGCAGTGCGCGATGGCACCTATAACACGTCTAACTGGTGGCACATGTAAGATCTCAAAGTGCAGTACATTAATACTGAGTATGGCGTTACGCTACAAAACATTGTTTTTAAAGTGCTGAGATGATACAGGGAACTTCCTTTCCAGTTTTTGTTTTTAAAACATAAAAGGCTACGTCATTTACAATGCCAATAGCTTAAACTCACATAAATGCGAGACCTATTGCATTGCAAATGCTTGTTAAATCTGAGCTGCAGAATCAAAGGACAATAGAAAGTATTTCATGACTTTACTAAGCTTCTGGAATGTGGAGCAGTATACAGTTTCTGAGGAAAAATTGAAAAAGCAATCATAAAAGCAAAGCGTTCCATAAACACCGACAAAACACCGTTTCAGTTGTTTTTTATGGCGCGAAAATTTGAAATCACTGAAAAGCACTGTTTTTTTCAGGTTTTGAAATCACTGGAAAACACTGACAAAACACCACCAGAATTTACCCAAAATAGAAACTGAAAACAGGGAAGCCTAGGTGTAGTTGACCAGATTCTCTATCCCTTTGTGAGAGCACCCCACCTACTGCATATTGGGAGGCATCAGCTTCCACAAAATATGGCAAGGCATGGTCTGCATGTTTGACAATGGGGGCTGATGTGAATTTGTCTTTTAATGCACAGAAGGCTTGTTCCGCATCCGAATTCCACTGAAAGATCACTCCTTTCTTCAATAATTTCGTGATGGGTGTGATGGTTTCTGAAAACTTACTGATGAATCTGCGATAAAAATTCGCAAAACCCAGGAAGGACTGTACTTCTTTGATGGAACTGGGACTAGGCCAATTCACCAAGGCGTCGATTTTCTTTGGATCCATTTGGATGCCTTCCGGGGTAATAATGAATCCTAGAAAGTCAATATGAGTGGTGTGAAATGTGCTTTTATCGAGTTTAGCAAACAGCTGATGGTCTTGCAGTTTCTGGAGAATTTTCTTGACATGGCCAGTGTGTTCTTGTTCGGTTTGGGAATATACCAGAATGTCGTCTATATAGACGATGACAAAAATGTCCAAGTATTCCCTGAAGATGTCGTTAATAAAATACTGGAAGGCGGCGGGCGCATTGCATAGGCCGAATGGCATAACGCAATATTCGTAGAGGCCGAATTTTGTTCTGAAGGCCGTCTTCCACTCATCCCCTTGTTTTACACGGATCAGATGGTAAGCCCCTCTCAAATCGATCTTCGTGAAAATCTTTGCTCCTCTCACTTGATCTAACAGGACCGATATGAGAGGAAGGGGGTATTTGTTCTTAATAGTTGCTTTGTTCAAAGCTCGATAGTCTAGGCAGGCTCGCAGGCCACCTTCCCTTTTATCGATGAAAAACAAAGGGGAAGAAACTGGAGAGGTGGAAGGTCTAATGAATCCTTTAGCGAGCATATCATCCAGGTATGTCTTTAAGTATTCTGTTTCTGGAGGGGTAAGAGCATAAATTCTGCTACAGGGGAGTTCTGCCCCTGGAACTAGGTCTATTCTGCAGTCATAACTGCGATGAGGAGGCAATCTAGTGGCCTCAACTTCATTGAACACCGACTGGTACTCCGAATAACAATCAGGTAGAATCTCCGTGGCTGCACAATACAATGGGTGAATATCTTCTAGTGCTTCCTGATAGCACTGTCTCATGCAATAGAATGATCTCAAGGTTACAGTTCTAGCACTCCAATCTTTTAGAGGATTATGAAGTTGGAGCCAGGGAACCCCAAGAATGGCTCCAAAGGTCGGAGCATCGATTAAATCAAAAACAATGGTTTCTGAGTGCCCGTTATCCAACACTAAAGTCAACGGGTGGGTTTGATACGATATGAGACCAGAAGTTAATTCCGATCCGTCGACTGCTCTGATAACTTCGGGATGTTCTTTGGCAACAACAGGTAATCCCAATCTTTTAGCTAGACAAATATCAAAAAAAATTCCCTGTGGCCCCGGAATCCAGAAGTAGAGACATAGTGTGTCACCCTGAGGCCGAACAAATTAGGGAAATGGTTAAAGTGAAATGCTTTATCAATTTTGGTACCGAGGGTTTGGTTTTGGAGATCTGAGAGGGAGGTACCCTTGAAGATTCAATCTCCCCTATCTTCAAGGTTTCTAGTTTTCCGACAGGACCGACCCACTTGCCGCTATTTTCTTGGAGTCTTTAGGACGCACTGGACATTCTCTGGCGTAATGCCCTCCTTTCCCGCAGTATAAACACAAGTTGTTTTTTCTGCGTTTCTCTTTCTCTTCCATCGAGAGAGGCCCTCTGAAACCCCCTATTTGCATGGGTTCTGATGTGTCTTTGTTTTCTTTCTTCTCTGTTCGCATCACAAGGTATTTGGGAGGTAATGACCGAGTTTTTTCTCCTTTTCTTTCATGTAGTCTGTGATCTAATTTAACAGCTAATTCAATAAAAGAAGAACAGTCGTCGGGAGGATTCACAATTTGGGATAACAGGTCTTTCAGTTCATCACATAACCCGCGGTAAAACAAGGATGTCCTCTTGTCTTCGGGCCAGTGGGTTTCAGCTACTAACCTATTGAAACTAGTGATGTAGGTTAAGAGGTCTTTGGACCCTTGTTTAAGATTCAGAAGGGCATTATCGCTGGCCTGCATGTATGTGTGTCTTGCGAATAAGCTCCTCATTTTTTCCTGAAACTGTGTGTAATTGTACAATAAAGGATCATTGTTCTCCACTAAGGGGACAGCCCATTCTGCTGCATTGCCTGCTAGATATGATATTACAAAAGCTACTTTAGCAGCATCGTCTGGAAATGCAGAGGCTTTACACAAAAACTGAAGCTGACATTGATTCATAAAAATACTATATTTGGTACTATCTCCCGTGAACCTTTCAGGCATCGCTAGTGGGACTGGACTAGGTGTGTGGACTGTCACTTGTAGTGGAGGGGAAGTGTCAGGGTTTTCTCTAGGTAGCGAAGGAACGGTGGACGAAGGCAAGGAAAACCTGGCAGGTTGGATGTAATTTTTTCGGATTTTGGGAATAGTGCCTGTCTCTCTACCCTGCGTATTCTCCTGAGCCCTTAAATGCAGCACTTCTTCCTGCAGTCTTTGGTTATCATGCCTCAATCTCCCTACCTCCGCTTGTAAGTCCAATATTAAGGCGGATAAATCTTCTACTCTAGGGGTCTGAGCGCCAGCATGGAAATCTTGTTCCATACTGACGTTCTCACTTGTCATCTTCGCTCAGGGGGATTAAAAAAGCGTGGGCTTGGCTTTCTGTCAGGAACAAGGCCGAATCCACAGGAGCGAAGATGAGTCCCTCCACTTCCGAAAAGCAACACTCTGAGGAGAAATTAACAACTCGCTCAGAGATGCTGCTCTCTAAAAGTATGGGGGAATGAAACCAAAGGGGTGTCCACCACCCTCCCCATAGGATGAGGATTGAGGTCTTGTAGAATGGTTGCCAGAGCGCTGATGCTAAAAGGGAAGAACAATAAGTACCCTTAATATTCATGCAAGGTTACCAACACTCTACACATTGAGCTGTGATTACAGGTACTCCCACACTCACCAGAATGTGTTGTACTGTGTTCCTTAAGGTGGAGGTCCTGTAGCACATTCAAGACCTTCCTGGGTAATGGCTGGACATAAGATATGAAATAGAACACCAGGGGTCTGAAAGCAAAGACCTACACACTCAATCAAGCACCAATCAAGCAGTAGACACGGGGTAAAGAAAATAGAAACAACTACAACACATGAAGGGGATGAGGTGTTCCGACCGGCCAGCGAGGGAATGCGTGGCGGAGCAGAGACACGCTCATGAAGGTGTGCCGTCCGGTTCCCCTAGGTAATGGTGGAACGGAACAGCGACTCCCTTCCTGACAAAGACGGGATCCGAGGTGTCTGCCCGGCCCTGGGAGGGGTGACAGCAGGACGGAGCAGAGACACACTCGTCGAGGTGTGCTGTCCGGCTCCAATAGGGAAGTAGAGCGGTACAGCAACTCCCTCCAGTGGGCATAAAGAAAGGAAAAACGAAGGCAGTGAGCTTAACTTCAACCCACAAGGAACAGTACTCGTAAATAGGGGGAATGCCCGAGTACCCACAAGAACGGGAATAAAGGAAAATATACAGCCAAACAAGTAAGGGGGGAAATGCTGTCACGAACAATACCGCTAACAGCCGAAGAGAGGGGACCGGAACCCAAACATCCACGAAGCCTTCAGCAGGACGCCACAGAACTTGCTTCGCCGGGACAAGGAGCAACACGGAAGTAACAAGGGGGGGGGCGTGGTCACGATCAGTAAGCCAAGCGTCAGACAACGTGCTCGGCGTCCCTTTAGAGGAATAAGGGAGTGTGTGTAAAGTGCATTCTCTTGGTCATGAGTGTTCGTCTCACAGGGAGTAGGTGAAAAGTATGCTTGATTCAGTGAATCCGCCTCTAATCACAGCTCAAGGTCTCCTTCTCCCTCGAACCCTAACAAGCGCTCATTATTATGAACAAAGTGAAACGGCCTTTCGAAAACAATCACAAAAAGTGTATGAAGAGAGTAATTTCTCAGGGAAATTTTTAGCTTGGAAAGTAAAAGAGCAGGCGGCCTCAAATCTGATTCACTCCCTAAAAGACCCTCTTACTCATATCGACACGTGACCAGGCTGAAATAAATTCTATTATGTTTAAACATTATGATAGTATTTACTCGATAAAACATATTTTTGATGATCAAAAATTATCCGATTTTTTAGACCGACACGAAATTCCAAGTTTATCCCTCGAAGATCAGCGGTTTATGCAAAAACCTTTTTCTAAAGTAGAACTGGAAGAAGTTGTAAAAAACCTTCCATTAGGTAAGGCTTGTGGCCCCGATGGCTTCCCTTCAGAATTCTTTAAAGTTTTTCTCAGTTCCTTTAGTGATCTTTTTTTGCTATTATTGAATTCAATGTTGGAAGGAGGGCAAGTCCCGGAATCCTTCCATGAAGGCACAGTTATTAGCTTTTTGAAAAAAGGGAAAGCATCCAATGATCCGAACTCTTACAGGCCAATTACTTTATTAAACTCAGATTATAAAATAACTACTAAGCTGATTTCACTTCGTCTTAATAGTTATACGGCGGACTTGATCCATCCTGATCAAAACGGTTTTATAACAGGTAGACAATTATTTACTAATACACACTTTTTGGTTGAGGCATTAGATTATTTTGAAGCACGTGGTAAACAGGCCTTAGTTTCACTTTTAGATGCAGAGAAAGCATTTGATTTGGTGGTATGGGATATTCTTTTTTTTCATTTTATCTAAGTTTGCCAAATCTCAAGGTATCATCAATCTGATAAAGAATTTGTACGTGGGCGCTTGCGCAAATATAATTATTAATAAAGTATCAGCAGGCTCAATCGCAGTGCAGCGAGGCACTAGGCAAGGCTGCCCTTTGTCTCCCATCCTTTTTGCTTTTTTTATCGAACCGTTAACTATTGCTATTAGGAATTGCTCGCAGATCACACCACCAGTTTCCTCCATGGCCAAAATTAAACTTTATGCAGATGATATTATGTTACTTATTAAACCTGATTTGGAATCTCAGACACATATTTTTCAAATTTTTGAAGAGTTTGAATCTCTGGGAGGATATGGAATTAACAAAAAAAAGACTGAAATTTTGGTCTGTGGGGTGCAGACCCAGTGCTACACAAAGATTTGCAAGGCTGTATCAACTCAAAACCGAAAAGATATTTAGGGATTCTGTTCTCCTCCAATATTCTGGATTTATATACACTTAATTTTGTTCGGTTAATAAAAAAAGTTCAATCGATGTTTGTTCGTTGGGACCCTCTGCCTTTAACTATTCTTGGTCGTATTAATTTAATTAAAATGTCAATTCTCCCCCTTTTTAATTTTTTATTTGCATCAATTCCAGTCTATTTGCCTGGTACTTTTTTCTCCAAAATAGAATCGATGTTTTCTAAATTCATCTGGGCAAAAAAAACACCCAGATTAGACATACGGACTGCAGAAACTGAATATGGCGGTCTTTCCTTACCAAATTTGAAAGATTATTACTATGCCTATTTTGCGCAGTACGTAGAGAGAGTTAAAAATATAAACTCAACTACTGGTTTTTTTATAAACTTTTTTTTTGATTTGATATGTTTAGAAATTCAAGTTCCATCGCCTCTGTATGTGCCAAAATCACCCAAATTTGTGCGGTATAAGAACCTAAATTGGTTTTTTAAACGGCGTGATGCGATGCTTAAGAGATATTCTCTTCCCCCCCTTTCATTTATTAACTCCTCTAACTGGCGTGTTTTCTTTTTTAAGGATTAAAATCGACTCCATTGTTATAGAAAACTGGGGCCGGGTAGGATTTAAAACATTAGCTGATTTTTTGGTCAGTGGGACCTGGCTCACTGTCAATGAGATGTTAGGTAGGAACTCTGGCAATTTTTTGTTAATTGGTTCCTATATCAACTTAATTTATCCTATGTTGGTGCAATTAGATCCCGGAACCATTACGAATTCTACCTCTACTTTTGTTTTGGATCTTTTTGTCAATAATGTTGTGAAGAAACCTGGAGCATGGAAACAGTGTCTGATACAAAGTCGGGAGGTAGAGCTGACTGCTAAAGCTGTTTGTAAATGGTACACTCAGGAAAATTTGATAATTTCAACGGAAATATGGAAAACTATCAATCAGTTCAATTTTTGTACATTGCGTGGTGCCAATTTGCGTCGAATGTTGTATTTCAGTAAATGGTTATTATATCGTACACCGGTGATAATTGCTAAAATGAATAACAATGCGTCTGCTATTTGTTTTAGACATTGTAATTGTGAACAAGCTAATTGGTCACATATTATGGCGTTTTGTCCCAAAATTAAGCTGTTTTGGGAAGAGATCATTGTTTTCTTAAAAACTTATTGTATGTTATCAGTTCCATGTAATGTAACAATGCTATTGTTCGGATATGATCCTGAGTGTACATTTCCTAGAAACTTGGCAAAACTGATTTTTATTATAATGGCTGTTGCTTGATCTTTATTATTGCAGAATTGGTTTTCAATACAGGTTCCGACATTATAGGAATGGTTGGAAAAAATGAAAAGGGTTAGGAAAGGCGAACTGCTATATGCTCAAAGAGTCGGGTGTATTAGAACATTTTATCAAATTTGGGGGTGTTACTTTGAGTAAATTGCTTTGTTACTGCGCTAAATTAAAAATTAATGTTATTATACTTTGCTGTGTTTTTTTTACTTTTGATTTGATCTGCATAAATCTGAATACAACTTCAATAAAACAATTAAAATTAAAAAATTAAAAAAAGAATGACATAAGCCTTCTTGCTAGTAAACCATTTTTTTCACAAGGACTTCCTGTTTTGCCTCTTGTGTTCTTAAATCTTTCCTGTAGTAAATTGGCTCTTTTAATAGAAATGTGCTTTGGGGGATGGTTTTATCGAGTTTTGTGTGTACACCAAATAAAGTGGCAAGTAATCCTTGCACGTTTCTACTTAAGAGCGAGGCTCCCATTTTATTTTAGAACCTTTTAGCCTCAGTGGGTGGAATGTTCTAATAGCCTTATAGCCCTTCTGCCTTGGGGTATACTGGTTGTTAAAGGCCCTCTCTTGTTATAGGCCCAAGCCGCAACTCTGGTTCAGGGCCTTCAGCACCTGGTTTAGCCTTCCAACAGTGGGTTATAAGGCTAAATGAATGACCATAATTAGACTCTTGGGGGCAGATGTACAACCCTTTTTGGCGGCCGCGAACGGGAGATCCTCCGTTGGCGGCTGCAAAAAAGGGTAATAGCATGTACAAATGCTATTTTGCGAGCCACTGACTCGCAAAATAGCATTTGCGACTCTTGCTGTTAGGAAGGGGCATCCCTTCGTAATAGCGAGTCAACATGCTATGTACTAATGTTTTGCGGCCGCATTTGTGGCTGCAAAACACTCGCAATTTACCACCTACTTCAAGTAGGTGGTAAACCACTCGCAAAGGGGAAGGGGTCCCTAGGGGATCCCTTCCCCTTTGTGAGTATGTGGGAAAATATTTTTTAGGAGCAGGCAGTGATCCCAGAGGTTACTGCCTGCCCTTTAAGGAAAACGGACAGCAATTGAGAAAAAAAACTGCTTTATTAAACAAGCATTTGCAATGCAATAGGTCTCGCGTTTACACGAGCTTGGGCTAGTGGCATTGTGAATGACAATACCTTTTATTTATGTTTTTAAAACATAAATAAAAGGCATTGTCATTTACAATGCCAATAGCTCAAGCTTGTTTTACTCCTGTAATGTACCGTTTGCTACCTCTTGTATTTTGTTTGGTCACAATTGTAAGGTTTGCCTCATGTAACTTAACGTTTGCTTTTGTAATTTGTTCACTTGTAATTTTCTCCTCAAATATCATTACTGTTCCTATTGTGAAGCGCTCAAACACCTTCGGGTAGAGTCTGCGCTACATAAAAACGCATAAAATAAAAATAAAGCAAAGAAGACCGACACTGCCCTGACCAAATAGTAAGCAGCAGGCGGTAGCTACCTCATTTTACTAAATACTACAGGTCTGGCGACATGTTTAGGCTCGACCTAAAAAGAAATGCAAGCAGCTTCATTAGCGGCGATCCAAGATGGCAATTATTGTACCACACACGAATACGACGATCATGTAAACAAGCCCCGGGTGTGTAAAAGGCGAGGTTATCTTGGTGTTGCAGAAACCTGCCCATAATAAACCCACCCTCGGCTCACTTCCTACGCGCTCTGCAACTGAACCCTGGCCCACAAAAGATTTTAAAATATGAACTAAGATTTTTTTTGTTCAAAGTTGGCAGGTCTTTCGAAAGACTACTAATCCATTAGGTTTGCACTCTAGACAGACTGCCATCGTCGCGCACACTAATATTCCGCGATCTCACCCGAACAAATCTAGCGCATGCGCAGTGCAACAAACACGACTATCCGCGAGTCGCCACCACGCATGCGTCTGTGTATGGCGCTGGGGCTGGTGACATTGACATGCGCGTTCTCGGCAGAAGAACGGCCCCGTAGCTGGTGCTGCCCGTCATGTCACCACTGAGCGGCGGTGGAGCGCTGTTTTGCGCACTAAAATTGAGCTCCCGTACCTCCTTCCTCCACCGGGTAAGTTTTATATTCAGGAACAGCGTGTATAACTGACATAGAAGTAGGACTAGCGTGATACCACGCAGTGACAGAGCGGCTAGAGCGACAGGCTCCAATAAGTTAAGGGACTGAATAGAGCAGCCAAAAGATAGAAAGGTATATGTCAACTATTGGCCATATCAAATTCATGCAAACGTCTGTTTTATATTGTTGTCATCTGCAAACAGTGTAATAACACTTACAGTCACATCTACAAAACGTGTAGTTTTGTATTCTTTGGAGGAAGGTAACATTTTTGGTGCGATCTTACCTTGGTAACTGACTGAGTGTGCATTGAAATCTGACTCTGCTCAGGTTCACGGATTCATGTTATTTTCTGAAAGTTGTACTATTGCTTTACAGAAGACACAGTATGCTGGAAGCAATAAGTTCCTCTAAAATCCAACTTTTCTAAGATGGCCGGTGGCGGCGGGGGAGGTGGGGGTGTGTCTGTGCGCTCGTGTGTGTGTGTGCGGCGGCGGGGCTGTCTCTGTATGTGTGCGCTCGTGTGTATGCGTGCGTGTATGTGCGCTCGTGTGAGTGCGTGTGTGTGTCTCTGTGCGCGTGCATGTGCAAAAGCAGGGGGGTTTGGCTCTGTGTGTTGGAGGCTTTCATGGGAGACAGGAGATGGTGAACGTGCGCGCGCGACCTGATCCGATTCCGGCAGGCTGCGCGTGCCCATCTCTTGTCTCCCTTTTGCCTCCTTCTAAGCAGAGCTGACGGCTACGGGTCTCGCTGCGAGAACGCGCTTTCGCCAGGGCGAGACCTAAAAAGCAGTTACAGACATGGTGGTCTGCTGACCCCAGCAGGCCACCAATCCTGTGAAGCTAGCCATTCCTAAAGGGGTCGCAAATTGCGCCTGCCTCATTAATATTAATGAGGCATGCAATTTGCAACCCCATTAGGAATCGCAAACAGTGTCTGAGACACTGCTGTGCATTCCAATTAGCGAGTCGCAAATTGCGAGTCGCAAATGCGACTCAATTTGTGACTCGCTAATTGGTGCGTCGTACATCTGGTAGGCGCGGGCAGAGAGCTCCGGTCCGCCTGGGAAGTATGTGAAGATTTGCCTACTCCGCGTTCCGTGGAGAACGCGGAGTAGGCAACTCTCCGTACACTCCGTGGCGGAGCGGATTAGGCAACTCGGCGTACACTCCGTGACGGAGCAGAGTTGACCCACTGCCCACCTCCACCCACCCTAGTAAGAATTAAATACAAGCATTGGCATAGCCAAGAGGTCTCGCCTTTGGGACCTTATAAGAGATTAATAAGGCTATGTCCTTACCTGTATTTAAAGGTGCTGTTTAAGCATTAACAATTTTAATTCAGCGTCCTTAATTTTAGCGATTCACCTGACTAAATATTGAAGTAATACTATTATAAAATGTGCTGCATTATGCTGCATAATTCTGAAGGCCTGTCCACACTTATTGGGTTATTGGCAGTATGTGGTTAAAATAGCCATGTCCAGCTTACTGTTTAGGGCTTTATAGCAGATAATATGGGGCAAATTTTTGATTAACATGAAACGAACCCGTGAAAGGGAAGTGCCATTCATTGTGGCGTTTGAGACAGAAACAAGTTAGTGGGGGAATGGAACGGACATTCATTTGTTGGGAAATGACTCCCTCTTCTGGAAAACATTCACATAAATATTTTAATTAGCAAATAAGCCTATCTGTCTGGCTCTGGAGTGGCTGAAGGTGAACCCGATTATTGGGCTAGAAGCATAAAATAAAGGAATGCTTTAATTAATTTGAACTACTGGTGATTTAGCTGGGCACATTTAATACATCATGTCATAGCCTGTTCTTTCCATTACAGACAAGGGCCCATTCATTAATGATTTTTCATTCATGATTTTCGGTTATTGCTTGGGGTGTGTAGATTGGGGCCGTAAATCGCAGCACAACCGCTGTCGCAGTGTGCGATCTTGCTGCAGTACACTTTGATCTGAGAACACAGAAAAAAGTCTATGGAACCACGTTTCAATCTGACCTCCAATTAGCCAACGCAACCTCCCTAATTCCACTAAAACTGCCCATTTGTCATATGTGTGTAATGTTTGGCTTAGTTGTGTAATCGCGTGCCAGTGTTACACCAGTGTTGTCAAGTGGCTCATGTTAAGAAAGTGATACTCTGACACTCCTGTTTCTTAGCTGCCAACAACTCTAGCATGCTGTACGGGACTTGAAAGTGTTACCTTTTCTGTTACAAACATTAGCCTACAATCCCATCATGCTTAGTGCTGCTCGATGAAATACCCGGACGGATTGAAAGTTAATTTGTGACATGGGGCACCATGCCAGTCCTCGGTTTATATTTCCCATGCCTGTCAATTTCAAATCCCAGAGGCCTGGCCATGGTTTCAGGCATGTGTAATCTATGGATCTCTGACGCAGATATCCTGAGAACATGCGAAACAGCCCAGATGTGTCTGTTGTCATTTCAAATGGACCGTCAGACTCCAGTTCCAGATTACAGCACACAAATCCCGGGATTGACTCATTAACGCCCCCTACACACACACTCCGTGACATGGATGCATCCAACAGCTTGAACTGCAAGCAAGGTTGACTTTAGTGCTGCATTCCTATGAGCCACTAACGTATGCAGACGATATAATTAACAAACCACTAAGTGCGCCTTTTCAAAATTCTCGCTATTAAACTGTTAATTGTGACACTTGAGGCTCCAGTAAATGCTTCCAAGACAGGAAGTTTGGGCTCCCAAGTCCTTGGTCAACTGCTGTTACATTGTGTTATTTTGGGGCACACACCACTTTTCCCTTCTCCTACTTGGCATCAGTCGCTCAGCTGTGAATAGGGAGCGCCTGAAAACGGTTAAATCAAGGCGTGTACGAGGTAACTACTTTCTCGCGCACCCGCAGGCGCCGTGATACCGCTCACTGAAGACAATGCAACATTGAGATTGGGTGAGGGGGCGAGAAGTAGGCACACCGCGATGGGCCCGCGGGAGGTAGGGGGCCACACTCCAGCCAAGACTATTGATCGGATGTGATAAATCATTTATTGTTAGCTTTCCGGGAAAATGTGCCCGCTTCGTGGCCGTCCCTGATGTGGGTGAGGAGAGGGGAATGGAGCAGACAATGTGTCCGGTTAAAAAAAAAAAAAAAACAAGCACACGAGTGGTGGGCGCGTGCGCCACAGCGAGACATCTGTTTTCTATTATCGCACACACGTTTGGGCACAATAATTGAAAACAGATGTCGGTGGTGCGGGTAACCGCAAGCAATAGGTTGTGGGCAGAGCAAAGGCGGGACATGCACCCGCCTTTGCCCAATTGCTTGCTGTCTTTCTTAGAAAAAAGCACGCAAAGTCCAATAGCCTGTGAGGAAAGTGAGGAAAACAAAACCACACGCACAAGCATGTGGTGAGCTTTCTGAAGCCCCTTACCAAAAAGTCTCGCAGCGCAGCGCATGCGTTGCTCTAGGCTCAACCTAAAAAAGGCATTAAATGGAAAATAATGAAGAATTTCCTTGACTGCGGCTTCTCTGAGCTGCTGTCCTCCTCTTCCTCGCGTTTCACGGTGATCAGCGCATGTGCCAGCGCATGCGCGTTTCTTGCAAGGAATGCGCGGGCTCGCACGTGTGTGCATATCACAATGAAACGCGAGGAAGAGGAGGACGGCAGCCTGGGGACGCCATAGTCTAGGTATTTTCCCTTTAATGTCTTTTTATTTAATTTCTTACTAGGGGGTGGAGGCGGGCGGCGGGGTGGAGCGGGAGGGAATTGGGTCCCAACTCTGTGGACCTCCGCGTATACCCGCACCGTCAGCTCCACCCAAGGTTAACATCTGGCCCTACGTTCTTATTTTAGCGCCTTCAATTTCTCCCTTCTGGGTGCTGAAAGCTTTTTTGAATCTTTTTACATATAAACCCAGGCCACCACTTTATGTTTCATGGGATTTGGTAAACAATGATGGCCCACAGAGGCTAGGTTTTGACTATAGTCTGCAAGATGTTTCTCTGTATGTTCAACAAAGCCTCTCAGTTGTAATAATGAAAAGTTCTGCTGAAAATCCCAGCTTTTGTGGCATTATCCATCCTCTATTACCTTACGGAGCTCCTTCCATCCTTTTCTGCCTGAGCCTTTGATCGCAGTTCATGTTACCCTGGTCGTGATAGTCAAATTATTGACAAATCAGCTGCCAGTTCAGGATCATTCATTAGTTCTAACTACCATCCTACACTTAATCAAATTTGATCTGAAGGTTTCTGTACAAATGCATGCTAATTTCAGTATTCCAGCAATACTTCCATTCTTTCATTCACTCCATTACCTGTGTTTTTATTATTTCGTAATTCTTTTATTTACGTTATGGATTGCGGTAAAGTTGCATGGTTGTATGTTGTTTTGTTTTTTTAATAGACCAACACAAATTTGAAATCTGTGTGTCTTTGAAATATTAAACATTAACTGTCAGGTATAAACCGGGGTCACCGGTCCTCCTAGGGTAGCCTGGCACGAAGTGACAAGGCCTAACTTCAAGGCAACCGTGTCGTACTTGCGTCACACTCACCACATTAATCCAGCGCACCTCCACCAAAAATGACACCACACCGTCTTTAGAAAAGAATGGAAATGCTTTATCTTATGCTTTAGATCAACTTCAGTTTCTATTAGTGAAAAACTTTACATCTTAAGCACTTCCACATATGATTATTCATATCAATAAGGGCATGACATTGCATTTGATTACAAAACATTCAGAAGCAACCGGCAACGCCCTTCCGCGTCACTTGACAGGCGAGCCGGCCCCCTCAGACGCCAGCCTTCTCAGAGATCAGCTGGGCGGCACTCCAATGCCCCGGGGCCCGCCCCCTCTCTCCAATGCGGAAACTTAGGACACAGGACCAGTGTGTTTTCTTCTTGACAACGCCGGGGCGGGCTCTACCCGGTCTACGTCACCTGACAACTGTTTCTCCGAGGCCCCACTTCCCCTGTCAACGCCGACCCCTGAATTCTCCTCAGCAGAGGGCAGAGGGCCGGCGGGCTGACAAGGCCTGGCAACTCTCCCCACCCGTCAACCCAATCCAGGATCAGTGCGAGGGCGTGTCTGGCTCCGATCCACAGGAGCGACCCCCCCACCCCAGGGACACCAAACGACCAGCGGCGGTGAGGGAACAGCAGCGTCAAGGGGGGGAAGGGGGGATTCAGCACAACCAGGAGTCTGTGGCGGTGATTTAGTAAGTGCTACTCTTCAGAAGGGCAGCCTCAGGTGGATTACGTCAGGGCAGCTGAAAGACTAGACGCGCTAGGGCTCCGGGTAACAGCAAGGGTCAGGGAATAATCTCCTGAAGTCTTGGCCTCACACAGGGGGCAACCCCACTCACCCTCACCTGCCAAGACACTTGCCCTTAGTCCACGTCCAGTCCGCCCACCAGAGGTAGTCCAAGGCCTCTTCCTTGATAGAGGCGCTCTTGGTGATGAGGTACCAGTTGAATGGTTCTTGCAGGGTCAGGTCAACAGGTGGGGGGTGGCGTCAACAGGTAGGGGTAGCAGCCCTTATAGACAATCAGGCCCCCTCAGTGCGCCAACCTCCTCACTCCACAGCCTGTACTCCAGCCTAACTTCTCTTTTTTTCCTAAAATGGCCGTCCAACATTCCGCCTTATATAGCCTGGGCCTAGAGTGACTAGAGTGGACCAGACGGTTCTGGAACCCCTCATGTCACCCTATGGCCCAAGGCTGTGAGGTAAATCTAGACAAGCCACCATTTTGTGAAAGAGCATCCCTATTCCTTCCCATTTTAAAAGGAGCACCTGCGCCTCACCATTAATCAGTAATGATGGTGCGCCCGGGGTTTTTAAGCCAACACACAAAAAATACAGTGGACACAAAAAAAATGGGAGGCAAAAAGGGAGAAAAAAAATAAGGAGGGACCACCCAAAGGGCTGACAGGTCTGACACGCGTCCCCCCCAGCTGAAAGTGGGAAGAGCTACCCAACCCCTTGGGAGTTCTCGTCACTAAGGTGGAAATACCTTGAGAGACCGTCAGGTTTGGCGTGGTCCACTCCAGGTCGATGTTCCACCCTGAAGTCCATTCCCTGTAGGGAGATGGACCACCTTAGCAACTTGGGATTCTCGCCCCTCATTTGCATCAGCCACCGAAGGGGCCGGTGGTCGGTCTGAACGAGGAAGTGCGAGCAAAACAGGTATGGCCGCAACTTCTTCAGGGCCCATACCACCGCAAAAGCTTCTCGCTCGATCGCACTCCACCTCTCTTCCGGGGGAAGCAGTCTCCTAGAAAGGAAAACCACAGGTTGGTCCAGACCCTCCTCGTTGAGTTGCGACAGCACTGCCCCAATACCATGCTCCGATGCGTCTGTTTGAACAATAAACTCTTTGGAGAGGAGAAGTCAGGGGCCCTTAGGACAGGAGCAGCGCTCATAGCTTGTTTTAGAGTGTCAAAAGCTCGTTGACACGCCTCAGTCCAGATTACCCGTCGAGGTTATTTCTTGGATGTGAGCGCAGTCAAGGGAGCCACAATAGTACCATATCCCTTGACAAAGCGGCGGTAGTATCCTGTGAGGCCCAGAAAAGCTCGGACCTCAGCTTGGGTCTTGGGGGGTTCCCAGGCCATGATAGTCTCAATCTTAGCCTGGAGGGGCTGCACCTTACCCCGCCCACCAAGTGGTCTAAGTACACTACCGACCCCTGCCCGATCTGGCACTTGCTGGCCTTGATCGTCAGGCCTGCCTGCTGCAGGGCTTGAAGGACTGCCCGGAGGTGACACAGAGCGCTAACCGGTATCCCACGCTACAAGTCAGTGTCTAATGTCCTTTTGAAACTTCAATGGCTTCCTGTTGAAAAAAGGATCCATTACAAAACCCTTTGTTTGGCGTTCAAAATCCTTAAAACTGCCTCTCCCCCATGCTAAGTTCCCTCCTCACATCGTACGTTCCCCGACGTACGCTGCGTTCAGAAGGACAGAACCTGGCAGTAGTACCCCGCTTCAAACTGGCAAGAATGGGCGGTAGGTCATTTAGACACCTCGCCGCAAGACTTTGGAATGGACTCCCTATCCATATTCGAAAAATTTAAGAACTTCTACCTTTCAGGAGAGCGATAAAAACCCACCTTTTCTGCTAATGTTCAACGACCTCACTGTGACAGAACTATCACTCTTTACTGACACACTTCTTACAGCAAGCGCCGGGACGCCCCTTGGCTGGGGCAGCTGTGAGCGGTACAAGTTCATTTAACATTTAACATTAACATTAACAAATGGTCCTCCCAGCTGCTGCTGAAGTCAGCGATGTCATCAAGATAGGCAGCAGAGAAGGCCTCCATACCAGAGAGGACCTGGTTCACCAGCCGCTGAAAAGTGGCAGGGGCGTTCTTGAGCCCAAAGGGCATCACATAGAACTGGTAGTGGCCCTCAGGAGTGGAGAAGGCTGACCTCTCCCTTGCTTCATCTGTAAGGGAGATCTGCCAGTACCCTGATGTGAGGTCAAAGGTACTTAGGTATTGGGCAGCTCCCAGCCGGTCAATGAGCTCATCCGCCCTTGGGATAGGATGGGCATCAGTCTTTGTCACAGAGTTCAGTCCCCTGTAATCCACACAGAACCTGAGTTCTGGGGTGGTGCCCGGCGGGGCAGCTTTTGGTACCAGAACCACCGGACTGGACCAGGGGCTGCTTGAAGGTTCGATCACTCCCAGCTCCAGCATCTTAGTGACTTCACTGTGGATGCTGGCCTTCACTTTATCTGACAGCCGGTAGGACTTGGACTTCGCAGGTGGGCTGTCCCCTGTGTCCACATCATGGGTACACAGGTGGGTCCTTCCCGGGATAAGAGAGAACAGCGAGGAATACTGCTCCAAGACTTGACGGCAGTCTCTCCGTTGTTCGGGAGTCAGGGATGGTGAGAGGATTACCCCCTCCACCGACCCATCCTTCTCTTGGGACGCAAAGAGATCAGGGAGAGGCTCACTTTCCTCTTCCTCTGTCCCATCAGTCACCATCATCAAGATGACCTTGGATCTCTCATGGTGGGGCTTGAGACGGTTGACATGGAGCACCTGATGGGGCTGCCTGGGGGTCTTAAGGTCCACCACACAGGTGACCTTGCCCTTCTTCTCAACTACCTCAAAGAGGCCTGACCAGCGATCCTGGAGGGCACTGAGCTCTCCAGGTTTCATGACCCACACCTTCTGTCCAGGCTCCAACTCCACGGGGTGAGCATTGTGGTCGTGCCACTCTTTCATGACTTCCTGGCTGGTTTCAAGGTTTTCAGAAGCTTGCTTCTACGACTTAGCCATTTGGCTACGGAAAGCCAGCATGTAACTCACCACATCCTGGGGAAGACTCCTGGGAGTCTTTTCCCATCCATCCTTCACCAGGCTGAGAGGTCCTTTAACAGGGTGCCCATACAGAAGCTCAAAGGGGCTAAAGCCCATTCCTTTCTGTATGAGAACAACAAACCGGGTAGGAGGATGTCCCATTTCCTCCGCAGGCTCTCAGGCAGACTCCTGATCATGCCCTTCAGGGTTTTGTTAAACCTTTCCACCAGAGCATTGGTCTGGGGGTGGAGAACCTATAAGTGACTCCACATTTCTTCCACATAGCCCGCATGTATGCTGACATGAAGTTGGCCCCTCTGTCAGACACAACTTCCTTGGGGAAACCCACTCGGGTAAAAATCCCTATTAGGGCCCGGGCCACCGCAGGTGCAGTAATGGTCCTCAGAGGAATAGCCTCTGGGTACCGGGTGGCATGATCCACCAGTACCAGGATAAACCTGTGACAGGCTGAAGTGGGTGGATCTAGTGGCCCAACAATGTCGATGCCCACCCTTTCAAAGGGGGTGCTAACGACGGGTAGTGGTTCCAGGGGAGCCTTCAGCTTAACCCCTTTTTTCCCACTGACTTGACAGGACACGCACGTCCTACAAAAAGTGTCAGACGCGACCCTCATCTGAGGCCAATAAAAGTGTGGGACAAGCCGGGCACAGGTCTTGTCCTGACCAAGGTGTCCTGCCAAAGGAATTTCATGAGCCAACTCTAAAAGAAAGGCTCTGTAACGCTGGGGAACCACCAAGGCCCGGGAGGAACCATGCACCGGAGCCTTGGGTTCACTGTAGAGGAGGCCATCCTCCCAGTAAATGTGAAAATTCCCTGAAGTGTTACCTGCTGCCTGGGCTTTGGCCTGTCGCCTCAGACCCTCAAGGGTAGGGCACTCCTTCTGCCCTTGAAAAAACTCCTCCCTGGTAGGTCCTCCCTCCACTTGCCACTCCGCAGGGATAGGTAAGTCCTCCAGGGCGACAACATCCCCCTCCGACGATTGGCTAGTCAAAGCTGGTACAGACCAAAAAGTGTTTGCAACACACTCAGAGCCCATTAGACCTAGTTCACCAATTGGGGTTTACGGTCAATACGCAAAAATCTCATCTTCAACCTTCACAAATACAGTCATATCTAGGAGTGACTCTAAACAGTCACACAGCTCTAGTCTCTCCCAATGCAGCCCTAATTTGAAATATTCAAACTCTGTTACAACATTTTCAGACCAACCAATACTTACAAGTCGGGACTTTCATGCAGCTGCTATGAATGATAGCATCATGCTTTGAAATAGTGCCTCATGCAAGATTACACATGCGTCTAGTAAAGAATGCTTAGCACGTCAGTGGAATCAGTCATTGGGTCAATTAACAGATCTAGTGTTGGTAGACAGCCACACCTATCACTCTTTGCAGTGGTAGAACACACAAAACGTATCAAAAGGGCGGCCCTTCACCAACCCTGTTCCACAGATCGTGCTAACAGCAAATTCATCTCTCACAGGTCGGGGTGCCCATCTACAGAACTTGACAATTCAGGGTCTGTGGAACAACAAGTACAAAAGTCTCCACATCAATCACCTAGATCTTCTAGCTGTGGATCTAGCACTGAAAGCCTTTCAGTCTCACGTCAAAAGGAAAATTGTCTTAGTCCGCACGGACAATATGACAGCTATGCACTCTGTACAGAAACAGAGGGGGACACACTCTCTGCAACTATCATACCTTTCTAAGACCATTTGGCGTTGGGCAATCCATTACAGAATACATCTTCTGGCAGAGCATCTCCCAGGAGTGAACAATCAAATTGCTGACCTCCTCAGCAGGATACGGCAACAAATACACGAGTGGGAACTTCACCCCCAGGTTCTCCTTCCATACTTTCAACAATGGGGATTCCCACAAATAGATCTGTTTGCCATAGCTGACAACTCAAAATGCCCAAACTTTGCCTCCAGGTTCCAACACCTTCTATCCATGTCCTATGGATGAATTGGTCAGGGATATTTGCCTATGGTTTTCCGCCTCTTCCTCTCCTTCCGTTTCTGGTTCGGGAGCTCAGGCAAATATCGCTCACACTGATTTTAGTGGCTCCTACTGTTGTATGGTTGGTAGGTTAGTTGTTGACATTGCTTAGTTAGCATGAGCTTCGCTGCCATGAGGCTGCTTTTGGGCATGTTACTACACACCTTTATTTTGTAAAACTGTGCTTGTGCATTTCACATGAGAACTGTCTGCTTTTCGCGTTCTCTGCTGTTCTCTGGGGTTTAGTCTGCAGACGATGTACAAGGTCAATAAACAATGCCCCTTGTTATTCTGTTCTGGTCAGTCCCTCGGACCTAGACGTAACTCGATACACAGCTGCACTACTGAAGGTCAAGTGCTTTTAATATTGCAGGCATGCATGTTATTCACACACTTGGAGAGACACCTTTCCAGAGAGAAGAGCTGTACTGGTCCTGAGATGTAAACCTTTCACCTAGGCCTTGAGGTATGGGGTCTGCTGACAAAGCCCAGAGGTCTTCTTTTTTATAATAAACTATATCTTATCACGGGGAGGGTGGTTAGGTACTATAGCCCTTTCCACGGTCTTTATAAAATGACATCCTCTTTTGTATTCTATGGAATTTTAACAAAGCTGACGGTATTGTGTTTATGCATTTTGCTGCTAGTAATGGAATGTGTAATGCACCATAGAGCACAATAGTTAAAATAAACATTTTAAACTATACAGTGACTCTTACTATTCTTATTGTGGATAAGTATGAGTGAGTGAGTGAGTGAAAGAGTTGTCTTGCTACCGCGATTCCTGAGAGAGTCAGGAGTGTTGTGTTCTGGGTTGTCTAATCATTGGTAGCTTCGCTGTTGGTCGGAGAACGAATGAGACACTATAGCTAGTCGGTTTTTGGGATTCTGGGCACTAAGGTGATATGTTGGTACACCACTATACACCGAGGTCCCAGCTTCCTGCGCATAGTTCTGTATATGTGCAGAATCCCTGCAACATGGCGCCGCCAACTTTTGGCCTGGTTCTTATCTGCGAGACGCTTGAGTAGTGCTTGTGCTTGTCCACAATCCCGTCGCGTCTGTTTCCGGAGACAGTCGTGACGGTGTATCCTCCTATATTAACTGCTTTCATAACGCTGGCCTGTTTGGGCCCCTTATCGATTGATGGAGCTACGTGGGCCGTTTTGGAGGGCTATACTCCATGCCCGCATTATGCCATTACTGCTACACTCGTGGAGCTTCGCGTGTTGCATACCTCGTTGATATGCGTACAAAGGGCTGTTGTTCACTTTGTTTCACACAATTTCCAAGCAGGTCTGCATGGAGCTGCAGCGCAGCAGGCGGGGGCTGGGGTGGTGAGCATCAGTCCTGTTATGATAAATTCAGTAATGGGCAAGCTTACCCAAAATAAGGACGCGTTTCCTTATTGGCTTGCTGTGAAATGTGGGCAACTCGAGGCAGTCTATCTGTGAGAAGTTGGCCTGATGTGCAGTGCTCACTATTCTAGTGATCACTATATATCAGTCCAAACAACCCTTATTGATGATTGGTTGTAAGTCAACCTTATAGACCAGCTATCCTAGTAGCATGGATACGAGCAGTCTAAGGCTAAGACTCTAGAGGGCGTGTTAAGCCAGCTGTTTTACCATCACATTACCCCTTGAACACCCAGTGAAAGGACACCACACAAGTGTTATGAAAATAAACAGTGTATTTATTAGAATCACAACAACCCTGTACTCTTTATGAGGACAGGGTGCTAGGCACACAACAAAACTCTTACGAAAATACTTAAGTTAGCACGTTATACACAAATGCCCGAGGGGCACGAAAAACCATATATTCTAAAAGTGGAATGCGAAATTACTAGCAGGTAAGTACAGTACTAATAGGCTTTGGAATCGCTAGGACTTGACTATAGAATCGTTAGATTACTTCTAGGAGACCTAGGGGACTCGGGTGCAGAGTGTGCACTCTCACGCGGGATGCGGGACCAAGTCTATGGAGGCTAGTAAAGGCAAAGTTAGTGTTCACGGGCGAACCCGACCTGGTGGGAAGAAAACGACAGTGGATCCTGACCCTAGGATAGTGAGGCTATGCTGGGACACCGAAGTGCCGAAGTTACCTAGCCCAGGGGCTGCAGCTGCATAGGTCTGAAAAGACGTCGGGGATCTCGTGCCGGACCAGGAGCCTGGAAGAAGGAAGTTGCTGGCAGGCGACCAGTGAAGAAAAGTTCGATGGATCCAGGAAGAAGAAACCTGAAAGCAGAGGGGACCAAGTTCTTGAATCACTAGCCAGTGATTAAGTGGGCACCCGGATGGCACCGGGCGAAGTCACCGCAGTCAGGTGAGTGGGCGACGCTGGCTCTGCAGATCTCACGGACCAGGAGGCGTTGTCGGCGACCAGGATGGAGAGGCGAGCTGTCCCACGATGGATGAAGCTGTCGGCGTCGAAGTTACCCAGGGTTGGGCAACAAGCCTTGGCTAATTCAAGCCCACGCGGTGGACTCAAAATGGCGTCTTGAGTGGACCAGGAGGGTCCGGGGTGCTCCTCTTTTGGAAGGGAGCAAGGGCCAGCCTGGAGCAACCAGACCAGCAGCAGAAATGTCGTCGGGCGTCGTTCAGAAGGCCACAAGCCAGCGGGCTAGTAGCCAAACAACGCGGTGAGCAGCAAAAAGCAGAAGGGCCCCACGCAGATCGTGGAGATGCTGGGAGGCTGCACTTCGGTGCTGGAGCTGCTCAGGGTCGGGGCTTCTCGGACCCCAAAGCACTCACCAGGAAATTACTCGGCGGGCTTGCTGGAAAGAAGTCGTGCAGTCTTGAAGATGGCCGGTCCCTCGAGGTCTCGTCACACCCACGAATCTCAGCGTGACTGATGATGCAGGTAGAGGTCAGAGGTGCCAGGGAAGCCGGTTCTCGTCGAGCTGGGCAGTCTTGATCCGGAGGAGAGACTTGCAGCAGACCGCAGTGTTCTTAAGATGGTGCCTGCGGATGCAGGGTGACTACTCCTTAGTCACAAGGGAGAAATCTTAGGAAGAAGTCTTGAGTTCCTTTCGTGGAAAGTAGTTTCAGGATTCAAAGATGATCTGATTTGGAAGGGGGCCAGTTCCTACCTTTATCCTGTAAAAAGGGGCTGGCACGCGACTAAGTCCTGCCCTAGGGGTGGGACTAGGAGGGGGGTGGTTACACCCACTTCCTTGGCGGGCTTTTCCCCAGCACAGGGTCTGGAGTGACCCTGGAACTGGTTCCAGCCAGCCTATGCACAGTGAGCACCGGGGTGCCACGTGCAGTCACCTTCCTCTAAAGCCCTGCCTACCTACAATACACAAAACCCTGTCTGGGACGGTGCTGGCACCGCCCCTGGCAGGAAACCCTTTGTCCTTATCTCCTGCTCTGGGAGGACTCCCAGCAGCAGGAGGGCAGACTTGTGTCTCGGTGGCAGCATCCATTTTGTGGAGCTGAGGCTCTGTTTGACTTTAACCGGGGTTAGGGGTTACATACATGTCGTGTCCCTCTAGAAGGGTGGAATGCTAACCCCGTCGCCAGAATTGGCATGGGGTTAGTATTCCAATTCGTATGACACCTTACTCGACATGTTTTGATAAAGCGATACCAGAGTTGGCATATAACCGCGAGGATTATAATGCACTTAAGAGTATATGGTATGCGATATCATGGAAACGGCTAAGGGATGGATCCCGAAAGCCGCAGACAGGCTCAGCTCATGCCAGAGCACCATCTCACACGATTCCAAGCACTCTGCCTTCAGGATTGTTAAGGCCTGCCATAGGAGTGACTGATAGGAGATCTGTGTGTCCATTTTTAGGGTTAGATATAGGTATACTATATCTAAAGCAAAGGGTGAGTACACCACCTTGCCCCAGCTGTCGTGCAGCCAGTTGTGTCAGTTTAGTTAGTCAGCCCAGGGGTGGCATAATACATGCTTCAGCCCCTGGGAGACTTCTGGGTACACCTCAGCCCTGAGTACAGGGACTTGGAGAGGGCCCAGTGCCAATTCAGTACCTGAGTACAATTTGGATAGAGAGAACAGCTAGGCTGTGGGTCTGATTAGCAGGCCCACAGCCAGGGAAAGTCGTAAACCAGTGCAGCAAAAAGCAAAAATCTGGGTGATCATAGGATTGCAGACCCTACTCTCCTACATGACCCCCCCCCCAAACTTTGGGACAATAAACTAACCTTGACCAGGTGAGTCTTCTTGCTCTAAGTGGAAATACCTGGAGAGCCCATCAGCATTGCTGTGATAAGTCCCAGGTCTATGCTCCACTGTAAAATCCATCCCCTGTAGGGAAATGGACCACCTAAGCAGTTTGGGGTTTTCACCCTTCATCTGATTTAGCCACAAGAGGGGCTTATGGTCTGTCTGAATGGTGAAGTGAGTGCCAAACAAGTAGGCCCTCAGCTTCTTCAGGGCCCAGACCACAGCAAAGGCCTCCCTCTCAATAGCTGACCAATTTTTCTCTCTGGGTGTCAACCTTCTACTAATGAAAGCAATAGGCTGATCATTACCATCAAAATTCAGTTGAGACAGAACAGCCCCCACACCCAACTCAGAAGCATCTGTTTGGACAATGAATGGCTTGGAGTAATCTGGACTCTTTAGGATAGGTGCTGTGCACATGGCCTGCTTTAGGTCATTGAATGCTTTCTGACAGCTTGCTGTCCACTGAACTTTCTTTGGCATCTTTTTGCTTGTCAGGTCATTAAGAGGGGTCACTATGGACCCATAATTTCTGACAAACTTCCTATAGTACCCAGTCAGGCCCAAGAAAGCTCGAACCTGAGTCTGGGTGATTGGAGGAGTCCAGTCCTTGATGGCCTGTATCTTACTCTCCAGTGGCTGAACCTGGCCTCCACCTACAAGGTGGCCCAGGTATACAACCTGTGTCTGCCCTATCTGGCACTTTGTGGCCTTGATAGTGAGGCCTGCCTTTTGCAGGGCCTCTAACACTTTCCTCAGGTGGACCAGGTGATCCTCCCAGGTGGAGCTAAAGACAGCAATATCGTCAAGATAAGCTGCACAGAAGTCATCCAGCCCAGTGAGGACTTGATTCACCAACCTTTGGAAGGTGGCAGGGGCATTTTTCAGTCCAAAGGGCATTACCACAAATTGATAATGCCCTCCAGGGGTAGAAAATGCTGTCTTGGGTTTGGCCTCCTCAGCTAACCTGATTTGCCAATACCCAGCTGTCAAATCAAATGTACTTAAGAAGTTGGCAGAAGCCAATTTATCTATAAGTTCATCTGCTCTTGGTATTGGGTGGGCATCAGTCTTAGTGACTGCATTGAGGCCTCTGTAGTCTACGCAAAACCTCATCTCTCTCTTACCACCCTGGGTGTGAGGCTTTGGCACTAGAACTACTGGGCTAGCCCAAGGGCTATCTGAGGGCTCAATGACTCCCAGCTCCAACATTTTCTGCACTTCAGTTTTGATGCAGTCTCTAACATGATCAGGTTGTCTGTAGATTTTACTCTTGACAGGCAGACTGTCTCCAGTGTCAACATCATGGGTACACCAATCAGTTTGGCTGGGTGTCAGAGAGAACATATGTCTGTAGGATTGCAGAACTTGCCTGCAATCCTGTTGCTGATGTTCAGTGAGGCTGCCACAAAAGACCACACCATCAACTGATCCATCATCAGGATTCTGAGTGAGCAGGTCTGGGAGAGGGTCACTCTCTTCCTCCTGTCCCTCATCTGTGGCCATGAGCAAGCTCATGTCCTTCCTGTCAACATATGCCTTGAGCCTGTTAACATGGAGCACTCTGAGAGGGCTCCTGGGAGTTCCAAGGTCCACCAAGTAGGTAACCTCTCCCTTTTGCTCAATGATGGTGTGGGGCCCAGACCATTTGTCTTTCAGAGCTGCTGGGGCCACTGGCTCCAGCACCCACACCTTCTGCCCTGGCTGGTACACAGTCAGAACAGCCTTTTGGTCATGCCAAGCTTTTTGAAGTTCCTGGCTGGCCTCAAGGTTTTTAGATGCCTTTTCCATGTACTCAGCCATCCTGGAGCGGAGACCAAGTACATAGTCCACTATGTTGGTTGCAGGCTTTTTGAGAGGTCTCTCCCATCCTTCCTTCACCAAACACAGGGGTCCTCTTACAGGATGCCCATACAGAAGCTCAAAAGGGCTGTAGCCAACCCCCTTCTGTGGGACCTCTCTGTAAGCAAACAAGAGGCAGGGGATCAGGACATCCCATCTTCTCCTAAGAGTTTCAGGTAGTCCATGAATCATCCCTTTCAGGGTCCTGTTGAATCTCTCAACAAGCCCATTGCATTGTGGGTGGTAGGGTGTGGTGAACTTGTAGTTCACACCACACTCCTTCCACATTGCAGTCAGATATCCTGACATGAAGTTTGTACCTCTGTCAGAAACGACCTCCTTAGGGAAACCCACTCTGGAGAACACTCCAACTAGGGCTCTTGCCACTACAGGTGCTGTAGTGGTCCTAAGGGGAATAGCTTCAGGATACCTGGTGGCATGATCCACCACCACCAGTATAAACTTGTGCCCTGATGCTGTCTGGGGTTCCATTGGACCAACAATGTCAATCCCCACTCTTTCAAAGGGAACCCCCACCACAGGTAGTGGTATGAGGGGGGCCTTTGTTGTGCCACCTGACTTACCACTGGCTTGGCAAGTGACACAGGAGCGACAAAACTCCTTGGTATTCTCATTCATATGGGGCCAGTGAAAGTGTGAGACAAGCCTGTCCCAAGTCTTTGTCTGACCTAAGTGACCTGCAAGGGGAATCTCATGGGCCAAGGTGAGAAGGAAACCTCTCAGAGACAAGGGGATGACCAGCCTCCTGGTTGCACCAGGCTTGGGGTCTCTTGACTCAGAGTACAGGAGTCCATCTTCCCAGTATACCCTGTGGGCACCTGTGGCATTCCCTGCAGCCTCAGCAGCAGCCTGCTGCCTGAGGGGTTCAAGGGAAGGGCAGCTCAACTGTTCCTTCCCCAGGTCTGCTCTGGAGGGTCCCCCTGAGCCCAGAAACTCCACTTGATCAAGTTCAAGCTCTTTAGGCTCAGTTTCCCTCAGTTCTCTCAGATCAGCCTCCTCAGAGACTTGATCCTCAACCTGGGGTAAGGGGGAAGGCAAAGCCTTACCCTTACTGCTCTTCTTCTTGGAAGGTGTCTGGTCCATCATTTCAGGATCCAGCACCTGTTCAGTGGGGCATTTTCTGGCCTGTGACCTAGTCACAGCAAGCACATGTGCTGGCAAGCCTAACATCTCCATGTGAGTCCTCTGCTCCACTTCTGACCATTGTGATGACTCCAAATCATTGCCCAACAAACAATCAACTGGGAGGTCTGAACTGACTACAACTTTCTTTTGTCCCTTCACTCCACCCCAGGAGAAAGCCACAATTGCCACACTATGACTAGTAGTGACATTGCTGGCATTGGTCACCAGGAAATCAGTACCTGGCATGATCTGTCCAGGGTCCACAAAGTTAGGTGTCACCATGGTGACACTGGCACAAGTGTCCCTATAGGCCTGAGCCATTTTGCCATTTATCAAAGGTGTCTGCCTGTATTTGCCCAAAGTATTGGGACTTATCTCAGGGGACATATCCATATCCCCTGTACAGACAAGGACAGCCTGAGTGAGTGTGCCAACTAAGTTGTCAGACCCCTCAGTACCCAAGGTTAACCCAACTAATGCCTTGGGAGGTACACTACCACTACTGACTGTACTAGGGGGTGCAGTTGCCTTAGGGGCTGTAGTGGCAGGAGTTTGTCCTCCTCTTTTGGTGCACTCACTAAACCAGTGAGATTTACTTTTACAGTACTGGCACCACCTTTTTGACTGGCCTTCTTGAGTCTTCTTCTTCTGGGAAGCCTGACCCCCACCCTCTTTGGTTTGTTGGGGACCTGGTGAAGACTTCTGGTCTTTTTGCTCATTCTTAACATTACCCTTCTGGTCTGCTTTCTTCTGACCACCCTGGTTCTGGTTCTGGTTCTGCTTGATCCTTGTCCTGACCCATTTGTCTGCCTTCTTTCCCAATTCTTGGGGAGAGGTCAGATCTGAATCAACAAGGTGCTGGTGCAGCAACTGGTTCTGACAATTGTTTAAAATTTGTTCTCTCATCATTAGATTATACAATCCTGTGTAATCTGTAACCTTGCTACCCAGCAACCAGCCCTCCAAAGCCTTAGTGGCACAATCCACAAAATCAGACCAGTCCTGAGACTGAGTTTTCTGGGTGTCTCTGAACAGCAACCTGTACTGCTCAGTGGTTAAACCAAACCCATCAACCAGTGTATTCTTCAGGACCTGGTAATTGTTAGCATCCTCCACTCTTGTAGTGAGGAGCTTATCTCTACCTTTACCATCAAAGGAGAGCCACAGTATAGCTGCCCACTGACTCTGGGGAATGCCCTGCACAGTGCAGGCCCTCTCCAGAGCAGCCATCCATTTCTGGATATCATCCCCTTGCTTAAAGGGGGGCACTATTTTAGTCAGGTGTTTAGTATCTAAACCCTTCTCTCTATCTCTTGGGAGATTGCTGCCACCAGTGGGAGCTAACCCACTCATCTGCTGCTCTCTTGCCAGGGCAAGCTTCTCTTTGGCCAGGGCAATTTCTTCCCTTTCAATCCTCAGTTCAGCTTGTCTCATCCTAGCTTCATGCTCCCTTCTCTGAGGGGAAGTAAATCTCCTCTGTGGAGGATTCCTTCTCCCCTGAGAAGAGGCATTAGAGTGCAGAGATCTATTGGAGTCCCTAGAAAGAGATCTATCTCTCCTAACTCCAAGGTTAGGCCCACTTCGGGTTAGTACTGGGGGTCCCCCAGATCCTAGCCCAAGTAAGTCTAAGTTGGCCCTGGTTAGCCTTCTGACTACCTCAAGACCTTTGTCTACCTCATCCCCAGAGAGTTCCTCTTGATCCTCCTCCTCAACTGCAGTAGCAAGGTTGGGGAGATCTGGATCCCCAGAGGTTCCCTCTAAGGCTGGCATGTTCTCATGTAACTGAGAAAGCTTTCTGGCATCATATGTCTCTAAGAGACCTATCAGAAAGGGAATGGTGGGGTTAGACCCCTGCTTCAGTTTTCTGGAGACACAGATTTGTCTCATCTCCTGGAAACTGAGAGCTGCATATCTTGAAGTGACCTGTGGAGGGTCAACACTGACCAGGGGAGTCTCAGTAGAATCTCCCTGGGTAGACATGCTTTTCTAGTGAGGTGTAAGTGGTGCACTTACCTACACTATATGTTTGCCTACTGATCCCTTGCTAGAGTTGTAGTTTAGGGTGTGCTAAGCCCTAGGAGCTACAACAGCTGGTTCAGTAGAACTCAGAGTATTCTAAGCTAAGTTATATGTACCTTTAGTACTTATGTGATCTTTCACAAGATATTCTTAGGGCATGTGTGGTAAAACAACAGCAAGCTCAAATCCCAACCGCTGCTCACCAATGTGAGAAGTTGGCCTGATGTGCAGTGCTCACTATTCTAGTGATCACTATATATCAGTCCAAACAACCCTTATTGATGATTGGTTGTAAGTCAACCTTATAGACCAGCTATCCTAGTAGCATGGATACGAGCAGTCTAAGGCTAAGACTCTAGAGGGCGTGTTAAGCCAGCTGTTTTACCATCACATTACCCCTTGAACACCCAGTGAAAGGACACCACACAAGTGTTATGAAAATAAACAGTGTATTTATTAGAATCACAACAACCCTGTACTCTTTATGAGGACAGGGTGCTAGGCACACAACAAAACTCTTACGAAAATACTTAAGTTAGCACGTTATACACAAATGCCCGAGGGGCACGAAAAACCATATATTCTAAAAGTGGAATGCGAAATTACTAGCAGGTAAGTACAGTACTAATAGGCTTTGGAATCGCTAGGACTTGACTATAGAATCGTTAGATTACTTCTAGGAGACCTAGGGGACTCGGGTGCAGAGTGTGCACTCTCACGCGGGATGCGGGACCAAGTCTATGGAGGCTAGTAAAGGCAAAGTTAGTGTTCACGGGCGAACCCGACCTGGTGGGAAGAAAACGACAGTGGATCCTGACCCTAGGATAGTGAGGCTATGCTGGGACACCGAAGTGCCGAAGTTACCTAGCCCAGGGGCTGCAGCTGCATAGGTCTGAAAAGACGTCGGGGATCTCGTGCCGGACCAGGAGCCTGGAAGAAGGAAGTTGCTGGCAGGCGACCAGTGAAGAAAAGTTCGATGGATCCAAGCCTGGATCGAGGAAGAAGAAACCTGAAAGCAGAGGGGACCAAGTTCTTGAATCACTAGCCAGTGATTAAGTGGGCACCCGGATGGCACCGGGCGAAGTCACCGCAGTCAGGTGAGTGGGCGACGCTGGCTCTGCAGATCTCACGGACCAGGAGGCGTTGTCGGCGACCAGGATGGAGAGGCGAGCTGTCCCACGATGGATGAAGCTGTCGGCGTCGAAGTTACCCAGGGTTGGGCAACAAGCCTTGGCTAATTCAAGCCCACGCGGTGGACTCAAAATGGTGTCTTGAGTGGACCAGGAGGGTCCGGGGTGCTCCTCTTTTGGAAGGGAGCAAGGGCCAGCCTGGAGCAACCAGACCAGCAGCAGAAATGTCGTCGGGCGTCGTTCAGAAGGCCACAAGCCAGCGGGCTAGTAGCCAAACAACGCGGTGAGCAGCAAAAAGCAGAAGGGCCCCACGCAGATCGTGGAGATGCTGGGAGGCTGCACTTCGGTGCTGGAGCTGCTCAGGGTCGGGGCTTCTCGGACCCCAAAGCACTCACCAGGAAATTACTCGGCGGGCTTGCTGGAAAGAAGTCGTGCAGTCTTGAAGATGGCCGGTCCCTCGAGGTCTCGTCACACCCACGAATCTCAGCGTGACTGATGATGCAGGTAGAGGTCAGAGGTGCCAGGGAAGCCGGTTCTCGTCGAGCTGGGCAGTCTTGATCCGGAGGAGAGACTTGCAGCAGACCGCAGTGTTCTTAAGATGGTGCCTGCGGATGCAGGGTGACTACTCCTTAGTCACAAGGGAGAAATCTTAGGAAGAAGTCTTGAGTTCCTTTCGTGGAAAGTAGTTTCAGGATTCAAAGATGATCTGATTTGGAAGGGGGCCAGTTCCTACCTTTATCCTGTAAAAAGGGGCTGGCACGCGACTAAGTCCTGCCCTAGGGGTGGGACTAGGAGGGGGGTGGTTACACCCACTTCCTTGGCGGGCTTTTCCCCAGCACAGGGTCTGGAGTGACCCTGGAACTGGTTCCAGCCAGCCTATGCACAGTGAGCACCGGGGTGCCACGTGCAGTCACCTTCCTCTAAAGCCCTGCCTACCTACAATACACAAAACCCTGTCTGGGACGGTGCTGGCACCGCCCCTGGCAGGAAACCCTTTGTCCTTATCTCCTGCTCTGGGAGGACTCCCAGCAGCAGGAGGGCAGACTTGTGTCTCGGTGGCAGCATCCATTTTGTGGAGCTGAGGCTCTGTTTGACTTTAACCGGGGTTAGGGGTTACATACATGTCGTGTCCCTCTAGAAGGGTGGAATGCTAACCCCGTCGCCAGAATTGGCGAGGGGTTAGTATTCCAATTCGTATGACACCTTACTCGACATGTTTTGATAAAGCGATACCAGAGTTGGCATATAACCGCGAGGATTATAATGCACTTAAGAGTATATGGTATGCGATATCATGGAAACGGCTAAGGGATGGATCCCGAAAGCCGCAGACAGGCTCAGCTCATGCCAGAGCACCATCTCACACGATTCCAAGCACTCTGCCTTCAGGATTGTTAAGGCCTGCCATAGGAGTGACTGATAGGAGATCTGTGTGTCCATTTTTAGGGTTAGATATAGGTATACTATATCTAAAGCAAAGGGTGAGTACACCACCTTGCCCCAGCTGTCGTGCAGCCAGTTGTGTCAGTTTAGTTAGTCAGCCCAGGGGTGGCATAATACATGCTTCAGCCCCTGGGAGACTTCTGGGTACACCTCAGCCCTGAGTACAGGGACTTGGAGAGGGCCCAGTGCCAATTCAGTACCTGAGTACAATTTGGATAGAGAGAACAGCTAGGCTGTGGGTCTGATTAGCAGGCCCACAGCCAGGGAAAGTCGTAAACCAGTGCAGCAAAAAGCAAAAATCTGGGTGATCATAGGATTGCAGACCCTACTCTCCTACACTATCCCACAACAACACCTGTAGAATAATACAGGATTTTTACAGTAAGCGTATGAAAAGATCTGGTTCCCGTTTTAGCTGACTGTAATACTTGGGGTAAAGTGTTTGCAGCAGTATATTCGCACTTATGATTTGCGCGACCGCACAAAACGTAAGTCACCTGATAGATTTCAAGTCCCTGAACAACGCTCTCCACGTTCTTTACAGGACACATCGGGCTCACAACTCAGTGCTGGGGACCGACAAGGTCGTGGCAAAGAAACATCGATGCAACAGGGACAGGATGAGCCTCGGCAGTTTGACGTTAAAGCCAAATTGGAGGAGCTGCCTCGATTTCGTTCACCTTTTCAAAAGAAGAAAGTTGCCGCTTTGACAGCGAGACGTGAGGAACCCGACTGCTGGATTGGACTTGGGCGGTGACTCTGCTTGACAGCGCCGCGGAAGTTACCATAGTGCGGGAGGCACTGCGATCTTGTCTGGAGGCGACAGCAACTGACACTTTCATTTCTGTAGTGACAGCAGACACCTGAGTTGCCCCCCCCTGATAGACTGTATAACATAGTTTTTCAAATTGAAGGTGACATAGAGCGTATGTCCACAGGGATTTTTTGAGAAAATCTGACCTCTTCTTCTGACATGTTGTTGGTGGAAGCTGATTGGCCCCCACCTTTTGTTCTGGCCGCATCAAGAGGGGAGGTCATGATACTTCGGAGTTTTTCGCGTCATGTCCCTGAGGAGCATGCAAAGGCTTTTGCATCGGAGTGGGCTTTGGCCCTTGCACCGGCAGTGTACCGTAACCAAGTGGCCTGGGATAAAGATTCTCCGGCACATGAGATTCCATTGCAGTCTATGCCACAGCCTAAACCCCAATATCCCATCCAGCAGGAAGCTAAAGGTCCTGTTTCTAATGTTCTAACTGGGTTGGAGTATCAAGGTGTGATTAAGATTTGTGTGTCACCAATGAATAATCCTCTTTCTCCAGTATTAGGGGTGTCTTTCATAGATTCACATGCCTGAATCATTCCCCGTCGTCGGAGTAGGAGTCCCACGGTATATAAAAAAGCAGTAATATGCCATTTGTACATAGCAAATAACAGTTATAATAAACCAGGAAGTAAAGTAGCCTCAGCTACCAATGAAAAACTTCCACATTAGTGACTATCCAAGTCATTATGTTAGACCAAACTGCAGCCAATCAGGCCACAGTTCCCACCAAGGTATTCTCCCCAGAGACCCAGGCTGTCAGATTTTTTACCGCACGTCGTGTGATAGGGAGTCTCTCTGAGCTCTGCTCAGTTGTTTCTCTACTCTTGAAAGTTCTCACTTTCAAACATGTCTACATCTAAGTCCCTTTTCAGGGCCTGTGACTCTTGCGGCAAGGCAAGACTTTTCAAGGAGGACCCGCATACTTTATGCATTTATTGCTTGTATCCGGATCATCAAGCTAAGGAGTGCAAGATTTGTCGCACTTTTCCTGCCAAGACCCTCAGGGACAGAGAGGGTCGCCTGCTCCTGTGGATCCAGAGGAATAAAGATAAGGACTTGCCACTTTCTGAGGTAGGAAGTTTGGCCTCTATATCTTCTGTGGGATCTAGAAAAAGAATGGCTGAGGGTAAGGTGACTACCCCTAAGGCAAAAGTGGCGAAGCAGGCCCAGCTCACTCTTGACGCTGACGAGCCATCTACCTCAAAGATGAAAAAATCCTCTGACAAATCTGTGAAGCCAATATCTAAAAAGACTGTGTCTTTATCGTCACCTCAGAGGCCAGTTACCAAGGCAGCGACTTCTCTGCCGGTTTCCTGTCAGACAGCCACTCCAGTGACTTCTACTATGACATTTTCCTCACCTAAAACTTCCTTGGTGATGTCCTCGGCGTCCTCTCCAACTTTTGTCCATGTCCAGATTCGTCCCATCTCGTCGACGAAGAAGATCTCTCCAGCCGTCGACGAGCCTCCGTCGAAGACGCACTCATCGGCGTCGACAAAAATCTTGCAGTCGACGACAGCTTTACCGTCGACGAAGAAAGCTTTGCTGTCGACGACGTCACCGTCGACGAAGGTGCCGTCGACCATCCCATCGTCGATGAGGAAAACCCCGTCGACCATTCAGCTATCAACAAAAAAGACCCCGTCGACGACCACGTCGACGAAGATCCCGTCGACGACCCCGTCGACGAAGAAGTTGGTTCCGTCGACGGCCCCGTCGACGACCTCGTCGACGAAGAAGACAGTTCCGTCGGCGTCATCGTCGACGACGAAACACATCCCGTCGACGAAGTCCCAAACACATTTGTCGAAGGAGCATTCAACGACGGCGACTGCATTGCTCAAGTCGAAATCTACGCCACAAGACATCCCAGTGGCTCAAGACAATCCAGTAACACCAAAGCTGTCATCTTGCACAGATATCCAAGTCTGGTCAGCCAAGAGTAACGTTATCTCTTTGCCATCTCCAGCCACCACTGCGGCACTACTACAGAAGCGCCCATCTCAGTCTGCATGTATGTCGCCACTAACAATGCCAGACAGGCTCTTGGACTCTGAGGCAGAGGACTCTGGTGATGATTTATTTCCAGCAGCCAAAAGTCCATCTGAATTACTTATACTGGTAAAGGGATCAGGAAGAAGAGGAGCAAGTGACACATTCGCCCAGGTTGGATACTGCACCACCACCAGGGACACAAATGCCCATGGAACTTTTCAGAAATTTAATGTCCATGTTGGACGATTACTATCAATGCTTTCCGCCCTCGGAGTCTGGCGACTCGCACATCTCGTCCCCACAGCCCAGAGTAGCCCCAGATTCCATGCCTACTATACCTGAAGAAACGGGGCATAACCCACGCATACCGGTACCCTATAACCAAACGGAGGATGAACTTAATGAGGAAGAGGCTCAGGAAGAAAGTGAATTAGATGAATCAGATTCGTCGGAGTATGAAGATTATCAGGCGGACTCACCTTCTCCAGATGAACAGCCAAAGTCTGAATCGCCACCTGTGGATATTGCGAATTTCCATAGGATTATGGACAATGCCACCAAGAGGTTCCTCATTACCATGGAGACTAAACAGGACGATTGTTTCCTGTACGATTTTAAAAATTTGTCTCAGAGGCAGAGTTGGTCTATTCCGATTATAGACTTTATTTGGAAAGAAGGTAAAAAGATCATGGCCACACCAAATTCTTTACCTCCAGTTTTACCTCGGGTGGATAAAAAATACAGAGCACCAGCTTCTTCACCTGCTTGCCTGATTGGCCAGGCCAAGACAGATTCAGTCATTGCCCAGGCAGCTCAAAAAAGAGCAAAGAACCCGTCGTCTCAAATCTCCACTCCGACGGACAGAGACGGAAGACGACTCGATACCATTGGGAAGAAGGTGTCAACGATTGCAGCGACCACAGTGAGGGTTGCTAATTCTATGGCAATTCTTGGCCGATACGATAGACAAATGTGGTCTGACATATCGCCTTACATTAAGAAACTGCCTGAACCGGACCGGTCTAAGGCTATCAAAATTCTGCAAGAAGGGGAGTGTGCATCGTCAGAGATCATTGATGCTGCAGTGGATGTAGCAGCTACAGGATTCAGACAATTGGCAGGAGCCGCAGTCCTTCGGAGAGAGGGATGGTTGAAATCTACATCCTTTAGGCAGGAAGTACAGGCCAAGGTGTTAAACATGGCTTATGATGGCGAATACCTATTCGGCTCGCGTGTGGATGAAGCTTTGCAGGCCATAAAAAAGGATACGGAAACTGCACGATCTTTGGGTACTCTGCAGTATCGCAAATCTTCCTTTCGTGGCGCTAGAGGAAGAGGAAGCTTCTCAAATAGAGGAGGATATTACCAACAACGCTCCTATACAAACACTCAAAACACCCAGAGGTACCAGCCATATAAACAACAACCTTATGGCCAAAGAAGGAATACTTACTCACAGCCCCGAGGAAAAGCCACATATCGGGGGAGAGATAACACCAACAAGAAGTGAGAATCACTTCCTGCCGCCAAAGTGTCCCAGCCAAAAACGAATTGGAGGAAGAATATCCCTACATTGCTCAAAATGGTCAAAGATTACTACAGACAAATGGGTGCTGGATGTGGTGTCCAAGGGCCACATATTAGAATTTGTAAAAACCCCTCCAAATTCACCACCAAAGGGGCCGCCCCCAGCACATCTCAAGGAGCTATTCATCCAAATCAATACAATGATTCAAAAGGGGGCAATCGAGAGAGTACCTCAACATCAGAGAGGAACAGGCTTTTACTCTCGTTTTTTCTTGATACGCAAAAAATCAGGGGAATGGCGCCCAATCCTCGATTTGCGTGCCCTGAACAAATACATCAAAAAATTGACGTTCAGGATGTTAACTCTCCAAGAGATCCTCCAGTTTTTGGCAGAAGGGGACCACTTGGCAACACTCGACCTTCAGGATGCCTACTTCCACGTCCCTATCTTCCCCAGACACAGGAAGTTCCTAAGGTTCAGAGTGGCTGGCAGGGATTTCCAATTCAAGGTGCTTCCCTTTGGACTACGTTCAGCCCCGAGGGTATTCACAAAAATGCTAGCACCTGTAGCGGCCCACCTACGATTGCAGGGGATTCAGATATACCCATATCTGGACGATTGCCTTATCAAGGCCAATTCCTACGACACAGCAAACGAACATGTCCAAAAATGCCTTTGCCTGTTTCAAAGCCTGGGGTTTTCAGTGAACTTCGAGAAATCGGATCTGATTCCATCACAAAGGAAGTCTTTCCTAGGAGCAACGCTGGATTCCAAGCTCGCTCAGGTCTTCATTTCAAAAGAAAGACAGGAGAAGATCCGAACAATGGCAACCATCCTCAGAAAAGAGTACGTTTCAGTTCGAAGATTCAAATCTTTCCTAGGGATGATCTCATCGTGCATCCCTCTCACTCCAAACTGTCGTCTGAGGATGAGACCCTTACAAGAGGAACTCAGTCACCAATGGGTGCAGATATCAGGTTCCTTCGAGGATATCATTACCTTAACACCTCGAATGAAGGATACAATCCTATGGTGGAGTCAGAAACACCACCTGCAAGTGGGCTGTGCTTTCCTCGCAGAAGTCCCCAGATTCATAGTGACCACGGATGCCTCGCTAGAAGGTTGGGGCGCTCACCTTCAAGGGATGACGATCAGTGGCAAATGGGACACTCAACAACAGAAATGGCACATCAATCTGTTGGAATTAAGGGCCATTTTCCTCGCCTTAAAATCCTTTCAGGCAGTTCTAGAAGGCTCGACAGTGTTAATTCGAACAGACAACACAACGAGCATGCATTACCTGAACAAGCAGGGGGGCACAAGATCAGCCCGATTGTCTCACCAGGCTCAAGAGATCTGGAATTGGGCTCTGGATCACGACATCAACTTGTCAGCGGTGCATGTTCCAGGAGTAGCCAATGTACTAGCAGATTCGCTGAGCAGATCCAAGAACAGCACTCACGAATGGGAACTGCATCAGCCAGCGCTGGATCGAATCTTCCAGAGATGGGGTTTCCCCGATCTGGATCTTTTTGCAACTTATCAGAACAGGAAATGTACTCACTTTGCGAGCTGGATTCCCCACGAAGAATCTTGCGGGGATGCTCTGTCCATGAATTGGGAACGGATATTTGCCTACGCCTTCCCGCCAATTCCGTTAATTCCCAAGGTTATCAAGAAAATGAGGAAACAACCGTGTCGAATAATCCTGATTGCTCCACGGTGGCCACGACAGTATTGGTTCACACAGCTTCTCCTTCTGTCAGAGCGCGAGCCAGTCCAACTGCCTCAAATTCCAAATCTTCTGACAATTCAAGATGGCAGGGTGTATCATCCGCACCCTCATTATCGGCTTGGCTCCTCAACACCATGAATTTGCACACTTGAACATTCCACAGGACTGTCAAGAAGTCCTGGCCAATGCTAGAGCGCCTTCAACAAACAAAACTTACAAACTGAAGTGGAAGCGTTTTTGTGTTTGGTGCCAGACTATGAATTTACATCCAATGAAGGCGGAACCGGAAAAGATCTTACCCTTCTTTTCGCAGTTGGCTAAGTCAGGTTTGGCGCACTCAACACTTAAAGTGTTTTTAGCGGCCATATCACGATACCGTCAGGATGGTAAGAATTCTCTATACTCCTCAAGAATAATCCAACAGTTCTTTAAAGGTTTATTTCGTATGTTTCCTCCTGTACGTCGACCACCTCCATCTTGGCATTTGAATATAGTACTGGCTCAGCTTATGTGCCATCCCTTTGAGCCTATCCATAAGGTCGATCTCAAGTTCATCACCTGGAAGGTTGCATTACTACTGGCATTAACATCAGCCAGACGGGTGAGTGACATGCAAGCGTTCACCTCTAAGCCACCATTCTTGCAATTCACACATGACTCTGTGATACTACGCACCAACCCGAAGTACATGCCCAAAGTACCATCGGATTTTCATCTAAATGAGCCAGTGATACTTAAGACATTTTTTCCCAATCCGCAGTCACCAGCTGAGCGGACTTTACACACATTAGACATTAAGAGATGCCTTAAATTTTATCTTTCAAGAACAGCTGCCATCAGAAAAACGGATCAGCTATTTGTAGCGCATGGCAGACCTAGACAAGGCTGTGCTGTTACAAAACAGACTATCGCCAGGTGGGTCTCATCCACGATAGGGCTCTGCCATCAACAAGCAGGTAAACCGTTACAGACCTTACCTAGAGCGCATTCTACGAGAGCAGTCTCCTCTTCAACTGCTTTGTTTGCTGGTGTGCCTCTCCCGCACATTTGCAGAGCCGCAACATGGTCCAGCAGACACACATTCACGAGGCATTACTGTCTGGATTCTTCAAGTGATACCGATGCCTCAGTGGGGAGAGCAGTCCTGCGTAATCTTTTTCAATAAGGTGAGCCTCTGGTGATCTCTCCCACCTCCTTTTGCTCTTTGACGCTTTCATATGTTGTTGCATTGCTTTCTTTTCATGCATGAAAACTGTTCTTTTGGCGTCTAAGAGCGACATATTGTATTACTGCTAACTACTCGGATTCAGGCATGTGAATCTATGAAAGACACCCCTAATACTGGAGAAGAACAATAGTTACTTACCTGTAATCTGTGGTTCTCCAGTATTGGTGTCTTTCATAGATTCACATGCACCCGCCCACCTCCCCTCAGAGTCTCACCCAGACTGTTTAGATATATATTAGATACTCTGGTACACTCCAGTGCTACAAAAATCTGACAGCCTGGGTCTCTGGGGAGAATACCTTGGTGGGAACTGTGGCCTGATTGGCTGCAGTTTGGTCTAACATGGATAGTCACTAATGTGGAAGTTTTTCATTGGTAGCTGAGGCTACTTTACTTCCTGGTTTATTATAACTGTTATTTGCTATGTACAAATGGCATATTACTGCTTTTTTATATACCGTGGGACTCCTACTCCGACGACGGGGAATGATTCAGGCATGTGAATCTATGAAAGACACCAATACTGGAGAACCACAGATTACAGGTAAGTAACTATTGTTCTTTTACTGTGTCCAAACCCGATGTGTCTTATCGCATAGTGTTAGATTACCGGCATTTGAACTCTCATTGTCGTACATTTGCGGTACAGAATACCCATAACTGTGCACTTGTAGACAGTCTTGTTCGTAAGAATTATAAAACAACACTTGACATTCCCAGTGGCTTCTATAGTCATAACCTGTCTCCTGAATGCAGTCAATGGACAGCATTTGCGGGCCGGTGGAAAACAGAAAACATTTTGGCGTTTACCTACGGGGTATAAGAATAGCCCTGGTTGTCTCTTTGTTGGACAGCATTGACCCAGATGCATACTCATACGTTGACGATATTTATCTGACGCTGCAATGAGTAAGAAAAACACTGTCACAAATCCAATTGACATGAAGAGAAAAATTAAGATGAGTACCAACCAGATGTAAGTCCATGGAGGGACTAAGTAAGTCTGTTTGAACCATGAGACAGAAATACTTAATTTGGTAGGGCCAATTGATGAGGTGGAGGACGAATTATAAGAAAAGCTGGCATGGTGCAAAGGACTGTTAGGCAATTCATGCAAAGACTCTCTTTTGGGATACGCATATTCAACCTCCTCGTTGCAGCAGGTGCAGGTGGGCCAGGCAAATGGTCAACAATAGGATACATCTCGATGACAATGTTGTGTGGAGCATTGAAAGTTGCGCCAACCCCAGGATTCCTAGAAATTGCGGGACACGAAACAGCAGGCGTCACACTATTCAGAAACGACCAGACGTTGTAGCTCGACATTGTCCACTGAGATGTATCTGTTGTCTTTGCGAAAAGGAAGTGGTGGTAAAATGACGGTACGAGTACCCTTCAAGCCAAGCACTGGAACCGGTGCACGACAAGAGGGACCAGATTCTTTTTTGTTCTCCAACTTCTCTCGGACCAGATCAATTGCGTTCTGTGATGCAATTCTCATGGACTTTGCAGACTCTAAAAATGGGAAAAGTACCATGAGTTTATTTAAATGCATCAGCTTTATTTTTGCCTTTCAGTCTGACTGACAAACAGCAGTTTATGTCCATGAAATATGCAACATACACTCTTCTTCACATTGAGAAATTAGACCCTTTGCAATTCTCTGTGGCGGAAACAGACTCTGCGGTTTGGTCAATACATGGGGTTATATCTTTACTTTTCTCATTGTTTCAGTTCAGCTCTTGTATGAAACATTACCCGCTAGGCCGCTTTGAACCCCTAGTTAGCTCTTTCCTGCATGAGTTGTGGTCTTTGCCCTTCACCTACAGATGTTTACGGGAGGGGAAGGAAGTATACCTGACACGGGAGGACTGTGATTCTACAGTAGGTCATTTCCTCATTTGTAAAAATATTAAGTTGCACGGTGCTTGCAACGTGTCGGCTCCAAACCTTGCTTGTGTTTTAAAAGGTAATCTAGTTCCCGCAATAACTCCCACCTGCTTACTAACAGTAGTTATCTAATTTTAAATAACCAAGACTGCTGTGGTTTGCTAGCTGGAATTCCGTACATTGTAACTGTATCACAACGCGTGACTTGCTGTAAAAATGTGCTGTTCGCGCCATATGAGCTGCAGATCTCACACTTAGCATTAGATCGCGATCTGGTGTTGGGCACGGATGCTTGCAGGTTGTTGTTGTCTTGGAAGAAGTGTTTGGAGTCACGAGATGGGTGACTCCTCCCTTGGACGATAGTGCGCATGGACATCGACTCCATCCTTAGATTGTTTTTTTCCGCCATTGGGTTCGGATGTAACTTTTCCGCTCTGGTTCGAATTCTACTTACCAAAGTATTTTTTTTTTTTTCACAACAAGTTTATTGACAAAGATGAGCATATGTAATAAGACGGACCCCCACAATCGGGAAGGTACCATCAGACATTCCGATACAATCAAGAAAATAGAATTGAGTATTCAGTCAACAATCATTGCAGCACAAGGTCATAAGAAACGATCATCTCTGTCTTTAACACTAAATTATCCACTCATCCCCAACTCCCGGATCCCTCCCCTGGATCCCACCCTAACCCTATGCATGTGTGCATGGACGGTGTCGATGAAAATTCTCAAAGTGGTAAGTGTGTGTGTGGGGGGGGGGGAACGGGGCCGTCCGGCCACAGGGAGTTAAAGATCCTCCTCTGGTTCCACTGGGGGGTCTAGCAACAGGTCCCTGTAGTCCGCCCATCTCTTCCAAATCTTAAAGTGCTTACGGGGGCACCCTCGGGCCTCAAAGATCGGTCGTTCCAGACCCATGCAGAAGTCCATGCCAGCCTTCCACGCACACAGGGGGGGGGGTCTCACATCCTTCCATACTCGGGCTAGGTCTCTCTTGGCCACCAGCAGCCCCAGGAGGAGCAGGTGTCTCTTGTATACATTGCCACCCACCCCCTCTAGAATATGTAGCAGCCCCAGACGGTGGGTACGAGGGAGGGTCCATCCCAACACTTCCGACAAGCAGTCCCATACACCTCTCCAGAAGCCAACCAATCTAGGACACGACCACAACGTGTGGATCAACGTACCCCTCTCCAGCCCGCATCTCAGACAGTCCGGGGACCCTATCAGCCTCGCCTTCCACAAACGCTCGCGGGTATAGTAGGCTCTGTGCAGGATTTTGAATTGGATTAAACGGAATCGGACGGCAATGGCCGCACCCCTCGGGGATTCCAAGGCCTCACGCCAATCATCCTCATCTAGCTGACCCACGTCCACCTCCCAGGCCGCCTTCAGTGGAAGGAGGGTGGAGGAGCAATGGATGACCATAGTCTGGTAAATGCGTGAAACTTTTTTGTCTCCCAGATCGCCCATGAATACCTTAGCTTCAATCGGACTGAAGTCAGGAAGGGAGTCAATGCCGGTGAGACTGGGCAGCAGCGCATGCCGGAATTGCAAATATCGAAAAAATTGAGATTGGGGCATGTCAAACTCGGCGCTAAGGGCCTGAAAGGATTTGAGGGCTGTGCCAGACACCACTTGGCCTAATTGTGAAATACCAATAGCGTCCCAGCCATCAAAACCTGATAGCTTAGACAGTTCCGGTAACAAGCCGTTACGCCACAAGGGCGTCTCCGCGGTCAGTCTGCCCCACCAGCCCATGCGTCGCAGGGCCTGCCGCCACACCGCAAAGACAAGTTGTGTAACCCTCGGTAGAGATCGACGCAACCGGGGTGAATAGAGGATGGTGTGGAGCGAGTTGTCGCCCATCAAGGCACGTTCCAGGGCGTAGGCTGGGTCTTCGCCATTGCTATACCACCAGTCGTTTAGGATGAGGAGGTGTGCGGCTTGATAGTAGGACTGCAGATCTGACGTGGCCAAGCCCCCACCGTAGGTGGACAAAAAGCACGTACGTAACGCAACCCTGGCGGCCCCTCCGGCCCACAGGAAGCGGCCCAGCAGAGAGTTGACCTGTCGAAACCACTGAGGTGGGACGGGATATGGGTGGTTCTGCAGCTGATACAAGAGGCGTGGTAGCGCCACCATCTTAAAAATGGCAGAGCGGCCAAAGATGGACAGGGGCATCCGAGACCAAGTCTTAACGTCCGACTGTACCTTCTCCCAGACTGGTATGAGATTATGATCCCAAGCAGTGGCTGCCGAGGCCGATAGAAACACGCCGAGATATTTCAGCCCGGTCGTAGCCACCCGCAGCCCTGAGGCCCAGGGGTCCGCCAAGGCGCCCCCTCCTAGCACCCACAATGTGGATTTATGAAGGTTCAGATAGAGGCCCGAGGCCTCCCCAAATTGTTGCATCACCTCCAGGACACGCGGGCCCGAGCGCTGCAAGTCGGTAAGAAAAAAGAGGACGTCATCCGCATACAGGGCTATTTTGTCAGACAGAGTGGCAGTCCATTGAAAGCCCTGTATCAGCGCATCCTGGCGCACTCTGGCAGCTAGGGGCTCCATGGCCAGTGTGAACAGGTAGGGGGAAAGAGGGCAACCCTGTCTGGTCCCGCGGCCGATATGGAACGTGTCGGACACAGCCCCGGCGACCCGCACCGAGGCCGTGATGTCGGTGTAGAGGAGCCGGACGTATGACAGAAAGACCGGGCCCAAGTTAAGGCCGCGCAGCAAGGCAAACAGGTACGACCAGCTGACAGAGTCAAAGGCCTTGTTAATGTCGGCCAGCAACAGCGCCGCCTGGTCCCCCAGAGTCTCAGCCGCGTCAATCGCCGCCTGAGCGCGACGGATGTTATGTCGCGTCGCCCTGTGTGGCATGAAACCTGCCTGATCAGGATGGACCAGGTCGGTGATAAGAGGAGCTAGGCGGTTCGCCAGGGCCTTGGCCAAAATCTTGGCCTCCACATTAATCAAAGAGATGGGCCTATATGAGTCATGACTGTCTGGGGGTCTGCCCGGCTTCAGAAAGACCACTATTTCGGCATGCCGCCAGTCTGGGGGCAACACCCCTCTGGTACGCGCCGCTTCCAGCGCCCGGCGATAATAAGATCCAAGCTGAACATGGAACTTCTTGAAAAATTCGCTAGGATAGCCATTTGGGCCGGGGGCCTTGCCAGTGTTAAGTTGCCCTAAAGCATCTCCCAACTCCTCAGCCGTGAGGGGAGCATCCAGGGCCGTCTTAGTCTCATCAGATATCGGCACGGGCGGCAGCTCCTCAAGGAATCGGGCCAAGTCGCCATCCGACAACCGGTCACGCGGGGCATACTGGGTGGAGTAGTACACGGCAAAACTCGTAGCCAATTCATGTGGATCGGTTATAACCTCCCCACCATCATTCGTGAGACCGGGCAGTAGGAGGGGTTGAAAGTGTTGTTGGCACAATCTATGCAGCATGGAGCAGGACTTGTCCCCCCATTGATATATCCTACTTCTGGTGGCCAGCCACGCCTGCTTGGCCTCATCCATCAGGAGGGACCCGTAGGTTTGCTGTGCTTGTAGCAGCAGGCGTAGCCCGATGGCATCACCACCCTCACGACTTTTTCGCTCCAGAGCCGTTACCCGTACAGCCGCCTCTGCAACCTGCTCTCGACGCTTCCGACGGGCCGCCGAGCACCATGCAATATCTGCTCCCCGTATAGTAGGCTTCATGGCCTCCCACACCATCTCCACAGCAGCACCCTCCACTAGATTTTCCCGCCAGAAATGGTCAATCGTCTCACGTAAATGATTAGCATATGGCGGCTGAAGGAGATGCCACGAGGACATCCTCCATCGAAACGGCTGTCGTTTCCGAAGGAGTTCCAGTCCAATCGAGACGGGGGAATGGTCGGACAGGCCTCTCGGTAAGATGTCCGCGCCCTTCACCCTGCACAAATAGTCCCGAGGCACAAATACACAGTCGAGCCTCGAAAAGGAGCCGTGTACAGCCGAGACATAAGTATAGTCCCGGGCCGTGGGGTGCATATGTCGCCACACATCAACCCAGCCCAACCCCTCACTCATTGCACGCAGTCTGGAGGGCGAAGGGGAGGGGGGCGGGAGCTCAGTTCCCCCTAGACGCCTCTGGCGATCCACGCTTACATTCAGCACATCATTCCAATCCCCCCCAATCACTGCTAAGGGTCCCGAGATGTCCTCCCATACAGCACACAGTCTCTCGGCTAAGGCCCACTGGAGTGGGGGGGGGGCGTAAACACTGCCAAACACCACCGACTCTGTACCCACCTTGCCCTTAATAAACAGGTAACGACCCTGAGGATCTACCCACTGCTTCTCGTGGATATAAGCCACCCTGCGGTGAAGCAATATGGCGACTCCCCTGGACCCCCTGGAGAACCCGGCATGGAAGACCTGTTGATATCCAAATCTCTGTAGGCCCAGAGCCTTTGTACCCATCATGTGTGTTTCTTGAAGTAAAAGGACATCTGCAGCCTCATTTTTCCCCCAGCGTAACACAGCCCCACGTTTGATTTTATCCAAAAGCCCCCTGACATTCCACGTAATCACTCGTATAGTATCTACAGGAAGTCTACGAACCGGTTCAGCCATGGTCCAGTAAGATCCAACACCCGAGCCCTCCACTCCCGCGCCACCCACCACACATCATATGGAACATCGTAGCAACCCACACATGCATAGCCCTGTCAACCCCAAGGACAACGATCCCCAACCCCACGGTCCCGCAACCCCAAACAGTCCCCGTCCCCAACTCAGCGGCCCTAACCCCGACCGCCCTCATCCCGCCACCCCCAACCCTATACCTCAAAGAACCTTGAAGTACCTGTCGCGGCATGGGTGGTCCCGAGACCAGAACATAGGGCCCGGGCCCACCCATACCAATGGATCCCAACATTCCCAACCGGAACAAGAAGCTTACTCCCCCTCCCACAGAGTCTCTCTCTCTAGAGGGAGAGTGGTAGCCACCATCACGTAGTCCCCGACCCCCCACCCCACAGCCCCATTCTCAAGTAGAGGACAGACAAAGTACTGCTCCATGGCGGCAACAGTGCCGGGCAGTCATCAAGGCCCAGACGACTCGATGAGTCCAATCAGAAGTCACAGCCGTGACAGTAGAGACGGAAAGGCAGGGCCTTGGAATGTTTCAGTGGTCCGTCCCAGATTGTTCGGAGTCCTCGGTCCTGCCACTGGTCTGCGTGCCATCAACTGAAGCCGCACGTCTGCGCGATTTGGAGCGCTTGGTTCGGCCCCTCCTCCTCGACGTCTGGTCTCGCTGAGCCCGTGGTGAGCCCTCTGGAGAGCCCGGATTGAGCCCCGGTTGCGAGTTTGGTCTAACCCGTACCGTTTCATCCGTCCATTTGAAGAGGTCTTCCGGCGTATAAAAAAACAATGTCCGCGATTGAAAAATCACCCTCAGGCGTGCCGGATACAACAGGGAATATTGGAGCTTAAGTCCCCTCAATTTCGCCTTGGCGGCCATAAAGGAATGACGCTGCTGTTGCACCATTTTGGTATAATCAGGGAAAATCATTATCTTATGATTTTCATAGAGGAGGGCGTCCCTGATTCTAGCTTCCCTCAACACAGCATCTCTGTCATGGTAATTTAGTAGTCTGGCGATCACCGCCCTAGGCCGCTCGCCCTCAGGTGGCCTTTGCGTCAGGGCGCGATGAGCTCTCTCGATGACGAAGCAAGTGGACAGCGTCCCTGGGGGCATCCACGATTCCAGCCACTGTGTGAGGAAGAGCTCCATGTTGCCCTTCTCACAGCGCTCCGGAAAGCCAACAAAGCGGAGGTTGTTGCGGCGCGCCCGCCCTTCGGCATCTTCCACCCGGAGCGCCGTGATTCGCTGCGCTGATTCCATCGCCGCCATTCTCTTTTTAAGGGTAGTCACATCTTCCTCCACTACCGTCACCCTGGATTCGGTTTCTGTGATGCGCGCCACTGCGTTCCTCAGGTCTTGGCGTAATAGGGTGACATCTGCGCCCACTGCCCCGATCTTGGCGTCTAGCATGTCCCTCGAGTGAGTTATGGCCGCCATAAGGGCCGCATTGTCTGGCCCCCCTCCAGGCGGAGCACCCCCGGATGAGCCAGCGCCCCCACTGGGCCCGGTGAATTTGTCGATAGTCACTTGCTTGGCGGGGCCACCGCCTCCCCTGGTCATGGCTGCGGAGGGCCAAAAAGCAAAAGGAAAACTCACGATGGATCAGGACGCGGCCGGCTCCAGTGACCGCCAAGGAGCAGGGTCGCCTCCGAGCCGCAGCCCCCCCCAGCAGGGTGGACAATGACGGAGGGCAAGGGAGGACAGCGTCTGGCCCCGAGGCAGGTCCCGGTTGGTCCGTCTCAAAGCACCCAACGACCCGGTCAGGACGCGGCCGGTCCCAGCGTCCGCCAAGGGGCAGGGTCACCTCTGAGCAGCAGCCCCCCCCAGAAGGGTGGATAGTTATTGTTTACGTCGCACCAGAGCGCTGGCGTCTCCCTCGGCCTGGGGGGGGGGGGGGGGCACTACTCACGGCTGCTGCTAGCGTCTCCACTGTCCGCCCACGTCGAGGGTCAAGCACCGCCGTTCAGGAGTATCAGGGTGCCCGACCTCCGCCTCGTCTGCAGGACTCGGCCAGTACTGGGCCGCGAAAATCGGGCCCCCGGTTGTGTCTGGGCCACCAGGCCTCTCCAGCCGATCTCGGTCGACCGCTGCCCCGGCTCCTCCTCCTTGTATGTCTGGGCCCCGGCAGAGGGAGCACAGAGACTCTCTCGCGTTCCCAGCCCCTCGGGTCTCCGGGCGTCGCGGCCGTCACCAGGCCCGGCGATGCATCGCTCCCCGGCCGGGGAGCGCCAAAATCGAGGTCCCGGCTGCACCTCCGCCCACCAGGCCGCACCTCGCACCTCGGGGCTCCGTCCCGTTCCGGGACGCCGGACCTCTGCTGGGCACACCGGAGGAGTCCAGGTGTTCTCGGCAATCACCGCCCCGTTGTGGCTGTGGGTTCTGGGGTCGGGGACCAGGATATCAGGAAGGATTAATGGCGGGCCGGCGGGAGCTCTAGCAAGCTGCGACCGCCATCTCCGCTAGCGTAGCCACGCCCCGTCCTTACCAAAGTATTTTGACGTGAAAAAAAACATCCTTAACTCTTCTGATTAACTTCCAAACATCTCAACCTTCGACACTACTTCATCGGCTCAATTCCGGTCGTCGACGCAGGCCGTTGGGCCTATCTACACCTTGAGGCATACGGCTCATGGAAATGATGCCTTTCAAGAAATTCCCCCAGAGTGGAGCAAAATTTCCGCACAGTGACCATCATAAGGTCTGCAACCTGTGCCTATCACCTGAACACTACCATTCCAGCTGTCCAGCCTGCGCATCCTTTCGATCCAAGAAGACCATTTGAGATCGAAGGGCTCGTCGGCACATCATGCAGAGATCAGCTCCGGAACCGGTAGACATCTTCGACGAAGGCCCAGATGTCCCAGAAGAAGATTCAGAAGATCTCGAGATCGTGTCAGAGGCAGAAGACTCCTATGACCCCATCACTCCTGGTCAAATTGTGAGTTCTACTGACCCTACCCCAACCCCACCACCAAAATCGAAGGCCATAGTCAAGACTCTGCCAGCCGGGCCCAGTCGTGACCGAAAACATACATCAGAAGCCCCGCCTTCGAGCCTGGCCTCGATGAAAATCAAAAGGCATTCCGGTAGCTCGGGACCGAGCAGACCGCACGTACCAATCCCACCAGCACCTTCGGCACCGAAACCAAAAGAAGTCCCAGCTCCAAAATCGGTTCCGACGCCTTCAACCTCTAAAGACAAATCGGGCCCGAAAAACTCCAGGCCCGTAGGGAAACCGGCTTCCAAAGTTTCCAAGCCGAAACATCCCGCATCGGCTCCGAAACTTAAATCCTCGGAGCCAAAAGCTAAGCCAAAGGACCCTATCACGCCTCCTAAGGCTAAGGACAAAAACCAACCCCAACCCCGCTCGGAACCGTAAAAATCAGTGCCAAAAGCGGTTCCTGAGGAAGAGAAGCTTTTTCATCTGGATCAAGTCGATCCAAAACAGAAAAAAGATTTATATTGACCCAGAGACAGGACATGTCACCACTGGACCATATAGGAAGAGGAAGTGAGACATAGGATCTGTTCCTCCAGTGCCTGGGAAGAAGGACTCTGCCACATCGCCTATGCACCCTTCTTCTCCTATTCTTCCTTCTAACCCACTTCCTCTCCCTAAATCTATTACACCTCCAACTGAAACCTCTCCACCTCATATTTCTCCACCTCATACACCTCCACCTCATACACCTCCATGTGATAATGATGATGAGGACATGGGGGTAGGGGGTGACCTAGCTGACCCTTTCATATACCCAACTGACCCACATGATTGGGAGTACCCTATCCCACCAGACATACCAGATGTCCCAAGTCCACACACATACCCCTCAAAACTATCTTCCCCCAGACGACAATATTGGTTTTGGACAGTTGATTCATAGGGCTGCCATCTATCATGGTGTCACAATGCACTCAGATGAGGCAGAAGAAGACTCTCTGTTAGATACATTTGAACAGTCCCAAAAGTCAGTGCAAATATTGCCAATGATTAAGAGAGTCATTAAGCATGCCCCCGAAGTGTTTAAAGATCCCGTACATGCCAGGATTCTAAACCCTAGAATAGAAAAAAAGTATAGGCCTGCCCCTGCAGATCCTGCTTACATTAAGGGACAGTTACCTTTGGGTTCTCTGGTAGTTCCTAACGCTAGGAAGCGCGCTAACTCCCAAACCTCAGGGGAAGCGCCACCTCCTGATAAAGAATCCAAGTTGCTAGACGCTTCTGGTAAAAGAATAGCTGCCCAAGCAGCCAATCACTGGCGCATAGCTAACACACAAGCACTGCCCGCAAGATATGATAGGGCCCACTACGACCAGTTAGAAACCCTACTACAACATTTGCCTGACCTATATAAAACACAAGCAAATGATCTCATCCAAGAGGGTAAGCTAATTTCTAATGCGTCAATAAAATGGGCACTTGATGCTGCAGACACTGGCTCTAGATCCATAAATACCAGTGTGCTCCTTAGGCAACATGCCTGGCTCCGTAACTCAGGTTTTAAGCAGGAGGTCCAAACTACTATCCTCAACCAGTCGTTCAACCAGCAACAACTTTTTGGCCCGGCTGTAGACACTGCACTAGAAAAAATAAAAGACACTGAGACTGCCAAATCCATGGGAGCTTTACAGTCTCCACAAACACGGGGCTCCTTTCGTCGCTCCTTCTACAGAGGAGCCTCCAAACAGATGGTAGCAGACAACTCATCTCCCTTTCAAACCACTACACAAACATCCCCCAATAGAGTATATTTTAGAGGCGGATACAGAGGAAACTGCAATAAAGGAAGAGGTTGAGGTAATGACAACAATCGTACCTCTCCCACCACAAAACAGTGACTTCCTTCCTCTTCCCCCACTACATCCCCACTCCGGTCGGGGGGAGATTAACAGAGTTCCTACCTGTCTGGAACTCCATCACAACAGACAGGTGGCTGAGACAAATTATCCAGTATGGTTACTGCCTAGAACTTACAGCTACCCCCCCCCACATATACCACCCAGGCAGCATCCCATGTCCACACAACATCTTACGCTACTAAAACAAGAGGTTCTCTCATTGCTTCAGAAGAACACAATAGAGATTGTTCCCTTACAACATCAAGGAACAGGGTTTACTCGCTGTACTTCCTAATCCCAAAAAAGACGGTACTCTAAGACCAATACTCTATCTCAGGCCCCTCAACCTATATATACACTCAGATCATTTTCGCATGATCACTCTACAACAAGTGCTCCCGCTGCTACAACAAGGCGACTTCCTTGCCACTCTAGATCTCAAGGACGCCTAGTTCCACATTCCCATACATCTTTCTCACAGAAGGTATCTAAGGTTTGTAGTGGATGGAACACACTATCAATTCAAAGTCCTTCCATTCGGAGTCACAACTGCACCCAGAGTGTTCACAAAGTGCCTTGCAGTAGTAGCAGCACATCTCAGACGACAACAAATCCATGTCTTCCCATATCTAGATGACTGGCTAATAAAAGCCAAGTCATTCAATCTTTGTGTTCAACACACTCATCAAGCAATTCAGACATTACACAACTTAGGGTTCACAATGAACTACACCAAGTCGCATCTCCAGCCCTCTCATATACACCAATATCTGGGGCCCACAATAAACACCTCTACAGTTCTAGCATATCCCAGTCCAGCCAGGATAGCGAGCATACAAGCCTTAGTCACAACATTTCAAGACCAACACTCTCTCCCAGCCAGAGTGTTCATGCAACTCATAGGCATGATGGCATCTTGCATTTTTATTGTACCATATGCAAGACTTCAAATGCCTTTCCTCGAACCTGTTCCACAGATAGTACTTACAACAGACCCATCACTCAGACATACAACTCAGGGCAGATGGACCACTCAACAAAAAGTGCTCCACATCAATCACCTAGAGTTACTAGCAATATTCCTAGCACTAGAATCTTTCCAAGTACATGTACAGAACAAAGCTGTCTTGATCCGGACGGTCAACATGACAGCCATCTACTATATACAAAAACAAGGAGGCACACATTCTCTGCAACTGTCCCAGCTTGCTCAGAACATTGGGCCATCCCACAAAAAATATATCTACTGGCCGAACACCTTCCAGGAGTTCACACACCGATTGCAGATCTGTTAAGTCGACTGACACAACAGATTCACGAATGGGAACTACATCCACAAGTTCTTCTACCATTTTTCCGCAAGTGGAGCCAACCAGACATAGATCTGTTCTCCACACACGACAACACAAAATGCCAAACCTTCGCCGCCAGGTTTCCACACCCGTTGGCCAAGGGCAATGCGATATGGATTAACTGGTCAGGCAGATTTGCATACGCTTTTCCGCCACTCCCACTAATTCCACTAGTGGTACGCAAGCTCCAACAACAGTCTCTCAAACTAATTCTAGTAGCTCCCACATGGGCACGCCAACAGTGGTTCACAATGCTGCTAGAACTCTCACTAGCTGGTTCACAATGATGCTAGAACTCTAGCTCCGCACCAAAAACGGTGCCTATCTCCCTCCCTGCTAACGCAGAACCATGGAGAGATCAGACATCCAGATCCAAGTCAGCTGAATCTGGCGATCTGGCTCTTGCAAAATGGAAAAGATTGCCATTTACTGCACCAATTATCATAGTAATCCACTTTATGCTTCCATCCAGAATATCATTTGCTATCTACTGCATTTACAAAGATGTAATCTAGCATATTCATCTATACGTTTACATCTAGCAGCACTCGCTGATTACTTACAAAACAGACAACACTTGTCACTATTGAGAGTCCCTGCAATTAAAGCCTTTATGGAAGGACTAAAAAGAATCCTTCCTCCTAGGTTACCACCCTCTCCAGTGTGGAACCTAAATATTGTTCTTACCAGGCTTATAGGACCCCCATTTGAACCTTTACACAAATGCGAACTACAGTTCCTCACATGGAAAACAGCTTTCCTAATTGCCATTACCTCTCTTAAAAGAGTACGTGAAATTCAAGCTTTCATTATACAGGAACCATTCTTACAGTTACATCGGAACAAAGTGGTCCTCAGAACAAACCCTAAATTCCTTCCTAAAGTCATCACTCCATTTCATCTTAATCAATCAGTGGAGTTGCCAGTGTTTTTTCAAAACCCAGACTCTGTAGCAGAAAGAGCTCTACACACCCTAGATGTTAAAAGAGCCCTTCTTTAATACATTGACAGAACCAAATCCTTTCGCAAAACAAAACAATTGTTTGTAGCTTTCTCCCCACCGCATACAGGAAATCCCATCTCTAAAGCTGGGATTGCATGGTGGATCGTTAAATATATTCAAATATGCTACCAAAAAGCAAAGCGCACTTTAACAATTCCTCATAGAGCGCACTCCACGCGCAAACTAGGAGCCTCTATGGCTTTCTTAGTGAACATTCCCTTAGAAGACATCTGTAGAGCAGCAACATGGTCTACAACACACACCTTCACAAAACACTATTGTGTTGACGTACAAGCCAAGCAGCAAGCTGCTGTAAGCCAAGCTGTTCTTAAAACTCTCTTTCAAACTACTGCAGCCGATACAGGTGACCACCGCTAGGGGAGATACTGCTGTATAGTCTATGCTAAGTGTGAGATCTGCAGCTCCTATGCCTCAAACGGAAAATGCTACTTACCAGTATGCATCTGTTCTTGGCATGTAGAGCTGCAGATTCTCAAACGCCCAGGCTGCTCCTCTTGTAGAACTGCACAGACCAGGCTGGCTGCAGTTGCTCTGTAACCATATGCATGGATGCTTCGGTACATTACCACTAGCAACACTCAGCGTGATTTATAGGTTGTCCTTCCGCTTTGCCTACTTCACTTGCGTACAACCAGTTTTCTCTTGTTTACGATGTCCATTTACATGGGCGTTGGATATATGCCTCTCCAATACGTCATGTTCAGACTCGGATTTCGACCAGTTGATGGGTCCTTTGATGGCCCATGAGCAGGACTGTCCTGGAATTGGCCATATGGCGCGTGCTAGTGCACTTCGAGTCTTGGCTCAATGGGATATCTGTGAAGCTGCACAGAATTTCCTGCTTCAAAGTTACATCGAATATCATGCATGTTATCCGGCGATGCTCATGGAGGCGCCCGATTGTGAGGAGCACGATTGTTCATTCAGCTTGCTGAATTGGATGGCATCCCTTTTTTCTACTAATGACAATGATGTCCTTTTTTTGGAAGGTGTTGCATTCTTTTGCTCATACACTCTAAAGGATTGACTGCGCTAATGCACCAACGGCCTCTCTGAGGTTCTTATGCTTCAAAAGTTTTTTTTCCCAAATGGTTTATTAATTATTATTTTTCTTCTCAAATGAAAGCGCTTTTGAACTCTGCTCGCTTTTTAGAACTCTGTTTTGGTCCTATGTCTATACACTATGGTCTTACCAGGGGAAGGGTGTTGTGTGGTTGGTAGGTTCATTGTCGACATTTCTAAGTTAGCATGAGCTTGCTGCCATGAGGCTGCCTTTGGGCACGTTACTACATGCCTTTATTTTGTAAAACCGTGTATGTGCCTTTCACATGAGAATTGTCTGCTTTTCGCGTTCTCTGCTGTTCTCTGGGGTTTAGTCTGCACACGATGTACAAAGTCGATAAACAATGACCCTTGTTATTCTGTTCTGGTCAGTCCTTCACACCTAGACATAACACGACACACAGCTGCACTACTGAAAGTAAAGTTCTTTTAATATTGCAGGCATGCATGTTATTCACACACTTGGAGAGACACCTTTCCAGAGAGAAGAGCTGTGCTGGTCCTGAGATGTAAACCTTTCATCTAGGCCGTGAGGTATGGGGTCTGCTGACAAAGCCCAGAGGTCTTCTTTTTTATAATAAACTATATCTTATCACAGGGAGTGTGGTTAGGTACTATAGCCCTTCTCCACGGTCTTTATAAAATGACATCCCCTTTTGTATTCTATGGAATTGTAACAATGCTGACGGTATTGTGTTTATGCATTTTGCTGCTAGTAATGGCACGTGTACTGCACCATAGAGCACGCTATTTAAAATAAACATTTTAAACTATACATTGACTCTGATTACTCTCATTGTTGCCAAGTATGAGCGAAAGAGTTGTCTTGCTACCGCGATTCCTGAGATGGTCGGGAGTGTTGTGTTTTGAATTGTCTAATCATTGGTAGCTTCGCTATTGGTCAGAGAACGAATGAGACACTATAGCTAGTTGTTTTTTTAAATTTTGGGCTCTAAGGTGATAGGTTGGTACACCACTATACACCGAGGTCCTGGTTTCCTGCGCATAGTTCTGTGTATGTGCAGAATCCCTGCAACACTATATGGGCCCGTCAGCCTTAGTTCACCACACTCTTGGAACTATCAGCGGTTCCACATCAAAAGCTGCATCTCAATGCCAACCTTCTCACTCAGAACCAAGGAGAAATTAGACACCCAAACTCCAAGGTGCTCAATCTAGCGGTTTCGCTCCTGAAGTCATAGAGTTTGTATTCTTAAATTTGCTGCCAGATTGTATGACTATTCTTAAAGAAGAATGTAAGACTACTACCAAAGCATGTTGTGCAGTAAAATGGAAAAAATGTGTTGTATATTGCAACAACAACAAAATTGATCCGCTAGGTGCCTTTATTCGAAATATAATTTTTACCTATTGAATCTACAGCGAGTTGGTCTAGAGTACCTCCAGCACCAGTTTGGAATCTGAACATTGTGCTTACACGACTCATTGGGTCCACCTTTTGAGCCATTATATCATTGTCCATTACAGTTTCTTTCATGGAAGGTTGTCTTCCTCATTGCCATCACTTCATTAAGGAGAGTTGGTGGGCTACAGGCATTAACCTTAGAAGAACCCTTCTTTCAGCTTCATAAAGATAGAGTAGTTCTTCGCACCAACCAACCCAAAATTCCTTCAAAAAGTAGTTTCTTCTTTTCATATTAACCAGTCAGTTGAGTTACTTGTGTTCTTTCCTCAACCTGATTCAGTAGCTGAAAGATCTCTTTACACACTTGATGTCAAGAGAACGTTATTATACTCTATTGAAGGAACAAAGAATTTTTGTAAGACAAAGCATCTGTTGCATTTGCTACACCTCACAAAGGCAATCCTATCTCTAAATTGGGTAGTTCAATATGGATTGTTAAAGGCATTCAAACTTGCTATGCTAAAGCTAAAAGAACTTTATCTATACCTCATAGAGCACATTCCACTCGAAAAATAGGAGCATCTATGACCTTTCTAGGTAATATTCCCATAGCTGACATGTATAAAGCAGCAACATGGTCCACACCACGCACATTTACTAAACATTGTGTGGATGTGTTAGCACGCCAACAAGCTAATGTAGGACAAGCAGTGCTAAAGAGACTTTTTCAAACAATTGCAACACCTACCGGTTAGCCACCGCTTTGGGAGAATACTGCTATATAGTCTTTGCAAAGCATGTGTATCTACAACACTCATGCCTCGAACAGATTGTTACTTCCCCTGTAAGCACCTGTTCTTTACATGTAGAGCTGTAGATTTACATGCGTCTTCCCTAGAAAACTGTGGATGTTGCAGTCCTTATAATTTACATTACATTTACATATGCATGGACATCTATATTTTTACTCCATTCTCACCCTCCTGCGGGAAAACAGTCTAACAATGGAGTCGATGCCCATGCACAATATCACCGATAGGAGGAGTCACGTTACCTCATGACTGAAAAAGACTTCTTCGAAGAAAAACAACTTGCAAACATCCGGACCCAACACTAGATGGCAGGAGTATTCAAAGCATGCGAATCTACAGCTCTACATGCCAAGAGCAGATGCTTAGAGTAAGTAACATAATCCTATTGAAATTTGCTATAGAAAAGAAGGTCTGAGTCATATATACTTTAATAACAATGTTATCTCCTTATGTAAAGAAGTAAGACTTTTTTTAGCACTGACTTTTTTCAGCGAAGGGGTTTCATCTTGTGCATAGCACTGAGACATTTTTTTCCCCTTATTGGATGATCTCAGACTGGATCTTCATGCAGTAAAACTTTGTGTGTTATTATTGATAGATCTGTTGGCTCCCTTTGAGAGGGCAGTAATGATGTCTTACTGGACCGTGTGAAGGCAGTCTCCATAGGGGCATGGCACTAAAGTAGTTTCAGTCATTCTTGACAAACATATCACAGGCTGTAGTTCTGTCTAAAGTTCTCTCAGAAGAAGAGTTCCTGCTTTGATCTACCTCAAGGGGTGATGACAACCCCACATCTGTTTAATATCTACATACTACTGCCCAATGCATCGGAACTGGGGGCCAAAGCATGCTACTGCTGACACACAGTTATTATTCCAATTAGAATCTAGCACCGAGTATCAAAAACATTTATGGCTCATCTGAAATTAGCTGGGGCACAACAGAATGAAATTCAGTGCAGAGAAAACTGAGGTTTCGACAGTGAATGGTCATGTTGATCTGTGGCTGGATTCATATTGGTGGTGTCAGAGAAGATCTTCTCTGACAGAGGCCTTGAGAAGGGCTGTATATGTGTGAATCTGTATTTCAATTTATGTCAGGCTTATGTGGGTGATGCCACAAGAACTGCAGATCTGTATCCTCCTAAATCTGCATCCCTCAGAATGCTGATGATACACTTCTCTTGGACAAAGTGCCAAGAGGACAGCAAAATGGCCTGAATTCTCTACATAGATTAGGTGATTAAAATAATCTACTGCAACAACAACAAGGTGAAGGATGGAACGCGTCCTCTGCCTCCAATAGGAACCCTGATTCCTTTCTCCCTTCCACTTCCAATAGAGAATCCAAGACAAGTGCGGCAATATGGAAGGTCTGTCCTTTGGAGAGCCTTGCCCTGAACTCCACGAGTGCAACTGCTTTGTACTGTGGGGATTGGCAAAGTTGGTTATACCAAACATTCCTGATCATCCTTGTGACCATTTTGCAAAGGTTGTGTGAGACTGTAAAGATTTGGCAAAATAATCCATCTCTCTGCATGGCATGCCATGCATTCAGTAGTATGGACCAAAGGCTCCGTGATTGCCATCCACCTCCATGTTTGAATGCATGCTATGGGATTCTCAGGTGATTTTCAAATAAATCCTAGTGGCATGCCTTTCAGTGATGCTTGCCGTTTATGTGCAAACTTGGCCCTTCAATGCTTCAAGTAGGGATAGGCTGTGGCCTGATCCTTGGAACTAGCTACCTACGTACATCAGTCCCACCAGTTATGGGGTTATTCTTGCTGGCCCCCTTTTAGCCTGCCCATTCTGTACAGCAGTCCACTGAGCTCTTAAGCACTACAGGGAACACTTGTCTGTTGCATGAGCCTTTACAGACAGGAACAATAGACCATTTTCTCCCCCATCAATTTCCACTTTTAGTCACCTGGCATAAATAGCTCCACGTCCACCTCCACCTCCTTCCTTTCTCTGTTCCTCCCCTTCCAGTAACATTGGTGGAGGAACTTTCTAGCAAATTCTTTCCCCTCCTTCCCTCTCCTGTCTCACACACTTTTCCTTTCAGAGTTTGCTTTTAGGGGTATTCTATATTCACCTCCTCACATTTACCCCTACTCTTCTTAGTTCTTCCCATATGTCTATAACCCTCCTTTTTTGCATGCAATACTTTTTAATGATTTTGGCTTTTACAACACAATCCACATCAAAATTCTGTAGGATATCCTTCCTTTTATATCTGCATGTTTCTCTACTCTTGCTTCCTTTTCCTACATTCACTCTCCCCAAATTCTCACCTGCCTCTCTCTACTGCTCCACCTATCCCAACTGTGTAACTTAATTTCCCATCCTACACTGTATTTAACCTTTTCTCTTTATTTGTGTCTACTACATAATGCAAGTCCTTTGCATTCCCCTTCTTACTGCCCTTCTCTACACTCCCTTCCATTTCCCCCAATCTCCTGCGCATTTCCACATTCATCTGCATCTAGTTGTCTTCCAACTTTCAACCTTCCCCCTGTCCCTACATCTCTTGGCCTTTGTTCCTCTCTTATTAGTCTCTCTAAATCTCTACAGCCTTCCCTGTCTATCAGCATGCTACCTTTTTCTCGCTTCCTCTGTGTAGTGATTCTTTTCTTTTTCCAATCCTCCTTCCACTTCCCCCTTAACCTCACCTTTCCTCTCCTTTTACTGTTCTCTCATCAGTCTTTCTCATCTGTTGTTTCTCCACACTCTTAACTCTTCTTTTTACCCTAGATTTCTCCACTCCATCCCAACTTTCAGTTCTCTGTGGTATCTCATCCCAGTCCTGTCTTTCCTCTCTGTATCTCTCCATCTTTCCATTTTTATACCCTTTATCTCTCAATGTTCCTCTTTAGCTATGCTTTGCTGTATCATTTCCTCTCCTGTATCTGTCCACCCCTTGATTCACTCTCCACTATACCTCTCCATTCACCCCATATCCCTCTATTCTGTCATCAAGCTCTATATTCTCTCAATCTGTCGTTTTGACTCTCCACCTTCCTGTTTGCTGATTTTCTACATCTTACCTCCCCTTCATTAGCTGCCCCCTGCCTAGTATCTCGCCATTCATCCTATCAATTCTTCATCATTTCTTCTGTCTCTTTTCTTATCTTTGTAGCTTACAATCATACTCATTTGCTCTTCACTCTCCCTTGCCTCTTGCTACTCTCCTTTGCAGTCGCGCCTGTTCACCTCTGCACCCCGTTTCTTCCTAGTACCCACTCAACTTTTTTTATTTCTACTACCCTGAAAGTGACCGTTGTTTGTGACGTTGAATCTCAGACAAAACACAGTCAAATCCAGCATAAATGCTTCCAGAGGTTTTGGGGCTTTACTTGTTTCTGTGTCAGCTTATATGTCAGGATTCATAAATTCTTCCCTAGCACAATGTAGCTACATCTTGGCTATACCAGCTACACCATTTCGCTATCAGGAGCCCTCAGTAACACATCTACGGCTCTGAATAGGATGAGAGAATAAAGAAGACTATGAACATATAAGATTTGGACTGATATTTTCTTGGATTAATTCTCTGATGTTATAAATTTGCATTGTATTCTGGAACGGGATTTTGTTTTGTATTTTGCTCTTTCTGTACCTTGGGTCACAGAGGACTTTGGGATACGCGGGTGGCCGTTCCCCAACTGTTACCTCAAGCACTCACTAGATAATATTGGTACTTCAATTATAATCAATGGAATTGCGCAAGGTTTGACCTAGCCACGCTTCGAAATTACATTCATAAATTCTTCAGTGTGCCTCAAGGCGGTCAACCAAGGGACACAGCTAAAGCAAAAGAAATTTTGGAGCACTCAAGTCTACCTAGGTCCATTCATAACTCACCCATTCCCGTAACAGAATGAAAAGCAAAAAGTCTGGAATGGGTAAGTGTCAGAAGCCAAATACACACATGAACTAACCCGATGTAGTATCTAGGCCCAGCAGGAGCGATGCAGAAGACAGTCTGACCACTCCCAATGCCGTTCTCCACCAAGAACAGATAACTTCTCCCATAGAAGCACGTCAAGGGGAATGGGGGTTGGGACAAAACAATAAAGACAACCTGCAACATGTGTAGTGGACCTCCCTCACCGGCTACTTGTCCTGGGGCTGATGTGGGTATGGACTAGACCCAGAGGAACATCCACTCTATAGGGGAAAAAGGACAAAATGGGATTATCAGCGCCCTCAGCCCCCTCAAATGCTAAGTCTCCACGCATTCAGGGATTAGGTTCAGGGTCACACTCACACTGCCAAAGCTGAGATAGTATACATACATACTTCCATGGCACAAGCTGTGTCTATGAACTATGGAAACAGGAAACACAGTAGAACTTAAGACCATAGAGATCAGAGCCTTTCAACCCCTATTGAAAATTCTCCCTGCTTTCCAAGATCTTCATGCGGTTATGTATATCCTGGGTTAGTAGTGCTAGAGATCATAGAGACTCCAAGGTTAATAACACCTAGAAGCGATGTGCGCTTCCATTGTCAATCGCTTCAAACTATAGTTCCATCAACAAATTAGTACGATTAGTCATGCAAGCGCGCTAGGCCTCGGCGACGCTGACTTAGTTTAAGGGGGACCTCCCCGTTGTGTTCCGGAGCAGCTGTCGCAGGGTCCGTGACTGGAAGACAGGAGGACCATCTGTGGGAACAGGAAGGCGTCTTTCAATGGGTCTGGTTGCGGCTTTCTTCCGGGGGACGCTACGATCCGGATGGCAGAACAGGAACTGTCCTCCCTGATAGGCGGATTGCCTAGCAAGGGCATGGTCGTTGGGAGTGGTTTATATACCCTCCTGCGGCCGATGCTCCAATACGGCCACTCGAGTTTACATGTTGACGTGAACCTGGGCGTGATGGGACATGAAGTCTTTTAGTCTCCCATAACGTTATTCAGTCATAACACTGCCCTCGCCATACTCGTGTTTGCGGTGTCCATGCTAGTATGCTGCATGCAGCATTATTCATGCCACCATAACGCTGCACTTCTAAATCACATACAAAGGTAGGCACAACCATACGTGTTCCAAGCATTAGTCTTTACACCAGGCTCTTCTTCATACGCAATCACCATGGCATTGAACTGAGTCCTCTATATCCTCCCACTCCTCAATAAGGGTTTCACCTGGGACCCAGGTGTGATGTACACTGCGTCAGCGCCGAGTGCGATCAGTCCAAAGGAGCCCCTCGGGTATGAGGTTTAGCTTTCGTACATGAGCCGTCCTAGCCAGGACCTGTTTACCCATGGCAGTAAGCTGGTTATGCATGAGCCTAGGAAATATTAAAGCTCTGCAATTTCATTTATGTCCAGTGTCTGTCCTTTGCTTCCAAGTAATCTGCTAATCTAGGCTCTCCTTATAGTGCTATGAGCAACAAACGTTCAGTCTTTAAACAGTGGACAACTCTGTTTCTCTACAGGACTAGTAGCATGCTTCCACTCATAGCATCACCAACAAGTGAATTATCATCTCTTCATGGAGACTCCGGAACCAAGTTTTCTTTTTATAATACCATTAGCCCAAGCTTCCCATCTACTCACAGAGTTGCCTGGGCTAAGATTACCCTCGACAATGCACTATTGCCAAGGTCCTCATCGTACAGTGATACCAGTTCAAAGATTCCCATCACCTCACAGTAATCCCATCACATAAATTCCGATCCACTTACACTGAACCCAAAACCGAGCTTCCTCTCCTTGTAACACCAGCAGCAAGCTTCCTTTCTCCTCTTAATGCCACCTGCGTCATGTGTCCCATCCCTTGATAGTGATGTCAGTGCCGAGCTGCTCCTCTCCTCAGGGTGATCATACCATCTCTGAGGTTAGTAAGTATTCACAGTGACACCCTGCTTTTCATTTCCGAACAGTAACACCATTGCCAAGCTTATATTTCCTTTCAATGCTACCCAATCCAAGCCTCCTATTTCCCAAAGTATGGAGCTGCCCATCACCTGAGCGGAATATCACCTCTCTGATTTCCATGTACTCTCATTGACACCATGACCAAAATTTCTGGTCCCATCTTATCACATTTTCCTTTTGAACCAGACATCGGAACACGACCCTGGGAGAGACATAGCCCGTTAACCGGCTAAAATATTTTCTTGTTACAGCAAGTTTGATACGAAGCACCTGTGTGTCCTATTTCAAACACACTGTCATGACTGCTCCTGGAGTATGCAAGATGGCGGCTCAGCAGTGCGCATGCGCTAGGAGGTCAGGCAGGCTTAAGAGCCTGGCTTCCCCTTAACACAGCGCTTTGCGTTCTAGCCTTGCCGATACCCGTCACTTCCGTTTTGTGGTATTTCCTGTTTCCAAGAATCCGCGTTCCCCGCGGCAACTTCAAAGAAGATTCCTCGTTTTCCTTTGAGTCTTTGTCCTGGAACTCCTTGTTCGTCTTCTGATTCCCCAGAGCTCATCCGCTACGCGGTCCCTGTAGCTCACGCTAATACCATCTTTGGTAAACCTCCCCGTGGCCAGACTCCTCCCATTGACTACCGAGAGCCGGCCGGACTGTTTCTGGTCGGGTTCCGCCCGTCGGCCGGACTTGTTGTTCCGACGGCCGGCCGGACCTCGGCTGGGCAGTTCCGCTGGTCTTTTGGGGTCTTTTGGTACTGGAGTTCCGCCCGTCCCCTTTCCCACTTTTATTAATCCCCATTTCGTTTGGCCCAACTCCAGTGGAACGTATTGTCCAGTTTGTTGGCTGCATTCCTGCAAGACTCCTCCAATCCAGCCAGAAGACATTTAAAAAACTGGTAACAGCGCGCTGCGCTGCTCTTTCTTATATTCAATATCATAGAGAAACGCTTGTTAATACCCGCTTTTTTCCCCTCTTTGTAACTCTTAGATGTATGTGGTGAAGAAGTACTGTTTGGCTCCATAACAGATCCCAGACACTATCCATTCATTTTATGCTAAATGGTGAGACAAAGGGTTGATGGGGGGGGGAGCTAGCATATTGTAGCACAGCATCCATTTTCTAAAGGTCTTTCTATTCTTTCCCTTATTATTATTATAGGGAACATTCACGGTCTTCATATATCCCTAACTGAGCCTAAGAAGACATACTAACCTTCACACCGACCATTTGATTTTACATACAGAGAAGACAGTTAGGTAACTATTCCACCAACACATACTTCCAGTACACACCCCTCTCTACTGTCTTTGTAATCTCTTCCTTCCCTTACAGCTCCTGCCAAGCTCTCAAGCCAGCCAGTGGAGGGGATCGTTGCATCAGCCAGTAGAGGGTATCGCCCCACAGATTCTTCCCCAAACCTTTCCTTGTTTTGTTTCCCTTCTTCCCCGCAAGCACCCTCGTGATCTAGAGTTTGATAGTCACGGTGGTGTTGGTGGGAAGTTGCGGACCTGTCTTTGGTTCCTGGACGCTCCTGCAGAAAAAACGGTGAGATCCTTACACACACTAAGGCTCTCGTAGCAAAATATTCCCTTACTACAGTGAGCCTGACCTGAAGCGACCATGCGTTAAAATCTCAAACATGTTAAAGCCTTGAAGAAGTCCCGTATGGGACGAAACGCGCCGCTTCGGCTATCAATTTTGTGATGTGTTTTTACAAAAGAAAACTTCAATAAAAGAATAAAGAATAAAAGGAGAATGCTTTTTCTAGTACTTTGACTGACAACGTGATTTATTTGGGAGACACAATGTTAATGTTATTCATCTTTTTTCAGCACTGCATATTGCAAAATCTTGGGATTTTAATTTTGGATAAAAATTTCCATTAACAAGCCATTTACTGTAGAGATTAATTAGCAAACTTATTGTAGCATTTGAAGGCAGAGCCATGTCTTGCCTTTTGTATCTTTGGGGTTTTTCTCCATTATTGGGGACGCAGGAAGGTCATGTCCCTGGCTCATTGAGCCACACCCTTAATCCAACTGCCATCACTTTAGACTGACTGATGCAGGCTTCTAGTGCCCTGACCTTTCCTTGTGCTTTTGTATCACATTGTGCACTCAAAACATTATACAGTCTGCACAGCTGTATTGCAATTAGTTGGACTTGGCCTTCTCTGCAGGATCATGCCCAAACTTTTTGCCTTCAACCTCCCAATTATCTGAACTGGTATTTGTGGGCCTTTAGGACTTTGCATACTTTACCACTGCTGACCTGTGCTAAAAGTGAATGTGCTCTCTCTTTTAAACATGGTAACATTGGCTTTCCCCCGCTTTGCACATTTAATTTACTTGTAAGTCCCTAGTAAAGTGTTACCACCTGCACCCAAGGCCTGTCATTTTAGTGCAACTAGTGGACCTGCAGAAGTCATTGTGAATCCCAAATAAATAGTCCTTTAACCATGTCTCAGTCCTGCCATTGCAGCCTGTGTGTGCAGTTTTAAACTGCCATTTAGACCTGGCAAAATAAACCTTTTGCCAGGCCTAATCCTTCCTCTTTAATACAAGCAAGTCACCCCTAGGGTAGGCCCTACACAGCCCAACGGGCAGGGTGCAGTGTATTTAATATGTTGAGCATGTATTTTTAAGTTTGACAATAGGTGTTAGCAAGATCAGCCATCTTTGGCTTGATGGGGATGGCGGGAGGTGGGGGTTGGGGGGGAGCTGAAACCTACCAGAAAGACTCTGCCTCAGCACACTCACAAGGGGCCACACACTGGTCTTTTGTGCTCCCGGACAAGCTGGTGTCAGGGCAAGGAGGCAGGAAATTCCAGACACCTCTTTATAGAGAGGACTCTAGAAGATTCAGCAACTTCAAAGTGAGCACCAGGTATAAGTAGCGGACCCTCATATCCAACTTTTCAGATCACACCTGGACCTGTGGAAAAACGAATGTTCAACTATGAAGTCTGCCCTGCTTGCTGAAAAAGGACTGGTTTTCTGTCCAAGGCCAGCTGTTGCGGCACCAGGACTACTCTGCTGCTGTGAGCTGCTTGCTGAATCCAGCCTGCCTGTGTGGACCCAGAGCTCCAGGAAATCTTCAAGGGTCAGTTGGCCGCGGCCCCGTTCAAGCCACTGGAAATTAACAGGCTACATGGACATCGACACAGCTCCACTCAGTGAGATGTAGGCCGCCATCCACTTCAGCCCAGCGCATCGTAGCTCGTCCTCGATGCCAACATCTCAGCGCAACTTCTCGCAAGCACCAGTAGCTTCTTCCGCGCAACCCAATGCTGACATCTGCCCATTGCAATTCATCTCATCCCCTGTGCTGATGTATCGCAGCACACGTCTCGACAAGCCCCACTGGCTTCCTCATCGACGACACAACATTTCAAATCGCAGCTCTTCATTGACGGCTCCTCGACATCGGCCTGTGCATCTCAATGCAAGGACGTTTCATCTCAACACCCAGGCTACGAGGTACTTAGTCAGCGGATTGAACTCAGTCCAGTATCTGGCCGTGCATCATCGCGGTTGGCCTGAACTTGTAACTTGGACCCGGTCAGCCATGACCAGATAACTACGGTTGTTGATTTTTGCTTTTAGCACTTGATTTTCACCAAACATTTAAAATTGCATATCTGGGGGCCTGTCCAAGATGGCGCCCGTGTAGGAGCTGGTTTGCAGAACTCAGCTTCACCAGCCGGTCGAGCAGACCGGGGACATCTTTGCAGTCCCAATGTAGCAGGAGCACGAGATTGCGACTGGAAGAGTGCACTGGCCGCCCTGACTGCTCCACTGACCGAGATAACCCTAGTTTTCACCACCTGAGAGGCCACACAGTAGACTCTGCTTCCAAGATGGTGGCCATCACATCGGGCCCCTGGGTGAAAATAGATGTCGACCGGACCTGCCACCTAGGAGCTCTTCTGACCCCGATCCATCCAGCCGCACCTGCTGAGAGCAGGTGGCAGATACGAGATGGCTGAGAGCTGCGGGACGTGCCTAGGCAGAAGGGCTCCAGGATCGGTAGGAGGCAGATTGTGGAGACGCTGTGGGCCCAGCAAAGTGCAGCAGATTAGATGGTGGGGCACCCTGAGGCAGCGGCCTTAAGTTTGGGCCTAGTGTTGCACCTGCAGGGCCGCCTCCAGAGCTCCATGGGGCATTGTGCTTCAAAGCGTGCAGCCGATTAGAGGCCTGCATTTGGCTGGCGGCCGCATTGACTAAGGCAGTGAAGATGAGACCCTGGCTAGAGTGGTTGACATTTGCTGCATCAATGCTGGCTATTACAGAGGATATTTCAGCTGAGGGCGAGATGGTCTGGGACTGTGACGGGACCCTAATACCCCTTCTCAATACAGCAGATTTGCTATAACGAGGCCCTCCGTGTCAGCTTGACGTACAAACTGACAGAGCCCACACTTACCCACCGGGTCTGGTAGAGCTAGAAGTGGCGTAGCCACTGCTTGGCTCTGATGAGGGCCTGCCGTGCTATTTGACTGGGAAGGCTGGCCCCTGTCCTGAAAAGCTGCCATCGCCTCTTCCTTGATCTTTCTTGCCCCTGGCCTGTTGGCGTACAGTGCTCGTGGACATAGGCAGCATTCCCCACATTGGCCTCCGTGAAGTATTTAGAGTACAAAGAGCTGTTCATTGGCGCGTTCGCCCACTGATGTATCTTTGGGCCAGTGCTACCAGGTACCCCCTGCCAAAGCCAAACAGGTTCTGACTAACTGTCGCTACCTATGGGGGGAGTTCTGAGGGGGAGAGCTTGGAGGAATCCCCCTTCCTGCCTTCACCCAGGTTGACCTCAGCAGGAGAATTGTCAATCCAGGATCATTGTGACTCAGTAAAGGAAGAGAGACGCTACCATCAAGGACCTGTTGTCTAAGACCGCATCTAAACGGGTAGAGTCTACTAGAGACTCTGGGTCCCCTCCTAGGTCCCTTCCTGCGGCCTCTCAAAAGAGTCAGACAGAAGACAAGGCCCCGTCACTCGTAGATTTAGGGAAGCCCTTTTCTTCAAGTCCATGAGGACATAGCAGCCTTGAAGCAAGAAGTGGCTAGAGAGATCAAAGAAGTTTGCCACAAACTGGGAATCCTGGGTCAGCGTTTTGACAAATTAGAACAGGGAATTGACACCCGGGAGAAAGAACTGGAGACATGTTGATGTCAGATCCTTGAGCTCCAAGACTGGAACGTGGACCTCAACTACTACCTGGAGATTTGGAGAACAGGTCCAGTAGATCCAATATCCAGATAAAAGGGGTCCCATTACAGCCGGATGCTGTTAGACTGAAGGACTACATGTTTTGAATCTTCCGCAACGTACTGGCGTTGGTTGACAATAAACTCACCCTGGATCGCACACACATAGCACCCACAGAGCTGGCTGCCCCTCCGGGGCCCCAGGGACCCCGCAGGACATCCTGACCTGCCTTCACAGCTACATCAAAAATAAATGATCATGACCGCTGTGCGGGACCAGGGTTCCATGAACTTTGAGTGAGTGAAAATCTAGATCTACACAGACCTCTCATTTATCAAGCTCCAATGACACTGGGCCCAGCAACCGGCGACCACTCTGCCCCGGGAGAAGAGGATTCTCTACAAATCTGGGCACTCGTTCCGCCTCATCTTCTCATGGAAAGGAGAAACATATGCTATCCGTACCCTAAACGAAGCGGCTTTGATTCTGGGACTCAAAACAGGAGAAGCTGGAACCCGCATTGTCACTACGCCAGTAACCCCTCTCTCTGCCACTCCACACAATGCGAAGATACAGACTCCGTGCCTGAAAGAAGACTAGCAAACCATTGACTGCTGTGAGCCTCAGAGAACACTCAGCCCTGCTGCAGCAACTCAATTAATAGGAGCCATTTCCGGGCTCCACCACAGAGTGATGTGGTGGTCTATAGACTTCCCGATGATTGGAATTTGCAACTCAGGTAGCAAGTCCCACTAGGGTGAATGATCTGTTGCCCCGACTGGGGACTTTCACCTTATGGGCTGACCTTTGGACCTCCCTGTTACCCACAAGTCTACACTAGCTCCCCTCTGGGTGCGTCGGGGCTCCTGTTGGTCCTCTTCTCTTCTGCAACAGATTTCGCCAGTGACATGGGCCTTAATTCTATGATACATTGTTCTCCACATGTTAGAACAGTTTAATCCCCTGGTTTGTTTACCTATGGATCTCCGAGATGCTCACAGACTGCCTTCTCATCCATCTCACTTTCTGTTGCCCGCTAAGACCACCACCTAGGAGAGACCCTGCCTTGAAGGCTTCGGACATGGACCCTACGTCTTGCCCTCTGCATTGTAACCATGGTAAAGGTATTAAGCCTTGATGTCCGGGGCCTCGAAACTCCAGCAAAATATTTGGCACTGCTAGCAATGTTAAAGGACTCCCAGAGCGATGTATGCCTCCTGCAGAAAACTCATCCTCTTCAGTGCGACTGGGGCTGCATGAAATCCAAATGGTTCCACAGACAGTACTTCTCCTCTGGACCCAGAAAGAAGGCAGGGATGGCGATTCTATTGGTCACTCACTTTCAGGGGCAAGTACTCCAAGTACACTCAGAAATGACTGGTCTGCTACTATCCCTAAGACTTTTTCTCCATAATCATAGCATTACTGTGGCCTGTTTATACCCCACTAACAATCATCAAGAACCCTTCATTCCTAGGCAATTGGGAAAGTCCGTACTTCCCCAGATGCCAATGTTCTAATTCGAGGAGACTTTAACCTGGTTCGTGATGCCCTCCTAGACTGCCTGATCCAATGAGTGGGCTCAAGAACGGGCTTACACCCCACACGGTCTTTAATGGCTCACTGAGGCTGGCTTGGTGAATGTCTAGAGGTCCCAGAAGCCGTCTACGAAACATTTATTTTTTTCTGCTGCACACCAAAGACATACCAGGTTAGATTCTTTCCTGGTTACCACCTCCTTCTTATCAGCAGTTACACACACAGACACCGGGGTGGCAGCCCTTTCGAGCCATGCCTCAATAGCACTCACTTTACACTTACCCACAAACTGACCACAATCACGTTTATGGCGACTCAACCTTAAGTTGCCGGCCTATGAATCCACAGTCAAAGAAATCCTGGGTGTAATACAGGGGCATCTCACCACTAACGACACTCCTCACACACCAGTGGCATTCTTGTGGGACACGCTTAAGGCAGTGGTCGGGGGGCCTAGATAGTGGTGGCTGCGAAGTTTAATAAACACAGGAAAGATAAGTGCTCCATTCTGAAGGATCAGGTGAGGACCTTGGAAACGTCCCACAGAAAAACAGGTTCACACAAGATGTGGAGGCAACTCACATTAGCTAGGAAGCAAATCATAGTCTTGGATATGGACACAGCGGAACATGCCTTGCTCTGCACCACATAGAAATACTATGCAGGGGCCAACAAAGCTGAGCGACTTCTTGCCCACTGACTGCGCACATAGATGCACAGCCAAGGGATCTTAGACATCAGACCATCTGACCAAACAGTATGCCACGATGCAAGGATTGCGGCAGAATTTTAACGCTTTTATGCCGATCTATAGGCTGCCGTCCCGCTTCACTCTGAAGACGCTGCCACTTACATTGGGCAGGCACCCCTGGCCCAACTACCTGAGAGAGAGAGACACACCTCTTAGTTAAAAATATCACAGTGGAAGAGGTCTTTGGATCTACAGGGAAACTCCAACCAGATAATGCGCTGGGTCAGGATGGGTTTACGGCCACTTATTAGAAAAGTTTTACCACACAACTGGCCCCAGTGCTGGCTAGACAATATACAGGCACATGTGTTAACCTTTTTTGCGAGCGCAAACGGTGCGGTTTGCCAAAATCGTCTGTTTGCGCCCACAAAAAGGGCTTTTGTGAGGCATCAAGGTATAAGGAACTCGCAATTTAAGAAATCGCAATTTATTGCGATTTCTTAAATATCATTTGCATTTAAGGAATCGCAATTTGCAATTCCTTAAATGCAATGCAAGAACCACTTTTAAATAGCGATTTTGCTATTTGGGGCAGCAAATTACAGCACAATTAAACTGGTTGGTAATTTGCAAAAACTTTGAAAAATGCACTAAAGTAAAGTGCATTTTTCAAAGTTTCATGTTGCGCACACACATGCACTTAGCAGACCCTCCAGGATATCGCGATTTGCCGCGAAATCGCGGCATTTTTACAAAAGCCGCCTATACCCTGGGGGGGTCTGACTTACGTTGTTTATTGGGGCGGGCGGGAAGGACACAGAAGCACGAAAGAATAACATTCCGGGCTTAATGGGGCATTAGCAGCTCACTGCGACGGGCTTTGAAGTGCCCCTCCCGCGTCTGGCTCCCCGCTGGAGACCCTCCCGGTGACTGGGGCGAGCCCTCGCCCTCTCCCCTGGAGCCGAGGGTCGATATGGGAAAGAATAGAAAGGGTGATTGTTCGCTGAACTGTGTGAGGAAGGATGAACCTCGGGGAGCCGGTGGATTTGTGTTTCAAAGTGCATAAGAGGCAGAGACCCCACAGCACCTCAGACGTACAAACAGGGCACGGAGGCAGGGGGCAGCCAGGCCCCCTCACGTGCTGATGGTTTCTGCCCTTCATTTGGGGAGAACCCCCCCCCCCCCCCCCTCCCCCCTCCTCCTCCGGCTAATTTCTAGAGCTGGTTTATTTCGGGCTTTTCTTTTTTCTTGCTCTAGTTCTGCGAGACCCCGGGGTTTCTCTCCGGAGGATGCGAGCAGCAGTTAGCATCGGCTTCCTGCACGGAGGACCACAGACAGGAGGGAGAGAGAAAGAGGGGGTGGAGGCACATGTGGGGGGAGAAGAAAGGGGTAAAAGAAAGGGAGAGTGGCTGGGTTTAGAAGGAAAGGGTAGGGGTGAAAGAAAATGAGAGGATAAAGGTGAAAGGTGGAGCGCAAAGGTAAAGAGGGGGAGCAAGAATGAAACCTGAGGGTATGGGGCAGGTGAGACGAGAAAGAAGGGGTGAAAGAGAGGGGGAGTGAGCAAAGAAGTCAGAGGTGGGAAAGAAGTAAAGGGTAGTAGGGGGTGAGAGAAGCTGGGCGAATGAAAGTGAAAGGTGGAGAAAAGTAGAGAGGAGTGAGCGGGAGAGAAAGCGGGAGGGTGAATGCGCGAGAAAGGGCGAGAGAGGAAGGGGAAGAATGACAGTGTCTGGAAGAACGAAAGTATGAGAGCTAGAGAGAGAAAAGAGGGTGAGGTAGGGAGAGAGGGCGACAAGAGAGAACTAGAGAGATCCAAAGATGGAAAGAGAGAGGGACGGGGGAGAAGAGACTGGGCTGAGAGAGATATCGATAAAAAGAGAAAGATGTGTGTGAGAGAGAGAGAGAGGATGAGTGAATGAGACACAGAAAGGAGGGGGCATGAGAAACAGAAAGCTGAATGGGACAGTGGAAAGAGTGAAACAGGAAGGAAGATAGAGGAGCTAAAAGCGGCAAAACACAACTAAGAGAGGGAGAATTGGGAGGCAAAAAGAGTGTAAGGAAGGGCGGGTGACGGATAGGGTCACTGGAGGCCGCTTTATCAAGGTCCAGGGCCAAATGAAATGCCGCACAATTGCCGCTAAATTTCCATATTTGTGCCGCTAAATTTCCATTTTTGTGCCGCTAAATTTGCTAATCCATGCCGCTATATCCTGGGGGGTCTGACTTAGGGCATGTGTGTGCGCAACATGGGTGCGCATCACAATTTCAGGGGTGCAACAGGGTGTCCTTTTGACACCCTTGCACCCTTGAAACTGCATGCGCAATTTGCGAGTACCTATTGTTACTCGCAAATTGCGCATGGGGAGCCATTCCTTAATTGCGAGTCACAAATTGCGAGTCGCAATTAAGGATTGTTTAGGAATCGCTATTTTTATTGCGATTCCTACATGCACAGGCATTTGCGAGTCCTTAATTGCGATTCCTTAATAATTGCAATTAAGGACTCGCAAAATCCTACCTTGATGCATGTGCCGCTAAGTGCCTAAACCATTTCATCGACATGACCACCTGCTCCTGATTACTGACCCTTTTGAGGCTCTTCTTAAAGGGCCCACTATTGGTACTATAAACCTACACGCACGGCTAGGTGGAAATGTAGAGTGGATGATAGTTGTTACACACCTAGCAAGAGCTAGAATTTTTAGCAGGGTAATGGACTAGGTAAAAGTGCTGGTACATTACATACAAAAAGCTTCCTGAGATTAGCTACCAAATCATGAGTATAGTATTGCAATTCTTAGGGCAATCCCCTGCTTTGCTAATAATGGAGCTAACTCCTAGAATATAACCTGCACTGTGGTGAGTAGAAAAAACAGGCCCATAGGAAAGAAATATTCATGAATAGGGCTCCCGGTTTTATGGTATTTCTTTTTTTAACATTTGCGTCTGTATTTATCCATATTTTTTTCTTGCCATCTTATTGGCATTTATCAATATTTATTTTGTGTTTTTTTAATAAATTAAGTTCGAATTTGGATATTTCCACATTTAATTAATTGATTAATATGCACTCATACTTTGATACCTGTCAGGTGTTAACACATTAAAGGGCAAAATATATTAAAACAATACATCTGGATGAAAATATTAGCATCATACAACAGATATTTATTGAGATATGCATTGATTGAAGGAAATCTCAACCAGTTTTTTACCTCTCCATGCTATCATTGTGCTCTGCTGTTGGCTTTGAATTCATGAATGTCACCATGGAACGTTGCCCAAAAGAAGTCCAATGTTATGTATTTTTCTGCTTTTAAAAATAAATACAGAAAGGAAACACATTGTTTTCTGCTTGTATTTTTCTGTTAAAATCTGTACAAACTGGAATCTTGGAGCCTTAATCACGATCACAAGTATAGGATTTATCTATGCGACAACTGTGTGCCAAAACTAGTTTTGCAGGTAGGAAATCTCACACCAGCAGATATATAAAGTGTTTATTATCAGCTGTGCATGGTGGGCATATTGGACTAAATTCTTGGCTGATTTGAATTAATTTTTCAAAGCTGCATCATGTAATTGTGAATGTGTGTTCTTCTAAGGCAATTTATTTTGTATTTGGACTACATTACCCTGGCAGTCAGTAAATAGCTAAGACATTCAGTCAGCACTTAGTTTCTCCAGAGAACCGAACTCTCTCTTTGTAAAGGTGACCCTCATTTGAGCGTATTGCTTCGTAAACAAGAGGGAAGTCCCCACCACACCTTTCAATGCATAAGTGGAGAAGAAGCTTCCACCTGCACACACATCTAGAGACTGTTGACCACGTGCCACCCACCTGAAGCAATCATACACTAGCAATTGAGTATTATCATTGAGGCAACTGAAATCTGGGATGTGAGGGTGAAGAAGCTCTGGGAAACACAGAACATATAACTTCCACCACCTCTTGGTTGCCAAATCATTGATGACCTCTTTGCTTTTCCACAGTGACGCGGCAGTGGAAAATCCATAGGAATAGATTCTGGGAACCACTTCATATCAATTTAAGGTTCATTGTTTGTCTCATCCAACTAAGGGTGAACAAATTGTAATTGGGCAGTGTCTGTATAGATCAGGACTGTAAAAACCATCCCTAGAAAGACTCCTGTACATCCAATTAATTTCTCAGGCATATACTTGGCCAAGCCATCTTTTCAAAGAGAGATCTAATCTTAGCATGGAGAGTCCTAGGGGAATACAGTGTGTGTTCAAGAAGACATTGAAACGTTTGTGAAATCAATACATTTGCAGAGAGCTGTCCTGCTCGCCATTAGGATGATTAAGATTTCATGTTTGAATTTAAACACTTCTCGTAAGCGATGCAGACTGTGTCAGGTTATCTTTATTAGTTCTATATTTAATAAAGCAACGGTATGATGGTGTCGGGGGGCGTGGCCAAGCAGGCTACGATGTACGTATCAAAAACAAGGGAAACCCCAGTATTGAGACCCGGGGTAGTAAAGTATTTGGAAAAAACAAGGGTCTGAGGGAGGCCAAGTGGGTACGTATCAAAAACAAGGGAAACCTCAATATTGAGACGATGGCAGACGTGTCCTGCTGAGGCTCCGCGAGCAGGCTAGCATATTGCCCGCTTTCCTGCGTTGCAACGGACTGCTGAGCCTACATCCAGGTGTCGGAACATCAACAGCACACTGCGGAGCCTCACACTTCCAACAATTGGGCACATTCCCGACGGAAAACAAAAAAATCGGGACCCCGATCCTCGGCGGCAAGATGGCGCCCGCCCGCTCCTGACTGCAGATCAGGGGAGATCGAACCGGAGCCGAGAGACACACACCGGAGGCAGGTGCTGCAAACCAAACCGCCCAGAACAAAAGTGGCGGCGAGGGGGCAACCCAACATCGGAGATACTCGCGCTCGCCCCGAGTACACACAAAGAGACGAGCACAGACGGCGGCGACTGACGGCCCGCCATTTCAGACACAGCAGCCCTTCTCAGACAACCTCCCAGACCCGCGCTGCAACCGAGCGGGGCCGGAAGGTGACAATTCCTGAACCCTGCTGCAAACTACGGGACAATCCTCAGCAGGTGCCGTCTAACTCTAAAATGGTGCCCGGAGACCGCGGCAGGCAGCGGGATTAATGTCGAGTATCTGGCCACCAGTGCACACAGCGCCAACGAGACCGAGGTGAGAGGCGAATCCCCCGAATCGGGAGGCAACGTAAAGGCGACCCCCTCCCACTGCTGCAGGAACTGAACGTACCGGGGATAGACAATGCCTGACCTTAACATGGCGGCTCAATAATCCACATCTTAACTACATCGGCCTGCACGCTCAGCCCAGGGTGAGACGCCCAACCTGGCTGTCGGATCGCCCGCGACCCCCGCAAAGAACCTTTTCCTGCACAAAGCGCACAGTTCATCTCACCCCTCCTGGCAGTGCCCGCCCTCTCCCAAAACCGCATGGAAGCTGGCCTGATCAAGGGACGACCGGCACAGAGATTTCTTCCCGCCTAGACTCTCACTGACCTGCTACAACACTCATACATTACCCGGTGAGTGCAAGTTATCCACGGGACCACCAAGCCAGGCATCGAGACACTTCAACAGCGCACCACATTCTCCGCAACCACTAGCAACGCTCGCTGCGTGTGGGACCCTCCAAATCACCGCAATGGGGAAGCCGAGAGCATCACAACATACCGCAGTGCCCGAGACTTCACCGGAGAACATGCCAACTACCCGGACATGGGCCAAAACTACCACGTTTCAAGCTGACCCGTCAATCTCGGACAAACTGGATCAGCTATTGGCAGCCATCGAACTCTCCAGGGTGTCCATGGAGGAGCGACTTGGCACCCTAACAGATATCCGCCTCATCCGGGATGACCATCGAAAATTGGCCAACAAAGTGAAGGATGGGGAGAAGACACTAGCCGGCCTACAACCCACCGTCAAGGCACACCAAACGGCTCTCCAAGATGTCCTATGCCGTCGGACCAACATGGAGGAACGTGCGGACGATTTAGAAGGGCGTTCGAGGCGCTGTAACATCTGCGTGCTGGGTCTCCCAGAAGGAATTGAGGGTTCAAACCCATTAGATTACATAGAAGCATGGGGGAAATCCTTCACTCCCGCAACTGACCGTACAGCATTTTTCTCCATAGAACGTGCCCACAGGGTCCCGGCCTGCAAACCTCCCCCAGAATCCGCCCCCAGACCGATGGTGGCAAAATTCTTACACTTCCAAGACCGGGATGCAGTACTTTGAGCCGCCAGACAAGCAGGCCCCCTGCATGTCGAATACAAACAGATAATGATATTCCCCGATTACGCACGAGCGGTGCAATAACAAATATCTTCGTTTCTGAAAGTCAAACATCGCTTGCGGGCAAACACTATACAATATCCCTGCTCTTTCCTGCCCGCCTCGAAGTTCTCCATACTGGCGCTACCATCTTTTCACAAACGCCGAAGAGGCACACGACTGGGCGGACCAACACTGTACGCAGCAATCCAGGGCAGAGACCACACGTGGCCCAAAGTTCAAACCACAGCGCACCAGTAGACGCAACCTGAAACAGCAACGCAGCGGGGCAAGTGAGGCAACTGAGACACACACCCAAGACTCCCCAGACCTGGAGCAAATCATGAAGGAGTGACGGGAGGTCCTACGAACAGTGGCTGAGCTACAAACCACCCCCCTCGCGGAGGACACAGATCGAGCCCCACACATCTTCTCATCAGAGGGAGAGGACGACAGCGATGTAACGCTGTTTGGAGCAGACTCACTTACGCCTCCCTTGGTCACCCCCCCGACAGGGGATGCCATGCTGGATAGGCAAACAAACACCCTCTCAGCATGAGATAATCCAACTGATAACTCTGTACAGACTTGCGTAACCAAGACTCACTCATTGAGCGCACGCGGTGCGGACAAGACCAAGCACACTCTGAACGACGCCCAATGATCCTAGAAATGCCCGACCGACGAATCGCCTCGCACACACACACTGCCACCCCGACAACATATTGTTATACTCTCAGTTCTCATGAGAGCCGGTTTGGACGTATCGTCGCCAGCGATAGGTCCTTGGTATTGGGACTGTTTCCCGACCCCAGTTTACAGTTTACATCCCCCGTTCAGAAAGGTCCCGTCCCCTCATGGAATTTCACACAATAGGGTATCTGCAACGCGCGAATGGGCGACATCGCGTAACACATGTGGTCCTCACGCTACTGGGGATTCGTGGGGCGCTAGGCCCCAGCTGATACATGCCATTGTGGCACATACTGACAGCACCACATGGCCATAACAGCACAGAACACTGACATCAACATTCTAACGCTCAACACTAGAGGAAACGTTACTCTGTATACTCATATTCGAAGCGCCAAAATGCTCGAATCGTGTCTTTACAGGAGACACATCTCACCACTACCAAGATAGGCAAACTACAGACCAAATGGCACAGAACCATATGTGCCACATCATATTCCGCATATGCACGCGGGGCGCTGGTTGGGTTCGACCAAGGACCCCAGTTCAGGAACACCGACGGGTGGTGGACATCGAGGGTAGATACGCCCTACTAGAGGGACTCCTAGATAGGCAATCAGTACTCTTGGGCAGTATATACGCCCCAAACATGGAGCAAGACGGGTTCTGGGACTTCCTCACTGGGGTTTTGGCCCAATTTGCTTCCATACCATGGATATTAGGGGGCAACTATAACTGCACACTAAACCTCACCTTAGATCGCTCTGATCCCCCACCTACACATTCCTCAGCCCATAAACAAACAGAACGGTTTAAAGCCTGGGTCGTACAATGGGCGCTCACAGACGCATGGAGGATACGTCGCCCTCAGACTCGACTTTACTCCATACCACATAACCTACGAGTCCGAGTAGACAGATTTGTATGCTCAACAGCGATATTACCCAAAATTCCACACACAGACAACCTTGGTAGGATCTTCTCTGACCACGATGCCTATATTCTGCGGTTAAACTGGAGACCCCCACACCTCCCGGTTCCCACCTGGCGACTGCCTCAGGACTCAAGTATTCAAACACGAACAGGAACATAGCATACAGTACTACTTCACTAATAACGCAGGAACAGCGTCCTCAACATTAGTGGAGTGGACACATTCAAAGTAGTGGCCCGGGGAGAATGTATCAAGCAAATAATAGGGGTAAAACAGACGTTCAAACAGGCACTCACAAAAGCCGAAACGCAGCTAGCCACCGCTACCAAACGAAACAACTTCACTGAAGAAGCGGCGACACAAGTGGCCAAAGCCAAGACAGAGTACCTAGCTGCCTGCGTCGACCTCCGTCGGTATAATTTCAGGGCGTATGCAACCCGGATCCACAAGGAGCGAGATAAAATGGGCACATTATTGGCGTGGTTAGCTAAACAAGACACCGACGTGAAACCCATATCTGAAGTGATAGACCCCCTCGGAAATCTAGTACGATCCCAGGACAAGATCCTCACGGCATTCCATCAATACTACTCAGAAGTTTTTCATAGCCCAGCGCCGACATACTTGATCATTTTCTAGATTCCCTGACGAGCCCCAGAATCACAAAGGCAGACAGGACCGCATTAGATACGGAGATACAATATACCAACATTATTCACGCCCTATACGCACTAGCTTGCAACAAATTCACCGGGGCTAGACGGGTTCCCCCTAGAATACTACACAACCTTCTCCCCCCTGTTGGCACCCCGCTTGGTGACGATGTTTGCTACCGTGTGAGAAAAAGGAGAGTTACCGAGATCCCTCCGGGAATCAATTATCGTGACCTTTCTGAAGCCAAACTGTGACCCGCAACAAATGGCCTCTTACCTCCCCATTATGCTTCTATCCGCTGACTGTAAGATTCTAGCGAAGATATTAGCGGACAGATACACACAAATCCTATGACCCCTGGTTCATCCAGATCAGTGCGGATTCGTTCCTGGCAGTAACACGTCCCAAAATATACGCTGACTATTACGTATCCAGGATCAAGTGGATGACACGTTCCCCAGGGCAGCCTGCCTTATCCTAGACCTCAAGAAGAACTTCGATACCCTCACATGGCAATATCTATTTTCGGTCCTACGACGAGCAGGACTCGGTCCCATCCTTTTAGCGTATACACAACTTCTATATACCAAACTCACCTCGGGTATTCGCATAGGGCGATACATATCGCCAGAATTCGTGGTCCAAAGAGGCACGAGGCAGGGCTGCCCGCTCTTGCCTCTCCTCTTTCGCCCTTGCTGTAGCACCCCTAGCTATTCGGCTGCGACGAGAGGGAGAACACACTGGGGCATCCCCCTAGAAGATACCATACACAATGTCTCCATGTACGCAGACGATCTTCGGCTATATATTTGAGACATTACCGAGGACTACGCTGCCAGAATTTATAGAAGCCTCTGGGCTAAGAGTAAACTGGGACAAATCCACAGTTTACCCACTACATCCGAACCCCCCCCCCCCTGAGATATCTGGCTGGGCGACCAGAAAGTGACTTGGAGTGCGGAGGACCCCTGATACCTCGGGATCTGTCTCTTCCACTCCCCGACCGACATATTTGAAGGTAATCACAGCAAAGCACTGGCCAGCATCAGATCAGCGGTCCGATTCTGGAAGAACCTCCCGTTAGCCCTGATCGGCCGTGTGGCTATAGCCAAAATGATAATAGTCCTGCGGTTGCTATACCACCACAAATCTACCGATAATCCCGCCCACAGCATTCTTCCGTGACTTAGACTCTCTCCTCAGTTTGCTAATATGGGGAACAGGCAGACGTAGGATAGCGCTAACGAAGTTATAACTGCCCACCACACAAGGAGGACTGGGCGCTCCATCCTTCGAATCCTATTTCCTGGCAGCACAATTACAGTGGTTATCCTGCTGGACAGGAGGCAGACATATAGATGAAACATACACCGCAACTGGCCAAGTGCCCACCCCAGAACTAAGCTGCCTATTACTACCAGGCACTAAACCGAGACGCACATATCCCATACACTTAGCAGTGGCACGCAAATGCATGCAAAGGATACACCGTTTGTTGCCGGGGAAACCTTTGTACTCTCCTCTGCTGCGGCTGGTCGGCTGGCCCAAACATGAACACTATTACACTCCTAACATTCTTCACATATGGACTTCCTGCGGCCTCACCGAAATGGAGCCCCTATTCGAGGACAGACAGCTCACACCGTTCCAACAGCTTATGGACGACTACGATCTCCCCCCTGGCCAGTTCCTACTACACCGCCAACTCCTTGAAAGCTACCGATTGCGCCACAACATATCGACGGGAGAGCCTGCTACTCCCCCCGGTCATCCACACAATCTTACATATGGGAGTGGGGCGACACTTGACCACATGGCTCTATAAAGCCATTCGGGAACTTACAAACATACCCCTAGAGGCCCTACGAGCCACCTGGGAGAAAGAATTAGGGCACCCACTGCATGAGAAAGAATGGGAGATGGCCCTTGAAAACCCCAAGAAGGTGTCTAGAAACGCACGTTTAAAAAATTTACAATTCTATATCCTACACAGGGCATACCTAACACCAGCACGCCTCCAAAGATTTTACCCCGACACCCAGTTCCTTTGTCCTTGATGCCACTCACAGGCAGCAGATTTTCATCCCATTTGCTGCCCCACACTGCAACCATATTGGCACAATGTTCACAAATCACTCGGAGATCTCACAGTGCTAACACATCTGAAAACGTTGGAAGCCTTTGCGCTAGGTATTTTCCGGAAACGGAAGCAACCCAAAGTGCCAACCCGATTTGTCTCCCTGGCAATTTTGTTGGCTAAAAGGAGTATAGCCATGCACTGGAGATCCCCCACAAGCCCACCGGTCGCGGCATGGGCGGGAGCGGTACACAAGTGGGCAACGGCAGAGGAGGAAACACTAAGAGAACAAGAGGTGAAGGGGACACGTAAATACCCCATTTCTATGACGTGGGCCCTACTACTGAACCAATTCAAACAGACACTTACTCACGACGACCCAGATGGCTACCCCCACACCTCGACGGACCCACAGTCACAAGCCCAGATCGCAAACATGCGCACTAGATCTCCTCCTGCAGCACACACGTAATGTCGCTTGCTATTCTCACCACGCATCACACGAAACTCGAAGGCCAGACTTTGGAGCAGGAACAACCACATTTCCCCCCCACCCCCAGTAACACACATAAATACCAACTAGCAAGACACACATAGCCCTGATACCCCATTTAACATCTGTTCCTAGGATCCCATGAACGTTCCCCCAGTTTCGCATTCCAGTTCTATATTTGAAATCATTTAATGCTAGACCTTAATAATGACAGGATACATGTCCATCTTTTGTATGATTAGCAATGTATAATGCTATAAAATGCAAAGAATGCAAGCACACCAAATGTACCCTAACGCACCATGTTTTTGTAAACTACAAATGGCAATAAAAAACATGTTAAAAAAAAAAATGATGGTGTCAGGGAGCCCCTTAAAAAGGACTATCATGGAAACATCAGACACTGAGATTCAGCATTAAGTCAGATGTGTTTCAGTTATCGACGACTCCATAAACCTCCCCAAACTGGCCAATAAAGTTTCCCACCCGAGGTAAATTACCACCAGAATATGATTTAGGTTTACATCATGAGCATTTAGAGACACCAGTCACTCCATGTGCCATTATCTCTGAGCAGCCTATCCACGCCCTTCATAACAGAATTTAGTTCCCTCAAGGTCAAAGCAAAAAAAAGCAAGGGAGAAAGAAGGCTGTCCTATCGACTTTATCTTTGCAGACTACGACCTTCATTAGAAGTTACCTGGAAAATGACTCTGAGTTTCGCCACCCCAGGAGTTACCAATTCTAAGGGTATTTGTAACTCAGAGACTGCAAAGATCTGATCCATTACAAGTTTGTCCCAGAGGTCCTCTTAAAAATTAGAAATTATGTTTATGCTTGATCTGATTCTTTGAGACTTGATTGTATAAAAGACTCTACATACCGAAGTGTACTTGCATCTAGATTCAAGGTATGGTTGGGTTTTGTGTCTCGCTATTGTTGCTCACAAAGCATTGAAATGCTCATAAAACATTGAAAAGCCTCAATAAAGATATTTGATTAAAAAAAAGGAAATACCAGGGGATCTGTAATTCTGGGCCTGATTCAACATTATATAATGTGTCACTATCACACTGCTGAGCTCAATGTGCAAAAATAAGAAGTCGATACTGTGAGCATAATTAACAAAGTATACACTTGCCTGATTTATTAGGGGAATAAAGTGCAATGTGCCATCTAGAACTATCTCACAAATTTTCTTCTGCATACCTGCCTAATACTGCCCTCTGCTAGGGGTCGAATCAGTGTGCAGAGATGAACAGGGTAAACACACATTCCGTTCTTAGTTTTAAACGTTCTGAAATTGCATGCAATTGCTTAGCACTTAAATGCATTTTGTGCATTGTGTTGACTAATAATAATAATAATAGTTCTTTAATATTTAGCAACTAAACCATTGCAAATAACATACACAGTAAAAGGAAAAGACCGGTTAAAATTCAAAGTGCATATTACAAAGCGCTATAAAATTCATGATATAAACATTTAAAACTGTTGAGAAATACAGGCTATTCAGATTCGGGTTCAGAGAATCTTGCTATACTGTTCCTGGTAATACCCTAGCTATTACATAGGTGGCCCAGTGTGCAAGGCAAATGATGTAATTAAAATCTGCCTTTGTTCCCGATGAGGTGCTGTGGCCTTTAGTTGCGAGAACTGTTTTAACATTTTCACACATTTAGCACATCTCCCTAGCACTCCGGGTGATCTGCTGGTATAACAAGTAGAGGATGCCTGTGCACTTGTACGAACTCCCTCGCCAACAAAAACCGGTTTGAGCAAGAGTCTCCTTTGCTGGTCTAAAACGGGGCAGCAACACAGCAATTGAACCCTTGATTCTTTTTTTTTTCTGGCAGAACCTGCACGCACTATTGGCACCCTGGCCTGCCCAACGTGGATCAAAATCCCTTATTTGTAGAGTTTGTAATCTCATATAGAGGATTGGGACCCGTGTTACGGCGTTAATGGGGTCCATGAGATAAGATTGTGGTTTCCCCACATGTTAGAAGTCCTTTAGAGGCTGCACCATCACAGAGCTATTACAAAAAGGCAAAGGTGCACCACACAATTGTAAAGCTACAATGTTAATAAACACAGACGTAGGTTTTCTTAGTCGTGATTTTTCTTTTATTCCAATATAAAGTGTACAGGCAAAACACAGTTGTTCACAGCCGACGCGTTTCGTCCTCAAGGGACTTCTTCAGGCCATCACAGAGCTGTCAACCGCAGTTGGATCCTGTTCGCAGGAGGCTACTTTCCTTTGTGTATTAATTATTGTCTTCCATACAGAGTATGGATGGGACCGTCCCCAAAAGGCAGATACTTTAATCTTGAGTGTCAGAATCACAACTTTTAATTGGTTAGACCAAGGATTCCCGGGGCTTTCATAGATGGTTTAAAGAAGGATTTTTATGGAGTTTTTAGGAGCCATCCTGCACTTGATGGAATACTTTAGCATGGATGCTTTACTCAATAGATTGAGTTAATAGCCCAAACTCTAGTCTTAATCTGAAGCATAGAGCATAACACAGTTGCTTATTTCTTTTATGCTCTACTGTGGCATAGCTCCAGGGTGGCGTCCAGAGGCCAGAGTAGGCATAATGACCATACTGTAGGGCTGGAGTTAAAGTTGCCTTCATTACTGTTAAAATAGGGGTCCTAGAGGCGCTGCTTAGTAAATAATTTAGTTGACCTATCCCGTATGTGAAAACTGCTGCCTTCGTTTTAAGATCATTTATTTTGGGCTGCGGCTGAGTCGCTTTCGCTAAACCACAAGCCTACATACTTATAATGCCTAGCTGTAGTGATGGTCTTGCTGCCTCGGCACAATGTCAACGTCTTCTTACGCTGATAACTTCCAAATATCAAGACTTTAGTTTTGGCCTGGTTCACCAGTAGATGGTTAGCCATTTTAAATCTGCTCAAGGCGTCCAGAGGTGATGCCCCGAAACCGGTCTCAGGATTCTTGTTTCCAGTCCAGGGAGGCCCTGGTCTGGCAGTTCGGGCTGGACTGTTCCCATCAGAAACAGGGTCAAGACTGATTTGCATATGGCTGGGTCTGAACTGGAATGGCATATGGAGCAAAAAAATGGATTTAGGCCCAAATCTCTGTACTGGGGTGAATGTTTGACATTGTGCAGTATTCTGTCCATCAATTGTTTTTTTTGTTTGTCACCCCGAGTGGGACTGGTATGCCCAGACGTGGGTCCCGCGCTCTCCACGCCACTGGAGTCAAGCTAGCCTGGCTGATAAGGCATGATGCCCCGAAACCAGTCCCAGGATGCTTGTTTCCAGTCCAGGAAGGACCTTCCCTGGCATTTCGGGCAGGACTGTTCCCATGAGGAACACAGTCAAGACTGATTTGCATATGGCCGGGTCTGAAATGGAATGGCATTGGGAGCAAAACAAATAAAACTATGGATTTAGGCCCAGATCTCTGTACTGGGGTAAATGTTTGACATTGTGAAGCATTCTGTCCATCAATTGTTCTTTTTGGAATAGTCTATAAAGCAGCACAAGAGAGGTAAACTATTCTTCTCAAGGGCACAATGCCTGAGGACTGATAGTTCTTGGATGTTGTCTATAGTAGATGCCCTGGCCCTGAAGCCTAATTGGAAAAATGGCAAGATGATGTCCTCTGATACCCAGGCTTCAAGATGTTCTAATAGAGTTTGGACATAAACTTTTGCCTCAATAATCTAGTAAGGTGACCAATCTGTAATTTGCAGCTAGTGTCCAATCTCAATTTTTAAATGTGGACAGGGTTAGAAAAATCATAAAAATTTTACCAGACCTGCAAGCCTCTTAACTTACATACACTACTCATCCTAATTGTAATGTACTTGACCCAAAGTGACGCAAATGTGACAAGATAAAAGGATTTAAAGGCGTCTTTATTTCTCATTCAATTTGTGAGCAAGCAGAACACCTGTTTTCAGCTCGCCAGAACGGGCAAGTAGGCCCTTGAAATAGCTCGTCCTGATTAAATCTGGCTTGCTATTGCGAGCAGACAAGTAGGTTTTTCAAATCCTGATGGAGCATAAAATGGATCCTCTCCAAACCTCAGGGTTTACTGCATTTTGAAAGGAATAATTATAAAGCACAGGCAGCACCCTGTCCCAACTTGTGTGGGCTTCCTTTAATAGGCCAGCTGGAAGGCCGTTTGGGCCTAGGGCTCTGTCTGACTTCAGCTGTTTAAGTATTTTTGCACCTCCTAGAACCTTGTCAGACTTTCCAAGTCTGATTGGCTCTCCTCCGCCAGTGACCCTGCTCATGAGTAAGATCATCTTGATGATGCGATCTAGGTTCACTAGCTCCTGGATTTGTAGCAAGAATTGGTTTTTCGAACTGTGGTTTCAGACGGACTGGCTCCTGGTGTAATATTTAACTGATCCACATACAGCTCGGCGATATGGCTCTATCTTAATGGGGCACGACTGCGGAATTACCGGCGACCCGCCCGCAAGAACAAAAAGCACCGACTTCGACCAATTGAATGAAAACCCAGAGTACCTACCAAAAATGGCAAGCACATCTAGGAAACAAATCAAAGACGCCCTTGGATTGGTAAGATAGAGCAATATATCATCGGCGTACAACAAAATTGTATCCTCCCAGTCCGATGTCCACCGCAAGCCCCGTATCGATCGATCCCACCTGACCCACGCCACGAGCGGCTCCAACGCCAACGCGAAAAGTAGCGGGGACAGCGGGCATCAGTGTCTCGTGCCCCTCTCCAGTGAAAAATCGTTTGATCTACAGTTATTACCTACCACTCTGGCCAGGGGATTAGCGTATAATAGCCGCACCCACCCAATAAACTCTCCTCCAAAACCCAGCTTCGCCAGTACTGCATACAGATAGTTCCATTCAACCCGGTCAAACGCCATAGTGGCGTCCAAATACACTAGGAGTGCCAGCTCTTGTATCATCGAGGTACCTCCAAGAATCCCATGCAGCCTCCGCAGGTTCAGAGCCGTATTACGGCGCGGCATAAAGCCGGACTGATCGGGGTGTATGAGGGTTGTGACCACCTTGACCAATCTGGTAGCCAGCAGTTTTGCTAAGATTTTGTGCTCTGCATTAAGAAGCAAAATTGGCCTATAAGAGGAGCATTGCATCCTGGGCCTACCTGTTTTATGGATAACCACTATATTTGCCACATGCTGGTCGTAAGGGAGCTGGCCCTTCTCTTTACTCTCCAGGAACATGGCACAGAGATACAGGGCAAGCTTCTGAGTATTCAACTTATATAACTCTATCGGTATTCCGTTAGGACCAGTCGCCCTACTGGATTTTTTCCACCTGATTACCGGTGCCACTTCATCATCCTAGAAGCGGGAGTCTAAATAATCCTTATCCTCTTCAGATAACCCTGGCATGACAATATCTTTGATCATTTCACTGTTCTCAGCCTCTGTAAATCCTCTACCGGCGGTATATACACCCTTGTAATACGCAAAAAATGTGTCAGCCACCGCTTGTGGGTCCGTAACTATGTCTAAGTCAGTCCCCTCTATCTCAGGTACCAACCTTGACGCCCATTCCTCGTGTTCAAGCCACGCAATCAATTTACCGGCTTTGTCTCCATGTTCATATATTCTGCTCTGTATGGCATCATTTTGAGCTATCGCTCTATCTCTAGCTAAGCCTTTATATTCATCCTGACGTAGCTTCAAATGGTGGATATCCTCCGGTGCTGATGTTCTAGCCATCCTCTCCTCTAATCTCACCACTTCTGCCTCCATCTTAGTCACCTCAGCCTGCCGTTTCCTCTTCTGCCCCGCTACCAAGGATAAGACCTCTCCTCTTGCTACTACTTTGTACGCTTTCCAAAGGGTCTGTGCTGATTCAACGGTACCCACATTTTCCCGAAAATAGCGATCTGACATCTGAATAACCTCCTTTTTAGTGGCCGGATCTTTTAGTTGCCATGCACGAACAGGGGCCACTCTGCCAACCGCCATCTGTCCAAAAGCGAGCTGTAACCACAGCGGAGTTTGATCGGATATACCTCTACCTAGATACCGTACCTCCTGAACAGTGGCTGCCATAGCCGCCGGCAGCAATATATAGTCCAGTCTGGACAAACTCTTATTGCCGCTGATATGTGGGTAAAATGCGCCTGTGTCGGGTTACGTACTCGCCAACTATCTACCAGTTTCAAAGTCTCTAGGAAGTTCGAAAGCCATCTTTGCGATGGTTGAAGTACTCGCGGCGGATTCCTATCGGCCTCTCCGTCTAGCACCGTATTGAAATCACCCCAATACCAAAAGGCCCAGGGGCAAGGTAAGAAACACAGTACTCGGGTCTCGAAAGGTATCGGACTGTAGACCAGGCGGTACATATATTGACAAAAAGGTGACCGTCCTTCCCCAGATTTGTCCCGACACACCAACATACCGACCCCTCTGATCCAGCCATTTTGACTGTATTGCCATAGGAAAGGAATTCTTAACCAAAACTCCAACCCCTCTGGAGCCAGTTGTAAATCCGGCATGCGCCAACTTATGGCCCCCTTTATGGAGGGCCATGCAGCGGTTACCCACAAGGTGTGTCTCTCGCAATAGTGCCACATCTGGGGCGTGCCTTCTAATGAGCTGATTAAACATCCCTCGCTTAATCCTGTCCCCCAGACCATTCACGTTCCAGATTAGCACCTTCATCCCCGATCCCTGACTATGTGCATCATCGGACCCACACAACAAACCTCTGATCACCTCATTCTCACCTGATGCAAAAAGAAAAAAGAAAATAAAAACACCATAAAACCACTCCTCCATCTCCAAACAAAAGGGAAAAAGGAAAAAGAAAACAACAACTGTGCAACAACTTTCCCGTCCCTCCTCCCCCCCCACCCTGCACCTCTGCTCGCAGCTTCCGCCAACCCCCAACTTGCAGTGTGCCTGTCGCCCCATATTCTAACTAATCAACTATCTAAAAGTATATCTGAGGAGGATGTCAGAACCGCGTATCCCCGCCCACAGGATGTCATATCTTGCGCCTATTATAACTCACAATCTCAAGGAGTATACCCATAGAAATGTCTTGTACGTGGTCCCCCTCCCCACAAGCCCATACATCACAAGCCACGGCAGAACTCATCATTCCTGTTCCTGGGAGCCATCTCCATCCTCGCCGCTGCCCCCGGAGGGGAAGTCTCTCCAACCAGTCTGAAGCTATTTCCGGATTGTCGAAGAACCAAACCTTTCCTTCATCCTCAACTCGTAACTTGGCAGGAAACATCATGGCGTATTTCAAGCCTCTCTCTCTGAGTCGCTTCTTAACACCGAAGAAACTTTGCCGCTGCCTCTGGACTGTCTGAGTAAAGTCTGGAAAGAAGGTGAGGGTGGCATTCTCGTATTTCGGGGGCCCCCCGATCTGGAGGCCTGCAGGATAGCATGTCTGTCCCTAAAGTTGAGCACCCTCGGAATCATTGGATGAGGTGGGGCCCCTGGCCTCGGTCTTCCTCCCGGGACTCTGTGCGCCCGCTCTATCGTGAAGAAATTCCCCAACCCTTTTGGTTTCAGATGATTGAGGATAATGTCTTCCACAAAGAGGTCAGGGGTCCAACCCTTGGCTTTCTCCGGAACGCAAATTATGCGTACATTGTTCCTTTGGGCCCTTCCTTCGTATTCATCCAGCTTGAGGCTTGCTAAGTCACTAGAGGCTTGAAGATTTCAAACCTGCTGCAGCTGCGATACGTCATCTGTCAGACTTGCAGTTTTGATATCTAACGACTTCACTTTCTCACTTGTTTTGGTGAGATCAGCTCGGATTTGGTTGACCTCTATGGTCACAGTGTCTAACTTGTGGTCCAGTGACTCCATCTTCTGCCCAAGAGAAGTCTTAACCCCATCTAAGGCGGCCATCACATCTTGCAGTGTGGGTTCCGATGCAGGGCCTGCGGACTCTCCACTCCCGTCTTGTATCCTTCCCGACCCAGGAGGCGAGCCCCTGGGCTGCGTATACCGGTCCAACTTATTGGTTTGGACGTAGCGAGACCCCTTAGTTGACCTGGACTGCTGTTTCTCACCCTCAGGTTTAGTCACCATCTTGATTCTCGGACAGCTCTGAGCCTACTGCCACTTTGACCACGCCAATAGTCCACCAGACAACAAGTATGCCCAGGCCTCCGCCGATCCAGTCTGTCTGGTCTAACCCCTGTATAGACTCCAGGCCATCCGCACCCGTCTCAGGCGTACATAAATGGGATACATTAAACTTTTGAGCCTTCCCTCCGATTACCCACAAATGGCCCAAAAACTTTGCAATCGCACAAACAATTAAGGGTCTTGCACCAAATTTAAAAATGCGTAAAGCTACACCCTTTTCTCTGGTTCCCAGCTGTTTACAGATAGGTGTTAACCATTTTCTTCTAGGGACAGAGTAAGCTTGGCAACCAAAGAGATCGTGGCCAATAGATTCAGTTGGAGAAAAGCAACAGGGACAGCCCTTGTTCTGAACTACATTGCATAACCATGACTTTGTAAATGAGTTCAATGGGAGTGAACCATGCCTAAATTGGATGTAAAGCTTTCTGTCAGTGCTGGATAAGGTCGAGATAACCTTCCAAGGAACACAACAGTTTAAAATCTATAAATTCCTCCTTTATTCTGTCCAGATTACTGACTCTAATTTTGTTCTGGGCTACCCAATCCCAGTACATGGCTTTTAGTTGCTTTTTGTGGGCAGTCCTGTACAATGAATGCTACCCCACTGACCCTTTACCCCAATACTATCAAGTAGGTTTTTAATGTTCCTAATCCAACCTATCTTCTTAAATGTATCTAGGGTACAAATATCGTCAAAAGCTAAAACATACGAGGACAGTTCAGGGGTTGAAACTAATCTCTGCCAGAAGAGAAGCGGGCAGAGTTTTTCTAGATCTTGAACAGATTTAAAGCCAATACCCAGTTTAAGAGGATGAAGTGGTGTGCTTGAAGGAAGTGACACTAGGTTCCTAAGGAATTTGTTCTCTGTCACTGATAAATCATTCACTTTTTCAAAGCCCCACAACTCAGCCCCATAAGGGGCGCAGCTTACGGTCTTGCTTTTGTAGATCTCAAAGACTGATGCAACTGGTTTAGTGTGCGTGCAGCAATATTCCTTCCTTAGGGCCCCAGCTATCTGCTTGAACTTTTGGTTTGCCTTAATTAGATGTTACTTCCAGGACATGTCTTCTGACAATTTATGGACCAAATATTCAAATCTACTCACCCTCTCTAAGGGAATATTATTTAGAGTTAGACGTCCTTTGAATGATTTAGGTGGGCTCAGCATCATAAGCTTTTATTTTAGTTGTGTTTATTTCTAGGCCTCTGTCATCGCAGAACTGTGAGAAGTTGGCATGATGTATGATGTCTCCAATTCTGGGGGCACCTTGTATCAGTCCAAACAATCCCTTATGGTGGTGGTTGTAAGTCAACCTTAAAAGATAAGCTATCCTAATGGATTGTTTGGACTGATACAAGGTGCCCTCAGAATTGGAGACATCATACATCAGGCCAACTTCTCACATTGGTGTGCAGCGGTTGGGATTTGAGCTTGCTGTTGTTTTACCATTGCAATCTTTTTATCAAATTGAAAGATCACATTAAGTACCATAGGTACATATAAACAAAGCTTAGCATATTTAAGTTCTACTGAACTTAGTAGTTGTAGATAAAAGGGCTTAGCACACCCTGCCTACAACTCACTAGCAAGGTACAGTAGGAAAACACTTAGTGTAGGTAAGTGCATCACTTACACCTCACTAGAGTCATGTCTGGCAGGTGAGCAAATCATTGCTATACCTGTGGTAGGTGACCTTGTCCAGGCACCTTCCAGCTATGACAAACTCAGCCATAGAGACTTGAGTGCCTTGTGCACTGCAAGGAGGCTGAAAAAGGGTCACAACCCTACCATCCCTATCCTGATAGCCATCCTGGAGAAGGATGATCTTGAGAAAGCTAGTGTAGTTCCCTCAGGGTCAGGAGAAGGAGTGATCCCTCCAGATAATGAGAACACCACCCCAGAAGATGAGGAGGAAGACCCAGAGTCAGATGATAATGATTTAGAAAATCATCAAGGGGATAACCAGGTACCAGTTGGGAGGCTTAGCCAAGTCAACTTGGTCCTACATGGGAATGGAGAAGGGAATCACTTTCCCAGACCCAATAGCAGAATTCTCCCAGGCAATAGAAGGGAGAGATCTCCTTCCAGGGATTCTCACATTTCTAGTGCCTCAAGAGAATCTCAGAGGGGAATGACTTCCCCCTAGAGAAAAGAGCATAAGGCCAGGATGAGAGCTGTTAGACTCCAGATAGAGAGGGAGGAAGTAGCTCTGGCCCAAGCTAAACTTGCTTTAGCAAGGGAACAAAAATTGTGTGGGGAGACACCCACTGGTGGCAACCTTATCCCTAAGGATAAAGACAGGCCCTATGAACTTAGAAACCTGAGTAAGATTGTGCCCCCCTACAGAGATGGGGATGATATCCACAAATGGATAACTGCCCTGGAGAGGGCCTGCATGGTACAGCAGGTCCCTCAAGATCAGTGGGCAGCAATCTTGTGGCTCTCCTTTTCTGAGAAAGGGAGAGATAAGCTCCTCACTGTTAGACCTGAGGATACTAAAAACTACTCTGTCCTGAAGAGTGCTCTCATTGAAGGGTTTGGCATAACCACTGAGCAATACAGGTTGTTGTTCAGAGACACCCAAAAAGCACAGACTCAGGACTGGACTGATTTTGTTGATTGTGCCACTAAGGCTCTGGAGGGTTGGTTGCAGGGAAGTAAAGTCTCAGACTATACAGGATTGTACAATCTTATAATGAGAGAACAGATCCTTAATAACTGTCAGAACCAGCAATTGCATCAACACCTTATTGACTCAGATCTTACCTCTCCCCAAGAATTGGGTAAGAAGGCAGACAAATGGGTCAGAACAAGGGTTAAGCAGAAACCCCAGAACCAAGGAGGTGATCAAAAGAAGGCAGACCAGAAGGGAGGAGATAAGAAAGAAAAAGACCAGAAGTCTTCTACAGGCCCACAAAATAATTCTAATAAGGAGGGTGGTTCCCAAAATGGAAACAAGAAAAAGAAGAATGATGGCCCAAAGAAACCTTGGTGCAATACTTGTAAGTCCACTTCTCACTGGGGAAGTGAATGCACTAAGAAAAATCCAGTACCTACCACTGTAGTCCCTAAGACACCTGTACCCCCTAGTACAGTTAACAGTGGTAGTGCACAACCCAATGGGATAGTAGGGTTAACCCTGGGAGCTGAGGTGGAGTCTGGCTTAGTCAGAATCCCTACTCAGGCAATTCTGATCTGTGATGGGGACATAGCTATGTCCACTACTATAAGTCCTAATACTTTGGGCAAGTACAGGCAGACGCCTTTAATCAATGAGAAACTGGCTCAGGCCTACAGGGACACATGTGCCAGTGTCACTATGGTGACACCCAACTTTGTGGACCCTGAACAGATGATACTAGGTGAGAACGGCCTAGTGACCAATGCTAGCAATGCCACTACTACACATAGTGTGGCTGTTGTTAAATTCTCCTGGGGAGGGGTAACTGGCCTCAAGAAAGTTGTTGTTAGTGCAGACCTCCCAGTTGACTGTCTGTTGGGCAATGACCTAGAGGATTCCTTATGGTCAGAAGTGGAGTACAGGACTCATGCAGAAATGCTAGGGATTTCAGCACATGTTCTTGCTGTAACCAGGTCACAGGCCAAGAAGTGCCTACCTGAACCTGTGGTGGATCTTGAAACAATAGACCAACCACAACCCAAGAGAAAGAGCAAGAGGGTCAAGGCAGTGCCTTCCCACTTGCCCCAGGTTGAGGATCAGACCTCACAGGAGGATGATTCTGAGATCCAAGAGGAGACTGTCCCAGAAGAGCTTGAACCTGATCAAGTTGAGTTTCTTGGGGCAGGGGGACCCTCAAGGGTAGATCTGGGGCAGGCTCAATTCCCTTCTCTTGAACCCCTCAGACAGCAAGCTGCTGCTGAGGCTGCTGGGAATGCTCAAGGTACCCATAGAGTGTATTGGGATGACGGGCTCCTTTATTCAGAGGCTAGAGACCCCAAGCCTGGTGCAACCAGGAGGTTGGTTATACCTCTGCAATTTAGGGGCTTCCTTCTTACCTTGGCCCATGAAATTCCCCTTGCAGGACACTTAGGCCAGAACAAGACTTGGGAAAGACTTGTCCCACACTTTCACTGGCCTCACATGTCAGAGAATACCAAGGAGTTTTGTCGCTCCTGTGACACCTGCCAAGCCAGTGGCAAATCAGGTGGCACCACAAAGGCCCCCCTTATACCTCTACCTGTGGTGGGGGTGCCCTTTGAGAGAGTTGGGATAGACATTGTTGGACCAATGGATCCCCAAACAGCATCTGGGCACAGATTTATCCTGGTGGTAGTGGATCATGCCACCAGGTACCCAGAGGTAATTCCCCTGAGGACCACAGCAGCTCCTGTTGTGGCAAGAGCCTTACTTGGAGTTTTCTCCAGAGTGGGCTTTCCAAAGGAGGTACTTTCAGACAGAGGTTCCAACTTCATGTCTGGGTACTTAAAAGCAATGTGGAAGGAGTATGGAGTGAACTACAAGTTCACCACACCCTATCACCCACAGTGCAATGGGCTTGTGGAGAGATTCAACAAGACCCTAAAGGGAATGATAAAAGGATTACCTGAAAAGCTCAGGCGTAGATCGGATATCCTTTTACCCTGCTTACTCTTTGCTTACAGAGAGGTCCCACAGAAGTGGGTTGGCTACAGTCCTTTTGAACTTTTGTTTGGCCACCCTGTGAGGGGTCCATTGTGTCTTGTGAAGGAAGGATGGGAGTTACCTCTCAAAAAGCCTAAACTTGATATTGTGGACTATGTACTTGGTCTCCGCTCCAGGATGGCTGAATACATGGAGAAAGCAACCAAAAACCTGGAGGCCAGCCAAGAATTACAGAAAGCTCGGCATGACCAAAAGGCTGTTCTGACTGAGTACCAGCCAGGACAGAAGGTGTTAGAGCCAGTGGCCCCAGCAGCTCTCCAAGACAAATGGTCTGGACCCCACATCATACTTGAGAAAAAGGGAGAGGTCACCTACTTGGTGGACCGTGGCACCCCTAGGAGCCCCCACAGGGGGCTCCATGTAAACAGATTGAAACCATATGTGGAGAGGGCAGACATGGGTTTACTCATGGCTACATATGGGGAACAGGAGGAAGAGAGTGACCCTCTCCCAGACTTGTTATCCCAAAACCCTGATGATGGCTCAGTAGATGGAGTAGTCTTGGCAGGCAGCCTCTCTGACCAGCAACAGATGGACTGCAGACAGGTGTTGCAGGCCCATAGACATATGTTTTCTCTTACACCCAGTCAAACTAACTGGTGCACCCATGAGGTGGACACTGGTGACAGTCTGCCTGTGAAGAATAAAATCTACAGGCAACCTGACCATGTCAGGGATTGTATAAAGGCTGAGGTGCAGAAAATGCTTGAACTTGGAGTGATTGAGCCATCAGAGAGCCCCTGGGCAGCCCAGTAGTCCTGTGCCAAAACCTCATACCAAAGATGGAAAGAGAGAAATGAGATTTTGTGTGGACTATAGAGGTCTCAATGCTGTCACTAGGACAGATGCTCATCCCATTCCAAGGGCAGATGAGCTCATTGATAAATTGGCTTCTGCCAAATATCTGAGCACATTTGATCTGACAGCTGGCCATTGGCAAATCAGGTTAGCTGAGGAGTCTAATGCCAAAACAGCATTCTCTACCCCCAGTGGACATTATCAGTTTGTGGTGATGCCCTTTGGTTTGAAGAATGCACCTGCCACCTTCCAAATGTTGGTGAATCAAGTCCTTGCTGGGTTGGATGACTTTTGTGCAGCAGATCTAGATGATATTGCTGTCTTTAGCTCTACCTGGGAGGATCACCTGATCCACCTGAAGAAGATTCTGAAGGCCCTGCAGAAGGCAGGCCTGACTATCAAGACTATCAAGGCTACCAAGTGCCAGATAGGGCAGAGCAAGGTTGTGTACTTGGGCCACCTAGTAGGTGGGGGTCAAGTTCAACCATTGGAGAGTAAGATTCAGGCCATCCAGGACTGGGCTCCTCCAACTACCCAGACACAAGTCAGAGCCTTCTTGGGCCTGACTGGGTATTACAGGAAATTTGTAAAGAACTATGGATCCATTGTGACACCATTAAATGATCTGGCATCCAAGAAGATGCCCAAAAAGGTTCAGTGGACAGTTAGCTGTCAAAGGGCATTTGATGACCTGAAGAAGGCCATGTGCTCTGCACCAATCCTTAAGAGTCCTGACTACTCCAAACAGTTCATTGTTCAAACAGATGCTTCTGAGTTGGGGGTGGGAGCTGTGCTTTCACAACTTAATGTAGATGGTCAAGACCAGCCCATTGCTTTCATTAGAAGAAGGCTGACCCCTAGAGAGAAACGTTGGTCAGCCATTGGAGGGAGGCCTTTGCTGTGGTTTGGGCCCTGAAGAAGTTGAGGCCATACTTGTTTGGTACTCACTTCCTAATTCAGACAGACCATAAGCCCCTCTTGTGGCTCAATCAGATGAAGGGTGAAAACCCCAAACTACTCAGGTGGTCCATTTCCCTACAGGGGATGGACTTTACAGTGGAGCACAGACCAGGGACTGACCATGGTAATGCAGATGGTCTCTCCAGGTACTTCCACTTAGAACATGAAGACTTATCTGGTCACGGTTAAGTTTAATGTCCCTGCGTTTGGGGGGGGGGGGGGTTGTGTAGGAGAGTAGGGTCTGCTTTCCTATGGTCACCCCAATTTTTGCTATTTGATTCACTGGTTTTCGACTTAATGTGGCTGTGGGCCTGCTAATCAGACCCACAGCCTGCTGTTCTCTCTCTAAATTCACAGACATGTACTATAGGTACATAACCAATTTGGTTCTGGACACCTTATCAGCCCCTGTACAGTGCACTATAGGTGCCCAGGGCATAGATGCATCCAAGGCCACCAGGGGCTGCAGCATATCTTTTGCCACCCCTGGCTGGTCACTTAAATCGACACAACTGGCTGATCCCTCAGCTGGAGCAAGGTGGTGTACTCACCCCTTGCTTAGATATAGTATACCTATGTCTAAACCTATATCTGAACACATATGCACCTATAAGTCACTCCTATGGCAGGCCTTTACAATCCTGGAGGCAGAGTGCTTGGTTTTATGTGAGATGGTGCTCTAGCATGAGCTGAGCCTGTCTGCAGTGTTCGGAACCATTTCCTTACTGCTGTTCCAGTGATACTGAGAGTATCACTTAAGAGTATGCACTTAAGAGTATATGGTATATATACTCTTAAGTGCATTATAATCCTCGCGGTTAATGCTAACTTTGGTTTGGCTTTATCAAAACATGTCGTGTTTGGTGTCATACACTTTGGAATACTACCCCCTCGCCAGTTCTGGCGACGGGGGTAGCATTCCACCCTTCTAGAGGGAGAAGACATGTTACTTTACTTAAAACGCGGTTAATCCTAACCAGAGCCTCATCATCACAAAATGGATGCTGCTGTCCCGACACAAGTCTGACCTCCTGCTGCTGACCGAAACTTGGAAGAGGAGGCCTGGACAAAGGGTTTCCTGTCACAGGGAGGTGTTACACCACCCCAGACAGGAGATAGTGGATTGGAGCAGGGAGGGTTGAAAGAAACTAGACACTGCCTGGGGCACACAAGGTGTCCCATGCAAAATCCAGTCAAACCGGTTCTGGGGCACTCCAGCCCTAGCTCTGGCGCAAAACTGGACAAAGGGAAAGGGGTGTAACCACCCCCTTCCTGGGTCCCACCCATAGGAGGGACCTAGCAGGTAATCCAGCCCCTTGATTTGGAATAAAGGTAGGAGCTGTGCTGATGCACATCAGATTATCCTGACTGAAACTTATGAAACGAAACTCTGGACCCTTCGACATCCCACTCGACGTGGAAGACTGAAGAATCTCCCTTGTGGTCAAGGAGTGACCACCCTGTGCAAACAGGCACCATCCAGCACCTCACCGTTTGCTTTGTTGCAGTTCCCGCCGGAACTCGAACGACAGAGATCGACAAGACCCAGCGTTCCTGCCTTCCATCAGCCCGATCCACAGTCCCAGCGAATCTGAGACCCGTGGAGGCGACCTGAAGCGTGGGTCCGGCCATCTTGGAAAAACTACGAAGTGCTGACCGTGCAGCTCCCGAGGCTCCCTCGAAGCTGTGCATTGGGGTTTGAGAAGCCCCAGCCCCGAGCAGCTTTTGCACCAAAGCTCACCCCTCCACACTCATCGAGTGCTGCGTGGGGCCCTTTTGCATTTTCCTGCTCGACGGGTTGGTCCGGTCGCTTGCCCGTTGGCTAGTGGCTCCAGTACCAACAAACCTTTGAATTTGCTCTGCTAGTCTGGTTGCTCCAGACTGGCCCTCGCTCCCCTGAAAAGGAGCACCCGCTCTGACCTTGCTGGTCCGAGTAAGAAGCGATCTTCGAATCCTGCGTGGGTTGCATTTGCCAAGGCCTGTTAACTCCGATTCGGAAGCCGACAGCGAGAGCCTTCGTGGGACAGCTCGTGATTCACTCCAGGACATCCTCGGTGCCCCAGAGTCCACGTGGCAGCGGAGACAAGCTTCACGACAACCACCTGATTGCGCCCGACATTGCCTGGTTCCTTCCTGGTTCCTTCCTGGTCACTGGCTAGTGACCCAGACTCTGTCCCCTCTGCTTTCAGGTACTCTACATCTTCGATCCACCCTTGGATCCAACCAGACTCTTCTCTTCTGGCCGCTTGCAGCATCTTCATCTCCAGGCTCCATAGATCTACACGACGAGACCCGACACGCTTTTGCACCTGTGCACCCGCTTCCTGTGGGTGAGGTAACTCTTGAACGCCGGTGCTCCTGTAGTGGTTTACACCTCTAGTGTCTAAGTCTAAAATGTTGTCCTCCTAGTCCAATCGGAAGACCCTTAAAACTGTAACTCGATAACTTTTGCGCATCAATGACTTTGCATTGGTGCATGCGTGTGCTTTTAGCGCTGCACCCGAATCACGCGGGCTACTCCCGTCCTAACTGCTGTTAGTCCAGTGTAGTCCCAGCGATTCCCAAGGCCCCAGGCCTTACCACAGTTCGAAAGGTGATACTTTTACCACTTTTTTGATATATGGTTTGAGTGGCCACCGGCCTCATCCATAATTGTGCAACTTTCATATGTTATACTGTGCTTTTGTTTAAACGCTTGTGCTTCTATACTCATAAAGAGTACATGGGATTATTCTAAGAATAAATACATATATTTTTATAATATATAACTTGTGTGGTGTCCTTTCATTTGATATTACAGAATTGCATATGGTAAAACAGCTGGCTTCACATGCCTTCTTGAGTTAAGCCTTTAGGCTACTTAGTCCATGCTACCATTAGGATAGCTTGTCTTTTAAGGTTGACTTACAACCACCACCATAAGGGATTGTTTGGACTGATACAAGGTGCCCCCAGAATTGGAGACATCATACATCAGGCCAACTTCTCACAAGAACGCCTTGAATTGGTTTAATAACATCTAACTGCCCCTAGGTGTTTTATAAACAACGAGGGTGTCATTTGCAAAAAGAAGTGTTGCAATTTTCGCATTCCCTAGTAATGGAGCATCCGCTGAGGCTCTGGCTAGAAGATCAACAACTTGATTGATGTATAAGATGAATTACGTTGGGGCCAAAACACAGCCTTGACTGACCCCCCTGCTGATATTAATGGGATCAGCAACTTGGCCCTGATCACCCCATCGCACCTTCGCATGAAGGCAAACAACTAGTGACAAGATTTCTAGGGGCATCCCGATTTCCTTCAATATCGGTGAGAGCTTTTTACGAAGCACAAGGTCAAATACTGACTTCAAGTATATAAAGGCTACATATAGACACCCGTTTACCAATACCACCACCTTCTAATAAAGGAGGATACATTGATAAACCTGATCGATTGTTCCTGTTCTCTACCGGAATCCTGCTTGTTGAGGAGACCTTATGTTATTCTCAACCATGCAATCCTGACTCCTCACCAGAAGGGTATAGCAAAATACCTTCTAAATACACAGTCTATCAGGCGAATAGGCCTATAGTTAATCAGATCATTCCCGTCTCCTTTTTTGAAGATGGGAATAACTTCCGCTCCCTTTCATGAGTCCGAAATTGGGGCACCCCCCTGCAATGGCATTGGAAAGTTCCAATATGTAAGCTGACCAGTTATCTTTATCATAACAAAATAAGTCTCCTGGGACTCCATCAGGTCCAGGACCTTATGCTGGTACACTGGCCTCAATTGAGGTCACAATTTCCTCCTTAGTAATAAAGAACCCTTGTTGTACTTGAAGATAAATCGGGGGGGGGGGGGGCATCCCTGTGGTAGAGCAGATGGTAGTGGTGTATAGAGCACCAAAGTGCTCTTGCTAAGCCCTAGCTGTGATGTTATTGGCTAGCGGGGCTGATTTTCCAGGTTCCCCCTCCCAACAAGAACCCAGAATTTCCTAAGATCTTTGTGAGAACAAGCCTGCCCAATTTGCCACCACTTCTTCTCGTCCCAGTTCCTCTTGGCCTTGGCTATATCCCGTTTATAGGACCTCCTTAGTTCTCGCACCAAGGACATGTTATAGTTTCAATAGCCTTGGCGAGTTGATGCCTTAATGATCTGCATTCGCATGAGAACCAGGGGTTCTTCTTATTCATTTCCCCTTTCTATATTTTGAGCAGTGGAAATAATCAACAAAATATGTAGCTAGCTGTTCGAAATACTGTGCATGCAGCTCACTAAATCCCTACTTACTTCCTATACCATCTGCGTAAGATTGAATCTTCTCATCCAAACGGGCAACTAATTCTTGCTTGATATTATTAGGTTTGATCTTGTCACCCAGGACCATGGGCCATTTGAGACGTCATTTGTCATTTGTGGGTAGTACCTCTTTTGTAATGATTTTGCTCCTAGGGGCACTAGCTAATTCACCCCAGGGGGATATTAAACCCGAGTTTAATGGACTATGGTCACTGTTGCTACTATTGGCTACAGTCATATCGATTAAAGTTAGCCACATCCTAAGATCCACTAGGATATAGTCAATGCAACTAGCACCAGTTGGGCCAATGAAGGTAAATTCTCCTCCTCTGTCCGAATTTGTTCTCCCATTTGTGGCGCTCAACCTATATTCTAGAGCCAGTGTATTTAGTTGTATAGCTGGTTGTGACCATTTCTTAATTGGAGTCAAATCGAGGGATGAAACAGACCATAGTTTGTCCTCCTCTTTAACATTGTGGATGTCATCCTTGTCTAAGGGCTCAAAAGTCACATTGAAGTCAGCCGCTAAAATCAGGGGATATGCGGGCCGCCTTATTTCAAGAATCTCACCTAAGATTTGCATAGTGGGATATTTACCCCCCTTCCTCTGGTACCTCTAGCGTAGGCATTGTAAATGTCTTCAGTGTGGCCAGTTTTACCTTTCAATCGGATCACTAGAATATCTAAGCTATCGGTAGGTAACTCTCAAATTCTACAATTTAACGCAATACTGATCCAAATTAACATTCCACCCGATGCTAACGGACTTCCGATCGAGCTGTACAAGCTTAAACCGGAAGGCCTTAGCCCATACTTAAAACGCATGTATGAGGAGAGTAGGGAGAGGGCTATTCTACCACGAGATCAACGCATATCCACAATAGTGGCCATCCCGAAAGAAGGGAAACCGAGGGACTCATGTGCCTCTTATAGGCCCATATCTTTATTAAATGCAGAGCCTAAGATCCTGGCTAAGGTCCTCGCTAACAGGCTCAAACCAGTCTTACCCACACTTGTCCACCCAGACCAATCGGGCTTCATGCCCCATCGCATCACGGCGCTCAATCTCCGCTGTCTTGATGGAGTGATGGGGCGCTGTCACACTATCCAAGAGGTTGCGGTTGTGGTGTCACTCGATGCTGCAATGGCATTTGACACGCTTGAATGGCCCTATATGATGGCAGACCTTCAGAAATTTGGCGTCGGCCCTAGCTTCATCGGGTGGGTGCGTCTCCTCTACTCTGAACCTTTGGCCCAGGTCGCAGTTAACAATAAAACCTCTGAGGTGTTTGCTCTGGGAAGAGGGACACGGCAAGGGGTGTCCCCTCTCACCTCTGCTTTTTGCCCTGTCCTTAGAACCACTCGCTGCCTGGATCAGAGAAGACCTCTCCCTGAAGGGGATCCGGTGGGCTGAGGGATGGGAGGACAATATTTCGCTTTATGCAGACGATATCCTTCTCTATCTCACGAGACCTCGAAAGTCCCTCATAGAAGCTTTGGACATATTCACTAATTTCGGGAGGAACTCAGGATATAGTATTAATTGGGGCAAGTCCTTATTGTATGTCCTACATGGACACCCCCTGGTGGTTCCTTGAGGTTGACCGATTAAGTTGACCACGGATGGGTTTCAATACTTGGGGATCTTCATCTCCAAAGAGAAGGCCACTAGGTATGAGAGGAATCTCCTGCCGCCTCTACAGCGGTTTAAAAGGGACTCTGCCTCCTGGCGGAAGCTTCCGCTGTCCCTCTTGGGTAGGTTGGTGCTCTTTAAAATGATGGCGCTGCCATGATTCCTATACGCCCTACAAAACCATCCGAATTTGGTCCCGCAGTCCTACTTTGCGTCCATCGAAGCCACTCAGAGAGAGCTACTATGGTCTGGGACACCCCGTATATCCCTTCAGAAACTGACACTGGGGTGGTTCGACGGGGGCATAGTGCTCCCGGACATCCGAAAGTATTACTGGGATGCACATCTCTCGGCCATCAATCAGGGCACCTATTGCGACGGAAATGACCCGGGATATGGAATGGACCGGTGGCTCCTCCCGGGCGGCAAATTTGAGGCGGCGCTCTACTCTAGGCCAGGCACATACCCACTCACTGGGCCCACGCAGCACACGGTCCAACTATGACACATTGTACAGCATAAACTGGGATGGGCCAACACCCTCACAATGGCTACCCCGCTGTGGGTCTCGGAGAGGTTGGGCACCCTGGGTCGCACCAAAGTGTTCCGCAACTGGGACCTAATTGGAATTTCTCACATCAAAGACTTATGGGGTCCAGATGGTGTGGTGTCCTTTGCCTCACTCCAATGCACTTACGATCTCGCACAGACAGAACACTTCCGCTACCTGCAGGTCAGGCACTCCCTTCAGTCAAACATCCCCTCAGGGACCCTGCCCCCAGAATCCTCCCCCTTGGAGGATAGATTGCTGGATGGCCACCTCCCTGAACACGCCATTTCACTCACATACAAAAAACACATTAACAACTCTCCAGATCCGTTACTAACTCTCAAAGGGAAATGGGAGACTGATGGATTATAAATAGATGAAGAGGAGTGGAGAAGTGCGCTTGCTTCCCCTAAGGAAGTAGCTATATCAGCCAGACTTAGACTGGTCCAGCTAAAAATCCTCCACTGAGTATAAGTCTCTGGAACTAGTCTGCATCGGATGGGTCGTAGTGAGGATGGACTCTGCAGGAGGGGGTGCGGGGAAGTAGGGACCTACTTCCACATACTGTGGGAGTGCCCTGTGCTACAGACTTATTGGAACAGGGTTTGTCGCTGTATGCAAGAGGTGTGGGGGGTGGAGCTGCGACTGGAGGCAAAGCGATGCCTATTGAACATCTGGGAGCCCACGGACATGCCACCTCGAGGGAGGCTTTGGGCGACGCTGGGATTTGCAGTCGCAAAACGAAACATTGCTAGGTTATGGGGGGCAGTGGCGCCTCCGAAGCTTTCCTCCTGGAAGACGGACATTGACTGGTGTATGCTCCAGGAGAAGACAGTGTACGTGGCACGGGTGAGCCCCCAAAAATGGGTAGAGGTGGAACGAATACAGAGGTAAATTATGTAAGCCCCCCCCAAATTACTCCTGTAGGCGAACTGCTCACACTGTGAGCTGACTTTGTGATACACTGCTGTGAATATGCTGATAACAAAAACGTTCTGTATGCTCTGTATTTTCCTATGGTACAAATGTGATTAATGTATTCTATGATTCTGATGACCACCACTTTTTTCTAAGTTGCTAATAAAAAAAGAAATTTAAAAAAACGGAAAAATAAATAAAAAAACATTTCACCCGATGGACGACCCTGTTGAGGTGCAATTGCGGGCAAGTGGAATGTCACATAGCCTGGCATGAACGTTGGCGTTAAACTCCAGGTTTCTTGCAAGATGCATATATCGTGAGAATTGATTAACTTAACCCAGTGGGGGAGGCACAATTTACTTGTAACTTTAGCCACATCCCATGAAACCAATTTGAGCGAGTGATGGCCTGTGGACATTGGGGACTTGGGATAGAGAAGGACATCCTGTGCCTCTTCCTCTTGAGACGGTGTTGGACTAAAGCAAGTGTTTGCTATAGTTTGGGTATGGGCTTCCTCTCCTAAATAAGACTGTATAAAAAGATTGATTGGCTTTAAGCCTGCCATAGAAATTGCTGGTGGTGTTATCTCCCTAGACGATAGTAAACCTTATTTAAAGCAAGGCTAGGGCCACTGGCTTCAATAGATGTAGGTGCAAAGCTGGACTGTAGTCAGTCGTTTTCCGCTAAAGGAGATGGTGAGGATGTCCTTATACACAACAAATTGGAAGTATTCTGCGGAATGTTGTTTACCACCTGTCGCTTGAATTGAATATTCGATTTTGCTGGAGCGCACGTCCTTACTTTCAGAGTGATTAAATTGTGCACTAGGCTCTAATCGGTCAAGGTTAGTTCTATTGCACCTACTAGGCTATTAAATAAAATGCACCTTCTAGCTCCTAAGATGTCATCTCTAATCATCGATCTGCACCCTCTTATGTGCCTAATCCAATGAATGGATTTGTTTTTGAGGGATTGCTCATTCTCATATCTTGCAGCATTGCTACGTTTGGGTACATTGCTCATGTAAATGTTGTTGTTGGAAGGTAGACAGTTTTAGCGGATCCGCTCGATGGGCAATTCTTGATTGGCTTATTAATGTCCCTCCCCCAACACTTCTGTAGGAGAAGATGGGCAATCTGTGGATACCCTCTTATGCACTGTAGGACCTAGCTCATCCCCTGTGGCATGCTCTACCGCTGATACTGAGCTGCTTTAGTGGCCTGTTCTATTAGCCGCTATCAAAGGGGAGTCTTGAGATGCTTTGTATAGAGGTTGCTTTCAGCTCACAGCTGCCCTCGAGGGCTTGATAATAGGTGGTATAGCTAGGTCACTCATCCTCCAAACTCTGTCAAGCAGCCTATGTATGAGCCCAGTTAGCACCCCTATTGCAGATTGGAGGGCTGTGATCTCCCTATGTAGATCTAATATGGAACTAGGAGCCTCCTGACCATCTGACACTATACCATCAGACGGTGGAATATTTCCTTTCCTAGCATCCTGTTCTCCTAGGGTGTTGATAGTTTCTGGTAGATCTAGCAGGGGTAGGAATCTGTTACTACATGGTAACTTGGAATTGGACATGGGTAAGTCACTATCTGTACTTAGCAGATTTTTAGAGGGCATGACTGAGGCCTCCAGGGACAGGTTGCCAATGTTCGCTTTCCTAAACATACTGGGAATGCGCCTGATTTTTGGAGCGCTTTCACATGCTGATGTGGCCTTAGGCTTGGGTGCAATATCAACAGCAGGTGGATCTAAGAGTTCCTTGCACTTGATCAATAAATTGTCAATACGATCAAGCACGAAATTCCCCCCTGTATGGTTCTGAGCTTTTTTAGTTTCTTAGATGTCTTGTGAGCTCCGCTCTTCCCCCCTCCACCACTTTTCTTTTCCCCATAGTGCCCCAACAGCCCTTGGGTTTGTGAAAAGGGTAAAAGAAAGGGGACTCACAGCCTGAGACAGGGCGCTTATGAGCGCATGAGAGCAGTTATTGGACCCTCCTCCCTGAGCAAGGAACCTGGAACAGGGAGTCCCTTTAGGCCGCAACTGGCAATAGTCTCTTTGGTAGAGAAGTTTTTTGGGGAGCGGGGGCCGCCCTGCCTCTTCCTGGCGCTGACAGGCGGCGGAAGAGACAAATCGCTTAAGAGCAGAACAGTCTTCTAAGCAGTGAGCTGATAAACATAACCTTAATGAAACAGATCAAAAGAAAGCGTACTGTGCATGGATTCCATGGGATTTGCACTGTCCTCTAAAGAGCTCATCATGTCCCGCATGGCACCCAGTTTTTAGCACTGGGTTTCACTTTTTGCTTTAGTAAATCAAATTTCAAATGAACTGTGTGCCCATTAGCAGCATTCCCTCCTTGGATTCAATTTTTTCTGCTCAAAATAACAAGAATTCCATGGGTGGCATGCTCCTAACTCAGTATATCAGAAAATAAATCCAAGCAGGGTCTCCATAAAAAATGCCAAAATCTGGTACTTATTGTGGAAGTGGTGGGAGCTCAGGTCACACACAACCTCTCAGCAGCTTGATTTGATGTTGTATTTGTAGAGCACAATGCATGCCCGAAGGCATCTTGGTGCTAGTGTCTGCAAGGACAGTTCTGCTGAGAAAGCCTAACCCAGGATAACTACAGAGATGAAGTGAATATTCAGGTTTTAAATGCTTTCTAGAAGAATTAGTAGCTTAAGTTGGCATTTCAAGTGCGAAAGCATGTGTTTACATATCAGGGAAGTGGAGTGGACCAGACTTCTGCCTCCCCAGGAGGCTTTGTAGATGTTATGAATCATCATCATTTTAGAAGCAGATTACCGCAGATACCTGCTAGGTGAGTACAGGGAGAATTTTGTCTTGAGGTATTCTGGACCTATGCAACGGAGAGCTTTATGTGCACTACAGATCACTTTGAACCCCACCCTCTTTTTGATGGGCAACCAATGTAGTTTATCCAGCTCCTTAGAGGCTGATTCAAATGTATTGATGTTGTTAAGCATGCATACAGCACTGTACTGCAGCCTTTTAAAGTTTCTTTAAGAGGTCTTGCTGCATGCCCAAATATAGGGCATTGCAGTAGTCCAACCTCGATTGTACCAGAGAGACAGTGACTGTTTTCTGAAGGTCATGCAAGAGGTAAGAAAGAATTTCTTCAATATTTTTAAAAGATAAAAACAGGAGGAAATAAGCCTATTAGTCAGTCAGAGAAGGTGAGTTTCGAGTCAAAGATGACTCCAAAGTTTTTCCCTTTGGAGACCGGTGTGGGCAAAGGGCCAAGATTTAAAGGCCATCAGGAAGCATTCCAATAAGACATGTCATTCCCAAAAAGGAGCACCTCCGTCTTATCAGAGTTTAGTTCCAGACACTGGCTGTTCATCCAGTCTGAATTGTCAGGAAAGTTTCCCCTTTAGGTGAACTTACAAATAGCCAACACTTATATCCACATCATTCCAAACAACATTAGTTTGAGCAACAGATACGGAGAAAAATAACAATAATAATAGACTATTAAAAAGTGTACAGTTTATTGCAATATATATTAAAAAACATAGTATACATTGTTATATTCATAAAAAACAAATACAGTTATACACATAATACTGCATCCGGTGGGAAAAATAAGGAAAATGATTCCAATTAAAATGAGATGAGTACATTAGCCAAATAGTTTAATCAAACTCCAAATCCTATGCTAATATTGTAATTGGAGTAGTTGTATTCCAGAAACTTCATGTGTCACAGCTCAAATGCATCGACGCGTTTCGGTTTGGCACTTGTTTTTAAAGCCAACACCTTCTTCAGGATTAAAAATTAAATTCTCACAACTCATATAAAATATCTGAAACAAGAGATATAATACATAGCATAAGATACACAGAATAATAAAAAGTACACATTACATTACTCTATACAGTATTGCTCCTATACAGGGTGCTCAAATCTAAGACAAAACTTTCAATCATTCTATTCACTCTCGAAAACATTTGTCAATATTTGTCTGTTGCATAGCAATCAGAAACAAACAGACACTAGATCGTCAACCTCAGTGCATTTTGACTCTTAAATCCCTTCTCAAGATTATATTATAGAGAAAGAAAGGACAGCCTCACTATATATAAACTACAGCCCCATATCAGGTCTATAGGTATTTTATACTAAGGATGACTGAATTTGCATCCCAGCGGCTAAAATTTGGCAGGAGGCATTTGTCTATGTCTAATAATCCTGCCTATAAGTATTAACAAAAGTGTTTTTTACCTTTTGACGGATCAGACAGAGACCTCAGACCTTCGCACTTGTCCACGATACCATATAATGGTTATCTAAATATTAAGGTTGAAAAGTACAGATATTATATTACACTGTACATAATTAATTCCGGCAAGCTCTCAGCGAAATAACAAAGATTTATATATTTTCCTATGACTTACACACCTATTTATAGTTTGTGGATCCTATGGATTTGAAATAGGTACAAAACGAAGTGGTGAAAGGTTATGCTTCCCAATTGCCTGTATAGGGAATAGAGGGACATACATTGCTGTGTTAGGGCTAAAACGGCAAGTCAATTGCTCTTATAAAAGCCTTATTAGCAGAAAAACATACACAGCAGGAAATACCACTGTTAACTCATACAGATAGTTCATATTTAAGAGAAACGGCGCTGCCCAATTGGTAGTCGCATATTTCTACATGGACACGGCATCTGTTTTGCTGTTGTCCCTCATATACGCGGTCACAGAGTGACAGATACTACATACGGTAAGTTCGAGAATAAAACGGTAACATCTTCATTCTATCAATGCACCCGTCAAGAAAAATCAAGAAAAATTACTATTACTCATTTGTCATCCCAGCGTTAAATGATAACTTCAGGGAGGGTGACGAAAATTACAACGAGGGGTAGTGAAGTATATACCTTTGCCTTCATGATGTAAAGTGGCGACAATAAGGAACATATCCCCAGAACAGGCTTACCACGCATACATAATTACCTGAGAGTTTTTCCCGTTTATATGTAGCAAGATACGCTACAGATAATAGTTTGCCGACTTCCACAAAGCTCGTCGTTTTTTATAAAAAGGCCGGTTGCGGTCCCCTTGTTCAGCTAGACCGCCTGCAGTCTAAAATGGATTACAAGAGAGGCAGGTTACTCACTTATCCTCTCTCCTCACAAGTTTATCTCACCCTGCACTGGTCTCATACCTGCTTTTTATGCGAGGATCAACACTAAACGGGTCCAAGGCTTCTCACCGTCAATACAGAAATGCCTTATCTCGCCTCCATTTTATATTCTAAATCTCGCGTGTTTTTATTTAGAAACTATCGTGCATACTCCCAAATTGGTCTAAGGCCAATGGATATCGACAGCGGACTATAATGTAAACAACAATAGTACCGCCATTGATTCTAGGAAAGCCAAAGCTTTTCCAAACGATCGGCATTATCGAGCACGAGTCGTATGTCTTTTTGAATTCTAAATGACACATATATATGCCGGCAGTGACGAAAAGCATTTCGCGATAAACTAACCGACTTGGGCCCCAAGTGTAAAGCGTCTTTTTATCAAGTGCACTAATACTAAATCATCAATTTGGGATTAAATGTCAACGTATTTTCTAAAAGGAGAGTCCTATTGATCTGTATATATGTAGTTTAGTTCACTCTTTATGCATAGTTATATGCTCTGATTCTATACAATTTTCAGAGAATAACAGTCTGCAATGCCTTTCATGCATTTATTAATGTGAAAGCAGTGCATGATCCACATTATCACAACACTTCTGTTTTGTTTTTCTTGGTAGGAAAGGGTTGAGAAAAATAGGGTTTTCAAAACAAAATCCAGTCATAGTGTTGAGATGCAAATTGCATTTGGACACCTAATAGAATGAAACAAAATGTTATATTCAAAATAATGTACAGTGTTTTATGCGATGCAGCGCTTGAGCATACTTATCATAGGAAGCTAGGTTAAAAGGTAAGTAACCTTTCTGCCAGATCAGTACAATACCATAATGCAGTGTTGACATTTCGGAATGTTTTACAAGTATTGCTAGAACACAAGCAGTTTCATATGTATTGCAACTCTGGTGGTGCTGAAAATTGACAAGCAGACTGCTGTTTTGTCTTTTCTAATATCATGTAAAGCACTAAAGAGTTTCCAACTGCTTACACTTTCACCACACTACCAGACACCTACGCTCTGCCTCACTCACTCGCACACACTCCCTGCATCCGCAGAAGCAAAACTGGAGGTCGCTCATTCTCCTACATTGCACCCAAGACATGGAACAAACTCCCTTAACACACCAGAGTCTACTGCTCACTTCTTGAGTTCCGCAAGAAGCTGAAGACTTGGCTCTTCATATTAGCACTTTGGGGACCACACCCCTAAACAGTTGCCCAAGTACCTGGATACCAACTCGGTAGTGCGCTATAGAAGTCAACGTAACATAACATACTATTAGGCAGCATTTCCTGAAAGGGTGTATCGTAGCACTGAAAATGGTTTTCGGGTAGAAAATGTAATGGATTATAAAAAAAAGATATATATATTATATATAAAAGTGTATGTATATATATATATATTATATATACATACATCATGTAAAAAAATAGCTTAGAGTACTGTTTGTCAATGATGTATGAAATCCATACGGCCTCTAAAAGTCATTGGGTAGAAAGAGGAAGTTGGAAAAGAGGGAAGGCCATATGGGTACGTTGATAAAAGGACAGCAGTTAAGAGCAAATGGGGGTGGAGAAACTAACAGGTGAATGGTAATCAGGAAATTGGATTGATAAATGTGTATGTGAGTCTCAGGATAACGCATTAAATCCCAAATGTACAAATAAATAAAAGTGAAAACAGTAAAGCTTTATAGATGTCATTCAGAGGTAGAAAAGTCAAAATCTAGAGCCTGATAATGGGGCTTTGCTCCTTTCACATGCACCTTAACTTTACTTTCAGGAAGTTGTTGGTGGGATTGTGTATGAGGTGGGATTTTTATGCAAGTCCTGGGTAGGGAAACCGCATATTAACAGACACTTCACTGCATAAATAATATGCCCTTTTAGAAACACTCTGTTTCAGGCAAGTCATTGCAATATTTAGGTGTGCCCGTGACCTTGTCTGCTTTGTTCAGCTCCCTCTTCTTCCAGATGCAAGGGAATTTGTGAAGTGTTTTGACAGCTAAACATGCATTTTGACTAGCGAATGTAAGCAATCTCTTAGCATCTAGTAGCTTAGTAAACTTTGCTTGCTTTTCTCAGACTACTGAGATGATCCAGAAAGTGGCCATTGAGGTTGACGTTTCTCTTTTCTTATCTCAACAGCTACAGCAACCTGGGAATCCAGTGTGTGAAGAAAAGGGAGATTGAAACTGCTGTAGAGAAAAAAATTAACATGGGATTTGATCCCTTCAAAGGTATAGAATCACATTATTGGTTAAAGTGCTGTGAAGGAATACTTACAAAGGTTTATATACAAGTGTGTTTGTGTATATGTCTGTGTTTGCATCCATGTACATTTTCATGTCTGCAATTGAGAATCCCTAGTTAAGGTCACAATCGGTCTTCTGGGATTCAGTAGAGTTTTTCATGAACTCCTCAAGCACCTCATGTTTATCTGCATGTAGAGTCAAGTTCTAGACTGGCTTTCTTCATTTTTCACTGACCCAGGGCAATTCATTGTCTGCAAGTATTCAGGTCTGCCTCTCTCCTCAGTGGTCCTTGCTTTGCTCTTGCTGTTTTTCGTTTATTTACACAGGATCTTGCCTCCCTGCTTCTTTCCTATCCCTTCCCCATTATCGTGTACGCTGATGAGAACAGGTCTTCCTCAGTTTCTTTAAGGAGCAGCTGCAACAGGAGACGCAGGGAAAACAGTCACCATCTGTTCGTGTTCAGCCAGACCGGTTTCGGGAGTCTATCCCTTCTTCAATGGCTTCTGCTCGGACCTGTGATGTTGCTTGTGTGAGCCCCTTCAGGGCGGCCTCTGGCGGGCACGGAGAGGCCCGTAACATCAATCCACATGAGAAAACAACAGAGGCCCATCACTGGAGACAAGATGCTTTATTCCATGACAATGCAGCACAACCGCTTCCAAACATCAAACTAGTTACGGCAACTGCCTTGATCACGGATTAGGAAGCTGAAAACAAAGTGCGTACGTGCATGCATCTTATAGGTATATTTATAGTCACATGACAGTAGAGCATATAACTTCCAGAATGCATCAGGGACATCAAATACAACCAAATGGAATACAGTCACGGCAGTTCAGATGCCAGCTGGTGCTGAATAATCAACTGCCCGGTCAAAAGCTTCCGTCCCCAGAGCGATTGGTGTCAGAAATCATCCACTCCAACACTGTAATCATTTTGCTATATATAGGGTATGACTGTCTATATATACCCACAGTATGAGCCATGGAGATTTGAGCATTGTTGCTCCTCGTTTTTGGTAGATTCTTATCTAGATACCTGCCATCTTTCTGTCTCTACCGGTTCTATGCGGTGTGGATCCTTGTAGGGCTCATTTATCTTTTACCCTAATAATGATCCTAGAGTTAATAATGTTTTTTTTCAGGGACAGGGTGTAGATTTTCTTCAATCTAGTTCTTGTTTTCTTCTTCCAGTTCGTGCAGTGAATACATTGTTACCCAACTTCTAGTGTGGATGGGTTACGAGAGTTGCCTTTCTGGCTCTCATGACATTTTCCCCTCAACTATTCTTGTGGACAAAGAGACTAGTCCTTGCCACAGTTTTCATAAGGAGCTATTGCTCTTTTTCATCTAATTTCTGCTCCGGGCTGGTATGTTACTAATTTGGATCGACTAGCGCTTTCTGAGAATATTTGTAGAATTCGTTCATAGACCCTCCTCCGGGTGGGTATAGCTATGGCATTTGATTCAGAGTTAAGGAATCTGCGGCTAGAAGTCTCTATCAGATGGATAAGTTACTTACCTTCAGTAATGCATTATCTGGTAGAGACATAGTCTAGCAGCAGATTCCTTAACGCTCTCCCATCCTCCCCACTCTGCAAACTATTTGCAGTGTAAGAGGTATTCCTTTTACAACGCTGGTTTGTACACCAGTAGTCAGTGTTTCAAGTAGCGAAGCACTGCCTTTTACAACCCCGATTATTCACTGGTGGTTAGTGTCTCAAGTAGCGAAGTGCTTTGTCGAACCACCTACAGAAACAGGGAGGCACTCGCTCGCCCCAGCATTCTCAGCTATCCCAGGCCATCTAGGGGTTGGCTCTTTACCACAACATCCATCAGCGAAGTACCTTCCGGGGAGGACAAGGACTTGGCCGACATCCTCAGCAGAAAGCAGCAAGTCCACGAGTGGGAGCTCTACCCGCGATTCCTCCTACTATACATCTTATGATGCAGAAAACATAAAATGCGCAAACTTCACCTCCATATTTCAGCAATACATGGGCAACACAGTATGAATGAAATGGTCAGGGATATTTGCCAATGCTTTTCTACCTCTCCCCCTCCTACCATTTGAGTTTCGGAAGCTTCAACAAACCTCTTTCACCCTCATCTTAGTGACCCCCCCCTGGGGCAGACAACCATGGTTCACCAATTTCATCGAGCTCGCAGTGGTTCTGCACGAGAGTCTCCCCAATAGGCCAAACCTTCTGACGCAGAACAAATCAGGCACCCCAACCCTAGGTGTTTCAACCTTGCAATTTGGCTTCTAACGTCTTAAGAGTTTTGTTACCTCCTGGATGCATGAATATACTCAAGAAGGCACGAAGACCTACTACTTGTGCCTGTTACACTTCCAAATGGAAAAGGTTTGTCAGTACTGCCTCTCAGAACACATTGACCCTTTAGTGGCTAGCGTCCAGGATATTATTTGCTACCTACTACACCTACAAACTTGGGGACTAGCCTTCACCTCCATCTGGCTGTGGCTCCTTAACTCCAAAATAGGCAACATGAGTCCCTCATTAGGTTTCCAGTCATCAAAGCTTTTATAGAGGGCCCAAGAGAGCCATTCCTCCAAGGATCGCCCCAGTCCCTTTGTGGAATCTCATTATTGTCCTTACAAGACTCATGGGTATTCAATTTGAGCCCCTCCATTCATGCCCCCTTCAATTGCTGTCTTGGAAGGTGGCATTTCCTGAGGCTATCAACCCACTCAGGTGTCAGTGAGCTCCAAGCTTTAACATTGGAAGAACATTTCTTTCATGCTCCTAGAGATAGTGTTGTCCTTCTTTCTAACTCTACATTTTTTACTAAGGTGCAGTCTCCATACCACCTTAATCAGTCTAGAGAACTCCCAATTTTCTTTCCGCAACCCGACTCAGTTGGTGCACTATACTTGGGTAAAAGGGGCCTCTATGGCTTTGCTGGGAAACATCCCTGTAGCTGACATTTACAGCGGAGCTACTTGGTCTACACCACACATGTTAACTAAGCATTATTGTGTGGATGTACTAGCATGCCATCATGCCGTTGTTGGTCAAGCTGTACTCCATACCCTTTTTCTGTCTTCAGCAATAAAATGGACAACCACTCTCGAAGGGAAAATGCAGGAGTGGGCACTAACGTGGCAGGCCCGAGGACCACGGGAGACCCACTCAGAAGTGATTGGTCTCTGAGAAGAACTGACAGAAGACCTGTGGCGGAAGCTGGGTAAAAATCACTGTCAATAAACGCTTTGTCACAAGGCCCCTTCTTCAAAGAACCCACAGACACCGAAGAGCTTGAGATCATGTAAAGGTGCGCTAATGAAGGCACTTAGAAGAAAGCAGAAAAGAGGAACATGGCAGAGGGGGGCCCCATAGTTGCACTGAGAGCCGCCTTCAGGAAGAAAGTAGGCGAGTAGAAGAGGAAAGAGATGGAACAAAAATGGCTTACAGTATTTGCCCTGTTAAAGGAAAAGAACAACGCTAAATTATGGAGGTATATCAACCGCCTGAGCTCTCAGCCTCGGAGCAAGGAGAACAACATTGCAAGCAACGAGTGGGAAGTGTACGTAAGGGAATTATAGACTAGAGGTACACCAGCTACTGAGCAGGCCTCTCTAAAAGAACATCTGGGAAACAGGCACTCACATAGACACTCTCCCCAAGCACACAAATGAAGCAGGACAAACGATGCTTGAGGGCGATGGATTCACAGAAGCCGAAATAACTATGGAGATTAGGAAAATGAGAAACCACGGGGCACCAGGCCTCAACTGCATTCCAGACCTGACTTTTAAATCAGTCCAAACATTCTTTGCCCCATTCCCTACCCCCTTCTACAACTTTTCTTATTCAACGGCAATAATTCCACATTCATGGAAAGGATCAATCCTCTTCCCTATTCATAAGAAAGGAGATCACTCCAACCCCGCCAACTATAGGCTAGTGGCCCTGCTGGATGTAGAAGGCAAAGCTTTTTGCCTAACTACTATTGAGAGATCTAGAGGATTGGGCTAATAACCACGAAATACTACCATTCTAACGGACCGGCTTCAGGACAACCAGCGCAACAACGGACAACATCATGGCCCTGGCCTACCTCTCAAAACGTGCTGTGAAAGACAGGCACCTGCCGTTGTTCTGCTGTTTTATTGATTACAGCACAGCTTTTGATAAAGTCGACAAGGGCAAACTTTGAGGAAAACTGTCAGCCTGGGGTGTACCATCTAAGCTATTGAAAGCCATCATATCCCTTCATGAGGGGACCTGGGTACAAGTTAAGATACGCCCCACAGCTCTATCAGCAAAAGTCGAAACCATGAATGGACTGAAGCAGGGCTGCGTCCTAGCCCTCCTACTATTTAACCTTTACACAGCAGACATGGGGGGAGCTCTGAAAAAGGCAAGTTTAGTTCCACCGAGAACGGCGAGACTGACAATTCTTCAGTACGCAGATGACATCGTAGTGATGGATCACACAAGGGTGGGACTCCAAAGAGCACTAAAAGAGCTGGGGAAGTACAGCAAGGAAAATCACCTGACAGTTAACCAAGGTAAAACAAAGATAAGGGTATTTGGCAGATACCCGCACAAAAAACAAGCAGTCTGGAATTTGGAAGATCACCAAATTGGGACCACCACAGCCTATAACTATCTTGGGGTTTAGCTACACGAGAGGGCAACATCGGCAGCTCATACAAAACATCTAACTGCTAAAATCAACAGTGTAATCCTATCAATGAGACGCCTAAGTCAACGCTTCACCAGCCCCACAGCAGACCCCATACTGAAGGTCCTTAGGGCAAAACTAATTCCGGCCATTAACTGCGGTCACTTGGCATTCCCAGGAGCTTTAGACTAAATTATAGGAGCAGCGCAGGTCAAAGCTCATAAGATCGTACTGCAAGTACCCAGGTATGCAAGGAACACGAGATTACGGCTGGAATTAGGGCTCGGCAATCCCGAACTGGCCCTCCAGGGGGATCTAATAAAGTATTATATTAGAGTCCTTAAAGCAGCGCATAACTCTCTTAAACATCATCTTGTAACAATTTTCAGAGAGGAGGACTCTCCTGGCACACCAAGCTGGGCAAAGCAATAGAGATCCTAAACATAGAACCCAGTAGTCTGTCCCTAACAGACATCCGGCATAAGGCCTGGTCGAACATCATGAGATGGCAGGTCCGCTCCATTTCACCTTATGAAAAAGATTGAACTGCACTCTGACATAACACCTACACGAAGGCATTGGATGAATCTTATACCTGGGGAAAGCCCAACCATACCTAAAGGAAGCCCAACAATACCTAAAGGTAGCACCAGGGGCCGCAAGAAAATCCTTTTCTTGAGGCTAACGGCCCTTAGAACTGCGAACTTCAATCCAGCATGGGCACGAGCAGACGGAGCCGTCTCATGCCGCCTATGCAACTACCAACGGGAATCCTGGCTCCATTTATTGTGCTGCTGCCCCAAATTTACCAGCGAACAACAGAGGCTGCTTTGTCCCATTTTAAGAGACCTTGGCATCAGAACATGCAAGGAGGCATCAGACTGGTGCTTCTCGGAGAAAAAAAACACACCACCTTGCAAGAGCGACAATATTAATTTACCAGATCGGACAAGCTCTTGATGCTAGTGCATACATGATTTTCCTCAAGCTCTTGAAATTCAAAGTCATATTAATGCGTCAACAAGGTGTTTCTGTAACATCCATGGGAAAAGAAGAGCTTGCCCACCACTCCAAGTGCTTTGACTGGAACATTGCCGCATCAAAATGAGGCTCCCGGATTGAAGGCAGAAAGGACCCTGAAACACAAGATTTACTGTCGGAAAAGAGGCTTTTAAATCTCACAGGAGGTGTGGGGATGGGGGTGGAATGGGTTAGTGGGCAAGGGGGGGTGGGTTTTAATCTTAGCTTTTTACTGTAATGATTTTAAATAATCGAACGGTTAACAATAAATCAATCAACCAAATCTCCAACATTACCCACAGGCTAAGCACCACATATGGGAGGACTGCTTTATAGTCTATGCACTGCATGTGTATCTACAGCTACACATGCCTCGAACCGAAAATATCGCTTACCCCATAAGCTTCTGTTTAAGGCATGTAGTGCTGTAGATCCACATGCGCCCACCCTCCTCCCTGGAGGCCTATGGCTGTTGCCGTTATATTTCCTTATTTCTTCTCTTGCATGGTCATCTTTTTTCACTCTCCTGTATCACTTTGCTCCAGCTTCATCCTCACCCACTGTGCTGAAAAAAAAATCTAACATTGGAGCTGATGACCCTGCGCATTACATACAAGAGGCGTTGTCCCACTACCACATGATCTCCAGCACTACATACCTCAAACCTATGCTTACAGGGTAGGTAATATGTTCCTTCATGCTGCAAGAGATCTCTGACTTGCAGGTCACATAAAATATCCTTGCTTTCTTTGTCTTAACCATGATTCCTTAATTGTTTGTTAAGCTAATTTATAACCATTCCACATCTCTGTGTGCCTTGAGCAATACATTTTCGCATCAGAGCATATATTGTCAAAAGATATAAATGTATTCCTTGCTGGATGAGACACATCCACCAACCTTATCAAGCCCCCCAGTGTACTCTGTAGCATTACATTGATGTTCGGCAAATGTTAGTATAAAATTGTCTACCGATCCCTGTGGGAGGGAGCTATACAAATGTCCCTTTCCCTGAGACACGTGTAGTGAGTAAATGTGTCTGGTTGAATCAGTGATCCTTGCAACGGGTTGCAAATTCCAGTGGGCTGAAATAGACAGCAGACTTTAAAGTCACTCGGGATAATTAATTAGGCCAAAATAAGCAAGGTATGGTGCGCAGAGAACGTTTGTAGCCTACATACAGAGGGCTGTATCCTTGCTTACCATGCATCTGCATCCTGTTTGTATTGAGTAAATGGCATGATTTACATGCCACGCTGTGTGGCTTTTGGGCAACTTTGTCCTATTGTAGTATAAAGCACTACAGCGCTTCTAGTGGGGTGATATGATACAATGCGAATCCAATACACAATGTAATTTGCTCTCCCGTATATTTTGTGTTGTATTTCCCCCGCTGGTAGTAACTTGTTAATCACCTGAATTTCGTCATACCCGGGATTCAGCAACCTAATTCTTGGATCTGATGTCATTTTCATGAAACAATTGTTTTGAAAAGACGGATGACTCTTACACAATATTGGCCAACCGTGTAATATAAATGTTTATATATTTAAATAAGTTGTGTGTGTTTGTATACAGCTACGTAAATGTATATTTAAGAAAGTATATGGGTGTACATGTATCTCTGTGAACTTGTAAAGCTGTCTGCTGGGTGCAAATAATTTACACACACACTTTTTAACTTATTTGAGAGATGCCGGACTTTATTTGAGAAAAGTCGTTTAATGTGGCACTAAATTTAAATTTCATGATAAAAATGCCTGAACTATTTCCATATGTTTCTTTTGCTTGAAATCCTTGTATTGAATTCCCTAATTAGATTTCCCCTTACTACCATGTCTTCATCATCTGTTTATGTATTTATTATGGTGTGAAGTCTTGGATGAAAACATAATTAAGTAAATCCTTCTATTACAAGTTTTCTAAAGGGATACAGAGTCGAAAGGAGCGAATGTATGTAGTATTTCTGTTGGATTTACCACCAGCATGAATATGGTTTTGTATTTTCCATTAGTCATGTTCATTCATTGAGCTGTTCATAGTCTTTAAGAACCATCCTTTCTAGTAGAAATGCACCCTTCGTTCTCCAGATTCATTTTACTTTCTCTCCATTTTATTGCAGATTGATTAAACTATTAATTACTCTCATCCTCTCTCTCAGCTGGTCATTGGAAGAACCAAGAGGAGGTTGATATGAATGTTGTACGGCTGTGCTTTCAGGGCTCCTACCAGGACCACAGCGGACAGATGCACCAGCTGGAGCCAGTGTTGTCAGATCCCGTTTACGACAAGAGTAAGCTGGCTGATATGTATTTGCTTGTGGTTGTGTGGAATCTGCAAAATGGTATGTACTGCTGAATAAAGCAGACCATTATTTGCCTGGTAACGGTTTCCTGCTGTTAGAGAAAAGAGAATATCAAAGTTGTGTAGTTGAAGTGTGAAAGTCACCTGGTGTTATTTCACCAGAGAGTGGCGTTTAAGTGGTCTCAAGCAACCCTTCATGAATAAACGTATTTTCGATGTACCCACTCATTTTCTGGAACATTGTAGCATTGTTGTAGTTGCAGCTTAGTGTACCATTCATACATTCAGTCTTCCTCCAGAATCAGTAGACGTGCATTGATGAGCACAACTGGGCTGGTCCTTTGGAACTCCAGTATCCCCATGACTTTGAGATCGGACTCTGCAAGCTTCTCTCCAGAGCACAAGGTCACATTCTAGAGAGAGAAGAGGAAGGGAAGTATTTTTGTCACTGCCATTTACAATGGGATTTTACTTGAAAGCAGTCGCCCATAAGGGTGAGATGCCAAATGTGTCACAATTCCTATTTTAAATATGGGCTGCCAGAATGGATTAAGTGTGGTTGTTAGATTGGAATTGAGTTTCCTATTCAATGTCTTCCTTCACTGTCCCTTAGAGAGACCACCTTCAGTGGATACTTGAACAGGATCATTAAGCTTAGAATAAAATAATGGACAGTGCTTTGTCTGTATACTAAAGTGGGCAAAGGTTAGTACTCAATTGGCACGGCACTGGTCACCTCCATGGATCCATGGATGATGGCAAATTCCTGATGTTTGACTTTCATGACCACTCTTGACAATTTGCATCGAGTGTGCCCATTGAAGTCCCCTTAACTGTAATAAGTCTTGTATTCAAGAGACCTGCTTTGTTAGACAACCCTCCGGTTTCTAGTTTATGTTGTAGTGTCCTCATACTGTGGTTACGACCGTCATTCCATGTGCGCTAGTAACAAATTGTTCCACTTGAAGTGTCATTCAACATTATTAAATGTACATGAACCAAAGTCGGGGCAAAACCTGTCATGTAAATCGCTCCTATATCCCATCACCTTATTTTACTGTCTTATTTTTCCCGCTCTTCACAGAATCCACAAACACTTCAGAACTGAAGATTTACCGCCTTAATAAAAACATGGGACAGTGCTCAGGTGGTGATGAGGTGTATCTCTTGTGTGACAAGGTGCAGAAAGGTGAGCAGGATTGAGTGAAAACGGAAACTGTTCTGTGTTGTGCAAGGTGCATAAAGGTATATATGATTGAAAACCTAGATATACTCCTTGCTAAATGTGCACCTAGGTTTTGTCTTTCAAAGACATGAGATCTCCTTCACTTCAATGACAGAGTGTGAGTTTAAGGTTCATGTGTGGTAATTGGTGAAATCAACAATTATCCCTTTTCCCTCCGATTGCCACCCAGATGCACAGGCCTGTACTTAGTGGACCACTGTTTTCTGGAAAGCTGAAAGGAAAGCATCACTAAATAGTTATAAAATTAGAAGTAACAGAAATCTCCCAATTTACTGGTGCATTTTCTATGGTGCTATTTGCATTTAAAACAGCTCTATAGTCCAATGTTTTGCAGGGGCTGAACGCCTCAAGCAAGTGCTGTGAGAGAGATCGGAATGGTTTAAAGTCCACTATAAATCTGCATGAACAGTGATAATACCCATTCAACACTATATGGGTACACCTCTGCAGCTTGGCTCAAGCACACAGTAGTAAGAACCAGCTGATAAAATGCTGATTACCTTGCTCCCCCTCACATCCTATGGTGGTATAAAAGTGGACAGTTTTTTGCTGTGTTGTTTGACTATCCGTATACCTTTGGAAGAACACAGCAAATGGTTTGGTTCTTCCCTAGCCCGTGCAATCACTCTCTTAGACAGCAGCAAACTCATGGGTGAAAATGCTTGAATTCATCGGATTCACTGGTACTTGCTGAGGGGGTACTCCATTCCTTCTGTGCTCTATTATAGAAGGAGAGTCAATCACATGCTAAAAAACAGCTATGTTTGTCAGTGAGATGCCATTTTTGACTCTCTGGTACAGCAAGTCTGTGTGGGTGCTCACAACCATCCCTATAAATAGAGAAAAAGGTAAAGTCTGCACCCTACCTTACCACTTAATTTCAACCATGTCTTGTCTTTGGATGAATTTAATTTGTCCCTTTAGGAAAACAATTCCTTTTGTGCCACAGCTGCATAAAAAAGTAAACAGAACAAAATGGCTGGATAGGGAAAGTTTGTGTCATGAGTTTCAGTCACGCAGTCAATATGTACTACGTAGCCAAGGTCTTCTGTACCAAAACAAATTTATTTAATTTTTTTATCTGGTTTTTCAGATTTTTCAAAGCACATGGGCAAACCAAAGACTGTCACGACAGTGAATACATGAATACAATATTTACATTTATACACACATACCAATATACATTATTTACAAAGTGAAATAAACACAATTGAATAAAGGCAGTTATAGGTGACACACCAAAAAAGCAATAACGTGATTTAGTATTCAGACATTAGTTGCATTTATATACAGTGAGAAAATTCATACAGAAAGCAAGGGTACAACCAGTCCATAGGGATGTAAAACCAAGGGACAGGCGGGGACAGATGGAGTAGTACGCCTGCCTGCCTGACAACACTGTGGTTCAATATTTGTATTGGGTTTCACCACTAGGGTCCCAGGTGGTATATAATTTCTCTTCCTAGGTGCACCCTTTTGAATAACCACAGGGTGGAAATGTCGACGCGTTTCGAACCGGATTAGTGACGGTTCTCTTCAGGACGGGGACTGGGAACAGTGAGTCTGTAACAATATACAGAATGGGTGTCAGGGTTAGATACCATAGTATTATAAAAAACCTTTTAGCAGTGACTCCACACCATGAGATAGACTTTTACCTGCACGTGGCAAAGAATGTGCCGTGGTGTCGGTAAATTGCCGGGGAAGAGGTTGTTTCTGTGAAAACATACAAAATTGGAGCTTAGCACTCTGGTCCATAGTGGAACGTGCGAGATCTATGCTGATACATATCACCTAGTGCCATCAAGGATAGGAGCTCATACCTGTGGTTAGACGGTTCTGGTTCTTTAGGGTTTATTGTCCGCCGCGCGGTACAAACACGAGAGTGGTGCCGCTTACATGTTGACTATGTTTCGTTGTGCAAGCTGGAAATGACACACAAAAATCGGTGCGCGAAATTAAACAACTACTCCTGTATCAGACAACATATGTAAATTGCGGAGCCGAGTAGCGATTCCTACCTGAATAGGTAGCTTGTGCAACGTGTAGCATCTGATGTCAGAAATCAATTCAGGACTGGTGTCTGAATGAGCCGGGACCCGCGTTACAACAAAGCGAGTGTATTTAAACAAAGCGTTCCCGTGGGGCGGGGGGTCATAGCGATGTGGCGCTTAGCGCGGTTTGCAGAAAACCTGCAGTACACTTACTTTGGCGGGAGGATTCAATCACTCGGAATCTCTCGAACTGGAACACGCACAGTCTCTCAGTGTGTCTCAGCGTTTTTTTGATTATTTAAAAACTCCCGGGCCGATCGGTTTGTGGGAGTAACTAGGGGGCGGAGTGAGACAAGGATCATGGTCCATGTAGTTCGGGCCATTTTTTGCAATAAAGAATGACAAGCTTTTAGAGTGAGGGTCGCAATGAGATTTTACACCACCGATGACTGCTGCCTCGTGCAGCTGGGGTTTCAGCGTGTGATCATACCGGGGCATAGGTATTTACAATCATATATATAACATATTGGGCACTGTATCAACAAGACATAGTGAATTTGAAATACTCAGAACCTTCCAAATGGGGGACAGGGTGCCAAGGTAATGAGACAGCAATCATAGTATGTACAATATGTAAACAATGAAAAACGGAGTTAAAGACAGCAGCACAACCAAGCTCAGCCGAGAAATTGAAATGTGAATCACAGACTGGAAATTTCAGACATTTCGTTCAGGCCAGTGTTGGACGTATCGAATTTTAAAATGAGGTACGCTTCTTTCTGAGACAGTCGCAGATCAGGGTCTCCACTGCCACCCCTGATGACTGCCAAGACTGTCCATCTGATGTCTTGACTGGAATGTTTTTTTTGTAAAAAGTGTGAAACAAGTGGAGCTGTCAGGATTTTATTGTTGATTCTTGAGCGGTGCTGAATGATGCGCTGGCGAACCTCCTGGGTGGTTTTGCCAATGTACAGCATATACCACCTGGGACCCTAGTGGTGCAACCCAATACAAATATTGAACCACAGTGTTGTCAGGCAGGCGTACTACTCCATCTGTCCCCGCCTGTCCCTTGGTTTTACATCCCTATGGACTGGTTGTACCCTTGCTTTCTGTATGAATTTTCTCACTGTATATAAATGCAACTAATGTCTGAATACTAAATCACGTTATTGCTTTTTTGGTGTGTCACCTATAACTGCCTTTATTCAATTGTGTTTATTTCACTTTGTAAATAATGTATATTGGTATGTGTGTATAAATGTAAATATTGTATTCATGTATTCACTGTCGTGACAGTCTTTGGTTTGCCCATGTGCTTTGAAAAATCTGAAAAACCAGATAAAAAAATTAAATAAATTTGTTTTGGTACAGAAGACCTTGGCTACGTAGTACATATTGACTGCGTGACTGAAACTCATGACACAAACTTTCCCTATCCAGCCATTTTGTTCTGTTTACTTTGTTGTTGAGATCCGGGCTGGGTAGACGTAGGATCCAAAACCTTTTTTGATCCACAGTTTGGTTGAGCGGGCGTCGGCTCGCAAGGTTCTTTTGATTTTCGACATAAAAGTGTTGTCGATTTTTTCATTAATTGCAACAGGGGAGGCCTTCGCTTCCCTCTAAAAAACTTAACATGGCCGAACAAGACACGTTATCGTTTAGTGAGGATCATATTAAAAAACTAATGTTAGACTCCACACTTTTCTCATCTGTCAAACTCAGCAGCACAGCCAAACAGCTCAATTATGCCGAAAAGTTAACCAGACTTCGGAAAAAACATGTCCGAACGGAATTACATGGCCACTTTCTACTTGCAAATTTGAGAGCTGGTACTATCCCATGGGGCCTCCAGATTAAAAATGTCCCGGTCATCTTTACCGATGACCCGGTTTACCGTAAAGGGTTCAGCTTTATCAGCACTAAATGCAGTAGGGACCTAATGGTACACACAGTCGAGACTGCCCAGCGAATCCTCAAAAAGGAAGAAGAGGAAATCGAGGAACAACTCAAAGCCATTAGAGACAACCATACGGAAATAGAGGCTAAAGCTCTTCTTGAAAAAATTGAAAAGGAACTGGTCACGTTTCGAGCTAACACCATCAATTTTAAAACAACAAAGTTTGAAAAAGATCAAAAGAACTTTAATATTGACAATGTGTATCCCTACTTAAAAGACGAATTCTACAGTAGATCGGACTCAATCAGGTATTTGAATTCCAACCAGGGAAGATCAAAGAGAAGATTCACCACCTTCTCGGAAACATCTTCCTCTGAATCGATGGAGGACTCTGATGCAGGAGAGGGCCCATCGAATAGGAATCAGCAGAACAGGAACACCCCCAAGAGGCCTTTTTTAGGCCAAGGCCAACAGCCAAAGAGGACAAGATTCAAGCCCCAATGGGAAATGACCACACGCAAGAAGCATTACAACTCATAAAACCGTCGGCCATCATCAACATCTCTGAGAAGACTTTGTCAAAAGCCGAACAAGAGGTCCTAGAAATGGGTCTTTCCTTTGTCCCTGGTGTTGCCATGGACTTTACCAAGATAAAACTGGAAGTGATGGAATTCTTTCGGAAGATCCGACTGAGATGGTTTTTTAAGGATGCAAATGAACAAGTCACCACGGAAGCTTCAGGCTTGAGGAACAAATCCTCCTTCTGCCCAGCCAATCATAATGTTTCCAAAAACATTATAGCGTTTGAACGCTCAGTCATGTCATCACTCAACGCATTAGAGAATCAACGCCCTTTTGTTCCAAAAAACATTACCAAAAAACACAGAGAAGCCATTCTAGAACTTAGGACTCAGAAGGAAGCGGTTATAAGGCAAGCGGACAAAGGGGGAGCGGTGGTCCTTTGGTCCAAAGACCTATACAGGACAGAGGGACGCAATCACGTATATAATCAGGAGTGGTACCGTAAGATCAGCCATGATCCAACTGCCCAAATTCAGGATCAAATAAGAGGACTTGTCAATGCAGCCAAGGAAGCAGGGATTCTGGGACCCAAGGAATCGCAATATCTGATTAAACAACACCCACGGACTCCACATTTGTACTTCCTACCCAAGGTGCACAAAGACCCTAAAGTACCACCGGGGCGCCCAATAGTTTCTGGGTGCGACTCTGTCCTCGAGCCCATTTCCAAATTCGTGGATGTATTCCTGAAACCGCTGGTTGTACAAGTGCCATCTTACCTGAGGGATACAATGGACTTTATCAACAAGGTCGAAGGCGTACCATTTGATCCTTCCTGTCAATTATTGGCTACCATGGACGTGTCTTCGCTATACACCCAAATACCCCAGCAAGACGGTTTGGACGTCATGGAACTCTATCTGGAGGGTCGACCGCGCCCACATAGGGTGCCTACAGAACTCATAATCTCTCTGGCCACGGTGGCCCTCAAGAAAAACTTTTTCACCTTTGAGGACGAAATGTTCTTGCAAATTAAAGGCTCGGCGATGGGCTGTCCTTTCGCCCCTGAAATGGCCATCCTGTTCATGGGCCAGTTTGAAGAAAAATTTGTCCAGAATAACAACCCCTACAGAGATTCCATTGGACAATGGCTCCGATTTATCGATGATGTTTGGTGCGTGTGGAATGGCACATCCATACAATTGGAAGAATTTCATGTGTGGCTGAACAACAGGAGCCCGGATATTAAATTCAGCTTGAACTACCATGAAAAAACCCTCCCGTTCCTGGATGTTGAAGTCTCAGTGAAAGAAAATGCATTGTCTTGCTCTTTGTATCAGAAGAAGACGGATAAGAATAATGCTCTTCATTATAAGAGCTACCATCCGCGCAGCCTAAGGGATAATCTCCCTTATGGCCAATACCTCCGCGTGCGACGTAACTGTACTACTATTGAACAGTTCGAACTACATGGTCAAGCCCTGACCTCCAAGTTACAGGAACGTGGCTATCCCCAGAAGCTCCTGAAACACTCTATGAAGAGAGCGAGATGGACACCCAGGGAACACCTCCTTGAAAAAAGATCCAAACCCGCGACGGACCGGATGGTATGTGTTTCCACTTTCGGCCCTCACACCAACCAGTTGCAAAAAATCATCAGGCGTAGTTGGCACCTGGTCAAGGAAATTCTCCCGGACATAGGCGCCCCCCTTTTTGCTCTGAAAAAGAACAGGAGCATTGGGCAAATGATAACATCAACTAGACCACAACCTAAAAGGGATCACCAGAAGACCATCTTTGGAGCAAATCCAGTCACAAGGCATCGTAAGTGTGGGACTTGCTCCGTCTGCGAACTCACCACGGAGGGGTCACTATTCACAGATGGGAAGAAGTTCTGGCGCCACAATGAACACACAAACTGCAAAACCAAGTACGCTGTGTATGCCATCCAATGCCCATGCAACATGCTGTACATTGGCAAAACCACCCAGGAGGTTCGCCAGCGCATCATTCAGCACCGCTCAAGAATCAACAATAAAATCCTGACAGCTCCACTTGTTTCACACTTTTTACAAAAAAAACATTCCAGTCAAGACATCAGATGGACAGTCTTGGCAGTCATCAGGGGTGGCAGTGGAGACCCTGATCTGCGACTGTCTCAGAAAGAAGCGTACCTCATTTTAAAATTCGATACGTCCAACACTGGCCTGAACGAAATGTCTGAAATTTCCAGTCTGTGATTCACATTTCAATTTCTCGGCTGAGCTTGGTTGTGCTGCTGTCTTTAACTCCGTTTTTCATTGTTTACATATTGTACATACTATGATTGCTGTCTCATTACCTTGGCACCCTGTCCCCCATTTGGAAGGTTCTGAGTATTTCAAATTCACTATGTCTTGTTGATACAGTGCCCAATATGTTATATATATGATTGTAAATACCTATGCCCCGGTATGATCACACGCTGAAACCCCAGCTGCACGAGGCAGCAGTCATCGGTGGTGTAAAATCTCATTGCGACCCTCACTCTAAAAGCTTGTCATTCTTTATTGCAAAAAATGGCCCGAACTACATGGACCATGATCCTTGTCTCACTCCGCCCCCTAGTTACTCCCACAAACCGATCGGCCCGGGAGTTTTTAAATAATCAAAAAAACGCTGAGACACACTGAGAGACTGTGCGTGTTCCAGTTCGAGAGATTCCGAGTGATTGAATCCTCCCGCCAAAGTAAGTGTACTGCAGGTTTTCTGCAAACCGCGCTAAGCGCCACATCGCTATGACCCCCCGCCCCACGGGAACGCTTTGTTTAAATACACTCGCTTTGTTGTAACGCAGGTCCCGGCTCATTCAGACACCAGTCCTGAATTGATTTCTGACATCAGATGCTACACGTTGCACAAGCTACCTATTCAGGTAGGAATCGCTACTCGGCTCCGCAATTTACATATGTTGTCTGATACAGGAGTAGTTGTTTAATTTCGCGCACCGATTTTTGTGTGTCATTTCCAGCTTGCACAACGAAACATAGTCAACATGTAAGCGGCACCACTCTCGTGTTTGTACCGCGCGGCGGACAATAAACCCTAAAGAACCAGAACCGTCTAACCACAGGTATGAGCTCCTATCCTTGATGGCACTAGGTGATATGTATCAGCATAGATCTCGCACGTTCCACTATGGACCAGAGTGCTAAGCTCCAATTTTGTATGTTTTCACAGAAACAACCTCTTCCCCGGCAATTTACCGACACCACGGCACATTCTTTGCCACGTGCAGGTAAAAGTCTATCTCATGGTGTGGAGTCACTGCTAAAAGGTTTTTTATAATACTATGGTATCTAACCCTGACACCCATTCTGTATATTGTTACAGACTCACTGTTCCCAGTCCCCGTCCTGAAGAGAACCGTCACTAATCCGGTTCGAAACGCGTCGACATTTCCACCCTGTGGTTATTCAAAAGGGTGCACCTAGGAAGAGAAATTATATACCACCTGGGACCCTAGTGGTGCAACCCAATACAAATATTGAACCACAGTGTTGTCAGGCAGGCAGGCGTACTACTCCATCTGTCCCCGCCTGTCCCTTGGTTTTACATCCCTATGGACTGGTTGTACCCTTGCTTTCTGTATGAATTTTCTCACTGTATATAAATGCAACTAATGTCTGAATACTAAATCACGTTATTGCTTTTTTGGTGTGTCACCTATAACTGCCTTTATTCAATTGTGTTTATTTCACTTTGTAAATAATGTATATTGGTATGTGTGTATAAATGTAAATATTGTATTCATGTATTCACTGTCGTGACAGTCTTTGGTTTGCCCATGTGCTTTGAAAAATCTGAAAAACCAGATAAAAAAATTAAATAAATTTGTTTTGGTACAGAAGACCTTGGCTACGTAGTACATATTGACTGCGTGACTGAAACTCATGACACAAACTTTCCCTATCCAGCCATTTTGTTCTGTTTACTTTGTTGTTGAGATCCGGGCTGGGTAGACGTAGGATCCAAAACCTTTTTTGATCCACAGTACAGCTGCATAAAAGGCATACTTCTACATTCCTGTTTCACAACCACAAGGACATTTCTTTCATTTGCATGGGAAGGTCATTATTACTATATACTGGTACCTTTTGTTAATTATTCTGGACCTAGAGTATCTTCAAACATCATGACGGGGATACTTATTTAACCACCTTCCTAAGGAATTACCCTCTTTTCCTATTCAGAGGACTGCATTGTATGTTTACATCTCTTGAACACAGCCCATAAACATGTCTTAGGTCTGAGACAACGCAGTGTACCTAGTACATTGTATTGTCTCAGCTATTGATGTTTTTATCTCAACTGTCAAGTAATTCCCCTTCTGAAGGCAATGTAATCACTCAAGAAAACACTGCTAGGCTTGAAAAACTCTGTGCAACTAATGGTTGATTGCTACTAAAAGTTCTGGGTCACTTACTCTCTGTGTTCATGTTGTTCCTCTCAACAGGCATACAATGCTGGAATTGAACCTTTATTTGCTCAACACCAAAGATAAGGGTCCTTAAGCCAAACCGATTAGGATTGTGTCACTGGTTTGGATCAGTTAACAGTGGACTTCTTCAGAGAACACAAGTCTCACTTACTGAGAATGAAAATCACATATTTGGAGTTTTTGTTGAGCATTCCCTCAAAAAAGGCTAAATATCACACCTTGTAATAAGGGCTAGAATCTCAACTCTAAAAGCAACCATTTTCAACGTTCTACTGTGTACAGATCAGCTTGTGGGAACTGAAAAAACTTCAAGATGCAATTCCACCCCAGTGGAAACCTTTCCACACACTGTTTAGTTTTTGTAAGAAACTGCTTTGAACCCATAAGAATGTGGCTTCACTACTTCATGCTTTAGTGAATATTTGTGGCTGTTTTATTCGTTTTATCATAGCTCTCAGAGTTTGTGTGACATACCTTTCCTTGATTTCATCAAATGCTATATAATTCACAGTCCCATGAACCATTAACACTTGAGAGCTCTGGAGGTCTGTTCACTTCAATCATAACACCTTAGGCTGCAGTGACCATTTTTTAATCACTGGCCTCTTAATACCGTCCTAAAAACAGCTCCCAAATTCTCTCAAGAATCAAATGCCATTGAAAATTGCCATACAGAAAGAGCTCAGTAAAATATTCTAAATATAAAAGCCTCCAAAACAGATAGTTTTAAGACAGCTCTGACGGTACCTTGGATAGTTTTAAGACAGCTCTGACGGTACCTGGGTGCCAGACGGGTTAAAACAGCTCCCTCTTCAGAGCTGACAATACCTCTTCTCGAATACATGTCTGCGGGTTGCCTATAGCCCTCGCTGGAACCATGTGATATTGGAATCCATTTCAGCAATAAAAAAAGGTGCAAACATCAGAGTATCTAATGGTGTGCAGAAAGTTTGAAACTAGTCCCTACAACACACAAGAATCTACAACTGAAATGGAAGCAGCCACATGCAAAAAATGCAAATTTGTATTGTCAGAACTTCCTTTTGCAGCCTAGAATGCTGACAACATCCTCCTTTTAGAAATAGACACACAAAAAAGGCACGTATGACATAGGCTTCTGGCCGCAGATTCCTTACCTTCCAATATTCCCCAGGTGTCAAACTGGATCTGTAAAATCTTGAGAAGTACGTCTGCACTCCGTTGGTGACACCGATCAGCTTTGTAGGCATCATCCGCACAGGATGTGATGTGCGCGGTGCCTATATATAGGCGCTGTTCAGAGCACTGATCAGTTCCTTTATTTCTACGCCATAAGCGAGGATCCGGAAGAGCTAACTCAATCACTTTTTGACTGCTTGTTTAAACTTTTATTCAACCCTTTTTTGTGCTTTTGCTCCCAGAGCGCCCTAGAGACCTTGCAGAGTCTGGTACAGGCAGATGTCTGTGACTCACCCCCACTTGGTTTGTTAATGGTGCCTGGAGCAAGACCACGACTCAAAGGCCTGCCCTGACTGCTGTGCGAAGAATCCCAAAGTGGCACGGGAATCAGCATTATAGCTACTTGAGGCTCAACACCGGATTACTCCGTGCCACTCCAGGTCCCAATCACATAGAAGGTCTTGGACCAGCTCTCTGAGTTGTTACCGCTGATCAAAATCGTTGTCAGTTAATTTGCACAAGAAGAAGAACAAAAAGTCAAAACATGCTTCCACTTTACTGCGCCATCAAAAGTAAGAAAACAATGCCACAACTCTAGGTTCCACTCTCACACTTCCCCTGTGGAGCCTGAACCTGGGTCCACTCCGCGTCTCCCGAAATTACCGGAGCCAAGGTGACCCCAACCCAATAGAAGGAACTTGATGAGGCAATGCACCTCATCTTTGGATGGGCCGACTCTTCTGTGGGCACCTTCGAGCCCCATGGATTCTGAAGGTGCCCCTACTGGGTTTCTGCTAGCAGGCTCACCCTCAGCACCAGTCGAGACCTTTGGATCCCTTCCTGGATCTGGACCGATTCTGGTCACGAATCTACGACGTTCCCAGGGGTTCTGTCCAGTGACCCCATTCCCATCGCTGCCAACACTCTTCGGTGACTCTTGACTCCATAGTTGTTCCCAACTCCGGTACAGAGCCCGGCTAGCGTTGACACCTGCACCAACCTGACTAAGACCTCCTGGCTTGGAGACAATGCCTCCTTTTTCTGTCAGGCCCTGTAAGATATATGCTTGGGGTGGATCCTAATGGTGATTGTGAACACCTTGAGGAACCCTTGGCCGAGTATAACTGGTATAAGTAGCTGGTTGATGCCAGTAGTCCGTACTCCTCGCCAGACAGTGGACTGGTCTCTTCTAGTGTGGCTACAGAGCAAGGGACCTATCTTGCCATGGTGATGAGGAAGGCAGCTGAGGTCCTTAACTTTACCCTGCCCATGGTGGAGATCAAGTCCAGTGTCTTAACAGAGGTGTATCCCACACAGAACCCCTCTTCCCCTTCAATGAAACCCTCATTGATGTTCTGCTCGGGCCTGGGCCATGCCATGCACAGGCTTTCCTGTGCACAGGATGATCGCCTGCTGCCACCACCCGGCTCCTGGGAATCCAGATTTCCTCACCAAGTACCCTGGTGGTGCATGTCTCAATGTCCAAAGTTAACCCTAGTGCGTTCCCTAGCATGCCAGGAGATGGGAAATTCAAGAAGCTGGATACCTTTGGTAAGAGGATTTTCTCTTCCACCAGCCTTGCACTGCAACAGGTGCACATCGCGTTCCTTTAGGGACGGTATACCCGACACAGTATGGGACTCGGTTGTGCAAGGACCGTCAATTGCCTTGGAGGATGCCATAACCATTCTGACCCAGGCTATTGCCAAGGACAGGGATGCCCTTCGACATTACTCTTCTGTTCAGCAACCAGGCTGATTTGGTGCTCGAACAGTTCAACGACAGTAGGGCCACTGCACCGTCCTTCAAACTCACCAAGGCCCTACCCCAGCCACACCGTTCCTTTTGCTCTTTCTGTGACTATGGTAGGGGTAATTAGGGGAAACACCCATCACAACGAAGTGATCAGTTCGCGAGGACATTACAACGCAATTAGAACATCGCAATAACGTTAACATCGCAAGGCACAGCAATGCTTAAACGTTTACATCGTAATAGATAGCAACGTAATGAAGAAATTTAATCTTCATTCTCAGGGAATACTTACTAATAAAAGAAGAACTTGGCATAGAAGCTGAAAATATGAAAAGACATCTTTATTAAATTTAATAAGTGAGGCCACGTCACACAGAAACCGTAGCAACTGAATGAGGTAGTCTGAGGAATACAGAGAACAGAGGCCTTTTATATGCTAGGGTTACAAACTACAGCATACAAGTAAGGGGCAGTCCTAGCTTTTGCAAGCATGCAAAATGCCTAACATTCCTTCTTACACTAGCCGGACAAACCCATAATCAAAGGACCACAACCCATATCATAAACAGACCATAAAAGAAGGAACAGAAAACAGATAAGAAGCAGTATAAGGGGTGTGTGTGTGCATACCAAACTCTACAATGTCCTGTGCTTTGATCCTCAATCTTGATCAGCTAAAGGGCAGGAACTGGTTTAACAAGGTCAGTTTCAGGCAACAGGGTCAGTTCACTCAGGTCAAACAGGAGTCAGCATGAACTCAAGCTAAGGTCTACATGTCCTTAAAAGACTAGTTTCAGCCACAAGCATGTCCTATGTGAGGGCAACCACAAAATGGCTGCCATTCACAAAATGGAACCCATGGGTTCAGAATTCACAGAACCTCAGTAAGCCTCAACAACGCAACTTTACGATGTAAACGCAACATTACGATGTAAACATTAATGCGATGTTCAAATTGACTGCATTGTATACATTCACGCTCCAAATACAGTCATAAAAATTCGGGAAAGTAGTAAAGTAAGCGCACTGTCACGTCATGCTCCGTCACAAAAGTAAAATTGACTGCATTCTATACACGCTCCAAATGCAGTCATAAAAAGACGGGAAAGTAAGCACAGAAGTAAAATTGACTGCATTCTATACACGCTCCAAATGCAGTCATAAAAAGATGGGAAAGTAAGCACATAAGTAAAATTGACTGCATTCTATACATGCGCCAAATACAGTCATAAAAAGATGGGAAAGTAAGCGCGATGTCACATAGTGGCACAAAAGACGGGAAAGTAAGCGCGATGTCACATAGTGGCACAAAAGACGAAAGTAAGCGCGATGTCACATAGTGGCACAAAAGACGGGAAAGTAAGCGCGATGTCACATAGTGGCACAAAAGACGAAAGTAAGCGCGATGTCACATAGTGGCACAAAAGACGAAAGTAAGCGCGATGTCACATAGTGGCACAAAAGACGGGAAAGTAAGTGTGATGTCACGCTCAGGCACTAAAGTTAAATTGACTGCATTGTAAGCAGTGTTGGAGGGTCAATTAATACAGTCACGCTGTTCAAATTGACTGCATTGAAAGCGCGGTGTTCAAATTGACTGCAACATTCCTCTGTTCTAATTGACTGCATTGTAAGCAGTGTTATAATAAATAGGGGGAGCTAGGATGGACGTGGCTGCGCCGGCTAAAAGTGAAGTTCATAACGGTTGTATTCAGCTTTCTGCCTACGGGCGACATGTGGTTTCCGTGCTAAATCCCCATCAATGAAGCTAGAAAACTGCGGTTTTACTCCAGGCTCCCCAACTTGAGCAATGCTTGGGATCCTGGGTCAATAACTGTAGTTCCTGCCTCCACCCTATTTCCTGACGGTAAAAGGTAATTTCTTTAAGAAGAGCCATCTACTGTGTTTGATACTGTAAAAATAGCTGGCCTCGAAGCGCTTTAGTGCACTGGGTTAAGATTATCCAATGTTCACGCGTCTTTCTCTCTGATAATTGTATCAGTTACAGAAGATTGCTGTTTTTAGATTTTTCCAGAATGTTGTCCCTCGTAATAAAATGTGCAAGCTGGGTCGATAACGGTTTTTAAAAAGCGCTTGCTGCTATTCTTGCAGTTGTAGAAAGCAGTACACAAACAGGTGTTGGGACCTCCCTTCTCGATGGTGCTCATCGCGTTAAAGATAAGACTTGAGTTTGCCCCTCACAGTTTTCATCCTGTAGCAGATACATTAACCCGCTGAACTCCCTACTCAGTTAATTTATTTTGCATTGCTACAACCGCTTCCACAATATTATGGTTTTCGTTTTTGCAGATTAGGTGTGCCCTCTATAAAGTAAAAGTTTACCTCATTAAATCATCCCTGGTCCGCTCCCCACTTGATGCCGGTCACCCGTGCCTCTAAGGGTCTGTAGAAGTGTGATCAATTCAGACTCCCTGCCCTTGTGCCTACACTTGTTCTCCCCCATTGTTTGGTTATTGCATTAATATAGCGGTTGGCACCCCAGTCGAGGCGCTGGGGTGTAAAGCAACCTTGGCCAGGTGTAGTCCAGCCGGAACTGCTAGACCAGGTCGTCCCCTCTGATCCGGAACACAGTTAACTCCCAAAACCGGAAGGAGGCGCCTGACTTCTCTCAGACTTGCAGCGCTTTTTGTTTCGGCCTCCTTTCGCTCCTCACCTGCTGCCGCACCAGCCCCCCCCCCCCTTCTTAACCTCTAGCATTCAGAATCCATTGCCTGTTCCTGTCTGCCTGGCTCAGCCCCATCACTCCAGCCGGTCACCTTTGCACATCATTATAGCGATCTGTGCGGGGTGGTGACCTTCTCATCTCTGTGCCTCGTGTCCGCGCCTCAACGCGTTGTCATGACTTGCGAGTTCCTAGTCTACAAAGTTATGTACTTGCCAATTGCAATCAACGCATTGGCGTTGCAACAGCGTACGATGTTAAAGTTGACGAAGTTGTGGACTTTGCAATGTATTAAACGCGTGCTAAAAGCACGCAATGGAATGGTGCGCGATGTATCAACATACATCCGGTTATTAGTCATAGCATTTTTTACCCAGCCGCCACAGCCAGCAGACTCCCCAGTCCTTTCTTGGCTCCGACAAATGGGTGGGACCCAAGGCCAGAGGTCTGCCAAGCCCCCCCCCCCCCCCCGCACCCTACAAACCTCTTTTTTAAACCCTTGCAGCATCACGAGAAACCATTTGGAGGCAGGATCAAGCACCACCTGGCCCACTAGAAAGCCATACCGTATCTTCAGAAAAATGGGTGCTCCAGATTGTTCAGCGGGGCTACGCCCTACTATTTACAGAAACCCACCACTTCTGCCACTATCCTCGGATGAGCTGACGGAGGACCATCTCTCCTGCTGCATCAGGAAGCAGGTTCTTTCGGCCAAAATAGCCATCAAAAGGGTACAGAATCAGAAGTAGGTTGTGGTTGCTATTCCTGCTACTTAATGGTGCCAAAGAAGCATGAAGGCCTCCGTCCTATACTAGATCGGCACCCCCTCAACTACGTAATGAAAAAGGCGAAGTTCAAAATGATCACACTGACTCAAGTCCTGTCTGCCTGTCACATATTTCCACATCTCCATCCTGCTGGTCCACAGACATTACCTGAAGTTCACTGTGGGCTACAAGCACTTTGTTCACAGTGCTTCTCTTTGGCCTTATCAGCGCCCCTTGGGTGTTCATGAACGTGATGGTGGTGGTTGCAGCCCATCTGCGGCGGTCAAATGTACCTTGATGATTGGCTGTTGAAGGCAAGCTTTTCCCAGGCAGTCGTCGCCCACCTCCAGACTACGGTGAACCGCCTCATTTAACTGGGGTTCAATATAAACTTGCCGAAGTCGCACCACACTCCTTCACAGACACTCCCTGTTATTGGTGTAATTCATGAATGTGCAATTCCGCGCTTATCCTTGGAAGATGCATGTCCACGATATTCAGGCTATGATTCTGATGTTTCAGCCTCTGTCCTGGATTTGGGTGAGACTGAGTCTAAGAATGCTGTGTCTGATTGCCGAGCATCTTTCCAGTGAAGTGTAGTATAATCTGAAGTAACAGTGGGCGCCGCACTAGGGGAATCTCTCTACCTCATCTAGATATTGGAGTGCACAGCAAAAGAACTGCAGTGGTGGCTGATGAACTGCGATTGTGTTGGCGGTTGACCCCTCTCCCTTCCCCACCTCACCCAGGACTTACAATGGAGACAGATGCATCACTCCTGTGCTAGGGCAGCCATTTGGCAGAGCTGGAGATCAGAGCATTCTGGTCTCGGCGGAGTCTAAGGTCCACATTAACTTGTTGAGAGCGTTTAGCTTGACATTGAAAGCCTTCCCTCGATCCATCATGCGAAGGCTGGTTCAGATGTTCAGTGACAACACTACCGCCATGTGGTATTGCAACAAACTGGATGGAGTGGGGTCATGGACCCTGTGCCAGAAGGCCCTGCTCCTCTAGATATGGCTGGAACGCCAGAACATTTTCCTAGTTACCTTTCTGTTCGCCACCTCCAGGAATGTGAAATGTCTGCACTTCTGTGCATTTCCAAGGCAACGCTCGCTCGAATGAAACTTGGGACTCCGGTATGACTTTCCAGTGAAACTACTTCTGCCTTGAGCTCTGAAGAGGATCAGGTTAGACGGGCCCAAGTCATCCTAGTAGTTCTGGATTGGGAATGGAGACTATAATATCCTGAATTCCTGATTATGACCATTGGTACTCCGGTCAGGCTACTTCTTCAGGATGATTTCATGTTGCAGCAATAGTGCTGGGTCCTTCACCCAAACCAGCGCACGTTCCACCTTCATGTGTAGAGTGTGACCATCAGCACTTGAGTCTTTGATCTCCCTCCCAAAGTTTGTGAGGTCATCTTGACAGTCAGGCGTCCATCAACAAAGAAAGTATACGCCTGCCATTGGGACAAGTTTGTGGCTTGGTGTACTGCGAAACATATTGATCCACTATCTGCACCTTTTTACGAAGTCTAGTTGTTTGTTCTTTCCTTAGCCCAGCAAGGCCTTGCTCTGGGAATATTTAAGGGGTATATTTCGACCATTTGAGCTTTCTTGCGGTTGGCAGATCAACCCTCCCTGTTCAAGTCACCTGATGTGACACGTTTCCTGAAATGTCTTCAACACATGTTCCCTCCAGAGCCTTTTGTTATGCCCCAATCTGACCTTGATTTTGTGCTTACCTACCTGATGTGTTCCTCTTTCAAACCCATGCCTAGTTGTCCTCTCCAACTCTTGACACTCACAACTGTTTTCTTGGTGGCAATCACATCGTCCAGGAGGGTCAGCTTACAGTCTCTGTCTGTCCAACCTTCACATACTAGCTTCTTTCTAGATGAACTTGTTCTCTGCACCAGTGTTTTTCTTACCAAAGGTAGTGACACCTTTCATGTTGGAATCAAGCTGCCAACCTTTTTTTCTCCACCACACCTCTCCAAGGAATAAGAGAAACCCCACCATTTTGACCCAGAAAACCGCTGTCCTTCTATCTTGAACTGCCAACGAACATTGGGCAGCAATCAGCTCTTTGTGGGGTTCACCTGTGCAAAGAATGAGGAATCAGTGCAGAAGTGTCCCATCTCCACTTGGATTGTACTCTGCATCAAGATCTGCTATACACTGGTCAGGAAGCTACCTCCAGAGGGCTTGCAGGCTCATTGTACCAGAGCCAAAGCTGCAACCACAGCATTAGCTCGCGGAGTCCCTGTCCTGGACATCTATCAGGCTGCTACATGGACACTCTTACGCATGTTTAACAAACACTATTGCCTTGACAGTCAGGCCCGTCATGATGGGCACTTTGCCGGTTCTGTCCTCCAGGACATATTGGTCTGAGCCAGTTCGCAGACCCACCTCCAGGGAGGTATTGCTTTAGCATCTACCCTAAAGCAGGGAATCTGCAGCTAGAAGTCTCTATCTGAAAGAAACAGTTAGTTATAGATTCCTTACCTTAAAATCTCCCCCAGGCGTCAGACTGGATCCGGAAAGTTTTTCGTCAGCAGTACCCCGGCGTGTCGGAAGGTGGCGTTGGTCGACTCCGCGTTCGGCGTCGTGGTTGCCGGGATGACGTTGCGGTAGCTACATAGACGCAGCCCTCGCACGCTGACGCCAGTTCTTTCTTTTTCCGTGCCAGCAAGCGCAGATCCTGTGAGAGCGGTGCCTCAGTCATTTTTCGACTGACCTTTTTTCTTGACTTTTGTCGACTTTGTTGTTTTCTGAGTCCTCACGACTCCTGGTGCACGAGGGATGCCTGGCTTTAAGGCTCCTCTACCCAACTGATGTCAGTGACGGATCCGCACCATGTGTGCCTCTACTGCCGGGAGCGCGACCACGACCCCAAGTCGTGCTATGACTGCCGAACCATGGCCCGAAGTATTTGCGGGAGCGGTCCCGAAAGCTACTCGAGGCCCGGCAGTCAGCTCTGCGCTGTTCAAGGTCCCGGTCGTGGAGGAGGTCGAGGGACCGGTTGCGGAGCCACCACCATTCATCTTTTAAATCTTCGTGCTCGGGGTCTGCTAAGTCAAAGCAAAAAACGAAGTCAAAGAAGCATAGTCGCTCTTCGACTACTCCCCGTCCATTGCTCGACGCGACAAGAGATACGGGTGGTGGCCCTTCTGCTTGCGGAGCCCGTGGGGTCGGCTCCGGGTTTCCCCCCCTTCCCGGGACCGGGAGCGACTCCTGCCCAGCTTTGTCAGTTCTAAGAAGCGATGCACGCCATCTTTGGGAAGTCCGACTCCGCCAGCGTGCCTTCGGGCCCCGCAAGACTCGGCTGGGGGCCCTGGGCCTCGGTGGCTCCGGCCGCGGCGCTGCAGGGTTCCCTTGGATCCAGGCCTCGATCTGGATCGGCTCCGATCGACCTCATTACGCTTCCCCCGGCACCGATGCCACCAGACACGGAGTCGGATCGGTGTCGACCGCCGCCGGATCCCGACGGCCGGCACTTTTGTGTCCCTGTTCTACCCTAACTCTTTGAGACCAGATTGGCAGCCAGAGGAGGGTGAGGAGGACTGGGAGAGGTCTGGGGACCCTTTAAACGACCAGTTGGTGTACAAACCGGACTGGCGAGAGGAACTGGGGGAAGCCAGTGGTCTGGATACCTCACCAGACCATGGCATGTTATCTCCTCCTACCGTGGCTACGGAGGAGGGAGCGTCATACGCAGTGGTGTTGTGTAGGGTGGCTGAGGCTCTCCACCTCGAGCTACCTACGGTGGCAGTCAGGACTAACCTGATAGAGGTCCTTCAACCGGCAGCAAGCTCTTCGTAGCCCCTGCTGCCGTTTAATAAAGCCCTCACTGACATCCTTTTGGGCATGTGGTCCAGGTCCAACTCTGTGGCTCCTGTGGACAGGATGATTGCCCAACACCACCACTTGGCCCCGGGAGACCGCACTTTTCTCTTCCAACACCCCACCCCTGAGTGCCTGGTGGTTCAAGCCTCCACTGTTACACCCATTCTGTTTGGGATACAGTGGCACAGGTGCTCGGAGGCGGCATGGGCCGTACTCTCCCATGCAGTTGCTGAGGGGAAAGACGCAGCAAAGTTTACCATCCGCTGTGTGCTGGATACCGCAGACGCACTTGGCAGGACGATTTCCACGTCAGTAGCTCCTTCGACACTACGCCTGGTTGTGTTCGACTCGTTTTTCCGGGGATGTCCAATCCACACTTATGGACATGCCCTTTGATGGCCGTCGCCTTTTCGGCGACAAGGCAGACAACACGCTGGAGCGCTTTAAGGACTCTCCTGCAACAGTCAGGTCCTTGGGCCTCTCCACCACCCGCCCTGCGCAGTCTGCCTTTTACCCCTTCCGTATCTATGGAATGGGTGCCCCGCTACGTCCCGCCCAGAGCCACAGGCCGGCGCAAGCTGTTCAGCCCCAGGGTGGCCGGGGATGTGGGAACCACCAGCGTGGTTCTGGGGACATCATGCGGGCCAGTCCACCACATCCCCCTCTGCAGCAGCCTCCAAAACCCTCCTAGTCCGACCTTTCAGGGCCACCAAACGCCAGTGGGCAGCAAGATCCGCCATCACCTCCCCCCCTGGCGCACAATCACGTAGGACCAGTGGGTGTTGCAAATAGTCCGGAGGAGCTACTCCCTCCTCTTCAAGACTACCCCTCCCTCCATGCCACCTCAGTACCATTGCATGTCGGAGGATCAAATGTCCCGTCTCCAACAGGAAGTTTCGGCACTCTTGGCCAAGGGTGCCATTGAGCGCCTTCCTACCCCAGAAGTAGGTCGTGGTTGCTATTCCCACTACTTTCTGATACCCAAGAAGGATAAAGGTCTGCGTCCTATATTGGATCTCAGGAACGTCAACTGCTTCCTCCGGAAGGAGAAGTTCAAGATGTTGACCCTCGCTCAGGTCTTGTCTGCCCTAGACCCTGGAGACTGGATGGTAGCGTTGGACTTGCAGGACGCTTACTTTCACATCCCCGACCTGCCAGCCCACCGACATTGTCTGCGGTTCACAGTAGGCCACGAGCACTTTCAGTTTACCGTGCTCCCCTTTGGCCTTACAAGCGCCCCTCGGGTGTTCACGAAAGTGATGGCGTTGGTTGCAGCTCATCTGCGAAGATCAGGGGTTCCAGTCTTCCCTTATCTTGACGACTGGCTGTTGAAGGTGGGCTCGCCCCAGGCTGTCGTCACACACCTCCAGACTACAGCCGACCTCCTGCATTCGCTGGGGTTCTCAATCAACGTGCCGAAGTCACACCTGACCCCCTCTCAGAAGCTCCTCCTTATTGGAGCGGTTCTGGACACAACGCAGTTTCGGGTTTATCCTCCGAACAGCGAGTCCGGGATGTTCGGGCTATGATTCCGATATTTCAGCCCCTATCCTGGGTTTAGGTCAGGAAGACCCTGAGGCTGCTGGGCCTCATGGCCTCCTGCATCCTGCTGGTCAATCATGCCAGGTGGCATACACGGGCTCTGACCTGAAGTTCCCGTTAGCGCAGCATCAGTGGAATCTGTCTGATTGCGTCCAGATCTCAGTAGGCACTGTACAATAATTGCAGTGGTGGCTCACGAACCAGGATTGGGGCAAAGGCAGATCCCTCTCCCTTCCTCAACCAGAACACACAGTGGTGACAGACGCATCCATTCTGGGATGGGGCGGCCACATGGGAGAGACGGAGATCAGAGGCCTCTGGTCTCTGGCTGAGTCTGGGCTCCACATCAACCTTCTGGAGCTTCGGGTGATCCGCCTTGCACTCAAAGCATTCTTTCCCTCTGTCCGGGGAAGAGTGGTACAGGTGTTCACGGACAACACCACTGCCATGTGGTACTGCAACAAACAAGGCGGGGTGGAGTCGTATGTAAAGAGGCCCTCCGCCTCTGGACATGGCTGGAACATCAGGGCATATCCCTGGTGGTTCAACACCTGGCAGGTTCACTGAACGCCAGGGAAGACAAACTCAGCCGAAGGTGCATAATGGATCACAAATGGCGTCTTTACTCAGAGGTGGTCCAAGGTCTCTTTCAGCAGTGGGGAGAGCCTTGGTTAGATCTATTCGCCACCAAAGAGAACGCACAATGTCAGCAATTCTGCACGTTGGAATTTCCAAGGCGGCACTCGTTAGGTGACGCTTTTCATCGCGAGTGGTTTTCCGGACTTCTATATGCCTTTCTGCCCAGAGTGCTGAAGAAGATCAAGCACGACCTGGCCCAAGTCATTCTTCTGTCGCAGCAGCAGGGGACGGTCCTCCATCAGAACGTGTCCAGCCTCCACCTCCTTGCATGGAGATTGAGCGGCGGCAGTTGATGTCGTTTGACCTGCCTCCCGAAGTCTGTGATGTAATCTTGGCAGCCAGGCGTCCCCCCACTAACACAGTATACGCCTGTAGATGGAATACATTTGTGGCATGGTGTACAGCAAAGGCTGTTGATCCCCTTTCTGCCCCTCTTTCTGAGGCTCTCTTGTGCCTCCTTTCTTTGGCCCAGCAGGTATCTGCTCTGGGCACTCTTAAGGGCTACCTCTCGGTCATTTCACCCTTCCTCATGCTCCCTGATCAGCCTTCTCTTTTCAAGTCCCCTGTTGTAATAGATTTCTTAATTTTTCCTCCTATTCCCTTCGTAATGCCCCAGCTGGACTTAGTTCTGACATATCTTATGTGCGCTCCCTTTGAGCCACTACTTAACTGTCCTCTCAGACTTCTCACTTTTAAAACTGCTTTTCTGGTGGCCATCACCTCTGCACGCAGGGTGAGTGAGCTGCAAGCTCTGTCTTCTAAGCCTCCCTTTCTGGCTTTCCATGTGGACAAGGTCATCCTTACAACTAGACCTTCCTTTCTTCCCAAGTTGGTTACTTCTTTCCACATTGGCCAAATCATCACTTTGCCCACCTACTTTCCGCCTCCGCATCCTTCGAAAGAGGAAGAGAGGCTCCACTGTCTGGATCCAAAACGTGCACTTTCTTTCTACTTGGATCGCACCAAACAGTCCTGGGTGGGCCTCCAGCTCTTTGTTGGTTAGGTGGGCGCTAAGAAAGGTTGGGTCGTACATAGATGAACCATCTCCAGGTGGGTCGTTCTGTGCATAAAAGCCTGCTATTCTTTAGCACAGAAGGAGCCTCCAGTGGGGCTGCGTGGCCATTCCACCAGGGCGACAGCAGCTACTACTGCTTTGGGACGAGGAGTCCCCCTAAATGACATCTGTCAAGCAGCTACGTGGGCATCGCTGCACACGTTTACGAAACACTACTGCCTGGACTGCCAAGTTCGGAGAGATTTTCTGATGTGAACTTGGTTTGCAGACCCACCTCAGGGGTTGGTATTGCTGGGGTATCTATTCTAAGGTAAGGAATTTATAACTAACTGTTTTTTTCATATGAACAAGTTACTTACCTTCGGTAGCGATATATCTGTAAGAAACATAGGTTAGTTATAGATTCCTTTTTGCCCCACTCCTCTTCCCTGTTCTGCGAACTGACTTCTAGGTTTAAGGACTTCCTTTCAAGGCCCTAGTTTTGTGTACTAGTGGTCAGTGTCTTGCATGGCTCTGTGCTTCTGGGGTGGAAAGTCTTGTACAGAACTGGCATCAGCGCTGCGTCTTTGTAGCTACTGCAACATCTTCCCGGCGACCACGACACCGACGACGAATGCAGAGTCGACCGACGCCACCTTCAGACGCGCAGGGGTACTGCTGACGAAAAACTTTCCGGATCCAGTTTTGACGCCTGGGGGAGATTCTATGGTAAGGAATCTATAACTAACCTATGTTTCTTACAGATATATTGTTACCGAAGGTAAGTAACGTGTTCATCAGTTGAACGGGTTACTTACCTTTGGTAATGCCTTATTTGGTAGGAACTCTAGCTGCAGATTCCGTGCCGTTCCTCCCATCCTCTTTGTTCTGCGAACCGGTTCCTCTACCTAAAAGGTCTCTGTATGCCCTTAGTATCTGCATACTGGTCAATCAGCCTTTGGACTTGGTTCTGTGCTTCTGGCACGGGAATAGTCACATTAAGAAACTAATATCAGTGCTTTGGGGTGGCGCCTACATAGGCACCATGCATGTCACATCCGGCGTGGGTAACACTGCCAACATAAAGTTGATTGATGTTACCTACCAGCGTGCAGAGGTACTGCTCAAGATTTCCCGGATCCAGTCTAACACCTAGGGAATATTCTAAGGTAATGAATCTGTGGCTATCTAGAGTCTCTACCAGATAAGGTATTATTACTAAAGGTAAGTAGCTTGTTCTTTTCAAACCAAGTCAGACAGCAGCCATATTTTTCCCAGCTGTCTCTCTCATATCCACTCTGTTGCATTTCCAAACATCTATCAATTGGATTATAAAAGCACACAACTCCAATTAAACTAATTTCAGTAACTGTGATTGCTCAATTTTGCTAGTATCCCTTATTACTTGTCTGGATTGCTAATCAATATTTGGCTAAATCATAATCCCGGTGTAAGAAGTTGGCCTGGTATATGATGCTCACTAGTTCTAGTGATCACCCTGTACCATGCCAAGCAACCCATATGATGATTGGTTGTAAGTCAACCTTGTAGACAAGCTATCCTAGGCGTAGCATGGACTAAGCAGTCTTAGGCTAAACTCTGTAAAGGCATGTGAAGCAAGCTGTTTTACCATACACAATCCCCTTGAATACCAAATGAAAGGACACCACACAGATATATATTGAAAATATATATAGATTTATTTCTACAAATATCCCCTATACTCTTTATGAGCACAGAAGCAAATGCGTTAAAACAAAACACAGTTTAAATACACAAAAGTTGCACGAATATGGATGAGCCCTAGGGGCCACCTAAACCATATACTAAAATAGTGGTATAAGGACCACTATGGAGAAAGGAAAGAGGCCTAGGGCCTGGGGAATCGCTGGAGCTGTTCGGGACTAGCAGTGATGAAGTCGGGAAAGGCCCGCGGGACTCGGGTGCAGCGCTTAAAGCGCACGCATGCACCAATGCAATGTCAATGGTGCGTAAAAGTTACAATGTTAGTGTTTAAGGAACCTTCCGATGGACCTACAAGGCTAAAACTTTAGACACAGGCACTAGAGGTGTACACCAGTGTGGGAACACCGGCGTTGTTGAGTTACCTCACCCACAGGAAGCAGGTGCACAGGTGCGAAGTAGTGTCGGGTTTCTTCACGCAGGTCGATGGTGCTTGGAGCTGAAGATGCTGCAGGCGGGTCGTCGAGGAGAGTTCCGGTGGATCCAAGGGTGGATCTGAAGAGTTGAATACCTGAAAGCAGAGGGGACAATGTTCAAAGTCACTAGCCAGTGACTACTGTGGAACCAGGATGGAACCAGGCGATGTCGGGTGCAAACAGGTGATGAAGTGAAGATTGTCTCTGCAGCCACGTGGACACGAAGAGGTCAAGGACGTCCAGGAGTCGATCACGAGCTGTCCCACGCAGGCTCTCGCTGATGGCGGTGTCGGCAACTTGATTGGAGCAAACAGGCCTTGGCTAAAGCAAGCCACGCAGGAATCGATGCAAGCTTCTCACTCGGACCAGCAAGGTCAGAGCGGGTGCTCCTTTTCAGGGGAGCAAGGGTCAGTCTGGAGCAACCAGACCAGCGGTGTAAGTCGTAGTTTTCGTCGCCAAGATGGCCGCTAGCCACGTGGCAAGTGGCCGGGATGGCGCGTCGAGTGGCAAAGTGCAAAAGGGCCCCACGCAGATCGTGGAGATGCTGGGGGGCTGATCTTCGGTGCAAATGCTGCTCGGTGTTGGGGCTTCTCAAACCCCAAAGCACAGCGTTGAGGGTGCCTCGGGTGCTGCGCAGTCAGCTGCTCGGGGGTCTTCCAAGATGTCCGGTCCCACGTCTCTCGGTGCCTCCACGGGTCTCTTCTTTTCAGGGACTGTGGATCGGGCTCTAAGATGTCTGGGAGTCTGGGTCTTGTCAGGCTCTTGGCTCGGGCTCCGGCAGGAGGCGGCGGCAAAGCAGACGTCGAGTTGCTGGTTGGTGCCTTTATTCACAGGGTGGTCACTCCTTGGCCACAAGGGAGATTCTCTTCCGTCTTCTGTGCAGCAGAATGTCGAAGTCCAGTCTTCTTCTTATTTTAAGTCGAGTTCAGGATGATCTGAAGTCTCAGGACACAGCTCCTACTCTTATTCCAAATCTGGGGGCCGGATCACCTACTAGGTCCCTCATCTGGGTGGGACCAGGAAGGGGGGCGGTTACACCCCCTTTCCTTTGTGCAGTTTCGCGCCAAGGCTGGGGCTGGGGAGCCCCAGCACCGGTTTGAACTGGCAAATGCACAGGGACACCTTGTGTGCCCCGGGCATGTCTGATTCTATTCAGCCCTGTCCTACCCAATACACAAAATCCTGTCTGGGGTGGTGCTAGCACCTCCCAAGGCAGGAAACCCTTTGTCCAAGCCACCCTCGCTGGAAGGACTCCCAGCAGCAGGAGGTCAGACTTGTGTCTGTGGTGGCAGCATCCATTTTGTGATGCTGAGGCTCTGTTTAACTTTAACCGGGGTTCAGGTTATGTACATGTCGTGTCCCTCTAGAAGGGTGGAATGCTACCCCCATCGCCAGAACTGGCGAGGGGGTAGTATTCCAATTAGTATGACACCTTACTCGACATGTTTTGATAAAGCCAAACCAAAGATAGCATTTAACCGCGAGGTTCATAATGCACTTAAGAGTATATGGTATGGCAGTATCATGGAACAGCTAAAGGACATGGTTCCGAAAGCTGCAGACAGGCTCAGCTCATGCCAGAGCACCATCTCACATATTTCCAAGCACTCTGCCTCCAGGATTGATGAGGCCTTCCATAGGAGTGGCTGATAGGAACATATGTGTCCATTTTAAGTTAGATATAGGCATACTATACCTAAGCAAGAGGTGATTACACCAACTTGCCCCAGCTGAGTGATCAGCCAGTTGTGTCAAATATGGAGGCCAGGCCAGGGGTGGCACAATACGTGCTGCAGCCCCTGGTAGGCCTTGGAAGCACCTATGCCCTGGGTACCTGGGTACACTGTTACAGGGGCCAATAAGGTAAACCAGTTCCAATTTCGTAATGCACCTAAAGTGCATTGGCATTAATTTAGAGAGAGAACAGCAGGCTGTGGATCTGATTAGCAGGCCCACAGCCACATTAAGTCATAAACCAGTGAAGCAAAAAGCAAAAATTTGGGGTGACCATAGGATAGCAGACCCTACTCTCCTACACCCGGCGTCTCAAACTTTTCTCAGCTTTCAAATAACTGTTTAGCGCTCCTCTCTAAATGTTTTAAATGTCAATTTTGAGTCAAAGATGCAAAAGAAAATCAAGCAGTGTATTTCTTTGGCCCTGATTACAAGTCATTTGGAGTGAAATTAACGCATGGAATTCTTCTCAAACTAATTATAAAAGTGGTAATTTTTTCACACCTGTCTTATGCTGGTGTAGGAAAATCGCACCCGATTTTTCTGACTGGTAAATCTGACTGGAAAAAGCACAAACCTATTGCTGCAGTAGGGGCAGCCTACTCTTATTCCCCTTTTTGTTTCTGACTGGGGTAAAGAGGAAGTAGAACCTGTCAGAAATAAACTTCCCATTCCCATCCCTACTAACTTCACCCACCTTCCTCACCCTGTTCCCTGCCCAGAGATCGATGCATACATTTATGACCTGCTCAGCGTAGATGGTAAATGTATGCAATCAACGCCATAGAACTGGGAATATGGTTTTACTACCTTAAAAATCTTTCCCAATGGTAATCCACATTCCAGGGATTTAAATCATAATTGGATGGTACCCTGCGTGGATTTTCTGCACCGTAATGGTAGGTTTATATGCAAATTTACTGTTACCCCAGTACCTTTCAAGTGGGCCTGGGTGAAATTTTAATTACGCTGGCTTAATTGGCAGAATTTTGGTAATTTGACAAAACGAAATTCATGCAAAGTTGGGGGAGAAATTTTAAAACAAGATGTACTGTTCGAGTAATTTTTTACTACGACCAGCATATCTGATAGAGACACCTAGCCCCAGATTCCTTTACTTAGAATTATCCCCAGGTGTCAGACTGAATCAGGAATATTTTTGCAGCAGCACCACTGCGCGCAGGTGGACAGCGCCACACGACCTTGCCCTGACGTTGTCCACGGATGTGACTTCAACGAAGTCATATAAGTCCCTCCCAGCGCGCTGAAGTCCGTTTCCTTCTTTTCTGCATGCAATGCGGATCCGTAGTAAGCAGTTCCTCTGGCCTGTTTTCAGGCCCTTTTGACACCTTTGCGTCTGGAACAGTGTGCGATGCCTTCGGGCTTTAAGAAGTGTGCCTCCTGTTCGCGACAATTGTCCGCGACGGACCCACACCTTATCTGCATGTGGTGCCTGGTTGAACACCACGACTCGACGGATTGTGACACCTGCCAACAACTCAAGCCGAAGTCCCGACAGGAGCACCGGATGAAGCTACTTTCGGCTCGTCTGTCCCGGTCGGAAATGTCTCGGCCCCTGGCCTCTTCTTCGGCAGCATGTCCCAGTAGCAGAGAGTTCTGTTTGCAGCATCGGTCGCCGTCTGGTTCTCGTGTGCGTTGCTCGCCCGTCCCTGGTAAGTCCTGTTGCCTGTCGCCGAGGTCATCGACCTCCCTTCCTCCTGTTGTAGGGGGCACTAGTTCCCGGACTTCTCAGGACGTGCACCCCGAGGGTCTGCCCTCCCCTATCTGCCATTTCCTGGCGTGGGGGCGATTCGGACAAGATGGTGGCTTATGCCGCGGCCCTGCAGGCCTCCCTTGGGTACCCTCCTCTGCATGGGGCATCCTTGGACCCCCGCTGCGTGTGGGGTCTCCGGTGGACTCGCCGGTGGGTACGCCCCCACCTTGCCTCAGGTGATGGAGGTATGGCGTCATCAGGGGGCTGCTCGGCTGGGTCCCCCTTTTCGGCCCATAGCGCCCCTAACACGTCGCATAGTACAGTGGGGCTCCCTGTGGTGTCGCAGGTGGTCACTGGTACACGCAGCTCATCTCCGAGTCCCCCTCAGCCCTCCGGCGAGCAGCTGCCTTTTCGGGGGCCGAGCCGGCGCCGGTTCGGCGCCGTAGACTCTGGCTTCGTTCCTTATTTTGGAACCAGAGCCTGTTGTGGACGAGGCCGAGTCAGTGCCGGCTGAGGACGCCCAGGTGCCGCTTCGACGCCAGGTTGTCGACTCCTCTCTGGGAGGTCGGCGCAGGATCATCGACTCCTTTCCGGAGGTCTCTGGAGAGAGTTCGGCGTCACCCCAACATCCGTCGATGCCGGATCTGTCCTTGCCTCTCCCCCCCCTTGGAGTTTGTGGCTCGAGCGGACTCTCTACCTCCTCAAGAGCCCCTTCAGGACCCTCATTCGTCAATGGGGCTTCCTCCCTTTGGACATTGGTCTGCTCCTCCTTTCAACTGACAATCCCCTTGGAGTGGGTGGCTTAGCTTTCAGCCCTCACCCACGGATGAGTTACTGTCCCCTCCTCGGAGAGCTACTGAGGCTGGTGCGGCCTTTGTGAGGGTTGTTTCCATCGCCCCCCGCATTCTGGGTATGCAGCCCCCTTCAGTTCCCCTGCCTGTTGACCCCTTGTTGGAGGTTCTCCACTGCCCTTCTGGGGACCTGGGCTCGGCCGGCGTCGGGTGATCCGGTGGCTCGTTCCATCATGCCTCGCCCTGCCCCGAATAATCCGGTTTGCTTGTTTGTTCATCCGGACGTTCAGGGGCTAGTTCTGCAAACTGCCTTTCCTTCTTTGCCTCCGCTGTTGCTTCCTCCCTTCCGGGAGTCTAGCTGGCTGGAGTCTTGGGGTCGTAATATTTTCGCCTCCCCTAGCGCGGCTCTTCTCTCCCTTAAAACAGTGTGTGTGTTGGCTCGGGCTACTTCTGTCCTTTGGGACTCTGCTGAGTCTCTTCTCTCTTCAACCTCTGAGGGTGCTCGTGCTGATCTCCTCGATTAAGTCAGTGACGGACATGACCTGGCAGAATTTACTATCCGGTCAGCCCTTGATACCTCAGACTCCTTAGGCCGGACGATATGCTTGGTTGCGGGATGGCGTCTTACCGAAGAATATTCGAGAGCGCCTTGTTGACCTGCCTTTTGTTTAATACCCATGCCGACTCCGCGGGTCAGCGCCTCCTTGCGGGCTTTCGCCCCCTCCTCCCTCCTCATAGGCTTGTCCTTGGCTGCCTCAGGTCATCCTACCCTGGGATGGTTACCCCTCTTTCCTTTTGCAACTTTCATTCAGCGTCCACAAGTTGGGCTGTCCGTTTTTGGGCTGACAGTAACCCGACTGTGGCGGTGTTCCACAAGTTGTTTGTGTCTGGCACTGCCTTCCACGGACTGCAGGTTCCGCTCTGCTTCCGCCCTGTGTATGTCTCATACCGCTCTTCTAGAGGTTTTTCCCTTGTTACTACATGTTCTTCAGCCGTTGTCCCTTGGGACGTCTTTTCAGTGTGTTTCCACATGCTTCTTCTGGGGCTGCCCCCCAGCCACCGGTGTATTAGGCGGGTTACTGCTATAGCGCCCGCGACTTCGTTGGTCTCATGGCTTGCCCATTCTATATATACCTGCATGTTGATTGCCACTGGGTATCCCTTTTATATGCCTCCGTCTTTCTTCGCTTCTGTGAGGTCTGGTTCTATATCCCCGTTTGTCGGGGAGCAGTTGGGTGCCTTGTGCTCAGGTTTGCCATCGTTCTACACTGTGGCGTTTTTTCTTTTGCTAGTTTTCTGTGCGCTTCAGTGCCTTTTCATGCTTCTTCGGCAACAAGGGTTCCCATGGTTCCGCTCCCCGGGGTGAGCCTCCTCTAGTGGCTGCTCTTCTTCTTGGGGTTCTTGTCTGTCTCGTTGATGTACTAAACAGTCCTTCTCTTCTATGGGGGTGAATTTCTTTCCTTCAGGTGTCACCCTTCTCTGTGTCTGGTGGGCCTGCGGGACAGTTCCTCTTCTGGGGGTCGTCCCGGGAGCTGCACCCTGCATCTCTCTCTCTCTTTGGGTGCTTTCTTTCCCTTGGCCTTCACGTTGCCTTGTTGGGAAGTCCCTTAATCGTCTTAGCCACGCCACTTGCTGTGTCTCCGTAGCTGTCTACACTCCATGTTGACCTCTGGGTTTTGGTTGGTGACACCTTAGCGCACATTGGACTCTGGTAGTTGTTCTTCTTCATTCCCTCATTTTGAACTCTCTCTTCCGTTCTAGGATTGTGGCTTAGTGCCATTATTCCATCCTGTATTCACAAAGGTGAGGTCTTGTGCCCTTTTGGTCGTCTTGTCTTTTGCTCTTCCAAGCTGCTTGGTCTGCTGATTGGCTGCGCCAACACAGCTTTCCTCGTAGTCCGTCACCCTGTAGCCGGCTCAGTGCTCTCAGGCACTTTCTGTTGTTCTGTCTCAGACCCACCTCCCCCTTCTGGTAGGGCGGTGGTATCTATTCTAAGTTAAGGAATCTGCGGCTAGATGTCTCTATCAAATGTACGAGTTACTTACCTTTGGTAACGATGTATCTGGTAGAGACGTTGTCTAGTCACAAATTCCTTAACTCCCACCCATCCTCCCTGTTCTGCGAGGACCTTTCCAGGTGGGGTTCTCCACCTTGCCTCCTTTCAGTTGGCACTGGTCTTTATCCAGGGTGATCAAGTTGGTGCGACCCTTTCAGACTTTGCCTTCTACGGCCGCCTCCTTCTGGGTGGCTTCTCTTCCTGTGGAGCGATGCGTTTCACTTTCAACTTCAACAGGAGATTCTTTTTTCCCTTTCTCTGCTTCCCTACACTCTGGTCCTTCCAGTGTGGGCTCTTCTCCTGTTCTTTTCCCTCCCTCACGCCTTCTCCGTCGGTTTGGGTTTTCTTGTCTCCTCTGCAGTCGCATCTTTTGGGATCTATTGGGCTGACCTTCAGCCCTTCGGTTTCTTCAGGGGAATGTGCCATTCCTTGTAATGTTACTTCGCAGTGGGTTACTGTTCTTCTTGTGCTCCGCCCTTGTTGGCCGGCCCCGTTCTGCGTTGTAATGGCAGCCTTTCTGTTGTCTCTCAGGACATTATTCCCCTGTGACTCAGCCTCTGGGGAAGGTCTGCGCTTCGCTTTCCAGGGTTGTGTTTCAGAGCGGTGCTCTGCCTTCCTTCTTTATTTTTTGGTTTACAGTGTCTGACACTGTCCTTTATGATGCTTTATGCACCATCCGATTTCTTTGTTTTACACATTTTTCCTCCTTTGCACACTGTTCCCATACTTTCACAGTTTTGTTGGTGGCTCCGCGTTGTGCTGCGGAAAAGTTTCTCCAAAGAAAACTGACGTCGGCACGCCAGGAGGGACTTATATGACCTTGCTGATGTCACATCCCTGGATGACGTCAGGGTGGGGTCGTGTGGTGCCGTCCCCCCGCACGCAGGGGTGCTGCTGCAAAAATTTTCTGATCTAGTCTGACGCCTAGGGATAATTCTAAGTTAAGGAATCTGCTGCTAGACAACGTCTCTACCAGATACATCGTTACCGAAGGTAAGTAACTTGCACTATAGGTAGATTTTTTTACCCAAGTGGAGCACAAAACTAAAAATGTATTTTACCCAAGCGCTCTATTCAGGTAATTTTTTAGGGCAAAACTACAAATACAAACACGAGTAGCAGGTCTTCATAGGCAATCTGAAATCAACTGAAATTTAGAGGCTGTTTGGATAATTTTTTGAGTGTGAGATGTATTTTGCAAAATTATGCCACAGTAAATTACACACGTTTCGCACACCACTACTTGCACCTCTTAACCAGGGACTCAGTGTTTGAAGCACTTTAACTACTTCATGATGTTGTAGAGTCTACTGTCAATTTATGTCCAAAATACACTAGCTCACCACGTAGTACTTTACTGTCAGAGTGATATTCATACTAAAACTACTAGTCCATTGATTTCTAAAAAATTTCAAAACGCTGTAAACCGTGCAAAGATTAATACAGTAGCCAGTACGGTATATTACATCATGTCTTACATGTACTATAACGAGAGCAACTTCTGTTTACACCAAATCTAGCAAAAGCACTGTTCCTGACTTCCTTTCAGCCTTCAGCCGCTGACATCCCACTCCACCTTAACCATGTGCCTTTGCATCTGGCAGATACACATCCTGGGATCCTCATCAGTAAAAAAGACAGGCTTAAAATATCAATATGAACTCACAAGACTAAAACCTGTCTCACTGATCCCAAACTACCACAAGATCATTTATAAGTCCTCTGATGTGAACAGTGTTCCCTACACAACTGCATGTCTTGAAGTGCTCCCCTCTCTGACAGTGCGGATAGCATTGCCCAACTCAACACTGATCTGCCATTCCTCACGAATCGTGACCAAGTTCAGGCTCCCAGGTAATCATAGATTTGCTCTTCCTTGCTAAATACATAATCATCTGGGAAGGTGGAAGTTACAAAGCTGGAGGAGGAACTGATCTCATCTATTGGCATTTATTTATCTCCCCAAAAATATAAATATCGGCATTGGACTCTTGAAGTTCTTAAAACTGTCTAACCCAGGACTCCTCTGGTTCACTTGTTTGTTTGGAAAGCACTCTGACACCCTGAAGATAGAAATGCGCTATATAGGAAACTTAAGTAAATTAAAATAATTGTATTTAACCCTACCGTCCTGGCTCTCAGAGAAATGGAGTGTCTCTTAGATAATTTTTCTGCAATGTCTAATGTTCACAGGCAAGGTGTCAATCAATCATCCCTCCTGTGTGGCATTTTACTTTCCATGGGACTCTTTAGCCACGATTAAAGATGAGCAGAATGTAGGTGACTTGCAGGTTCGGATTGGTAAGGCGGGCACTCGGGCAATGGCCGAGGGGCCGGTATCGAAGTTCCAGCTGTGGGCTGCTTTTTTGGTAGCCTGGCGGGCCGATTTGGGCTGTGTCTGGTGTGTTTGGATGTCGCCAAGCGGCCCAGTGGGACCCCGAGTGGCCTTTCTGGTGACAGATGGGCGTCCATTACCTCCCTTTTATCAATGGGCAGAGGTGTCACTCCCTTTCTCTCACAGGGCCGGCCAATTAATGTGTGCATACAGGGCATGGGGCCTGAGCAGAAGTTGCCTCACTTGTTTTCAGGTGTATATAAAACTCAGCTGAAGCAGTGTTTTGCGGAAAGGCAATATGCAAATGTGGGCCCCTTTTTTTAGCATGCCCGTTCCAATTTCTAATCCCAATCCAACCCTGGTGACTTGAGAGCAGGGGTTGGAATGGTCTCCTCTGACCTGTATTCCCGCACCTAAAGTCGGCCTTTGTTCCCAGCGCAAAGAATTACATGAGGATCTGGCATTGTGGGTTCAAATCAGCATGTGCAGCTTCCATTTCCCTCAATTTACCACCTAATCTGAGCAGGTGGTGAATGGGGGCGAGGTCTTGTGCAGGGGGTGGTCTTGTGCATGAGGGTATTTGGGGTAGCTATGCCTGGCAGAGTGGTTATGTGCTCTCAGTGGCTCAGAAGAGCCTGGGCCGAGGCCCGGCTGCTTCCTCAGCCTGATCATCATGTGATTTCTCTGACCTGTAGATTCAGGCCTGGTTTTACCTCCCTACTGACTGCAGGAACACCGGTGCCTTACTGGCCTTACCGAACTTGAATTACTCATGCTTCACCGGTTACCTATTGTGGCACATAAGTGGTATCTCCATTATTCAGTGGTGGGTGTGCTATTCCACAGATATTTTCAGCTGATTGTATACATTACAAATGCCCTATTTCACATTGTAAATTAGCAAGTATGAGGCCTCTTTTGAGATGTCGCATTCCTTCTTAATCTCGTGAATGTCTTTATGTAACGCTTCTAATTTAAATGCTGCAGCATAACATCAGAGCAAGAAGGACGATTTGAAATGTCATTGACTCCTCTTTTGACCGGCTTGCATTGTGTTGACAATTTGTTCACACCGAAATCTCTCTGGTTAGCCCAGGGTAGATGCGGCTTCTCTCCCAATGTCTGTATTCTCATCTGATTAGCTTAAGAGTCAGGTGCTTGACACTTAGCTGTAACACCTCCATCTCTCAGAAGAAAAGCATGCCATCCAGTAGCCGCCTAGAAAAGCATTCTTCTAGAAGATGTCATTTGAGTACATGGCTCACTTTGTCGGCAGGCTCGGGAAACACTAGTTTATTTTCTAACTTTCTGCTTAATGAAATGCCATCCTTTTGTTAAAGATAGACAGCTCAGTTCTTCACAGTGACTTGTATAAGCAGAACGTAGCTGTCAATCGTACAGCAGGTGCAGTAGCACAGGAGCCCGTGATTGTGAGGAGTTTAGTGTGTTCCATATATGGCTATGTATAAGTACTAAACCTAGGAGTCGGAAGGTCTATTTTGCTTGCGTGCAATAGAGTCCCTGTCATCGGTGCTGCTACATTATGTTTAAGTCATATTTTTCAGCCTTTGGTCGGACTCCCCCAATCCGAGTCATCAGGAAAGCATTCCTGAACCGAGTAGTTCGGTATGCTTTCCGATTGAGATCAGAATCGACCCCAAAGTCTGCAGTGCTACTGATAATTATTGTAACTACAGACTCCAGTATTTTTCTTTGCTTTAAATTTTAGAAGGGACATTAAGGCACAGTGCACCAGTGTTTAAAACAAGGCCTTTTTAGGATTTAAACCTCATTTGTTTCAGGAAAATGTGCAGGACAGCTTCAAGAGTGGCCCTCTGCATCAATTGGAAACCCTACTGTCCTGTCTATTATATTCTGAATGAGGGTTGGCCAAACAATGCGCCACAACTTCTGCTTTTGAACTATTCTGTAATTTGCTTGACACTTAATTGTAACCACTGCCCAGACATGCTTCTGTTTGTAATTGCAAAAGGTAGTTTATAATAGGGAAATTATTAATGTTATCTGAATGTTTCTAATCATAAGCCTCTTTCCAATAACAAGCACCCTCTTCTTAACCCCAGCTAAGGGAGTCGATGATATATGAGGACTGCACACAGCATCTGGTTTTTTTTTTTAAAGCAAGGTCAACTTTAGAGTCCCTGTTTTGAAGCATTCTCGGTGAATTGGAAAGCTGTATTTCTAAATGAGTATCGGCCTTGTTACTGTCTTGCCTGGTGAGAAAAAAGTGCCTGTTGAATTGGAGTAATGATTCCTCTTTTTCCTTCTTTTCAGAGGACATTGCTGTGGTGTTTCACAAAGAGGCGTGGGAGGCCAAAGCAGACTTCTCCCAGGCGGATGTACACCGACAGATTGCTATTGTTTTCAAGACTCCCAGTTACCAAGATCTTGAGATCAGTGAACCGGTCTGTGTTGAGGTGTGCTTAGAGCGAGTAACTGACAAAGTCCGAAGTGAAGACTTCTATTTCACATATCTTCCGAAAGACCATGGTAAGCGTTTCAAGTATTCCAAAGGGATGTGCTTAAGGCTTCCCTGGAATGCTTTAAAGGATAATTGCACCTCAGCTCATCTAGCACTGGGATCTGTACAGCTACCAATCAGATGACCGGGTCTGTTCTGTCAAAGGGTTATTCCCTATTGGCATCAAATACCCATAAGTCGTTTTCTTTCATTCAGTTTTACTTCATGGAATAGCTGTCTTATAAACACTTATATGAAGATTATAGAAGATGTATGCCCTATTGTGAATCCTTTCTTGTATGAGGTTGTCGTAAATCAATCTTATAGTCACAACTAGTTACATACTAGTCTTACTAGTATATAACTGACTACTGAGTTACCTACAAATTTGAGTCAATTAACATAGGCAACTATTGTGCATTTTAAAAGGATTTTTTTGGTAATTGCAATCTCAGTACACAGCTAAAATGGAGAGCTTTACAGAAAGCAGGATATTTTGTCACCACAGGTTACCGGAGCATGTGCAGACTTTTACGTAATCCTAATAGAAGCAGGAAAAATCACAGTATCTTTTACACAGAATAAACAACTGCATAAATTGCAATCATTATATCATTTGCATAATTAACATTCTTTATGTTGTGGATGAATGAGGAAGTGGGGTCAGGGGCAAAGAATGCACTGAGAAGAGTAGGGTCCTGAGTTGTTTTCTGAATGCTACCAATGGTGATGAGATCTTAGGTGGATGAGCCCATTCAATAGGGAGGAAGTGAAGAAGAAAAATGCTTATAGCCTTGTTTATTTCCTTTCAGTTTTTGGGTACATTCAGGAGCACTCTGTTAGTGGCCGGGCTGGACCATGCATGGCCAATGAAGGCATGTTTTTCTGCTAGGCAGTCCACCTTTTATATTGTGTGTATATATGTTTCTTCGGTATTACTGTTGATTCACATTGATTTAAATTTCATGTCTGTTGGTATTTGGAGTCTCTGGAATTTCCTGGAGTGTAAGAATGATATGGCAAACGTTTTGTTCTTGTGTCATTGGTCAGGTGGTGACTTTGATGGACTGTTTTGAATGGGATGATCATCGGATCAGGGAAGCCAGTTTTGCCTCAAAGTCGGGTACCTCTAGGATCTGTGTGGTCGTGTGATAGGCAAGTGCTGGGAGAAACTGTTTTATTCTGTGTCAGGTCAGATGCTGATAAGGTATCAGTCTCTTTGGTTCATATTGAATCTACCCTTCACAAAATGGCCTGAGTCCCTTTATAAGATAAAGGATTCGCACAAACAAATGTGAAGCGCACTGCACAATCAAAGTTCCACATAAATTGAGCCCATTCTTTGCAAGTGATGTCCGAAAAAATCTTTATGTTCAAGGCATCTGTGCTGTAGATACACACGCTTTGCATACTCCTGCCATCTAGTGTTGGGTCTGGATGTTTGCAAGATGTTTTTCTTCAAAGAAGTCTTTTCCAGTCAAGAGGTAAGGTGACTCCTCCTTTTGGTGACAGTGCGCATGGTCATCGACTCAATTGTTAGATTGTTTTTTCCACCATCAGGTTCGGACGAGTGCTGCTGCACTTCTGAAACCGTTCTTCGGGTTCCCCTCGACGCGCAATCCTCTCTACCCTCGACAGTATTGTTTCGTACGCATTTCCCACTTCTCCACGTTTCATTTCGGTCAACAGAATCTACCTTTCGATCGGAAAGCTTTGTGGACGGCCTTCGGACCTAACCGCATCGGATCAGCTCTCAGTTGATGGAACGGACGCCGTTCAAATACTGCCCTCAGTGCCACAAGTATCCGTGCACTGATTCACACAGGGTGTGTAACTTGTGCTGGTCTCTCGAGCACAAGGAAGAAGACTGCGACGCTTGCAGATCGATCCTTCGCGATCTTCGGGCTCAATGTCAAGAGATGTAGCGTCAGAGCATTGAAGGAATGCCGGATATCTTCGGGGAAGATTCTGGTCAAGAAGACTTTGATGCATCAGCTGCAGAGGAGGAAGAAGCCTTCTCCAGGCAGGACTTCGACTCAGAGTTTGACATAGACCTTGATGCGAAAGAACTGCCACAGAGACAAGGTGACGTGAGTATGGAAGACCCCTTGCCCCTTCAAATTACTCCCAAAAGCACAAGGCTTCGGCACCACCTCTGCCTTCTGGCCAAGGTCGGCACCGAGACGATGTTTCCGCCGCCCCGCCTCCAGGCCCGGTACCGAACCAGCCAGTCAAGCCTTCCGGCTCGATACAGAGTCAATAAAAGACCTCGTTGGAACCGAAGCCCTCTGGTTCTGAACAGAAATCTGTCTCAGAGCCGAAATCCTCCATGCCGTAAGCCAGGCAGCCATCAGAGCCAAAATCTTCAGTACGGAACGGCCAGTCGACACCGGCACCGAAAATGTCAGCGCTGAAACTGAAAGATGTCCCTTTGGATCTGAATTTAGATATTGTCCCACTGAAAACGGATCTCAAGCAAAAGAGACTATATATTAACCCTGAGACTGGTCCTATTCATACCAAGCTGCCTCAGACACATAAGCTTCGTGATGAGGACACTCCCTACAAAATACCTTTAAAGAGGAAATCTGTTTCTACCAGTCCTTTTCATCTACCACCATCATCCTCCCCACCACCTCCATCTACAACTGCAAATCCTTTGCAAATCACACCTCAGTATTCTCCACAATCTCACCATGATGAAGATGATGCTGATGATTGGGGGACACATTTGCCACTAGATCCATGGACAGATTATACAATTGATCCGCCAGCAGATAATGACCCAGCCAAGCCTTCCCTTCCGGACGACAATGTATCCCACCAGGAACTCATTGCCAGGGCTTCACAATATCATGGAGTGGCACTGCACAAAGAATCATTAGAAGAAGATTTTTTGTTTGAGACTTTAGGATCCACACATAGGCCGTCACAAACACTTCCTATGCTTATGGGCATGATGAAACACACTGATGAAATTTTTAAGGACCCAATACGAGCACACATCTTGACTCCTAGGTTTGACAACAAGTATAAGGCCTCCCCAACAGACCCAGTATTTACCAAGTGCCAGTTCCCATTAGATTCACTAGTAGTGTCTAATGCTTGTCGGGGGCTAATTTCCAAACATCAGGGGATGCTCTTTCACCAGATGAGGAGTCTAAGTTAATAGACACTTCTGGCAAGCGCATACAACCTGCAAATCAATGGCTCATTTCAAATACACAGGGCCTTTTAGCCAGGTACGACAGGGCACACTTGGATGAAATGGAGATATTGCTTCAATATCTCCTAAATGAGCTTAAAGTTAAAGTGCAGGATTTAGTAAATGAGGGTAAGCTAATGTCAAATTCCTCCATAAGGTGTGCTCTAGATGCTGCTGATACCGCGGCTAGAGAGGTCAACACTAGCATTTTGCTTAGGAGATATGCTTGGTTAAGGATCTCTGGGTTCAAGCCCGAGGTCCATCAATCCATTCTTAACACGCCAGTTGATAAAGAACATCTTTTTGGTCCTGATGTAGATCAGGCATTAGGAAAGATGAAAAAGGACCCTGAAGTGACCAAGTCCATGGGAGCGCTGCAGTCTCCGTCAAACAGGGGCTCCTTTAGTCGTTCCTTTTACAGAGTGGGGGTCCAAAACCACACTCGCAGACCAGAATACCTCAGCCTACAAAGGTAATAACCAGTCCTCTCACTCAAAAGGCTTTCTTCGAGGAGGTTATACAGGAAACAACTTTAAAGGTAGGGGTAGGGGCAACACACCTCGTAGCTCCCCTTCCCCTAATAAGCAGTGACTTGCCCACACTTCCCCCGACTATACCTCACCTGTCGGGGAAAGACGTCAAAACATTCTCCCCATTTGTCAATCTATAATAGCAGACAAAGGGGTGATTGGAATTATCCAGCATGGTTATTGCCTGGAGCTTACCAGCAATCCTCCATACATGCCACCTCAATCTCACAAATTGTCTCCAGAACACCCACAATTGCTCGAACAGTAAGTGCCATCTCTCTTACTAAAAGGAGCTATAGAGCCGGTTCCAACACAGTACCAGGGCTCAGGAATTTACTGTCCGTATTTTCTCATTCCAAAAGGGGCGGTTCCCTAAGACATATTCTGGACAGAACATTTTCACATGGTGACCCATCAACAGGTACTTCCACTTTTACAAAAGGCAGATTTTATGTCTACTCTAGACTTAAAAGACCCACATTTTCATGTTCTATTTCATCCAGCTCATCGCAAATACCTCAGATCTGTAATAGCTGGCAAGCATTACGAGTTCAAAGTACTTCCCTTTGGAGTGACTACAGCACCCAGAGTATTTACCAAATGTCTGGCAGCAGTCCCTGTTCATCTCAGAAGACGATATTCACATCTTCCCCTATCTAGACCACTGGCTCATCAAAGCAAGCACTTACCAAAACTGTCTACAACACACACAGAACACAATAGACCTACTTCATCAACTGGGCTTTACGGTCAAAGCACAAAAATTTCACCTGCATCCGTCACATATGCAATCTTAACTAGGAGCTACTTTAGACAAAGCTCTAGGCTCTCCCAGTGTAGCCAGAATTCACAATATTCAGGCTATGATACTAAAGTTTCAGTCCAATCAAGCCTTACCAGCCAGAGTGTTGATGCAATTGCTGGGAATGATGTCGTCTTGCATCGCAATTGTATACTATGCCAGACTTCACATGCATCCCCAACAAGAGCGCTTGGCACATCAGTGGAATCAAGCGCACGGTCAATTACCCAATCTAATGTTGATAGACGCGCATACCCATCGCTTTCTGCATTGTTGAATCCCACAAAACGTATCAAACGGACGGCTTTTCATCTTCCCTATTCCACAGATCGTGCTCACAGCAGAGACATCTCTGCCAGGTTGGGGTGCTCATCTCCAAGAATACACAATACAAGGCCTGTAGAGCAACAAACACAACAGCCTCCACATCAACTATCTAGAGCTTCTAGCAGTTGTTCTAGCGCTCAAAGCTTTTCAAACTCACCTCATAGGCAAAACTGTCCTAGTCCAAACAGACAATATGACAGCAGTGAATTCTGTGCAAAAGCAGGGGAACACATTCTCTCCAACTGTCAAGACTCGCTCATGCCATTTGGAATTTATTTTCTAGCAGAACACATCCCAGGAGTAAACCACTAAATTGCCGACCTTCTCAGCAGAAGGAGACCGCAAATTAACGAGTGGGAACTTCATCCCCAAGTTCTCTTTCTGTACTTTCAACAATGGGGATTTCCACAAATAGACTTGTTTGCCACAGCAGAAAACGCAAAATGCCCAAGCTTCGGCTCCAGGTTCCCACACCTGCTCTCAAAGGGCAATACCAAATGGATGAACTGTCGGGGATATTTGCCTATGCTTTTCCACCTCTCCCGTTCATTCCGTGTGTGGTTCGGAAGCTCAGGCAAACATCCCTCACACTAATTCTAGTAGCTCCTACATGGGCCTGTCAGCGATGGTACACGGCCTGTTGGAGCTGTCACTAGTTCCACATCAAAAGCTGCCCCACACCTCCACTCTCCTCACACAGAACCATGGAGAAATCAGACATCAAAATCCCAAAGAACTGAACTTAGCGATCTGGTTCCTGAAGTCATAGAGTTTGGTTATTTACATTTGCCACGAGACTGTATGAATATTCTAAAAGAAGCAAGAAGGCCTACCACCAGAGCTTGTTATGCAGTAAAGTGGAAAAGATTTGTTGTATTCTGCAATAACAACAAAATCAACCCTTTAGATGCTTCTATACAAACCATTATCTGTTACAATTACAGGAAACTGGAGTAGCATATACATCGATTTGTTTGCACCTTGCAGAACAGGCAACATCTGTCACTATTCAGAGTTCCAGTAATCAAAGCTTTCATGTAAGGGTTGAAAAGAGTAATACCACCAAGGATTCCTCCTGCCCCAGTTTTGAATCTCAACATTGTTCTCACAAGGCTCATAGGTCCACCTTTTGAACCATTGCACAAGTGCCCCTTGCAATTTGTCTCATGGAAGGTTGCTTTCCTCATTGCGATCACATCACTGAGGAGAGTTTGTGAGCTACAGGCATTAACCTTAGAAGAACCCTTCTTTCAGCTACACAAAGACAGGGTAGCTCTACGCACCAACCCTAAATTCCTCCTCAAAGTAGTTTCTACTTTTCATATAAACCAAACGGTTGAGTTACCAGTCTTTTTTCCTAAACTTGATTCTGTAGCAGAGCGCGCTCGTAACACGCTTGACTTTAAAAGAGCTTTATTGTACTACATAGATAGAACAAAAGACTTTAGCAAAACAAAACAACTGTTGTTGTATTTGCTTCACCTCACAAAGGCAAACCCATCTCTAAATCTGGTATTGCAAGATGGATCGTTAAATGCATTCAAACATGCTACGCTAAAGCTAAAATAACTTTACCCATACCCTCTAGAGCGCATTCCACTCACAAATTAGAGGCTTCTGTGGACTTTTTGGGTAACATTTCTCTAGCTGACATATGTAAAGCAGCAACACGGTCTGTACCACACACATTTACCAAACATTATTGTGTAGATATATTAGCACACTAACAAGCTAATGAGGGCAAAGCAGTACTTAAAACACTATTTCAAACACCTGCAGCATCTACAGGTTATCCACCACTGTGGTAGTATACTGCTTTATAGTCTATGCAAAGCGCGTGTATCTACAGCATACATGCCTCGAACGGATAATGTCACTTACCCAATAAGCATCAGTTCTTGGCATGTAGAGCTGTAGATTCACATGCACCCACCCTCCCCCCCCGGGTACCTGTAGTTGTTGCAGTTCTTCAATATACATATATACTCATGGGCACTATTACCGAAAGGAGGAGTCACCTTACCTTGTGACTAGGAAAGACTTCTTCAAAGAAAAACAACTTGCGAACATCCGGGCACAACACTAGATGGCAGGAGTATGCAAAGCATGTGAAACTACAGCTCTATATGCCAAGAACAGATGCTTACTGGGTAAGTAACATTATACTTTTCTTTTTTCATAGAACATAACGCTTGAAGGCAAGCCAACCACCTACTTCGTTTCCATGCTCTGCAGACATAAAAAATCAGAAGAGAGTATTTGATTGAGTCTAAACACGAAATCGGCTGATTTAGCAAAAGAGTGTCTGGTCTTGAAGAGAACCTCCAGCCAGCAATAGTGGGGTTCGAAACACGTTGACCTTTTTGTTGTGTTTGGCAAAAACAAGTGTGATTAATAATATGATTTTTCTGCCTGGTTAGACAAATTGTAAAAAGTGTGTTTATTAACTGGCGCAGTGCAGAAATTGTTCTTTCTAAGAACTCACACTGTTTTTTGATTGAAAAACTTTTGTTGAAAAGTTGTGGAACTAAAAGATCACTTGGTTGTCTGTTATGTGTTACATGTGTTGTCTGTGAGTCAGTCGTATTGATGTTGTCCATTAATGTTGTAATGACCCAAAGTCATTGATTGTCTCGTTTGGTCAAATATTGGTCTTATGGTGTATTTTTTACAAAAAAACTTCTTGAATTGTGATATATGTTACACATGATAAGATGTGTGTAAAATGATTCTTGAAATTAAAAATTATATTGTGTGATACATTTTGAATTAGGGGGGTGTTAATTTGGTTGTTGTTACCTTGGGATTCGTTCTTTAAAAACAAAATATCAGTACAGGCAAGGTGTTTGTTGTATTTTGATAAGAGGCTCAGCCTTGCTGATTGGAGCTATACCCTTCGTTGTTAGAGAGGATCTACTATATTGTGCACAGTCCAATCAACCATATTCACCAAAATTCAAATATCAAGTGGGTTAAGGGTATAACACTTGGGCCCACATCCACTTTAATAGGTAAATAAAATATCAAGTGGGTTAAGCGTATAAAATTCGGGGCCACGTGTACTTTAATAGGTAAATGTGACCTGTACCAGCAACTCGACTGGGCCCTCTATAGAAACAACAAATGTATACTCCTACACTCTGGAGTACCACGCCCTGAAGTTAGTATTATAGAACTCTCCAGACCAGTATTTACTCCATTTGTATGTGAATACGTGGAGTTTTTATATATGTAATGCAAGAACACGATCAGGCAAGGCACTTAGATAAGATTCATCAAAATTAACAATTCAACTCAACAAGGAACCTACAGGTAGATTCATGAAAGGAAAATCGGCTTGCAAAGGGCCAGATTCTGCGAATCTGGCCCTTTGCGAGCGCAATTTTTGCATTTGGGATTCATCATCCCAAATGCAAAAATCGCTAATTGCGAAATCGCATATTTGCGAGGAATTGCATTTAAGGAATCTCTATTTGAGATTCCTTAAATGCAATTCATTAACCATTTCTTTTTGCGAATTGGCTATTCCTGGCCGCTATTTACCACGAAGTCAGACACACTCCTTTGGACATGTGTGTGCGCAACATCTGGCTACATTTGCTTTTCAGGGGTGCTACAGGGTGTCCTTTGGACACCCCTGGCACCCTTGAAATTGCATCCTTATTTGCGATTAGCAATTTGCTATTCGCAAATAAGGAAGATTTAGGAATCGCAATATTTCTTGAAATTCCTACATGAATCCCGTTTTGCAAGTCCTTAATAGCGATTCCTTATGAATCGCTATTACAGACTCGCAAAACGGGACTTTGATGAATCTAGCTGCTAGTCAATTAAAACTGTGATACCCTCATTGCTATATCTAGAATCCGATTGAGACCAGCGTGCCAGGTCGGCCTTACTCAGTACTTAAAAATGTCCGATCTATCTGGGTGGTAGCAACGTAGCAACAATGCGTAAAGTACCTGGAAGGAAGCTTTTGTGCGTCCTATCCTGAAGAAACCAATGGCAGATCCACGAGAATTGGGCAACTATCGCCCAATCTCCCTCTTACCTCTACTGGCTAAAATGCTGGAGAGCATGATTAACAAGCAACTGAGCCACTACCTGGAGAAGAACAAAATCTTAGACCCCTCACAATCAGGATTCCGACCGGGTTTTAGCACAGAAACCGCCTTACTAGCAGTCACTGACTCACTCAGACTAGAAACAGACAAAGGTGGATCGGCAATACTGCTGCTATTAGATCTCTCCGCAGCATTTGACACCATCTCACATAAAATGCTAGCGGAGAGACTGGCCTCATGTGGAATCCAGGGAACAGCTCTAAAATAGCTACGAAACTTCATGTCCGGCAGAACACAAACAGTCATGCTTGGCTCTTATCTTTCAAACCCAATCAGCTTGGATAGAGGGGTCCCTCAGGGCTCCTGCCTAAGCCCTACCTTGTTCAACATTTTTATGTCTCCTCTGGCAAGGCTTGCAGAACAACAGGGCTTTGAGATCATCTCTTATGCAGATGATACTCAGCTCATGTTCCCGATCGGCACGGACATAGTAGCTGAGAAAGCACGGTTTGCCAAAGGTATGCTTGTAATCTCTGACTGGATGACGCAGAACTGTCTCCAGTTGAATCCTAGCAAGACCAAGATAATGCTAATGGGCAAAGCCACTGCTAGTTGGTCGGATGACTGGTGGCCTGCCCAATTGGGAACAGCCCTGTCCCGACCCAATGTGTTAAAAACCTCGGGCTGAAACTAGATCAGACCTATCTATGAAGGACTACATTGCCGCAACAACCAGTGCTTGCTACTATAGCCTGCGTTTGTTGCGCAAAATCCTCCCCTTTATGCCGACTACCCATCGTAAAACCCTGGGTCCAGGCTATGGTTATCAGCCGTCTGGATTATGGCAATGCTCTGTTGGCAGGGGTTGGAGAGACCCTGCTGAACAAACTGCCGGTGATTCAAAACACTGCAGCTAGAATGGTATTGAATTGCCCAGAAGGCACTGCGTCGGCTCCACTACTGCATGAACTCCACTGGCTTCCAGTGAGAAAAAGATCACACTAAGATCTGCTGTCTCACGTATACAGCACTTAAAGGAAGAGGCCCCAAATACCTCCGAAAGAGACTTAACAAATATGTACCTCTTAGAACCCTGAGGTCAGGGGCACAAGATCTCCTACAAATTCCACGCATAAGGCTGTGTCGCTCTGGAGGAAAATCCTTCTCGTACCTAGCTCCAAGGTACTGGAATGAATTACCAGTTTTCCTTCGAAAAATGGACACCTACAGCACATTCAGGACACAGCTTAAAGCCTTCCTATTCTAGTTTCATTTGCTCCCTTTCAGTTGCAGGAAAAATGCTAGACAGCGCCGAGATGCCCCCGGGTGAGTCGAGCGCTATACAAAAAGCAATAACATAACAACGTTCTATGCAATAAGGGGACACAAATAGTCCCAGAGTTGTCAAATAATGTTGAACCTCCAGAAAATCTTACCTGGGTCCGTACAATGACCTGCCTGCCAAGTTAGCGTCTCTCTGTGAAACCACAAATTCCCGAATGGCCCTTCCGAGTATGTACGTCGGCGTAACTGTATCTACGTTGGTATACCTCAGTAAATCTTGAATTACTACATGGCTACGTGGCATCAAAGTAGTCACGATGTATATATGAAAGGCAAAAAAGTTTCTTCAAACTTATCGTTGGGCGGACTTCTTATAATGAAGTTCATCTCATAATGATGTTGGTGAAGGGCGATATCTTAATTGGTTAGAAGCATTAACCAGATGCTTGATGTTGGGATTCAGCGAGTCACGAGTTAAGGAGATTTTGAGGTGTCTATTTGAATATAATGAAAAACCAAAGGTGATGATGGACGGAGCTTTGACATTACAAACACTCACCCCCAGTCAACTGATCTGGGTTTAATCCATCACCGTTCTTTAGCTCACTCCGCCACCCCAGTTCAGACATGGCCATATGCAAATCAGTCTGACCCTGTGCCTCATGGGAACAGTCCAGCCCGAACTGCCAAGCCATGTCTTCCCTGGACCGGAATCAAGCTTCCCAGGACCGGTTTCTGGCATTACAGCCGTCTTCAGCCGGGCTTGCTTGACTCCAGTGGCAAAGTGAGCAAGGGACTCACGTCTGAGCATACCCTGCTAACTTAGGGCGAACAAAGAAAAACCAAAGGTGATGATGGACGGAGCTTTGACAATACAAACACTCACCCCCAGTCAACTGATCTGGGTTTAATCCATCACCGTTCTTTAGCTCACTCCGCCACCCCAGTTCAGACATGGCCATATGCAAATCAGTCTGACCCTGTGCCTCATGGGAACAGTCCAGCCCGAACTGCCAAGCCATGTCTTCCCTGGACCGGAATCAAGCTTCCCAGGACCGGTTTCTGGCATTACAGCCGTCTTCAGCCGGGCTTGCTTGACTCCAGTGGCAAAGTGAGCAAGGGACTCACGTCTGAGCATACCCTGCCAACTTAGGGCGAACAAAGAAAAACCAAAGGTGATGATGGACGGAGCTTTGACAATACAAACACTCACCCCCAGTCAACTGATCTGGGTTTAATCCATCACCGTTCTTTAGCTCACTCCGCCACCCCAGTTCAGACATGGCCATATGCAAATCAGTCTGACCCTGTGCCTCATGGGAACAGTCCAGCCCGAACTGCCAAGCCATGTCTTCCCTGGACCGGAATCAAGCTTCCCAGGACCGGTTTCTGGCATTACAGCCGTCTTCAGCCGGGCTTGCTTGACTCCAGTGGCAAAGTGAGCAAGGGACTCACGTCTGAGCATACCCTGCCAACTTAGGGCGAACAAAGAAAAACCAAAGGTGATGATGGACGGAGCTTTGACAATACAAACACTCACACCCAGTCAACTGATCTGGGTTTAATCCATCACCGTTCTTTAGCTCACTCCGCCACCCCAGTTCAGACATGGCCATATGCAAATCAGTCTGACCCTGTGCCTCATGGGAACAGTCCAGCCCGAACTGCCAAGCCATGTCTTCCCTGGACCGGAATCAAGCTTCCCAGGACCGGTTTCTGGCATTACAGCCGTCTTCAGCCGGGCTTGCTTGACTCCAGTGGCAAAGTGAGCAAGGGACTCACGTCTGAGCATACCCTGCCAACTTAGGGCGAACAAAGAAAAACCAAAGGTGATGATGGACGGAGCTTTGACAATACAAACACTCACCCCCAGCCAACTGATCTGGGTTTAATCCATCACCGTTCTTTAGCTCACTCCGCCACCCCAGTTCAGACATGGCCATATGCAAATCAGTCTGACCCTGTGCCTCATGGGAACAGTCCAGCCCGAACTGCCAAGCCATGTCTTCCCTGGACCGGAATCAAGCTTCCCAGGACCGGTTTCTGGCATTACAGCCGTCTTCAGCCGGGCTTGCTTGACTCCAGTGGCAAAGTGAGCAAGGGACTCACGTCTGAGCATACCCTGCCAACTTAGGGCGAACAAAGAAAAACCAAAGGTGATGATGGACGGAGCTTTGACAATACAAACACTCACCCCCAGTCAACTGATCTGGGTTTAATCCATCACCGTTCTTTAGCTCACTCCGCCACCCCAGTTCAGACATGGCCATATGCAAATCAGTCTGACCCTGTGCCTCATGGGAACAGTCCAGCCCGAACTGCCAAGCCATGTCTTCCCTGGACCGGAATCAAGCTTCCCAGGACCGGTTTCTGGCATTACAGCCGTCTTCAGCCAGGCTTGCTGGACTCCAGTGGCAAAGTGAGCAAGGGACTCACGTCTGAGCATACCCTGCCAACTTAGGGCGAACAAAGAAAAACCAAAGGTGATGATGGACGGAGCTTTGACAATACAAACACGGTATGCTCAGACGTGAGTCCCTTGCTCACTTTGCCACTGGAGTCAAGCAAGCCCGGCTGAAGACGGCTGTAATGCCAGAAACCGGTCCTGGGAAGCTTGATTCCGGACCAGGGAAGACATGGCTTGGCAGTTCGGGCTGGACTGTTCCCATGAGGCACAGGGTCAGACTGATTTGCATATGGCCATGTCTGAACTGGGGTGGCGGAGTGAGCTAAAGAACGGTGATGGATTAAACCCAGATCAGTTGACTGGGGGCGAGTGTTTGTATTGTCAACGCTCCGTCCATCACCACCTTTGGTTTTTATTTGAATATAATGCCTTTTTGCGAAGAGCCAAGGGAAGACGTTGAGAATAGTGTCAAAGATGCCATTACATGTGGATAGACCTCCAAATCGTAGGTTTTGTTGAAAGCTGCTGAGAGCTTAAGGAGTGTATGCGGTGGGGTCACTTTGTAATTCAAAGGACATCACTGATCACTTGTGGGGGACTTGAATGCTTTATCTGGGCTGACACTCGGGATCCATCCCTCACTGATAGAGGCATAAAGTAGTGCTGCCCTCCAGATTGCTTTAGCTCTCCTGTTTCAGAACTCCATCACCTCTGGACCCTGGCAGCTCTGGCCCCCCCGGCTACACTAGATGCTTCAGCATTCAGCAGGTCCTAAGCGACTCCAGTTTCCCTTCCTTGGCTTATGTTATCCTCATTTTGTTGTACCCTATGTCCCCAGTTTAGTGTGGACTGCACTGTATTTTATCTGTTTATATGTCACCCGCTGGTGAGACTCATCAGCACTGATTCGCCCTGTCTAGGGGTATTGACCCATGACTTTATGTGATCACCGTGAACTACTCGCCTGTTTTTCTTTTTCTTTTGCTATTAAGAACTGCACATTATGCTGTTGGCTGTCACTTTTCTATTTCCTTCCTTTCTGCTGTATGAGCACTGCTCTGACCGTATGTTTTAAAAATGTGCAAAAATGTTAATAAAAAGATTTAAACCAAAAAAACACACTGATCACCTTTCGGACAGCTGTCTGCCTTGACATCAGAAGCCAGATTGAGAAGCAAATAGTAGGTTGTGTTGCTCAGTGTGATTTGGAGCTGCAGTACTACTTATTTATCCAGAATTTTGACAGGAAAGATGAGGTGGAAGATGGACGCATAGTTTGTGGCATTGCCAAGGTCCATATTCGACCTTGTTATGTTGTAAACGTATCTAGGACCCTATTTAAATATTCCAGATTTATACCCTTATGTGGTTATAACAAATCATATCCTTATAAAGGCATAAGAATCATATCCATATTTAGTCATAGCTAATACAGTCCAAATATGGCAAGGCTACTCCCATAGATTCCTAGAAAGCACAATGCGTTCTTAAACAAACCAAGCCTCCAGCAGCCCGGGAATTCCCCCTGCTTATGTATTGATTTGTCCTAGAACTCCTGGAGTCCTGAAAGAACTGCGAGTTCTTCGTGACGTCTTATGTCCACCCTTACGTCAAACTCGGCACCTTCCAGGTATAAATATACCAGCATCTGCCCTAGCAAAACACACGGTGGTTTGGAGCAGATCAGCTATCTACTTGCCCGACGCCCTGCTGTGGAAAGTGCCGAAGGAAGCCGACCCTCCCATTGACGCACTGAGAGAGACGTAGTCTTTTCTCCTGCCGAGAAATCCAGCTCCAGTGTTTCCGGCCACCCTTGCGGGTTGCTGGGAGATCGAGTCCTGAGAACGAGATACAAGACCTCCTTCATTCTATAAACAAGATATGGAGCTGATTAGACCCTTAGAGAATTCTTGATTCAGATTCTTGATTCAGATTCTTGGCAAAACTATCTTAACTCAAACTGTAGCTCACTTACTCCTTCACACGTACTAGGCTTAGGTTAGGTACACCGGGGTAGGCGTATCTTAGAAGCACCAATTTAGTACGTTTAGTTATGATTTTATCATTGTATGTATTTTAAACCATTTTAAACACCGTATGGCTCAGAAACCATACCATGCTTTTACCGTATTACTTTGTAATACTCCCTTTACTGTATGCACTTTAGTTCATGATAAGTATTGCAATTGTGGCAACTCACTTCTCTTGCATGAGAAAGAAGACTGTTCAATAAATAACCTCTTTTATTGAAAACGCCCGTCTCTCTGTTTCTCTGCGCTTCTGGTGAAACTAAGCATGCACGATTGACTGAGTGAAATAGCGATCTATTGTTTCCGCGACTCTGAAGATATACTCCTTATTCTGGAGGGAGCAAAGTTGTCATGTTTATGCGGTTGTCAGAAACTAATCCCTTCTTGTCTATTCAGGAAAGTTGACTCCTTGTTTACTCGAGAAAGTTTCTAGTCACCTCTGAGCTAGCTGGCATTCATAATTAAGTCTAACATATTCAATAGAGACCTAGTCGACCTCAGTCCTACGTCTAAACTATCGTTTATGTTATTCAATGCGCAGAGCCTATTGGGAATATAGGAACTACACTACAGTTAATAGGAGTGTTTGTTTTTCAGCAGTATTACAGAGAGGCATGTCTAATTGCAAGTGTGCACGATATCAAGAGAAGGGAAGCTGACACGGAAATAGAGGAATTTGATGATGTGAGGGGTGTATGTCACTTGAGGGCTCTGCCACATGTCAGTGTTCCCTTTGAGTGGGTATCCCGAGTGCATATGTGGGGTAGTAATGTGAGTTAGGGAGGTATTACTTATGGTTTCAGAGGTGAAGAAATATTCAATTTTGATTGCCTGTTCAGTTGAGGGTTGAATAATTGGGGGCGTTATGTTTGCAGAACTGAAACGTTTTTGACTCAAACTTTGCTTTTGTTCTCACTATCAGTGATGATTTTAGAATGATATTCTGAGTTGGCTTGGCCTTTAGAATGTTTAGGCAGAGTTTGTGATTCTGAGCTCAAGAAGGTCTTCAAGAGAACAAGATGATGGCCAATCCTTTTCTAGCTTTTTGATTGTGCATATAGATGAATTCCAGGCACTGGAGAACTATGGTGCATTGTGTTGTGTCTCGTGCATTGGACTTGGGTTTCATATTTTCGATATAGAATGGTTGCATGGGTATCAGTAAATTGTCTTTGTGTGGAGTTAGGTGTTTCTAGAATGGTATCAATATCGGGGTCATTTAAGTGAAAGGCGGAAAAGTTATGTTTGTGGGATTTTACTATAATATTTTTTAAAGGAACTGGATCTGACTGGTGGGTTTTTAGATTGTCCTTTGTGATAAGGCTTGGGCAATGTATGGTGGGGCATCAAAAGGGAGGAGGAGTGAGCATGCAAGGGGTGAGGTATTCGAAATATAAGGTTGACACGTGTATGTACCCCAGATGTGTGAGGTATAGTGATGCTATCACATTTAGCAGGAAGTCTCCGATGGTCTTTGTGTTTTGAGCTTTATGGATATCGAAGCCAGCTATGTAGGTATTGTTAGTGATTGAGAAGGATGTTAAAGCAGTAAAGTCAGAGAAGACTTCTATGCATTTGTTGTAATGACCGGAGGGATAATATGTAGGTTGTGTTGTTAGAGGGAAAGAGGGGTGGGAGAGACTTGTTTGGGTACATCTGAAGCTGCATGATCTGTGTGATTGGCTACAATGAATTTGTGGGTGATGTGCAAGGCCGCCACCAATTTAATGCGAGTGAGTAATTTGTGGATTTTGTAACCTTTTGGGTTCAGATCTTCCGAGTTATTAGTCAAGTCACAATATTAAAGCGTATGTTGGGTTTGCTTTGGGAGGGAGAGTTGTCAGCTTAGTATTTGTGGGTGGAATTTGTGTTGGTGATCATAAGGGAGAGGTGTAGATCTGTGTGGGTGCCTTGTTTAACATTCTGTTGGGATGCATATATGGCTTATGGATTTGTGTCTGCAGTTGTGTTTGAATCTCTGATGGGCTTGTAGGATTGGGTCAGGGAATGTTTAAGTGGGTGGTGATGCACATGGGATTGTCATTTAGAATTCTGGAGTGTTGCATTGTGTTTGAATTAGGTAATTATGATTGACAGGAGAGGCTACTGCTGATTTGTTAGTGTGTAGCCATATTGACAGAAGAGGCTACTGCTGATTTGTTAGTGTGTAGCCATATTAGCAATGAGCACTTCAATCATGTTGAATTTTGTGAGGTGGGTGTTTTATCTTGCTTCATTTAACTATATTTATTAGGAACGAAATAATAGCTTCAAGTTCACAAAAATGCAATATTGACGGAGAAGTGCATTGGTACAATTTGCTGAGATGCTGACTATGTAAGAGACGATGTATACTTCCAGATGGTGAGTGGAGGCCTGGCACTACTCCTTATTATTGTACGCAATTAGATGCAGCCCCTGGATAGTTGGAAATGCTGCACTCTCTGGTTTTAGTGCTGTAGGCATTTTGAGGTTAGACATGGCCAGGAGGCAAGTAAGGGTGCAGGAAAGAGCAATCAACTGCAGATCACATCCCAGATGGTGAAGGGGTAGCCTGACTTCAGGTCCAAATAAATTGGTGTAATTTATTCAATGCAGTCCTTCAGTTTAAAGTCAGACATGCAATGAGGAGAGATGCAGCATCGATCAGTCAGTTTCTGCTCGTCCTCCCAGATGGCGAGCAATTATCCTCTATCTCACAGACTTCCGTTCTAGAAGAAAGATATTGAAGTGTGGATTTCAATTATAAATGGCATATGAATTTAACCCTCACGATGCATCACAGATTAAGAAAAAACGTTCCTATATCCAGAGTGTGTAATGTGTGAACACATTCACATGACAGATACTCGTACAATAAGTGCAGACAATAAAGTGACAAGGAAAAAGACAAAAAATCAACACAAATCATACATTATATACCTAACTCTTTATGTCATTTTGAGCATATAAATCCAACAGAGCTATTTGGTTTTGTTATTCTTGCAAAGTGTTCTTTTTTAGAAATAAAATCTTTCTGACTGCCAAAAAAGGAAACCTTTGAAATCTATGTACCCAGGCAAGTTTATACAACTTCGTTTTCAACATTCTTAGATTAAACTCTTAATGTAGTCTATTTTTATTGACCTTCCACTGTATGATGATCGCAGGAGGTCAGTGAATGAAATCACTGCCCTCAAAAGCTTAACTACACATACTAGTATGGATCATGATTCGTGCATGGTATTCCTTGGGGATGATTTTGAAGCTCATCAGATATATCCCAAACATCCAGACGGCTAGGGGGTTGGTGTAAACCACCTGGTCTTATGTCAAACTAAATATGTACCCAGATAGCACTTATTTAAAGGCTTATGTAGAAGTACAGTGAAAAGTGAAAACAATCCAGTGTTAATACCATTGCCTTTAAATGGTTTTCCATTGTCACAAGAAGCAAGAAGGTTATTGTGGAAGATTCCCGCCAAAGTCATCTACGTGCCCAGCTTTGCATATGTTATATTTATTTTTTTGTTCTGTAGATGCCTATGGAGTGAATCTGAAGAGGAAGCGAGGTTTTCCTGACGTCATTGGAGAACTTTCCAGCTCTGGTAAGCTCATCTGCTTATTCCACCCTTCCCTCTCATCTTCAGGGGTGGTGTGTATGAGGACTAGATACATATTTGCTTTCAGTCTGAAGTATAAGCCCTCATTGCAATAGCCCTATAGGCCTCTGATCTGAACCATTATGTGCGGAGATTCCCAGATAGATAGATAACTGGCAGCTAGAATTATTGTCTGGAATCTCCACATGTAAGTCCTGCAAAAAGAAGTAAAATGCCTCACATTGAAAATAACTGTACTGAATTGGATTTATCGGCCAGAATTCTGCATGTGGTGCTGATTGCCTAAGTGATTTCTAAAAAGGTAATACTCTGGTATCATATAATTTTTCGATTTGCTCGTTCACCCGCCTGTTGGTTCTTTGGCATGACATTCATATTTGCAGTATCTGTGGTGTATTCATTGCTTTGATTTTTCGGAATTCTTTCCAAGAATGAAGACTGACCCCTCAGCCATCCATCTCAATACTGGGTGACAGGGGACACCATGCAGTGTGATTTAGCTCCATGACAAGCTTCTTGTTCAAACTGTCAATCAAATAAGCAAATTACCACCATATCTTATCACATCCTTCACTTATACTGAGATGATAGAATTACGTATTACTAGCTATGCCAATCACATGTACAGGAATCCCTAATGGAATAATGGTTTTAAGCAACCATTTTTGGTGTGTCAAAGAAAAGTATTATTAGTGCTTCCTCCACCCTCTTTATTCATGAGGGTCCTTAAAAATCTGCAACTCAATATATTGGGGGTCTATGGAGGAGCGGTAGGTAACCATGGAACAAGAGAAGGGGGAGTCAGAGGAGAGGTTTGGAGAATAGGAGTAGCAGTTATTGACTTAGCAGTGACATCAACTTGCCAATCACAGTATAGAACTAGTCAAGTCATATTACATGAAAAATTTTAAAATATTTGGGTAAGAAGCAAGAGTGGTAAAAACACTCATCTGATGTTACTTCTGTTTTTCTTATTTGGTCAGGCCAGGGAGCATTTTTTTTTAAATATCAGAAGCACATATAAATCACAGAATATATCATTCCTGGCTGGTTTAAGATGAGGTGAACAGAGATCCAGTGTCTGCAAATGCAGTTAGGTTAAAAACTTTAAATACCCATGAGCTCTTGTAAATATGGCTTCTTATTCCAGTCCTGTATTATATTTGTTCCGCCCCCACTCACCTGTAACACAGGTACTGCAGGAACAAAGAATGTCCCGTTCCTCTCCCAGTACACTATCCACTCATGTCCAATAGAAGTAGAAGAGCGCACCGGGAGAAGGTGGGTAAACAAGGGAACAGAGAAAGGAGATGTGGATGGCCGAATCTATGTTCCCCTCACTGGATAATGCTGGGGGTAGGCACTGGAGGCTTAGGAAAGGAAAGGAAAGGAGAAAAGAAGAGAATTATGAACATAAAAAATTGAAAAGGAAAATCTTTACACATCACCAGACATGTAGGCACTATAGCAGTGTTATTCACGAGGCTTACCCGTTCATAGGCAGAGTACTGTCCAAGGGAGCAGACAAAAAAACACACACATTTCAGTTCCAAAAGTTTAGATTCTAGAAAGGTCTTCTTTAAGCTCACAACCTTTTTTATGTTGTATACCCACTCATCCTAGTCTTCTAGTGGGGAAAAATCCACAAGTGGCAATAAACCTGCACCTCTTTACCCTAGAAACAAGCATTTACAAGGCAATAGGTCTTGCAATGACATTGTTTTGAGCTATTAGCATTGAAAATGTTATTGGTTTTTTTTCCCTGCGTGAAGCATTAATCAAGTAATGGCGTTGTAAATGACAATGTCTTTTACCCCCTGTTGACCCCTGCATACAGACATACATAGAAACCGCACTACAAATGGGCACACATGCATGCACATGCTGAGAAACACATGCACCCCGTGAGACAGACACACTAATACATAAAGGCACACGGGTGCACCGAAGCACATGATCACACACGCAGGCACACTGAGTCACAGGCACACTGAAGCTTTGGGTCTGAATGTCCCTGTTCAAACCTGGCTGAAGCCTGACATTCTTTTTGACTGCCATTTGATCTTGTACAATACGGTCGAAGATGAAATAAAGGTACAACGAAATATTAGGCAAAGACAACGTACTGGCACCCCTTTTTAGGGCTCGCACTGCGACGCAATCACGAAGCGATTGTCGCTGTGGAGCCCTATTGTAATCAGTTTAGCTTTCAAGGAGTTCAAGGGGAGACAAGAGACTGTCACGTGCAGCCTGCCGGAATCGGATCAGGTCGCGCGCATGAACACGCGCTCCGATTCCGGCAGGCTGATCCCCGTCACAATGGAGCGTGCACGTAGACAGACACACACGCGGGCACACACAGACACACGAGCACACACACGCCGCCGCCCCCCCCCCGCGCGCGCGCACACACACACATACACACACACACGAGCACACAGAAAGTGCCGATCTTACCTTAAGCAAAATGCAGATTAAAGTGACCGTTACCAAAATGAAGACTGAAACTAGGATAGTTTGAGACCTTCTGGGCCAGATGTCAGTAGAAACAGTGGAAACATTCACATGCGTTTGCGGGCCCTCACCTGGTAGCGACCGATCTCGGGCTCTTCCCCAGTGAGCCCCTTCAAGCCCACGCAATGCAGCCCGCCGCGCTTTCCGTCCCACATGCACAGATCGTCGCCCAAAGTGAGCAGCAAGTTTCTAATCAGGTGTCTGCTGGGCTGCCGGTTCCCGGCCTCGTCCCGCAGCCGCGCGAACAACACATGATCTGCCAGGGATTCCCGCCACTGCTGTCCACCGCCTGCCGCCATCATACTCCAGGCACCTACGAGGGGACTGTAAACACCACTGAAACAGCCGGGGCAAGACTAGAACCAATGACACTAGGAAGGTGCGTCGCAAACATGCGTCTAACGTCACAAAGAGACGTCATGGAGTACTATAGCATACTGACTCAACTGTGGAATACGGAAACCAGGAAGAGGGCAAGGCTACTGTATTCCGTGTATGGGAACATGACGGCCATATTTGAATGGTGGTCTTTTCTGTATAGCACTGGGAAACTACATTTAAGGAAAAACAAACTCATTTTAATTTGAAACGTTGTGATCAAAACATTGTCTAATAGTTATAGTCTAAATAATCTAATTTAATTAAAATTATGTAAGTATGCGGTTTGCATGACAGTATACAATTTTCACTTGCATGGATTTGAATACGTTTTATATTTTGTTATAAAGGGACCGTTACCTTCAAATTACGACATTTCAAAATTCGGATCGCATTTGCCTACTTTTTGTTGAACGGCATTCCTGTATTTGCTTTTAAAAGCAGCTCTAAGTGGACTGCGTTTCTCAGAATGTCCGAAATGTGAACATTCGTCTTTTAGAGCCCGGTGGACCACGATTCCCAGAATCCCTCCTGCAGAGACACTCCGCCTCCAGTGTCAAAGAGCTCATAAATTCCCAGGCTCGGAAATTGGCCTTGGTACAGTTAACATCATTGTTGTGCTATGGCGGCTGCTCTAAAACATTGTTCCTTGTACAAGGCTACACCTCCTCCTTGGAAAGAGACCTTCAGAAGGGTGCGTTTTTATAAACAAACAACCTGTCGCGTGCATGTTAATGACTGTAACCATCTCTAATGGGGAACTAGGGTTGGTATCTTAGAACGTTCACACACACACGCAACCACAAACACACAACCACAACCACACACACAACCACACATACAAGCACATAAACTACCACACACAACTACACACACAACCACACACATTTTATCATAAAAACACATACTTACAATATATGCTTATAACTGCAAAACTAGTAGTCTATCCCCCACTCCATCGCTATCATCTTGCAAATCATCTTTATACACCAATACAGACTTTGCTAAAAAATGTATGCAACACATTGTCATATACAATGCCAATAACTCAAACTTTAATGCTGCGAGACCTATTGCATTGCAAATGCTTGTGTACTTTTGGATGTAAACCCCATGTTCTCAAGACACAAAATCATAACACTCTGGTGGGGAGCACAATCCCGATCACCACTTACTACAACCAAAAGTCACTGAGCTCCGGAAAGAGTAATTCAAGGGGTGTAAGGATAAGGAAGGAGGGCAAAATATTTTAGGGGTCTGGCAAAGCAGGGATTTCTGAGACCCAAATAGGGAACACTTTTGTCATTTAAATCAAGAACACGAGTGTCTTAACAGCCTTGAGCTGCTCTCATTTATCCTTTTAGATAGTGTCCTTCCTTCATGGAGTAACTATACTGTACTTTTATGTGCTTATAGAGGAAAGGATATATGTAAATTATAATAAGGGATAGGAAAGAGCGAGGGGGAGAAAGAGAGAGAAAGAGAGAAAGAGGAAGGGAGTGAGAGAGAAAGAGGGAGAGTGTGAGAGAGAAAGGGAGAGAAATATTGAGGGAGAGAGAGAGAAATAGTGAGAGAGAGAAAGAATGAACAAGAAAGAAAGAAAGAGAGAGAAAAAGAAAGAAGCAACAGGGAAGAAAGAAGGAAGATGAGACCAAAGAAGGAATTATAAGAGGAAGAAGAAACAAAACAACTGAAAAAAAGAAAGACCACAAGAGAGTGACATAGAGAAAATACAAGAGGGGTATTTGTAGGCTAGAGCGAGAGAAAGAGTGGGAGAGAATCAAGTCAAGAGAATTAAAAAAAAGCTCCAAGTAGAGTGCAGTGTAGTGAAGGCAACAGAGGAAAAACAGTGAAAAGTACAAAAGAAAATAAGAACTAGAGTGTAAGGGAGTGTTTGAAAGATCATGAGGCACTGCAGAAGAGTGAGCGCACATAAGTACTAGACATTCCGATAGTCAGAGAAAGGGTATAAGAGAAAGAACGTCAGTGTGAGGGGAGGGGGTTGAAGGCAAGAGAATATTAGCAGAGAACATGCGAAGAAGGGTAAAAGAGAAAAAAGTAGTAGTGGATACAGTGCATAACTTATGCACCAGGGATAGAGCAGGACTGCTGCCCCACCCTGTCCACATGTAACATCACATGTTCAATGGGTTTCAGGCCTCGGAGGCGTCTACCTAAACCGCCTGCCTCCAGTCTGACCTCAGGAAGTACTTCCTGTCTCACCTTCACTACCTATCGTTCACCGGCAGCACAAGAAACATAGCCGGTGAAAGCTACATAGTGAAGGTGTGAGAGTACACGAGGGAGTGAGATAACTTATCATACTGAAAAATGAAAAGTGTCATGAAAAGACTGAGATATAGTATTTGTGAGAATATGAACAAGAGAGAGTGAGCATGCGAGGTAAAGCAAGAAGAGGGGGGCCCAAGAGAAAATAAGATAAGAATAAAGGAGTGCGCAAAAGAACATGAGTGAGTGAGAGTGCAGGAAACAAATGGGGAGAGCATAAGGAAAGAAAATAAGAAAGGTCGAATGTAGGGTATCGAAAGGGGTTCGGAGTAAGAGCAGGTGAGAGCGCGTGACTAGGGAGAGGCAAGAGTGGAGAGCGAACTAGGATGGGGAAGGAACTAGGACGGGGAAGAATGGAGAGGTGAAAGAGGGACGAAGAGCGCACGAGGGCAATCGAGAGGAGATTAACACAGAGCAAAGGAAAGAAAGGGAGAGGGGTTCTAAAGAGCAGCAAGAAAAATACTCCCTCTTGGCACCTCTCACCCTTTCCTCTCAATGTAACCTCCTCCTCTCACCACTCACTGGACGGTCCCCGCGGGAAGGGCTGTGCTATTCTCTTCCAAAAGCCGCTTAGTCCTTTCTCCAGACACTCACAGGTCACCGGAGATGGCTCGGATTCTGCCACGTGTAGAGCAGAGAGGGGGTGCTGGTGCCTGGAGCGCTCACTCCCAGGACCACCCACGTGGTTCATGAGCCCCCGCACGACCCGCTCAGCACGGTTTATGTGTGAAGGGGTCTGTGTCAGGAGAGAGCAAGACTGCCCCCCCTCCCTTCCGTTCACACGTAAATATCACATGTTAGATGGGTTTCAGGACTCTGATTCATCGCCGTTTAGCATCTACCTAATCTGCCTGCCTCTAGTGTGACCTCAAGAAGTGCTTCCTGTCTCAGGACTTGGACCCCAGAACACACACCAGCGTCATTGGTACGATCTGACCTAAAGAAGCCCTCGGATGGTACAGCCCTAGAGCCAGAGTGTTTTAAATGGACCAGTCCGGTACTGTACTAGTATGTCTTCATTTTGAGAGGGAGAGAACCTGCACTTGTCAGCAGTGGTACAATACTTTCACTTGTAGGGTACTGTCACTTCTCAGAAGAAAGCGAGCCCAAGTACAACAAAGCCAAAATACCTCCACCTTGCCCTGGAACAGTACAGATACCTTGTCACCTCACTGAATCCCACAGGAAGGTTTGCTAATCGTGTTCTATGCCCATTCCGTCTTTGGCCTCTCTGCGGAGACTGCAGACACGAGTTCAAGTTCAAAAGTGCTTTATTCGGTATGTATGAATACAACCATGTAGCAACAATCAAAATAAAATTGCATATACATCATTGATTTACATCAGACTCTAATTTATCAAATGCCATTAATACTGTATACAATAATCATTTTACAGCACATGTGCAAATGAGCAATTTTAAAGTGCATATTGGTACATTCGCCTAGTATTACATGTGCAAACTAGCAATAATAAAGTGCAATACGTGCTAAAAATACTCATTTTCCGGCACTTGTGCAAAATAGTAATGCTAAAGTGCGTATTGGTGCCTACGTCTAAAAATACATGTGTAAACTGGCAATAATAAAGTGCATATGAATCAGGGCCATGTATTAAGTTCATACAATGATTGATTTTCGTGCAAAAATACATTTTAAAATATAAGTAGCCACATAAAAACATATATCTGGGCTCTCTAGATTAAACAACAGTTGCATCGCTTTCTTTGTACTGCGCATGTTATATTTTAAAAAGATGGGTTTCAAATAAAAAAATGTATAGGGAATATAACATTTACAAAACAACATAAAATGACAAATACTCTGCTTCGATGCACCACAGGGGCATAAACATGTCCCAGGTTTCTTAATTAATGGGAATGCCACTAGGTGGTGCACAATCCCTAGGCGTAAGCGAGATAATACGAAACGATGAGAACTTTTGGTAACAACAGTAAGGTATGATTGTAAACCTTCATTAACGCTATATTCTAAATAAGAATTAAACGTGCTTTGTTTTGCGTATTTATTCATTCTGGTACTTCTTGTGTGTTTCAGGAAAGTGACTTTAAGCTCCTTCTTTGATAACCCTATCCCCATTGTTGGTTCTTCAAAAATGTCACAGCCATAAAGTGTCTTATACCAGGATTGAATATGACATAACCATGGTATATTTGAGCAGTGATCAAGCTTTAAACAGTCATTAATCACATCCTGAGTAAATTTTGTTTCTTCCTTTGACCAGATTGATCGCCATAAGGCCAGAGGGCGTAGGGCAATTAAGTCCTTAACATGATTTATGCCCACTTCCCTATGTATTAACTCATTTGAGGCCGCAGCCGGAGCACAAAGCAATCGTTTCAGGAAGGCATTCTCCTCATGCTTAATTAGGTTACCACTCTGGGAATGATATCCCCATATCCCTGCCCCATACAGGGCTGATGTTATGCACCTAGAGTTATACATATTGACACCATTTCTTGAATTCTACGGCCCCCTAATTTCGCTGCAAATCTAAAAACACAACTAATATTCCTTACCATTTTAAAACGGACACTGTCTTGTTCATTAACCCACCTTCCATCTCCTGAGAATGTGATACCCAGGTAACAGAATTTCCTTACAGATTCCAATTTCTCCCCATCTAAATAGAAGATCCTGCTTTTTCTTGTCTTCCTGCCATAAGACATTGTAAAGCTCTTTCCTTTGTTAATAATCAACTTTCTGCTTTCAATGAAAGTGTGAAACTTGTCAATTAAACATTGCAAGCCGTTTTGGGTCCGGGAGAGAAGAACCGCGTCATCCGCGTATAAAAGAATTGGAATAGGGTTACCATTAATAATGGGGGCATCTACTTGAATTCTTCTTAGGATTTGATCTATCTGATTTATAAATAGAGAAAATAAAAGTGGGGCAAGCACACATCCGTGTCGGATACCTCTATTGATTCTAAAAAGTGTGTGCATTCTCCAGCAGATCCAAATCTAACTTTACTAGACAGGTTTTCGTACAGTCTGGCCCGGAAATGGATAATTTCAGTCGGGGCACCCATTTCCAACAGGACTAGCCATAGGAGCGAGTGTTCCACCAGGTCGAATGCCGAACTTAGGTCAGCAAAACACAAGAATAAATTGCCCTCTTTGGCTTTTGTGTATTTGCTGATTATAATTTCCAGGTTCACACACTGCTCCATTGTTCCCATCCCCTTTCTGAACCCGTACTGCACTGGGGATAAGATGTTATTTTCCTCAACCCATGCTTCCAGTCTCTCTAAGAGGACTCGACTGAGGATTTTAATTGACGAGTCCAGAAGTGAGATGGGACGATAATTACGTGCCTCTGACCTGGGGCCTTTCTTATAAAGAGGCACGATAATGGACTGACCCCATGTTGGTGGGAGCCTATCTTCTATAGCAGCATTAAAATATCATGTCAATATTGGGGCCCATAAGTTCATTTCATGTTTATAAAAATCCATAGGCACCCCATCTGGACCCGGGGCTTTACCACCTTTGCTATTTCTTATTGCCTCGATAACCTCGGTTAGGGTCACTATTCTGGCAGTATTCTCGTCGTCTCCCTCTTCAGGATCAGAGGTACTTTCTTTCTCGCTTACTTGTGCGGCTTTACGCTGTTCGTGTATCTTTATTATCTCTCTACGGATTTTCTTGTACATACTTTCCATGGCACCAATGGTATTGTGCTTTCCTTCGGCTATATTATCACTCCATTTTGTTAGAGTTTTCATTTCTTCCGGGTCTTTAGACGGGTAATCTTGTTCTCTTATTAGACAGTTAATTAAGAACTTTAATATCATACGCTGAATCTCGGCTTTCCTTTGAGACATGGCATCACTAATACTTTGTGGGTCATCCCCTGTACGGATGAAACGATATATCCGGTCTAGATCTTCTTTCATATTCGGCAGGGTGACTAGATACTCGGTCACTCTCCTTACGCGTACGGAATATAAAACCATATTAAACTCGCCTGGAACTGGGTCATAGACACATTCGCCAAGGGTTTGCCTGATCTCTGCAACAGACTTATTACTTTTAGGAGTACGCTGTGATGCTTGAGCATGTAATTCGAGTGCTGATAAACGCTTGTATGGCGGCGGGGTTTGAGGAAGACCTCCTCCTGCGGCCCCTAAACTAGAATCATCAACTGATGCTTTTCGTCCTGACAGGGTCGGTAATTGTAACGTGGGCTGGACTTGTATGGCGGGCTGACCTGGGGGGGCTGTTAATGGCACCCCGGTGTCTGGAGGAGCAGGAATTACCTGATTTACAGGGACTGGCGGAGCGCGAACAGGATTTGCATATTCGGGGACTGTGTCGTCCAGATAGGACGAAATAAAAATATCAGCTGCGGTCGGTTTGTGACGTAGCTTGGTCGGAACTAATGGTGGCGGGAAATTACTGGATGCCTCTGGGGTCGCTTTTGGCAAGCCCTCAGCAAGAAGAGGATACATACCCTTAATGAGGGCATTCCTCTGTCTGTCTGATTGCTCAGTTCTAACTCGTTCACCTATCTCGATTAATTCTCTTTCTTGGGCTCGTTCTAAGGATTCTCTACTTAATTCGGACTTTCTGATTTCTTTTTCGGTTCTCTTATGAGCTTCTTTGCGCCATAACTCGATGGCATCTTTCTGTGATTGTCTGGCTTTCTTTTTCCATATTGCCTCCTCTACTCGCATGATGCATTCGGCATCCCATGTACCCGATACGGGCCATCTATACTTTTCTTCTAACTGTTTGGTATACTCTACCCATAAATCTAGATACAATATGGCACTTATGCCATGTTTCTGATACATAAAGTGACCTGGACTGTCCCTGTTCAGGCGCCATTATGTGGTATATAAATAAATAATACCGGATCTATTTTTGAATGAATAAATGACAGATAGCTCAATAAATAAGAGTCAAAATTCGAGGTAGTAGGAGTTTTGCAGGTTTAATACAGCATAAGGACAGGAACAGGACAACCTGCATAGGAATAGGATGACAGGGCCCAGCAGCTGCTGGGGCTCGATCTGGGATGAGCGCGCTCTAACTTTTAATGACAATACACGAGCATATATACATAGCGCAAACACATAGCATTACATTGCAGTAGGCGTAGCAGTGGGTGGAGCAGAAGGCGTGACGCGTAGCAGTCGCGAAAGATAAGAGTAAAAAGAAGGTGTAACTCAGACATGTGATGCAAACGTAACAGAATATGTCATGAATGGGCGGGAACCATGGAGGGGGCTACCTAAGGAGCCGGGACCTCTAACCTGGTGGTGCGCGCAAACTGGTAATGACGTGTTACGAGGAGAAGCTGGGGGCTATGAACTCTGTGCTAGGAGCAGAGACTGAAGTCTGGAGGGTCGGAGCGACATGTACCTAAACCCTATCTAGTATCTGATGTTTAGGGAACATGTTGATATAAACTAGAAGTCATGAGGGGAAAAGCTAACTGACTCTAAGACTAGAGCATGCATTTATTCTACATGTAGTGCGTGATGAAGAATATTAAATGACCATTAAATACAGTATTTCTCTTAACATGGAGCCGCATAGGCTAGACAATGACGGAAACTATTGATGCAGTTCAGTAGCTTAGGAATGCAGAGAAGGAGGACTAAACTGATAGCTGGAATCATAACATAGTCTTGGCAGACTCAGAGGCAGAGCCAAGCTGCACCGGGCACTGCGAGGCAGGAAGTAAGTGAAGGGTCGAGGATACAGGTGGGGGCTGTATCACTCCTCAGCGAGGCTCAGGGGACAGGAGCCGAATCTGATGTCCGGGCCCTGTTGAGGCCTGGAAACGGGGACTTTATAATAGAATAACGTGCACACTGAGAAACGTGGCAACATAACTTTACATAAGCCTGATATTCGTAGTATTCACGGGGACTGGGAAATGACATACCAAAGGTGGACACAACTATAATTGCGTCATTAATCGGACATGGGGAGTACATATGCATATTTAATCATGCACACATAACATATGATGGATGACACGTAGGGACACAGAACATGACAAAATTTACTTTTCCACATTCCCTCCTTGTCACTACGTTTCCATCAGGAAACATCAATATTCATGATACCATCTATCATTTCATACAGTACCATTTGCTCATCTCGAATTGTCTTGGAACGAGATTTAGAACGGGGCTTGGGACTAGGAATACAAGAGGTAGCACACATGCCGCAAATCGCAGGGCCACATTGTATACAGAGGCAGCAGCTGAATATGATCGCTACTGCGATACCTAGAAAGGACAGGACTTTCCATCCCCATGCGGAAATTATATTCCAGAACCAACCGGACCATGTCCAGGTGCCTGGATCCTGGTGTAATAGATGGGCAATTTTATGAAGTCTGGTTATAGCTGTATAAACAGACGGCGCGTTATTTGGAATAAAAATGCAACAACTGGATCCGATGACTCTACAGGCCCCGCCCCTATCGGCCAGTATGACGTCAAGGACGAGACGATTCTGGAGCACAACAATTCTCATAAAGGATTGCTCTTCGGTTAAGTTACCTAGAGCGGAGGCAGTCTCATCTACTACAGCTTCAAGGGTTCTTGTTAACCTACGGATTAGCTTACTGTTTACAACTGTACCTAAATAAGGGAACACACCTTTATCAATATCAATGAATTGCTCTGCAGCAGTTTCAGTATAATCGACAATCGGGAGGTTTCTCTTGTGTCTAGTATGTACTAGGAAGGAATTCCTATGGTAGTCAGGTGGGGCTAGGAAAACAGGTGGCAGTAGGAAGGCAATGTAACAGGTTCCCTCCCAATCGAGGGGCAGACGAACATATGCAGTTTGACCACAAACAAAATAAGAATGACGTGAAGCTTTAAAAATAGATTTCCCACTGTCACTATACTGGATAACAGTAGTACAATCACTATGTCCTACGTGTACAGAACCATAATTACGGACACATAATTCGCCTTTGACTGGTAATACTGAAATAGCAGGTGAGTCTGGAGTAGTATCAGACTGAACATTCAGGACCATAAAATTCGACGAATAGTTACCTAAATTATACACTTCATTTTCTAGATCTAACCCTGTTCGGTGAGGGAGACCTTGCTTGTCTGGGAAACATGTACTGTTAAGAAAAGACATATCTGTTAAGGAGGACGTTAACGTGGACCATGCTCCACACGAACCATTATGTGAAAAAGGATAAGGAAAAAGTGGCAGAACTCCCTCTGACGTCTGAAAAGGGGGAAGTCGACCACACACCCAACAATTAGTGGCATTGCTGGTTTGATGTGAATAATGCAACATGCGGATAAATGTATTGTTACGCATAGCGAGGCGGTATGAATATTCGTGAGGAGGCAGATCACTAAACGTGTGTTCTACTGTAACATTAGAAGGCTTATTTACATGAGGAACTGGAAAACACAGGAAAAATGCGTAACTAGTGCAGGAAATCATTATGCTGAGAAATAATATGAAACTTAGAAAAACGATACATCGGTTTGAGTTTTGACTAACTCTCTCACTATGGGGGTCTATTTTATACATGTCAGAAACAGTCTAACCGTTTCACCTAGGGGAGGACTTAGACAATCAAACTGACTGACTTATTTTACTAGACCGGAGTTTTTGCTTATACTCCTGCTGCGGAGTTTTCTCTACCAAGGGAGGGGTTGTATCAATGTCATTTGCGGGACAGTCCTTAGGAACAATGTTTTGACAAGTCTTGATATCCTGGGAAATGTTCTTGGAGACCGGCTTTAATCCGTAAAATTTCTTGACGTGTGAAAGGTGCACCCAGCCGCGGCGTCCTTCCAATTTCACGGCTGTACGGGTGGTGAGGAGGACCTGACGGGGCTCTTTCCAACGAGGCTCCAACGGACTTGATCTGTCGAAGTTCCGTACGAGCACCATCGAACCTGGAACGATTTCATGCGGTGCCACCTCGGTATTGTCTGGAAATGTGGCGGCAACCTGTGAACGACATGAGTTGAGGGCAGACATCAAGGAAGCTAGGTAATCTGTCAGCATATTACATGAAACATCAGTAATACTTCGGGGTCTAGGAGTACCCCACATGTTAGGGGGGCGGCCGAATACGACCTCATACGGGGACAGACCTGATCTGGAATGTGCGACCATGCGCATATAAAACAAAGCAACTGGCAGAGCTACTAGCCAGTCCACACCCTTATCTTTACATATTTTGGCAATTCGGATTTTCAGAGTCTGATTATGTCTCTCGACAAGACCAGCTGCTTCAGGATGGCGTACACAATGAAACTTCCACTGGTACCCTAACAATAGGGAAACGTGCTTCATCAGTTCAGATGAGAATGGCTGACCGTTATCAGAATATACGACTCTAGGGAGTCCATATCGAGGGAAAAACTCACGAACCAACTGCTTGGCAGTGGTCACGGCTGTGTAATCTGGGACTGGATATGCTTCTGTCCATCTGGACAAAGCGCATACAACTACAAGGACATACTTGAAACCTCGACATCGCTCCATCTGAATATAATCCATCTGGAGGACCTCAAAAGGGTGGTCAGGAGGCTGGAAACCACCTTGTTCCACCGGGACACTTTTACCTGGATTAAACTGACAACATATCATACAGGTACGGACTTTCTGCTTGGCTGCAGCTCGTAAATGCTTGTTGAACCAAATGTTCTGGATACTGTCTAACATAGCTTTTTCTCCTAAATGTGCTGGACTATGTGCGGTATTAATGATGACTTGAACCATAGAGTCGGGGAGAAACCATGCGGTCCTACCCTTTGTTAACCATCCTTGATCTGTCTGGACCCCTCCTTGTTCAGACCATTTCTTGATTTCATCGGGAGTAGCATGTAACTGGATATCTATGACATCTTGAGTAGGGTCCTTATCTGTCATACATGTAGTCGGATCTGGAGTTTGTGTCTGTGTCGGATTAACTTGAATGTCTGGAGTCTGTGCTGTAAGCTTGGCTGTGCGATCTGCTAGATCATTACCTTGGGAAATAATGTCAGTAACTTTCGTATGTGCTTTGCATTTCATAATAGCAATGGATGTCAGTAAATGTATTGCATCTAACAGAGCTTGAATAAGGAAACCATGCTGAATCTTGGTTCCATGAGAAGTCATGAAACCTCTCTCTTGCCAGAGCACTCCAAAGTCGTGTACAACTCCAAATGCGTAACGTGAATCTGTGTAAACATTAACTTTCAGGTTCTTGGCGTGTATACAGGCTTGTGTCAGAGCAACTAGCTCTGCTGCTTGAGCGGACAGAGTGTCAATGCGGTGTGTCTTAATAACTTCAGTGTCAGTAGTCACTGCATACGCGGCGACTAGTTCTCCTGTACTAGTTCTCATACATGAACCATCCACATAAAGTGTCAGGTCAGGATCTGGTAACGGAATATCTGTCAGATCTTGTCTTGGCTTTGTCGTAATGTTAACTACTTCCACGCAATCATGTGTGGCTGGATTTGAATTAACTGATGGCAACAGTGTAGCAGGATTCAGAACGTTGCAGCGTCTGATTTCTATGTGTGGCTGGAACAGTGTCAATTCATAACCTGTTAAACGTGCAATTGTCAAGTGCTGAGTTTGTGTTCGGTTTAAAAGAACTTCCACGGAGTGTGGGACGTGTACTGTCAGGGAGTGTCCTAAAACTATGGAATCACTTTGTCTGATAGCTAGTGCTGTGGCTGCAACTGACTTGAGGCACACAGGCAGAGCCTGGGCGACTGGATCTAGTGTGCTAGAAAAATAAGCACAGGGCTTGTATTGTCCTGCTTGATCTTGTGTGAGAACAGATAATGCTGTACCTTCACGTTCAGTAACGAAAAGTGTAAAAGGCTTACTGTAGTTCGGTGTCGCTAGAACTGGAGCTTGACATAAAGCTTTCTTTAACTCGTTGAAACTAAGTGTATGTTCAGATGTCCAAGGGAGAACAGTCGATACGGCTGCCTCCTGTGTCGTTAACTGTATCAGTGGTTTGGCTAGGAATGCATACTGAGGAATCCATTGTCTGCAATAAGAAGTAAGGCCAATAAAGGCACGTACCTCCTTCTGGGTTCTGGGCTGGGGAAGACTCGCTATCAACTGGATACGGTCTGGTGTCAACTGCCTACCCCTCTTGGACAGTAAGTGTCCTAAGTAGACCACTTGCTGGACACAGAATTGAAGCTTCGAAGGGGACACCTTGTGCCCCATCTCGGCTAGGAAATACAAAACCGTCAGTGACGCTCGCTCGCAGTCACGTTCAGAACGGGCTGTGATCAGTAGATCATCGACATACTGGAGCAGGGCAGTGTCAGTTGGCATGTGAATGTTGTCTAGTTGTCTCTTAAGTGCTTGACTATAAATACTAGGACTTTCTGTGAAACCTTGAGGAGCGCGTGTGAACATATAGCTCCTTCCATTTAAACAAAATCCGAAAAGAAACTGGCTGTCTGGATGAATTGGAACACTGAAAAATGCATTCTTGAGGTCTATGACAGTGAAGAACGTGGCTTCGGAATCAATGGCTGTCAATAGGGAAGAGATATCTGGGACAACTGGGTACTGAGGGATAATACATTTGTTAAGCTCTCGTAGGTCGATCACTAATCGATATACTGGGGGTGCATTTGGATCAGTACGTTTCATGACTGGAATGATCGGAGAATTACATACGTTGGAGTCAGTTTCTACAACTACTCCTTGAGCGATGAGCTCGTCTATAATTTTGGATAAGGCTGCTACAGCCTCAGGTGGCAATCTATACTGTCTGATTCGTGGTAACACTACACCTGGTTTCAGGGTGACACGATGGGGTGTGATTTGCATGTAACCTACATCAGTTGGACCTTGCGCCCATAAATGCAGCGGGACATTAGACAGTCTTGAATCAAAATCTCGTAATACATAGTGACCCTTAAAGTCACGTAGGAACAGACGTATTCCCTCTGGGGAACAACATATAACTGCACCTAACTCTTTCAGTGTTTTAATGCCTAATAGATTTTCTGGACATGATTTAGTAAGTAACAGATCAGTAGTGCGGGACAATGGACCTACTTCTAGAGTGACTGGCTTTGAAATCTCATTAACGATAGGCTTTCCTGAAAATCCAAGGGAAACATTTCTTGAGCCTGAGAGCGGAGCCCCTGGAACTTCGGCATGACTAATTGTGGTCCTACTTGCCCCTGTATCAATCAAAAACTTTCTGTCTTTCCCTAATACTTGACTGTGAACATAGGGACCTTCTTGATCTACAGGTATCTCGATGAGAGGCAAGCCTACCTCCCTCTCTAGGCTGTTTCATGAATATGGCTGGTACTCTGGATACTCAGACTGTGCATACTGGTACATCTGCGATGTAACATGCTGTGTTGCAGCAATAGGCTGCGGTGCTGTAACTGTCTGTGGTACATTCTGTGACTGAGGAATCTGTGAAACTTGTTCCTGTCTAGGCGGACGTGGTCTTTCTTTAGTCTTACCAGTAGCTATGTTATGTTTCAGAACCGTACACTCGTTTATGAAATGACCTGGTTGTTTACAATAATTGCAGTTCCCTTTAACGGGTGCGGCAGGATGACTGGCTTGATTCGGACCCCTCTTCTGACTGTCTTGAGGAACAGATTGTGCAACTAGCACTTTCATTTTCGTGTCTTTCATACGTTTTCTCTCGTGTTCTTGCTCTTCCCTGATTCTATTCTGGTGATACTGGAGCATCTGGAGCATCTGGGACGGAGTATTTGCTTGCCAGGTGCTTTCGACTTTCAAAACTCGGTTTTTAACTTGTGGGCTTGAATTCTCGACCAATTTAGTAACAAAAAGGTGAGGATATGACTCACTACTTGTCTTGAGGCCACTGTTGATACTGAAACATTTTTCAAATCTAGAATAAAAATCACTAATATCTTCATCTTGTTTCTGTTTACAGGCTGAGATTGCATCCCAGTCTTCTTTTCTAGTTGTCAATAATCTGGGTAAAACTTGAATCAATAATTCTGGTAATTCTTTACATTTCTCTCCTAGACCAGTACCTGGTACTCGTATCTTATCTTCAGCTTCTAGGACTGCCCAATCTATCTTTTTCTCTCCCACCTCCCATTCTTTTTCCTTTAGCTTTTCATACACCCCTGCGGGTAGCAGAACCTTTAACATTTTAATGATATCTGGGTAAGTGTATTCTCCCATACGGAGCATGTCTTTTAATTCTCTATGGAACCCTGCTGGATCTTTGTCATGACAGGGAATTAATTTCTTCATTTCGAGGAGTTCCATCTTTGTGATCGGAGTGTATACAAACACTCGTTGCATTTCGCCACCCGCTCCTCTGACTGGGTGGACTTCTCGTAACGGATTCTGTCTGTCTATGTAGAATGATTTACTTTCTGGGGGTGAGACATGAACAAAATGCGGGTTCAAGAATGTTCTATATTTATGACGTTGTTCTAGAATGACACTAATTAAATCGGTACCTAGACCTCTCCATCTGTACTGGAGTAACTCGTTCAGGATATCATGTAACGGGCCTGGATCAGAATGTTGACCCTCATACAGAGTAATGAGGTGTTGAATCATATACATACCCACCAGTCGTTGCTCGGCTGGGGGCATTTTCAGAAACATTTGTGCCACTATTTCATCTGGAAAAGTGGTAGGATCAGTAATCCATCTGACTGCTGATCGGACTAGTTCCTGTTCATGCATAGTACTTAACTCACTATAACCGATTCGTGATTTCAGAATGTGATCGGTAGCTTGAAATACTTGTTCTAGGGAACCTTGTTCTGGTGCTGGATGATGGAAAATAGACTTGTGTTCTAGACGTAAATGGCGATCTGGAAATCTAAGTTTTCCTACATACGCTATTCTGGCAGTATTCTCGTCGTCTTCCTCTTCAGGATCAGAGGTACTTTCTTTCTCGCTTACTTGTGCGGCTTTACGCTGTTCGTGTATCTTTATTATCTCTCTACGGATTTTCTTGTACATACTTTCCATGGCACCAATGGTATTGTGCTTTCCTTCGGCTATATTATCACTCCATTTTGTTAGAGTTTTCATTTCTTCCGGGTCTTTAGACGGGTAATCTTGTTCTCTTATTAGACAGTTAATTAAGAACTTTAATATCATACGCTGAATCTCGGCTTTCCTTTGAGACATGGCATCACTAATACTTTGTGGGTCATCCCCTGTACGGATGAAACGATATATCCGGTCTAGATCTTCTTTCATATTCGGCAGGGTGACTAGATACTCGGTCACTCTCCTTACGCGTACGGAATATAAAACCATATTAAACTCGCCTGGAACTGGGTCATAGACACATTCGCCAAGGGTTTGCCTGATCTCTGCAACAGACTTATTACTTTTAGGAGTACGCTGTGATGCTTGAGCATGTAATTCGAGTGCTGATAAACGCTTGTATGGCGGCGGGGTTTGAGGAAGACCTCCTCCTGCGGCCCCTAAACTAGAATCATCAACTGATGCTTTTCGTCCTGACAGGGTCGGTAATTGTAACGTGGGCTGGACTTGTATGGCGGGCTGACCTGGGGGGGCTGTTAATGGCACCCCGGTGTCTGGAGGAGCAGGAATTACCTGATTTACAGGGACTGGCGGAGCGCGAACAGGATTTGCATATTCGGGGACTGTGTCGTCCAGATAGGACGAAATAAAAATATCAGCTGCGGTCGGTTTGTGACGTAGCTTGGTCGGAACTAATGGTGGCGGGAAATTACTGGATGCCTCTGGGGTCGCTTTTGGCAAGCCCTCAGCAAGAAGAGGATACATACCCTTAATGAGGGCATTCCTCTGTCTGTCTGATTGCTCAGTTCTAACTCGTTCACCTATCTCGATTAATTCTCTTTCTTGGGCTCGTTCTAAGGATTCTCTACTTAATTCGGACTTTCTGATTTCTTTTTCGGTTCTCTTATGAGCTTCTTTGCGCCATAACTCGATGGCATCTTTCTGTGATTGTCTGGCTTTCTTTTTCCATATTGCCTCCTCTACTCGCATGATGCATTCGGCATCCCATGTACCCGATACGGGCCATCTATACTTTTCTTCTAACTGTTTGGTATACTCTACCCATAAATCTAGATACAATATGGCACTTATGCCATGTTTCTGATACATAAAGTGACCTGGACTGTCCCTGTTCAGGCGCCATTATGTGGTATATAAATAAATAATACCGGATCTATTTTTGAATGAATAAATGACAGATAGCTCAATAAATAAGAGTCAAAATTCGAGGTAGTAGGAGTTTTGCAGGTTTAATACAGCATAAGGACAGGAACAGGACAACCTGCATAGGAATAGGATGACAGGGCCCAGCAGCTGCTGGGGCTCGATCTGGGATGAGCGCGCTCTAACTTTTAATGACAATACACGAGCATATATACATAGCGCAAACACATAGCATTACATTGCAGTAGGCGTAGCAGTGGGTGGAGCAGAAGGCGTGACGCGTAGCAGTCGCGAAAGATAAGAGTAAAAAGAAGGTGTAACTCAGACATGTGATGCAAACGTAACAGAATATGTCATGAATGGGCGGGAACCATGGAGGGGGCTACCTAAGGAGCCGGGACCTCTAACCTGGTGGTGCGCGCAAACTGGTAATGACGTGTTACGAGGAAAAGCTGGGGGCTATGAACTCTGTGCTAGGAGCAGAGACTGAAGTCTGGAGGGTCGGAGCGACATGTACCTAAACCCTATCTAGTATCTGATGTTTAGGGAACATGTTGATATAAACTAGAAGTCATGAGGGGAAAAGCTAACTGACTCTAAGACTAGAGCATGCATTTATTCTACATGTAGTGCGTGATGAAGAATATTAAATGACCATTAAATACAGTATTTCTCTTAACATGGAGCCGCATAGGCTAGACAATGACGGAAACTATTGATGCAGTTCAGTAGCTTAGGAATGCAGAGAAGGAGGACTAAACTGATAGCTGGAATCATAACATAGTCTTGGCAGACTCAGAGGCAGAGCCAAGCTGCACCGGGCACTGCGAGGCAGGAAGTAAGTGAAGGGTCGAGGATACAGGTGGGGGCTGTATCACTCCTCAGCGAGGCTCAGGGGACAGGAGCCGAATCTGATGTCCGGGCCCTGTTGAGGCCTGGAAACGGGGACTTTATAATAGAATAACGTGCACACTGAGAAACGTGGCAACATAACTTTACATAAGCCTGATATTCGTAGTATTCACGGGGACTGGGAAATGACATACCAAAGGTGGACACAACTATAATTGCGTCATTAATCGGACATGGGGAGTACATATGCATATTTAATCATGCACACATAACATATGATGGATGACACGTAGGGACACAGAACATGACAAAATTTACTTTTCCACACAGGTCTCCCATAAACATGAGTTTTTGGCCCCCAGCCTAATAATACCAGCGATATACTGTTGTGATCACTCACTGACTGCTCTGTTACCCAAACATTAGAATAGACTGAACCATTGGACACCAAAATGTGATCAATGTTAGAATGGGCGTCCCTCCCTCTAAATGACGGGCACTCTTCATTATCTTTATTCTTTGTACAGTCTAACAATTCCAGGTCTAATTTGGCTACTAGGTTATTCAGCGCACTCCCATAATTAGTGTGTGGGAAATGATTGTAAACAGTACTACCTCCACTATGGTACTCCCCTCGGTGGCCACAGATCCCCTTCTGTGCATGACTACATGCTTGAATGTTAAAATCTCCCGCCCAAATTATTACTGGGGGGTCACTTGATAACACTAATACTTCCTCTATTGCCTGCTCTATATCCAGTACAATCATGCCCCGGTTGGATCCTGCAATATTGTTGTAAAAATGTACTATACTAGATCCCTACCTTTGCCATGTACTAGACGCAAAATTGATGCGTACTGAGCCACCTCTACATAACCACCAGGACTGAACTCAGTTAAGGTAGTAGATACCAGAGTCAATAGTCCACCTTTTGCTCTTCCTGCTAAAGGAGCTATTGCATCCACGCTGTATGATGTGTACCCCTCGACTTGTATTTGGGCTCTATGCCACGTCTCCTGGAGACAAATTATATTGTGTCCTTGCATAATAAAACTATGCCAGAAGGGCGTGGTTATTTTAGCAGCAATTCCCGCTATGTTCCAGGTAATAACCTTTAGGCCTTCAGCAGTGTTATCATGTGTTATAACATAGGGTGCGGTAATTTCAGGTCTCTCCAAACTCACATCCAAAATTATGTCTGTGACAGGAGTTACATCGGGCTGGGATATTTTATCATTTTTGTACAGGTCACTACATACTGGACTCATTACGATATCCCCTGCTACCCTATTTATACCCGGCAACCCTTGGTCAATTTCAGCCATTCCCCTGGATACAGTTACTTCAGGTTGAGGTGATATAGTTTGTTCCCTCAGTCAGTCGTTCTCATCTAATGATCCAAACACCTGGAATCTGTTGTAAGTCGGGATTGCAATGTTGTCCCATGGATTATACAATGGGGCTGGGTCATAGGCTACATTAAAGTGGTTAAGATGGACAGCTCTATGACAGTCAGCGGTCCGAGCTGTGACGTGTTTCCCTGACTGACTCCTGTAGAAATAATCTAAAGGGAGCAAAGTTGTATTGTATTCATGTTTAGAGGGTACGGGTGCATTTAAAATGGAGTCTCTAGCCCAATCAGGGGTCCTAAAATGTATGACTATACAGTCTCCATTTATCTCCTTTTTACTGGGTCCCAGCCATCCTACTCTCTGTGTTGAAATAATTTGATTTGCCCCACGCATTGGGAACCCACAATTTTGAGCAAGCCAATGCAGAGTTTTATTCTTGAGAGTTTGCTGATTTTCGAATCGGGTGGGCTTAAGCTTTGGTACGTTAGCGAGATAGCTACGTACGCTCTACTTTCTGGTGGGAGATTAATCGTTGCTGGAATTATGTTGTTAATATGCCGCACAGGTGCTGTCCTGTCCATGTTGTTAAGTATTGAACCCCCTTTCTCCCTTTGCCCCACATCAGATTTCTGCCCCGTTATAGTATTAGGGGCATTGATAGGTCATTTTTTCGCGGCGGTAGCTACAATTACCGGGGCCGAAAGACTGGCTACTCTCGTTTCACTGCCAGTCAAATTGTTGTTAGGTTTACCCTTTGGGGCGTTAATAGTGGGTTGCTTAACTTGTGTGCTAAGATGTTCTAGCAAATCTAAATTAGCTATACCCAGCTTTTCGAGATTCTCTACTTTGTCCGTTAAGACCCTCAGTCTTTCAGCCATTGGTGTAATGTGGGATTTTACCATGTGCTATAGCTGTAGTATAAGACCCTCCATATTAATAGGGAGTGAATTTTGCTGGGCAATATCGTGATTTACATGCAATTGCAAATTTCTACTCTGCTGCAATGTGTTTCCCCCCTACCTTGTTTCAGGGTGGTTTGGATTAATCTCTTCTTTTTACTTCTGTATCTCTTCCCTTGTTTATTTACAATTATCAGTTTCCTACTGGATGCTGATTTGTGTTTGGACCGGCCAGTTCCATGATCACTCATACTGCTTGATGGGCTAGTGTTAACTGTTTCGTCTATTAAGTTAATATCGTTAGTACCACAGTCATCTAACTCCGCTCTGACGTTAGACACATCAGTCACTGTAGGTGGGAGGAGGGTCTCACTAGGTTGTAAATTAGGAGTTAATGACAGCCTACTCTCCCGAGCAGCAAACACAGTGGGTGGTGACTGTTGTAGTGCCTCAACATGATTCTGACCATTCCCTGGCAAGTCTGCATAAGAGTGCAATAAGATTGAATCCTGTGACATAGCTGTTATAATAGATGTATTTACAGGTATAATAGCTCCTTGCATGGAATGAGTTGTCAGGCACATGCTCGGTGGTAATGAGAGGCGTCTTTCGGTGTTTTCTATGGCAGTGACTACAACCCCAATTGTTTGTTGTAACATTTTGTCAATTGCAGTTAAAGTTGGAAGTGGGGTTGTTGCCAGGGCTAATTTCCTTGACGTCGATCGGGTAGACCTTGGTGTCTTTTTAACCATGGTTCCACTTGTTGCCTCGATCAGTTCTATCGTTGGCCGCAATTCAGTCACACACGGTTCAACAAGAATAATTTACCTTTAAACTATGTCTTATGTGTAAAACCAAGGGACGTGGCCCAGCCCAGACTCTTCAGGCCTCTGAGGGCCTTAGAGGGCCCGCCCTTTGCCCGGGCTTCGCCTGGCGTCCCGCGAGGCGGGGCTTACACCAGTTTTATGCGCCTCCTGGCACGGACAGGTGAGGCGTGGGCCACAGGGGTTGCTGGGAGTTGTGGTCCCCAGCCCGCACTCCGCTCGGCGGTCGCGCCGGCAAGATGTTGGAACCAGCGGGACGGCGCGAGGCAGGCGGAGGGGTTCCGGTGACAGAGGAAGAAACAGGCAGCAAATACCCACTGGAAGCGCAAACAGGTCAGCAGAGGTTCCCCACTCGGCAGGGGCTTACACCAGTTTTATGCGCCTCCTGGCGCGGACAGGTGATGCGTGGGCCACAGGGGTTGCTGGGAGTTGTGGTCCCCAGCCCGCACTCCGCACGGCGGTCGCGCCGGCAAGATGTTGGAACCAGCGGGACGGCGGGAGGCAGGCGGGGGGTTCCGGTGACAGAGGAAGAAACTGGCAGCAATTACCCACTGGAAGCTCAAACAGGTCAGCAGAGGTTCCCCCTGCAGACACAACTGTTGTTTGACTTAGTGCCGCCCACAGACAGCTTAGAGGTGGAAACGCTTTCTGCTTTGATTGCGAAATAAGATGACCGCATGCACGCATCCGGGATTACTGTGTACACACGGATGAAAGACATAAGCTGCCGCGAGGACGTGCCTTAGCCCAACATCCCCTAGGTTTGCCTGCTCGCCCTGGGCATCTTGCCTATCCCCAGGTGTTTCGCAGACCCCCTCTCATGCAGTTTGCCCCCTGCACCCTTCTTACGCAGAAGCTGTGCATGTCTCCCTCAGGCAAACCTTAAGTCTGATGCAGGTCTCCGCCACCGCCCAGCTCTGGGTGTACCGCAGTTTTCCTCCAGCCTTTGGTCTCTTCCACAGCCGTAGGTGCCCTGCTTGTCGACCTGCCAGCCAGTGGCATAGCCAGCGTGTCAAAAGCCCTTATACACAGAAGGGAATTGTCCCTCTCTGCTGTTTCAATTATAAATTACAACAATAATCCAGGCTCAATGAGTCCCTCAGGTCTCGGGCCCACTGCTCTGCACGCCTGCTCCCCTCCCCCCCCCCCCCCCCCACCTCTCTGCAGAGGCTCGGGCGCAGCAAGCGAATGGTACAGCGGGTGGACTCACACTTGAGAAGTGGGGACACTGTACACCAATTAGAACAGTCTTTTGCTATCCAATTGGGCACTCTGAACTTCTATTTCCTCTGCTTGCATTGGGGCCTATGGCAGCCTTGCTCCCACTGCCCACAGCCCCCCGACCCTTACGCTCCAACAGGTCTCTTAACCAGCTGTGCGGTGCAGAAGGTCTCCTCCCACCGGCGAGTCTTCGACAGTTCTCCTGCCCAGTCCTGTGTATGTCTCACGCCTCCTTTCCAGCCTTGGGGATCACGGAAATTGCCCCTAACTCTGGTCCTCCTTCCGGGTATGTGCCTGTGTAAATCGTGTCTCTGCGTCTTCGGCCCTGCCTTGTGTATATCCTGACCGTCAGTCCCCCTGCGTCTTCTCACAGCTGCCCCAGGCCAGCTTTGGGTGTAGATGACACCTCTCTCCGATTCACAGCTTGGCCGCTGAGCCTCGCCTCTGTACCTGCGCCAGACTTTGCTTTCCAGGGCAGCAGCCAGCAGCTGCTAGAAACCCCCAACTGCGTAGGATGGCGCTATGGAACTGGGCCAAGCACACATTTAATATCAAATACTGTACTAGGTCGAGGAGGTGTCAGTGCGGAGGTGAGCCTTAGGGGGCAGGTTCAGATGAGGAAAATGCGGGTCATGACAACTCCATTATTCACACAGCAGTGTGTTTATTTTAGCGCCGCACTTTCACTTTAAGTGGAGGGGAACGCGCGATGCAAACACAAGTTACAGTTAAAACAAGCATTGATCTCTTGTCTTTATGGAGCCATTTGTTTATATTTAGAAACACATGGCCCCGTAAAGATAAGAAAGTGCTTTGCGACAGCAGCAAAGCAGGCGAGCCAGTCCGGGTCGCAGGTGAAAGGGCGTGAACCAAAAATCCTCATTTCCAATGGCAGGCCACCATTTAGCATAAACGGTGAATCCAGCCAATGGAAATGAGGGGCGGGGCTTCAAGCCCTCTACTGAAACTCCTCGTTCACAATATAACTCGCCTAGGTGGTGCAGCGCCACGCGAGACCTAAAAAGGGATCCCTTACCAAAGAAAAGATATCGTAACAGTGCTTCTTGAAAGACACCAATCAGTGCAATGAAATGCAGAAGTGATTCCAACCAGAATGAAGCACTACTTCCCACGATGATCCAAGGGCTCCACCAAGCGTGACCCACGAAAGGCCGAAGCAACAGGGTACAGCACGAGATCCAGGAAGCTCTGTAGGCGAAGTAGATCTGAGGCGAAAAACCGGAAAAGAAACCAAGCGAAGAGTGGAAAGTGGGGGGTGAATAAATAATCACCGGCCGCTCTCTGAATCCACCGCAGCTGTGCCCAAATGCTCCCAAGGTCAGAAAAAGAAAACAAACAGCAGAATGCCAAAGATGCAGAAAGGTAAGAAGGGAAAAAAACAAACCCAATCCCTCTAGCGCTATCTAAATACAGGACATAACAATATTGATCCACCATAAAATGTATTAAACACCATATTTTTAATTCACCATTAGTGAATATATACCTTACAACATGCCCTTAAACATAAATGTTGCCTGAACAGAAAATACACCTTAAAAAATGTGGCCATGGATCAGCTTATAATTTGGTATAATATCTTTTATACATCTATCATATCGTGCAATTTGAGGAGCCTAATCATGTTAGCCTGTTGCTGCAATTTGAAAATACAGAAGTAGACAAGAAAAGTGTACCCTTGTCAGAAAGAACTGCCTATGTCTTGTGAAGTATTTCTCAGTTCTGTCTGCCATTACATCTTTTAAGAGCACTAACCTCTATTGAAAGGCACACGTTCTGCAGCATTTCCATCCTTCATATGTTGTGGCAGCTTACTGCAGTTTTTTGACCAAAAAGCCATTACCCTTTTTGCTACAGGAAATGGGCACTTTCCCCATTCTCCAAATGCAGCCAAGACAAATCAATCATGGCCACTTTACAGCCTTCTTTTTTCCTGGCAGATGTTCAATAGCACCCCATTCGAAGCAGTCCTTAAATTGTGCCTCACATCTACTGTCAGGTTCTTCATACCAGTGTCCTGCCTTCAGGCTTTAGTCATTCATATTCAAATCTACATATATGGTTTTAAGCTTGATTCCTGATGACTACAGATCATCAAACCTCTACCATGCAAATCAGCCATGGAGTTAGAAGTATAAATATCTAATTTCTATGTTTGTATGTTTCAAATTCATTCCGGAATATACCAGCCTGAAGATTTGACTACTGTCAGAAGTAAAATGTTTTTTTAGGTTTTTATGCCAGGGTAACGTCTAGCTTTGGCTGCTGTTTGCCTCTGCTTTTCATGGACATCCTCCTGTGACCAGAGAGTGCAGCTTTTGTAAGGGATTGCCACTGTTTTAAGACGGATATGTATGCTGGGTTTAGACTCCATGTGGGGAGTTGATGTAGATTTTGGGATACATTTGATTCCATTAAAATAAGATCGTTGCACTTTATTTTGAGATGAGTTTATCTCAAACCCGTCACAAGTTTCGGGTTGTTTTAGTTTTGATAGCTCTGGGGCAGAGTTTGAATTCCCTGTGTTTGTGTTAGAAGCGTGAAGCAGGATCAGAATTAAAGAAAAAAGTTAGGTTTGAAATATGGAACACATTTATAATAATAATAATAATAAGTCATTTATAAAGCGCCTGGCTACACAAAGAACAGTGTGTCCCCGCGCTATTATCAAATATGTTGCTAAATATTTTGTAGTTGCTATTGATTTTGCCCAACAATTATTTTATAACACAACCATAATCAAAGGTTTTGCCTCTCAGGATCCTTGCCAAGATGGGGATGTTTAAAGGGTACATGTTCGCAGCCGTTTTTGTGGCGGACATAGCTTTCCTGACCTCAAGAGGAGAGAACCCTACGAGGAGCCTGTGAGGACCTTTAACCGGATTTGCTCTACCGGGGAGAGACGGACTCTGTGCCTTATCGTGACCAGAGGGTGCGGGACTGCGAGTCCCAGCGGGCTCAGCGCAAACACCACCAGGCGCACCTGCGACTCTTCCCGCCCCCTCCTCCCCTGCACCTTATTACGGCTCGCGGCCCCCGCTTCGCGGGAGCCGCTCGCAGCTGTTTTTGTGGCGGACATAGCTTTCCTGACCTCAAGAGGAGAGAACCTACGAGGAGCCTGTGAGGACCTTTAACCGGATTTGCTCTACCAGGGAGAGACTGACTCTGTGCCTTATCGTGACCAGAGGGTGCGGGACTGCGAGTCCCAGCGGGCTCAGCACAAACACCACCAGGCGCACCTGCGACTCTTCCCGCCCCCCTCCTCCCCTGCACCTTATTACGGCTCGCGGCCCCCGCTTCGCCGGAGCCGCTCACAGCCGTTTTTTGTGGCGGACATAGCTTTCCTGACCTCAAGAGGAGAGAACCTACGAGGAGCCTGTAAGGACCTTTAACCGGATTTGCTCTACCGGGGAGAGACTGACTCTGTGCCTTATCGTGACCAGGGTGCGGGACTGCGAGTCCCAGCGGGCTCAGCGCAAACACCACCAGGCGCACCTGCGACTCTTCCCGCCCCCCTCCTCCCCTGCGCCGCTCGCAGCCGTTTTTGTGGCGCGGACATAGCTTTCCTGACCTCAAGAGGAGAGAACCTACGAGGAGCCTGTGAGGACCTTTAACCGGATTTGCTCTACCGGGGAGAGACTGACTCTGTGCCTTATCGGGACCAGAGGGTGCGGGACTGCGAGTCCCAGCGGGCTCAGCGCAAACACCACCAGGCGCACCTGCGACTCTTCCCGCCCCCCTCCTCCCCTGCACCTTATTACGGCTCGCGGCCCCCGCTTCGCGGGAGCCGCTCGCAGCCGTTTTTGTGGCAGACATAGCTTTCCTGACCTCAAGAGGAGAGAACCTACGAGGAGCCTGTGAGGACCTTTAACCGGATTTGCTCTACCGGGGAGAGACTGACTCTGTGCCTTATCGTGACCAGAGGGTGCAGGACTGCGAGTCCCAGCGGGCTCAGCGCAAACACCACCAGGCGCACCTGCGACTCTTCCCGCCCCCCTCCTCCCCTGTATTTAGGCACGCCCATAGAAGCGCGCGCGGGCGTGCGCCGGGAGAAGCCCGGGCCAAGGGTGGGCCCGTTGTAGCCCGTTAGAGACCGTTAAAGACCGGGCCCCCCTTCTAAAAATTACCATCGCTCAGGACCAGCTCCCAAACTGTATGTACTTTCTTCCTGTCCTAAATCATTCCTAGGGTTGTTTGCAATTCTTATTGTTGGTATCTATCATAATTTTAGTATATTTTTAAGCTTTCATTATGTCTACAAGAGGAACCAGAAGCAAAACCGCTGCCAAGGAGGGGCAACTTATAGGTCCTATAGATAGCTTTATTACTAGGGCTAACTCATTCATAGATCAGAGTATCTCTCTTATGGAACGTAGAGTGTCCTGATCAGCTTAGGAACCCTGGACGGAGTGAAGCTTGTGGTCAAAGGCATAGCTTACCAAACACAGTCGATTTTCAGTGATTTTCAACTAACTCTGGACCTAGAAAAGACCCCTGATTTAGCGATCCAAACTACCCCAGAAGAGATAAGACAGTCAAGAGGGAGGAGAGAGGGTGCAATAAGGAAAAAAAAACTAAAAAGATTAATAAAGCCCCCAATAAGATAGGAGAGAAACGTCCTTGTACCCCGACGACAGGAGATCAGGATGCCCATACGGTGATTATACATCAAACACCACATGATATCCCGGCCCCTATTAGTTTAGAAATTGTAACTGACCCATCACCAACAAACGAGGCATACGATAATTCCAGTACCCAACTGTTAACAAAAATTGGGGACCTATTTAGGCTATTGTTAACACCGTTAGAAGTCAGATTGTCCCAAATAGAAAAAGCTTTAGCTGAATTGACAACTTCTGTAAAAGCTAACCCAAACCAAGGTGCTCAAAAGATGGGGGGTGGTAAGCAGTCCTCCTCTAATCCTATTGCCCAAAATAAAAAACCAGTCCCCCTAGGATCATCAGCCAAATCAATCCAAACTACAGCTGCAAAAAGTAATATAATAGAGAAACTATTCAATAAAACCCCAAATACCATCTTAAATATTAATTCGGAACATAATAACACTGGTCTAAAAATACCAGCTACACAATTGAACGGAGGGTGGGACAGAGGACCCTCTGATGGCAGATTTTCCGTTAATTTGCCACCCGAAGCTAGTCCTTTTGTAGTGGTAATGACCGGAGTACCAGAATTGGCGGATCAAAATCCAGAGCCAATCTGGTCTCTAAAGAACAAGGCCCAACATTGGCTTAGTATGAACCGGCCACTCCCGCCCTGTTACTCAAGTAAGATCTTGATGGTAAGACGAGCCCCTTGGGTAGGGCATGGCAGGAAATCAATAAAGGGAGATTGCGTCCTTATTTCTTTTGAAGATCCTAGAGTGGTTGACCATATTTGTTCATGGGAACACCCTAGTCTAACGAGTGGAATAGGAACAAAGCGCCTTTCTTTCTTCCCCCCCCCCCCGAGATATCGGGATGGTCCTCATTATGATGGATCCTGGCACATAGTGGGCCCTCGATATCGGGGTGGAGAAAGGGAAGAGTGGGGAGGACATCATCAGAGGGATTCTTACAGAGAGCCACCGTGTTGGGAGGGCTGGAGTGGTATTCCAACGATGAATAGATACAGCGGCCTTGAGTCAGTTGATTGACCACCATTGGTCAAAGACCCCCCTAGGCCCAAGTCAGTGGAGCCAGAGCTTAATCCCGAACCCCAAATAGTTGACGTTCCCAACAAGAACCCCCAAGCCTTAGGCGTTGTTTCTTGGAACATCGCCTGTCTTCACCCTAAGATCGAAGATGGGAGCGCCATGAGCTTCCTGGGAAGACAACAAATTGTCTGTCTCCAGGAGACATGGTCGTCGACGGGACTTCACCTTTTGGGATTTAGGACGTATTTTTCTCCAGCTTTGGTAGGAAGCATGGGCAGGCCCAAGGGAGGATTGACCATCTATATAGCAAACACCATCCAGAAACTAAGAGTAACCATCGTTGAACTGGACGTAAATTTCCAGCTTCTCTCACTTTCCTTACCCAATAACGAGACCGTCCTGCTCATTAATTTCTATAATAATTTAGAGAAAGGAGAATTCCTGAGGGCGGTATCTAACCTCTATGAGAAACTCTCCCAATTCAGACAAGCTAAAGGAGGTAAAGGCGCTGTATATTTCCTATGGGGGGGGATTTTAATCTACATCCCTGCCCACATGATGGAAACAACTGCGGTGGGATGGTGAATGAGCAGGATATTCCCCTCACTCACTTCAGCCATACTAAGTTGGGCACAGCCATGAACGATCTATTATCAGACCTGGACCTCCTAATAGTTAACAACCTGACTCCTAATACTAACCAGTTACAACCAACATACTTGGGGAGGGGATACCAATCAACAGTTGATTATATCCTCCTATCGGACGGTTTGTCAAATAGAGTCAAGCACTTTGAGGTTCTAGAAAATATACTAAGTGACCATTCGGCCCTTAGGATAGAACTTTATTTAATGCACCAACAATCCCTTACTCTAACAATAGCAAAAGCTCTGAGACAGAACAAACTACATATAGCCCAGTTAAACGGGTATACACTAAAATGGGGGAAGATAAATCCCGGGCAAATTACTGAAGAGCTGATTAAATCAGCTTATCCCCACATTATAAAATGCCTAGATCCAATAGTAACAGAGGAGGAAGTTCTAAGCAACTTTTCTATAATATTAGCTACTATTAAGGGCCTTCTGACAGCAAATCCAAAAGTAGAAACATCAACTAAGAAAGGCTGGTTCAATCATAGCTGTACTCTGGCACATTCTAAGCTAAAAGTGGCCCTGAATAAAGATGCTAGAGATTTACAGCTAATTGCTAGACTTAGAAAAGAGTATTTGGCTGCGCGTAAGCAGAGAAAGGCCGAACTAAAACAGGCTTTGTGGGACGAATTACACAAAAGTGCCCTAGAAAAAAATAGCGAGGCCTTTTGGAGGGTAGTCAAGTCCCCATTCTTAGCTGATGATAACCTTCCTAAGATCAAAGTGGCCATAGAAGAAGGAGCTTGGGTATCCCATTTCTCTAAAAATTTTCAGAGAGAATCACATATAGTAGGACCAGACGTAACTCATCTAGCGGTCGTATACCCTATTTCCATAGAATTTGATATCTCTGAGGTGCTTCTGGCTCTAAAAGTAAGTAAAAATGGCAAAGCACCGGGGCCCAATGGAGTCCCGGTGGACATTTTTAAATATAATGTGGATCTCTGGGCCCCTATACTTACTAGGGTATGTACGACAGCCGCAAAAAAGGGGTTGTTGGATTCTTGGACCAAGTCCATCATGGTCCCAATATTTAAGAAGGGAGACCGCCAGGACCCTACTTGTTATCGCCCTATCTCACTGCTGGACTCGCTGGGCAAGGAAGCTGGTAGGGTTGTCCTTGAGCGACTCCAGCAGTGGGTAGAGGAAAGGGGTGTTTTGTCTGACCTACAACTCGGCTTCCGGGAAGGTTTTGGCACAGTAGAACAGGCCCTAAATCTATCCTTGATCCTGGGTAAATATATTCACGCAAAACAGGACAGGCTCTACATGGTGTACGTGGACTTGTCAGCCGCTTTTGATTGCGTGTCCCATTCAAAGCTCTGGTCAGTTCTGGCACAAATGGGAGTGGATCCCCCTCTCCTAGATTTTTGAGGGAGTTATACTCCAAAGCTTCTGCGAGAGTCCGCTTTGGTTTGAAGGGTGAGTTGTCTGCATTTTTTGGAGTAGAGCGTGGAGTTAGGCAAGGATGTGTCCTGGCCCCCTTTCTTTTCTCCTTGTATACAAACAGCTTGGAGGTGGAGCTCTTAAGGGGGGCTCAGGACCTCCCGCAAGCAAAACAACGCCTAATTCCCACTCTGCTCTATGCGGACGACGCCGTCATACTGGGGCGTACCCCGCGTGAACTACAGAAGGCTCTGTCCAGGTATGCGGATTATATGGGCAGTCTTGACCTCCACATAAACATTAAGAAAACCTTTGTAATGGTGGCAGGCAAAGGGAGAAAAAGGCCTAAGGATATATACCTTAATAACCAAAAACTTGAAGTGACGGCCCAGTATCCCTACCTAGGTATTACAATAGACGAAAAACTCAATTGGAAAGCAGCAGTCGAGGCTAGAAAGCACTGTTTTAAGAGAGCAATAGCTGCCCTGATAACCTTCTCACAAAAATTGGGCAAAAGGTCGCATGTGGAACTACTAAAAATCTACAACGCTAAATGTCAGACAATAGCACTGTATGGGGCTGGCGTCTGGGGGCATGTGGATGCTAGTGCTCTACAGGTGGCAGAAAACTCTTTTTTAAGATTCCTCCTCGCAGCACCTAGACGAATCTCTACATACGCATGCCACATAGAACTAGGCATACCACACATTGAGGACCTGGTAAAAATTCAACCACTGCTATTGTGGCGGCGCATTTGGACCTCTGATAAAAACATGTTCACCAAAGGAATTGTGGCAGATTCAATGGCATTAGAACACTCGGCGAAAATCAGATGGCTTCTCTATATTAGAAATTTTCTCACTGACCTAGGCTTAGAGACTTATTACATAACACCAGCAAAGATCAGTGAGATATCCAAGAAGGATCTGAAAGTAATGGCTCTGAGCCATTTAGATGGAGTAAGGCTTGCTAGCGAAATAGGCAAACCCTCCGTCCTCCACGCAACCATGGTTCAGACCACTATCATGATTCAGCCCTACTTAACACTGGATATTACTATTTTCTACCGATTTGTACTAACAAGATTTAGATTAAATCTTTTTTATCGATTAGTAGCTTTTCCTACAAGGAATACTTGGGAGCCAACTCTAGGACTTTGTCCCTGCGATTTTTTATTTATTTTTGTAGAGTTTTATATGGCGCTAACTAGAACCGAACCGAATCAGTTATCAGAGCGCTTTACATAGCACCAGTTACGTTACATGAGGACACACTTTCATTTTAGGCACGGGGAGATTAAGTGATTTGCCCAGAATCACAGGGGTTTTTTTGGCGTCGTTACCGAGACTCGAACCCAGATCCCCAGGTCCGAGGTCGAGCGCCTTAGCCGTTAGGCCAACCCCTCACCCCAAGTGAGGGGTTGGCGATGACAAATCAGTGCAGACCACTATGCACACTGTACTCTTTTGCAAGTTTTATCATGCTCATCGCAAATTCTGGCTGCTATCCTTGTTAAAGTCGTGGGGCTTTAGACAGTGCCGCCCTGCCATGTTGCGTCTTCAGCTATTAGAGTCTGAATCTATTTGTTACCATGTTGTTAATTTCCTGAAATGCATTTTTAGTCATAGGAAAAACTTGTGAGGAACATGTCTAAAACATAGACTAATGATGTTAATGAAATATGTAGTGATTCATTCTTAATCATTTTTTATAGGAACTCAGTTTTATTGTATAATCGACATTTTTTACTTTGTAACAATATGGATAATGTCGCTTTTATGGATTTCTATTATGAAATACCGAATAAAGAAAATTATATATATATACATGTACATTTTGAGGATGCACAAACTTCTTAATTAGACTAAAACATGTTTTACTCAACCCTTACAAACGTTTGGTTGACTCGCCTAAATAGGGGTATGTCTGCTGAAGAGAGTTATAAGATCTGTTTGTTAGGCTCTGACAATTTAATATGCTTGTGATGCCTTTAACATTAAGGGGAGTGAGTTTAAAAGATGTCACTGCCTACGAACTTTGGAAATAAATGGATATCACCTGTCCACTCCTGAATAAGTGTCAATGTAATGTGGCTGTGGCACACCCTTTCAATAATATTTACTTTCTTTTTCCAGACAAGTGTTCTATGCCCACCTCACAGGTATCTCACTTCCAGACCAGAGAGTTCACTATTGGTTTGGTTAAATATATGTATACCATCAAATCACAAAGTCAAATTCTGCACCTTCTTTTAAAGACAGGAGAATTGGTAGGACACCAGGGGCAGGGAATATCAAACTGAGGAGGCTACACTGTCTAGCCTTTCCATGTTTTTCCTGCTTTCTGGCCTCTTGCATTCACAGTGCCACCACCACCACACTTCATATTCCTGCTGTGCAGCTGATGCACTCAATTTGGGTATTTGCCACGAGGCATCATAGGTCAACCTCCATATCCATCTGTTCTTCAACAGTCTCTGTCCACCTGGTCCATAATCATGCTACTCCGTGGGTTAGAGTAGATCGGTATTCAATCCATTCCCATCACCATCCATGCTACACCAGTCCATCACTTGTTCAGTCTTTCTGCATGTCTAAGGAACCAATACCAGGGGGGTAGGTCTCACCCATAAAGCTAGGTGCATTTTTCTTAGTATCTGTCAGGAATATCTATATAAACAGGACGAGTGCTGTAGCATACATTTTGAGAAAGGAATTTTCAGCATTTTGGGGAAAATGTTTTCAGTATTTAATTAGAAATTTGTGAACAGTTCAGACGGAGCTATTTGTCAGAGCTGAGATTCCCCAGAGATTGCTCAATGCTACAATGGTCCACCTCTGGGCACTGCCAAGTCTGAATGTCGTTATGGCGCAGACTATTGGAGTGGCCAGGCGGGGTAAAGGGTGCTGGGAAAGGACCTGCAGGAATGGAGCCCTGTAATAAAAAAAGAATAAGACTGTGACCTTTTCTTTCTTGAACTCCCCTCTTACTCTCTCTAACCCTTACTCTTGGATAATCCCCTGTGTTCTGTGTTGAGTCTCCTATTGTTGGTTTAAGAGGAGATCAGGTAGAGTTTCTAGAAAACAATATCACAGATTTAGCAGAGAACACAACACTCTACTAGTTTATAATTTGTAATTGGCAGTTTACTTATTATGCAATGGTACCTACTAGGCTCTACTCTCAGAGGGCTTGGAGCAGGTCTTGATTGTAAGCTGCAAAACAGTTAACATCACTGTTACTCCTCATGTGTATTCGTAATAGGAAATTGTTGTGAGTTCCCAACAGTTTCGTAAAGTTCTTTCAATGCAGTTCTTTCTAAGTTCTTTGCACACACAAATAAACCAGTACTAGCAGGATCGGCCTCACAAGTAAAACATGAAGTCCAAAAACTGAGACACGTGGGCGTGATCGTGCAAGATTAGCGCGGTGCGCTCCTACCCATTGAGATTGGGCAAATCTCTAATCTGTGTTTTACAGAGATTGAGCTGTCCACTCTTACTCTGTTCCTACAAATGTCGTCTTTCAAATAGGTTATTTTGTTGCGTGTTTCCCTGACGCCACAGCAGACTGGAGGACCACGCACACAGTGCACGTGAATCCCTGCTATCTCCCGGGGAAGCCGCTCCGATGCCACACAGGAGAATAATGAGCACACAGTCATGGGTAGGGCTTGTTTTATACTAGGGCCCCTGCCAAGATGGCCACAAGGATCCGAAGGTTGAGGATGCTGGGGCATGTAGTGATTTCAGTGCAGATGCGCATGACGGTCTATTCTCTGCAAGGAACAACAAATACAGCTTGTGCATAAGAGCTAATAATACAACAAAGTGCAAAATACCAGTGGATATGCTAAAACATTAGTGTAACCGCCAATCTCTTCTGCAGTGTAGAGTGGCACTTTATATACATGTGGCATTTATGAACAAGTCTCGCCACAAACAGACTTCAGACAGAAGATAAGGAATTGTGCTGACAACGCCACCAGTAAGTGGGTGTGGGAAACGGTTCATGTACCTTGCCACATAACGTTTGTGGCACAGGAAACGGTGGTATAAGGGCGAAATACTCCTCAAGGTCCCACAACTGCTAGCCGTGACCATTGAAATTATATCAGTCTGCGGTCATTGTGCATGATAGAGCCAGCCATTCCCTTGTTCATACATTTTTTCCAAAGAAAATTAAAATGTGCTGTAATTGATGAAGAGATCTATGCAATATTATAAAACATCATATTTGTAGCATGTGTGGCTGTAGATACACATGCTCTGCATACTCCTGGTGTTGGGCTTGGACTGATGGAACCTGTTTTTCTTCGAGGGCGTCTTTTGTATCACATGGTCTTGGTGACTCTGGTTCTGAATGTACATGGGCACTGACTTCATTTTGGTTTTCTCAAGCTTTGGGTTTAAACTGGTATCAATATATTTTCCCAGTCCCAGCGTGTTTGACGTTTTCCCTCACTGCTCTTGAGCCCGTTGTCTTCCTTCCCGCCACTGAGAAGACTTTTTGATGCCATTCAGTTCTTACAAAGCCTCCTTCATTCGTTCAGTTCATCATCGTCTTACAACCACTCCACCCAAACCTCATTTCCCTTCATGGCAGTGTGCTCTCTTAGCTCACGTCAGAAAATGAAGACACACACAAGGTAATGGAATAGACATCCTTCAGACAGGGCCTGCAGTTCTCTTCTAAATACCCCTGGGCCCATCTTCATGCTGTCTGTATTTTGTGCCTCTCGCCAGAGCGCAACAAGAGCCGGTGTGACTCTTGCTCTGTGTTCAGAAGCAAGAAAACCTTGCATCAGCGATGAGACAGCTGGTGGGCCTACGACAGCATGTACAAATCATTCTCTGAGAAGCTGGACATCTTTGGCGAGATGGACCCACTCTGTCCTGAGGAAGAAGAGCTGGTTAAGTCACCCGACCTTCCCACCTGCCATCCTAGTCCGGAGATCATCAACTGTGACACTTCAGAGTCCGAGGAGGAAAAACTTCTGGTGGAGCAAGCAGCATCTGAGGACATTTAATCTATCTCTGTCAACCATGGACCTTGTCTAAAAACCATGCCAAGATGTGCGAGTACAGTTGACACCCAAGCCCCTCTTAAAACTCTAAAAACTTCTGTAAGCCAAAGTCGAGCACTGCCTCTCCAGTGAATGAGCACTCAGCTCTGTGCTTAAGCTGCTGCCGCTTTCAGGTGCACAACGGCCCTCAGACTCTGTTCGACACCAAAGCAATACCATAGAGCTGAGAAAGGATCTAAACAAGGGCCTTGACCATTGGCTGCTCGCTAGTCCAAAATCATGTCTCGGTATTGAACCTGCAAAGCTGACTCCGCCATCGACGCCGAAATCACGGTCTGTTCCGAGGCCATTGACAACTGATTCTGAGGATCGGCCTATCCTCGAAAAACTGCAGCAAGTACTGGATGAAAGGTAGTGGTGTATTATAATTCATCTACCAAAGGCAAGATTTGTGCTTTCGAAAAGACTCTGCCTCAAAAACGAATGGCTCCATCTGTAGACACTTCACCACCTCCACTGCCCTCCAAAATGCAGAGAGACAAGGCTATTACCCCTACTCCTCCACCTATTCCACATCCCTCTCCTCTGCCTTCACCCCCTCCACTACCACCTACTTCCTCACCTTCTATGACTTCCCCTCAGCGGTCAGCGGAGTTGTACTGCGACACAAGCCGCCCTAGCCCTGACTCTCCAGTAGAGTACTTTGTCCCTCTTTACCCACTTCACAAAGATGATCCTTAGGAGGATTTCGGCTTAGAGCTTACGTCAAGTTACCGGATGGAACCCACTCTGTTGATCCATAGACGACACTGCAGACACAAATCCTGAGTAATCCAAGTCTTACTCTGAAGTTTTGTCACAACAGAAAGGTAATACATACAACTTTATTTGGCCCAACGTGTCCCGGATTCAACTATTCTGGTTGATATCACATGATCGCTACCTAGATGGATATCCTCATCTTGTGGTCATATATTATCAAAGTATATTCATTTTAGTGCTGCCAATACGATTTAATTCAGGAATGAGCATATTGAGCATTTACATGGAAATAATCGTCATTGACAACTAGTGGCCCTCATTATTGCCTCACGTATTTTCTCTGTGCAAACATTAGTACCCCCTGTGTGTTTTTGTGTTTCCTCGTTATCTGGCTAAGGTCCTGAAGAAGGTGGTGTCACCATTCTCACAACCACCGAAACGCTTGTCTACCAATGCTGTTTAGATCTTGCTGTTCGCAACTAATGTTATTGGTCACAGAGGCCATGTTATCTGTTGTCTCTTAGGGCCCGATTCACAGAACTAACTTACGGTAAAATCCTAAACTTACTACCATTTTGGTATTTACAGAAGGCACTTACTCATTTTGGTATGCACAGAAGGCACAGAAGGCACTTACTCATTTCGGTATTCACAGAAGTTAGGAGTTCAACTTTAGGTCTCCTAAATGCCTTCTGCGAATACCGAAAGTCTTAAAGTTAGGATTTTTCTCAGTTTTCTCAGTTTAGGAGTAGTAAAGTTAGGACTCCTAACTTTAGGACTCCAAAATACCCTCTGTAAATACCGAAAGTCTTAAAGTTAGGAATTTTCTCAGTTTAGGAGAAGTAAAGTTAGGACTCCTAACTTTAGGACTCAGTAAGGAGAACAACAGCCTCTGATTGTGTATTCACCTTATACTTTAAAAATATTGGACGTAGAAACATTTTACGCACTGTTAAAATCCATGTACAGTCCAGTAGTATATGTAAAATATCATTCTTCACACCTAGGCCACATTTACAAATACCATCAGGTTGGATCAGGGCTACTTTTAATTTACTATCGATCTTCCATGGATTTAAGCCTACCCGAACCTTCATGATTTCGTACCTTAACCATTTACTGGGTAACACATCCAAATAAGGAAACCGGACCTCCTTTTCCCATTCATTCCTTACCCAGTTCACTGATTTTTTCAACTTCAGGTACTCTAGATCTTGTGATCTAGAATATTCATGCCCTCGGTCCCTGAGCATTTTCTTAGTAAAAACTAAGTCCAATAAGGGTTGCTCGAGGGTCAACTTTAATTGCGCAGTTACTTGCTGAAGGGTTTTCCTCACTTCCCGTGCCCAATGTAAACTGCTTGCTTGTATTTCCTTTCTGCACCAAATTGACACCTTCTGTTCACCACGGGGCGTCTGACGGTTCCAAAATCTTAGCAATGACATTTGTGCCTTTACCTCCCATGCCGTCAAGCCTACCTCCAATCTAATAGCTTGCAACATGGAACCGTTAGGTAGAGATAACAGCATTTTAATTATCTTTCCTTCCTCCCGGTCCCAACCCCTTTTACCACTCAGATAGAGCACTTCAGCGCCGTAGAGAACTTGTGGGGGTATCATAGCTTCAAATGCCTTTAGTAGCGGTCTGTGAGACATGTCACCATAGTCCTTATTGAATTTTTTCAATCCACAGACCGATGAGGACGCCTTTGAAGTTTGTGCCACCACGTGGGTATTCCACTTTAATGCACTGTCAAACCAAAGGCCTAGATATTTATATTCATTTACTACCTCTAATTTGTCTAAACCTAAAAACCATTAAAAATGTTTTACCCTCTTCCCGAAACATAGGATCTTTGTTTTCTCCATATTCACCGATAGAAACTTTTTCTCACAATATATTTTAAAGGCATTTAATTTCCTTTGGAGGCCCATTTCAGTTTGGTCCACGATCACTAAATCATCAGCATATAAAAGGCATGCAACTTTATTATTATTCATGCGTGGGCTCGCACTCTTTTCAACTTCCAAAACCACGGGAAGATCTGCTAGGAAGATTGAAAAGAGCAAGGGTGCCAAAACGTACCCTTGTCTCAAGCCATTCTTTACAGGGATTTTCTGTGTTAATGAGCCCGTTGAATCTCTAATGACCTGGGCCCAGTTGTCACTATGAAATTCTTTTAGAATATTTAATATGCCCTCCGGCAATGCATAATTTTTTAGCACTTCCCAAAGGCTGCTTCTATCTACTGAATCAAAGGCCGCTCGGAAATCGACGAAACAGCAGCATAGTTACCGTTTTGTTCAATCGATTTCCTAGCTAAGGCCCACAGGGCAAAACAATGATCAATCGTGGAGTGGCCTTTTTTAAACCCACCCTGTTCCACTGGTACGATTGACCGAAGATCCGCCCACTCTTTTAGCTTACCGAGTATCATCTTAGCAAAAATCTTTTCTCCTATATCTAATAGGTTAATTAGTCTGTAGTTTTTAGTGGCATGTACATCTCCTTTTTTATGCAGAGGCCTTATTATTGCACCCTTCCAGTTTGCAGGTATTACCCCTTGCTCAAGTATTAAAGTAAACATTTTTGAGAAAAATTCCGCCCACCAGGGCTGGTTTGAGTTTAAGATCAGGGCCGGCATATCATCCGGGCCTGCCGCTCTAGTTAAATTTAAAGTCCTAATTACCCTGAGGACGTTTATTACTGAGCAATCATGTTTGAGATCCTCTACTAGATCTCTCCACTGCTTTGGTACCAAATTATCCGACAACCACCCCGGGGCATACAATTTCTGAATATGCTCAGCCCATGCATCTTCCTCTACTACACAGTTCATTGGTGTAATCAAGGGTTCCCTGGCTGACTGTATTAGCTTCCAGAATTGCCGTAGGTTCTTATTTTCAATGGTTTCCAATAATTTGCCCCAGCAAGATTCTTTATGAATCCTTTTTACATTGCGGATTAACATATTATATTCTCTCTTTATTTTTAATAAGTTTTCCGCCTTTGCTCGTGTAAATTTTTTGCGTAGGCTACGCTCTTCTCTCCTAATTTCTCTTTTTTTCATTAAACAATCCTGATTAAACCATGTTCCTTTCTTACTTTGAGTATTTCCTTTCTTGTTCTGTTCTTTTGCAGGGGGCCTTAGTTCTATACTTATACTTTCTACTACTTGTTTTCTTTTTTCCACAAACCAGGATAGGTCTTGGCCCTTCAGGCAACCTAGCTGAATCTTATGTTGCAGGCTTACTAACTTCTCTATTGATTTTTCAGATAACCTAGTGGTCATCCGCTTCGGGTACTCTGTCTCTTGCCAGATAACTCTGTCGCAAACCATGTATTGTGCTATTTCCAATTCTAACTTTATTAGATTGTGATCACTACCTTCCATGGGGTTCATGCTAAAATCTTTCACTAACTCGAAATTCCATGCCGGCAAAAACACATAGTCTATTGGGCAATTATGTGCCCCATATTTAAAAGTTTTCTTTGCCGGGCGGTCCTGTACTATCCTTCCGTTTAAACAAAAGAAACTTTTATTTGATAAATAGTTGCCCAATTCCAAAGCATCTGTAGAGGTTTTTGTTTCCATAAACTCTGCATTTTTTATATCATATGCCTCTCGAATTTCTGAGTACCATTGGTCTGACAATTTTGGATTTAGTTTATGGTTAAAATCTCCCGTTAACACAATCAGGTCATTTCCATACATATCACAAAGTGTATCCATATCATTCTTAAAATGTAACAATTCGACCCCATATTCCTTTGTTGAATTCCATTGCATATACACATTTAGGATCAGTATAAATTTATATTTCTTATCCGCAAATGTGGTTTGGATTCTGCAGGCAAGAAGCCACTTACACTTTACAGATATCAAAATGGTTTTAGTTGTTAGAGTTGTTGATATCATTGTCAACAAGCCACCTGCGGGGCGCCCAAAGTTCGATTTTACAGCTGCACGGTGGACTTGTCGAAACCCTTCAACTATTTGGGGAACACCACAGAGCCAGGTCTCTTGTATACAAATAATTTCGTTCTTTTTTGCAAGTTCTTTTACAATTTCCCGTTTTAAAAGTGTTCCCAATCCATTTATGTTCCAAGAGACCAATTGTATGCTCTGTGGCTGCCCCATTGCCTATTCTACATCACTTAAAGGCCCATTTGTTGTATAGCTCCTATATATCCTTATATCGTGTTAAGTTAGCATAGGTACATTTCGGATTTAAACGCCATTTTTCCTTTCTTGCAACTTCTGCACACGACCCTTAATTGTTGACTTAGCTTTCAACCTAGTGGTTTGCCGTGGTGTATGTGAGAATAATATGTTATTGCTCTGATATCAGTTTTGTTTAATAAACCATGTCTGCACGGAGAGTGCTGAAGTTTCAGGAGCAACACGATATGGAATTGTTATGAGGTCTGATCTCCACGCCTTCATAGTCATAACACAAGTGCAGCCTTTGCCAACTTGGGCTTGAGGCGGGATTGATATTGCTTTGCACGAGAATTGTTAACACACTTGATGCGGTGCACATGCAGAGAGAGCTGGTGTATGCTGATGTGATTCCTTCATGCTAGGACACTAAGGTATGGGCCCGCCCTAAAACAACCCAAAGAGACCTTCTTAGATAATAATATAATATATGTGTTAGGGAGGGTGAGATATAAGTGTTGTTAACTCTTATTCATTACAGCATGTTAACATGCTGTCACCATTCGCTTTTTATGTCTTAGTAACTATGCTGATAATTTTGCTACTGATAATAAGTATACTTGTATTATCAAAGATACTGCGCCTGAGAAGACGGCATTAGTAAATAAACATTTCAAATGCACATGTGTCTTCTTTACTCCATGTTCTGGTTTGTAATGATAATATAACGAAAGAGTGTTCATGAGTCCCACGTACCCTGAGGTACTGTAAGTTCATGTTCTGGTTTGTCTAAACATTGGGTGTTTGATATGTCCAATGAGACACTGTAGCTAGCTCGGTAAGGGGTGAGTTGGTTGCTAAGGTAAGTTTTGGGACACCCTAATTTGCCGAGGTTCCACTCCTCTGTGCACAGTTCTGTGTGAGTACAGAAACCCTGCAACATGGCGCCCAACGGTTTCGGTGGTCTTATATCATGACACTCGAGTAGTTTATCGTTCATGCCTTAACCCCTTCACGTCCGTTTCCGGAAAACGGGGTGTCGGTGAAACCTACCTATTTTTTGAAATAGGTCTTTATTCAAGCTTGATTCTTTCTTAAACGGTTTCTTTGAATTACTACCCAGTTGTGCTACAAAGTATTCTTTGTGTTTTCTTATTTCCAATTCTGTAATGGCGGCAGCGGTGGCTATTGCGCAGCATAGTCGCGTAGCGGTACGCAACCATCTTCAGACGTACCAAGTCCCAGTAGATGGGATGGCTGTGATTTTCGTGGTATGTGCAGATCCGGCGTTTCCTTACGAGTTGTTTTACTCTTGGGTTACGTTTCCGGCTGTGGACGCTAATTCTGGTTTGTTCCACTCCTACACCGCCTCGGATGTCCCGGCTGAATATACGCCGTACAGGGCATTGGAAATACCTATTGATCATTGGCAGCATCGAGTTTGGTTTGATGGCGCCCTCCCCCACTCTATGTCCCCTGCGAGGTTAGGCCCACTCTCAATTCCAGGTACTAATTGGCCTGCGTTGGGTGGCTTTACCCCGCACCCGAATCACGGGGCTTGCACCCTGGCAGAAATTCGCAGGCTGCATGTAGTTTCCATTTCCGTGATTCGTGCTTTAGTGCAATACATCGGTCGACATCTTCCTGGTGGTCCCCAGGGGGGTGCGGCCGCTCCCCTGGAACGAGGCGGAATGCGTCTCAATCCAGTGATGGTAAATTCGGTTTTTGGTGCGCGTCCGGTTGACAACGATGACTTCCCATTCTGGCTAGCAGAGAAGTTTGATCAACTGGAGGCGGTTTTTCCGAATTCTACTCCTGCTGATAAACATAGAATGTTGACGATTACTCTACCGAAGGATATTACTCCTGAACTTGCTGACTGTGACAGCTGGGGAAAAACATTTGCGGCAGTTTATACAAGGTGTTTCGGCACCCCGTCTATGACTGCCCTGCCTGAAATCGTTAGACGTGTTCAGAATGATCACGGTCCAGAGGCAGCGGTTGAATTGGGTATGCGCCTGTGTGGTTCTTTTGAGATTGTAAGTGATCTCATTCTCTCCAATGTTAAAGGAGATGCAGTTAACTTTCAGGTGTCGAATGCTTTGGCTGCTCTGCCCGATGCCGACAAACCCCGCCAGTTAGCAAAAATTGTGGTGGCCGCTTATAAAACGATTGGCCGCACAAGTAGGGGTCTGAAATATTTTCCAGTGAAGGAGAAAAAACAACCACAGGGACAATCTGCAGTGACAGATGCCCAGCCCAAGTCCAAGAAACAAAATTGGCCTAAAAAACAGACACAGGGGAAGCAGACAACGCAGACTCAGGGTACTTTTCCTGCAATACAAGCTCCTGCGCCACCCGAAAAAGTTTATGATTTGCGCGACCGCGCGATGATTAAATCGCCTGATCGTTTTCAGGGTTCTGATCAACGCTCTCCTCGTTCCTTTCAGGACACATCGGCCCCGAAGACCGGTGGAGGAGGAGGGGGTGGACGTGGACGTGGTGGCCAACAAGGACGTGGCCAGTCCCGCCAGACGGACGGCGCAGTGAAGCAGGAGGATTCTACGCCTAGGCGTCCGCAGTTTGCGAAAAAGAAAGTCGCAGCCTTAACAGCGCATCGATATGCCACAGATAGTGAGAACGCGGCTTCGGAATCTGACGTGGGCTCTGACCTTGCTGGACAGCGCGGCGGAGATAACCATAGTCAGAGAGGCGCTGCGTCCACTACTGAGGGTGACAGCGACTGATGTCTACGTTGTGATAGAAACGGCGGATACGAGACTTGCTCCCCCTGAAAGACTATATGAAATTGTCCTGTTAATTGAAGGTGACATACAGCGTACCGTTAAAGGTGTATTTTGGGAGAATCTGTCTTCTACATATGATATTTTACTTTCGGAGGCTGACTGGCCCCCACCTTTTGTGCTCGCGGCGCCGCGAGGGGAGGAGGTAATCCTACCCAGTTTCGCGAACACTGTCTCGAAAGAGCATGCGCAGCATTTTGCAGAAGAGTGGGCTCGGGCTCTCGCGCCGGCTCTGTACCGTAACCAATGTGGTTGGGATAAATTGTCGCCTTGCCACGAAATTCCGTTGCGGTCTCAGCCGCAGCCTCAACCTCAATATCCCATTCGGCGTGAAGCAAAATCTTCCGTCGCGGAAATCCTTGAACAATTGGAATATCAGGGAGTTATTGAAACGTGTGTGTCACCGATGAATAATCCCCTTTTTACTGTGAATAAACCTGACGGATCATATCGTTTGGTTTTGGATTACCGGCATTTAAACTCGCATTGCCGTAACTGTGCAGTACAGAATACCCACGGCTCTGCCCTAGTGGATAGTCTCGTGCGTAAGCGTTTCAAGACAACGCTTGACATATCCAATGGTTTTTATGCCCACAGATTGGACAGCTTTAGCTCCCAATGGACCAGTTTTACATGCGCTGGAGTCCAAAAGCAATTCCGGCGTCTTCCAATGGGCTACAAGAATAGTCCTGGTGTGTTTACCGCTCGAATTGTCTCTATTCTGGAGGCACTCGACCCTGATGCTTTTTCGTATGTGGATGACATATATCTCACAGACGACGATATTTGGGAGCATCTGTGTCGAGTAAATTCTCTTGTTTGCAACTTCGCAGACATGGGTTACAAATTCAACTTTGCAAAATCGCACATTGCTGAACACACAGTGTTGTTTTTGGGCTATGAGCTCAACAATGAAGGTAGAGGTTTGGCTCCTCACTTCTTGGAGAAGTGCGCACATTTGCGCGCACCAACAACTCTGAAAAAATTACAATCCTTACTGGGCTTTTTGAATTTCGGCAGAACTTACATTCCGGAATATGCCCAGCGTATCAAGCCTTTGTATGCTTTGATACAACCAACTTTCTCAAAATCTTGCTGGCTGCCTGAGCATTCAGCCATTTTGCAATCCTTGCAGGCTGATCTGCTCGCTTCTAAATATTTACTGACTCGTGATAACCACACCAACCTGGTCATAAGAATAATTCCTGGGACGGTGGGTTTCACTTACCTCACTTTTAATGAAGGTGACACAGTACCTATTGCTTACAAGTCACACTTGTACACCTCGGCTGAGATGCGGTTTCCCACCATAGAAAAGGTTTTAACTGCTGTACAGATGGCTATTCTAAAGGAACGTGCTCTGTCACAGGGGAAACGCATGCTAGTGGTAACACCCTGTCCTCATTTGGAGGCAGTCACGAAAGCGAGTGTACCAAATTCAAAAGCTTTGCACCCTCGGTGGATTCAGTGGGCTGCGTCATTGTCATCCTCGGATGTCATGTTTATTTTTGACGCTTCCTTACGGTCGCAGGAGTACTTGCAGTATGAATTCGTTCATCCTGCTCCTCTGGCGATGCGACCTTTGGAGGACTTCCATTGCATCATTTACACTGATGGGTCGGCGCAGGTTGCGCATGGCTCTAAACATGCCTACGTTTCCGCATGCGCCATTGTGGTCGGTGCTATGTTGAATGATGAGTTCATTTCCAGGGAGGTACACACGTTGCCCCTGGGCGATTGCACCGCACAATTGGCAGAGCTTCGTGCTCTCTTACTAGCTTTGGAGTACGCAGATCCAAGTGTTACTACTCTAATTGTAAGTGATTCTTACTACTGTGTCCAGTCTTACAATGAAAACTTGTTCTTTTGGATTCAAAATGATTTTCATGATTCCAAGGGTAGCACAATAAAACATAAAAAGATCTGGGTTCGAGTGGCAGAGCTTAAGGCTATGTTGCCACTCGTTTATGTGATTCATACTCTCGGTCATCAGCGCGTGGGAGTTCACGCTGTTGGCAACTCGCTTGCTGATGAAGCAGCGAAATCAGCAGTATCTACATACTTAGTTGCAGCAGTTACTAGGTCTAAAACCAAGATTGATAGCGACATCTTGGCAGCGATTGCTGCCTCTGAGAAGGGAAGTAAACATCCTTCGGGATTCCCTTCGAAGTATAAATACCACTTAAGTCCCGAAAAGGTTCCTTTTGTGACAATTCCTGATGTTGGGGAACGGCTGATTCCCAACTCTGATCGCAGAACAGACTTGATTTCAGCGGCTCATGAAGGTGTGGCGTCTGCGCATGCGGGCGTCTCAGCCACTGTAACGCAACTACAACAACGTTTCTGGTGGCGGGGACTGTACAAACAGACGCGTGATTATGTCCTTCTTTGTGACATATGCCAGCAGATTAAACCTTCAACTGCTACGCGTCCGCCTCAGACTCAGTTGTACATTTCTAATAAACCACTAGGCTGTGTTTATTTAGATCACTGCGGTCCATTTTCATCTGATACTGCGTATAAATACATCTTAGTAGCAGTTGACTCATGCACACGCTTTGTGTGGTTATGGCCACATCGCAGCGCTGATTCCCGGACTGTCATCAGAGATTTGCGTATCTTTATAGGGATTTTTGCCTGTGGTACCTTCCATTCGGATCAGGGTCCGGCTTTCGCCTCTAAGGCGTATAAGGATGCCATGACTTCGATGGGGGTCCAAGTCAAGTTTTCGTCACCCTACAGACCCGAGGGTAATAGTGTAGTTGAACGAATGAACCGTGATTTAAAGCAATCTTTGACAGCCCGAGTTATAGGCACTGGCAGAAATTGGCTGGCTCACCTCTATGGCGTGCAGCGTGCTCTTAATAATCTCCCTAGAAGGTCTCTGGGTGGGCGGACCCCATACGAAATGCTCTTTGGCATCAAGATGTACGTCCCTGACCTTGACGGTCTAGACTTGGTGGTTCGCGCCACTTGCTTTGACGCAGATGAACATTGCAATGTTTTACAGAATCTACAAAAGACCAGAGACAGTCTTGCAAAGGAACATTTGCCCTCCACGTCGGATGATGCGTTGCAGATCCCGGTAGCTGGCTGGTTACCTCAAGTTGGCGAACTGGTTCGAGAGAAGATCGATAACAAGAAAGAATTTGGTCCTTCCTATCGAGCTCCGGTTCCCGTCCTTGGCGTGAAGGGCACAAGAACAGTCATTTTACCACCACTTCCTGGTCGTAAGGAAAACAGGTTTATTTCAATTGACAATGTCAAGATACACAGAGTGGCCGATTCTTCTTAGCATGACACCGGCTGTTTCCTGTCCTTCCATTGTGAGAAATTCAGTTATGCCCACTGCTTCTAATATTGATCCTGAAGTGGCAACCGAATTACCTGCTGTTTCCAGTCCATTATTAAATAATTTACCCGGAACTAACGTTGATGAGTTGGACTATACATACCCCACTGATTTGACAATGCCTGACCTGCAAGCTCGTTTAGCCACGGAATCCAGATTTTCATTTGACTCTGCTTCCCTTGCCTCGAAAAAACCCTCTCAAATTGCAGTATATGCTAGCGTGTTTAAAAAACATTTTTTGATACCTCCTTGGACATACATTTGGCTGGTCCTTTTTTCGGTTTACCTTTTTATGTCAATTGGTTTTGTGTTTTATTTTTTTCGAATTATGAATGGACACTATGTCGAGGAGAGAACTTGCATTACTCATTTAAATGGAACTTTGGCCCCACTTTCCTCTTCACATTCTACACACAGATTAAAAAGAGACTTGACTTTGGTTAACATCCCAGCATGGCCTGTTCTGGATGGAATCGCGTGGGATGCAGTTCGTTTTCAGATTCATGGCCCAACGGAAGTCGTTAATGTCCCTAATGTACTAAGAGTTAATATGGGGGATGTGGTGAAACAAAACATTCGTTCTGATGATTGGGATGTTAATGCTGTGGAAAGTTTGTTTTCTGATTTGAAATATTATGCTGCTTTTGATGCTGAGGATTTATATTTAGAATCTGCTAATTATGGTGAATTGTTCTGTTACCAACATTATGGCAATCACTTCTTACACAAGACATCTTCCCGAAGGGATGCGGTTAATTTTACTCAGTGGGAACATTGCCCAGCACCAACACAAGGGAGTTCAGAAACGTTTCTTAAAAAGTATACTTATTTCACTGACTTTAATCAGTCCAATCCGGAGTCCTTTTATTTTAAATTTCACAAACAGCCACTGTCCAAGGTTCGACTTACAAATACAAAATTGTTATATTCAAAGGCCTTCCTGGATCAATTAGTTACTGGAGGGTATGAGTTATGGAAGGATACCATAGACCTTAAATCAGTTTGGGGCTCAAGGGCCTGGCAGGTACAAGGCACTGAGGCTTTGCACCGTGCATGTCTCATCCCCAATCATATGTGGTTTTTAAATGAAACCATTTCCCAGACCACGTGCTTTGGATTGGCTACATCTAAAAGGTTAAACACCCCGTCTTTCCCGGAGTTGGAGGAATATGAGAATTGGAGTAATTTTACTAAATTGTCCATTAGAGTTATACAGGCTCTGCTTCTGAATTCCTCCTTTAACATTTCCAGTATGAATCCCAAGGGTTGGCTGCTTTGGCACCGTAGTGCTGATTCTTGCCAAAAAAGATTTTTAAATATAACTGACGGGTTTAAGACTGTTAGATCTGATCCCCGTTTTGATTTGAGTCATACTGTCACCTCTTACTCTGTTGGCAAGTTGTGTCAAGCTTGGCTGAAACATTCAACTTTACCTGCGGTTAAGTATCACCTTTCCAAACTGAATGCAGACGTGGATTTGAATGATTTCATTAAGGGCCCAGCTAGTGGCAGGTCGAAAAGGTGGTTATATGGTGTTTACAATGAAATTTGGAAACTCTCACAGATTGAGGCTGCTTCACGCCTTAGGGCTATTGATCAGGCAAATCTTGAGAAAGTGCTTGCAGTGGTTGACAATAGCATTAACGTGCTTTCCTCTAGAATTTACACATTAGATAATATTGTGTCGTCTGTTGTTGATATTGTGCATGATGAAGTGTCTGTATTATACCATGGTCAAAATCAATTACGTTCAATCATGCAGTTTGCATGGACACTACAGACTCTAAAAATGGGTAAAGTTCCCTGGGGATACATGAACGTTTCCTCTTTATTTGCACCATTTAATTTGACAGACAAACAACGCTTGCTTTCAATGCGTGATGCTTCCTTTTCTATGCTCCATATTGAAAGATTGGAATCTTTACCTTTTTCTGTGGCAGAGACCACTGCTGCTACGTGGCTTATCCACGGTTTAATAACGCTGCCTTTTGCTTTATATAAGTTTTCAAATTGTATGAAATATGTGCCAATAGGTCGTTTTGAACCCTTAGGTAGCGGTTTTCTTCATGAGGTCTGGTCACTCCCATACACATACAGATGTTTCAAGGATGAACAAGAGGTTTATCTAACAGGGGATGAGTGTACTGAGACGCCAGATCATTCTTTAATGTGCAGACACATACAGTTACACGGTTCATGTAACAAGGACCGACCGAATATGGCTTGCGTTTTACAGGGCACGCCAGTTCCTGCTATCATCCCCACGTTTAAATTGTTAGAGAATGGTAGTTATTTAATGCTCAATAATGAAAACTGCTGTGGTTTAATTAAAGGTATAGCTTTCATAGTAACGGTTAGTGAGCGAGTTATTTGCTGCAGAAATGTTCTTTATCCTCCCACACGTGAACATAGGGAGTCTTCCATTTGGCCACAGATACCGACCTTGGGAGCAGAATTCAGCGGCATGGCTAGAATAAGAGCTCTATTGTCCCAGAAAGAGGTGGCCTTGAGCTCGGCCCGTGAAACTTTCGTGCTTCACATTGCTAACACCCGCACGGAGGTTCAGGCTCTTTTAAACACTGATTTGCCCTTGCATTTCGGAGCCATGGTCCGTTCTATCTTTAACGCATCCTCCACAACGGGCCTAGCACATTTTTTTAAAGTTGTTAGCGGTGGTCTCGTGACTTCCTTTGAGAAGATTTTTGGAGTCATCCCTGCTTTCTTCCATTCTATTTTTTCATCCTTGTTTGGAGGGTTCCCGTTTTTGCTTGCATTAGCGGCTGGCGCATTGGTGGTTTTCTGCCTTTTTAAATATGGATGCCCTTCCTGTGCAAGACCACGCACAGTTACTACTGACGCGGTTTCGCAACCGCATGCTTGATTATTATGGCACACTGCCGTTGGCGACTCTAAGCACGGCGTTTGGATTATCTTTTCGGTTCTCCTATTTCACCTGTGTCCAGCCTGTATTTCACTGCCTGACCTGTGATTTCCTTTGGGCCATTGATTTGTGTCTCTGCGGACCAATATCTTCTGACGTCGATTTTGATCAACTGATGAGTCCTATCATTGCTCACGAGTTGGTTTGTTCTGACGAAAGGATTATGGCCTTGGCGGTGGCACATGGACTAATGGGTCCCTGGGATGTGTTGTCGGCAGCGCAAAATTTCTTGGAACGGAGTTTTCTTGACAACCCACCGAGCTGTCCTCTGATGGTTATAGAGGATGCGGTGCTGGAAGATCACGTATGTTCCTTTCATCTTTTAAATTGGATGGCTGAACTGTTTTCGGATGAGGACAGTGACTTCCTCCTGGAGGCTGTTGCAGCTTACTTTTCATATACAGTCTTATCATAGACACTGCCTCAAATTGACATGCTGATTGATAGCATTTCCTTGTTTTATTGACTTTTGGTCAAGACATTTTATTTTTTGCTTGCCTATTGGCTTGAGCCACATTATATTTGTGGGCTATTTTTTGGCATTAATTTTTATAATTGAATTTTTATTCATGCTCGTTTATACATGGATTCTGCTCTCATGTGATGGCACTTCTGTTACCTTATTTAGTCCGTTCTCGGATCATGGGGGGGTGTTGTATAGCTCCTATATATCCTTATATCGTGTTAAGTTAGCATAGGTACATTTCGGATTTAAACGCCATTTTTCCTTTCTTGCAACTTCTGCACACGACCCTTAATTGTTGACTTAGCTTTCAACCTAGTGGTTTGCCGTGGTGTATGTGAGAATAATATGTTATTGCTCTGATATCAGTTTTGTTTAATAAACCATGTCTGCACGGAGAGTGCTGAAGTTTCAGGAGCAACACGATATGGAATTGTTATGAGGTCTGATCTCCACGCCTTCATAGTCATAACACAAGTGCAGCCTTTGCCAACTTGGGCTTGAGGCGGGATTGATATTGCTTTGCACGAGAATTGTTAACACACTTGATGCGGTGCACATGCAGAGAGAGCTGGTGTATGCTGATGTGATTCCTTCATGCTAGGACACTAAGGTATGGGCCCGCCCTAAAACAACCCAAAGAGACCTTCTTAGATAATAATATAATATATGTGTTAGGGAGGGTGAGATATAAGTGTTGTTAACTCTTATTCATTACAGCATGTTAACATGCTGTCACCATTCGCTTTTTATGTCTTAGTAACTATGCTGATAATTTTGCTACTGATAATAAGTATACTTGTATTATCAAAGATACTGCGCCTGAGAAGACGGCATTAGTAAATAAACATTTCAAATGCACATGTGTCTTCTTTACTCCATGTTCTGGTTTGTAATGATAATATAACGAAAGAGTGTTCATGAGTCCCACGTACCCTGAGGTACTGTAAGTTCATGTTCTGGTTTGTCTAAACATTGGGTGTTTGATATGTCCAATGAGACACTGTAGCTAGCTCGGTAAGGGGTGAGTTGGTTGCTAAGGTAAGTTTTGGGACACCCTAATTTGCCGAGGTTCCACTCCTCTGTGCACAGTTCTGTGTGAGTACAGAAACCCTGCAACACATTCACTACTGAATCTTCCCTGTAATTATATGAAGGTCCTGCTAAGCTGGAGGTGTTACTCCAATTCTTCCATGCCTCCAACATATCTGTATTGTTTATTACTATATTAAAGTTTTCTCTCCCTTCCTCTATTTCCTCCTCGGGGAGCCTCACCTGCCTCTTGCTTAGCCCCGCATGATATCTTAAGAAGGTTTTCTGCTGGGGCACCTTAAACACTGGCACTAACTCTTCTTTGGGCACTAGACGAATCCCCTCTTTACGGATTTCTTGCTCTGTGTTTCCTATTGCGGACGTCACCAAGCCTGAATAAAGCTGTACTTTAGTGACTTCCTTGCCATCCCCAATTGTTTCAAATCCCACTATTCTTAGATCTCGAGTGCTTATTCCACTTAAATTTGGGCAATGGGCAAAAACCTTGAGTAGGTGTGCTCTATTTAAATACCCACTCTTTTTAGATTTTTTGCCACCCCTTCCCAATTTTACGTGTTCAAAATAAAGCCACTTATTCCCTCTGTCAACCACTTCTTCTGGCTTTGTAACACCTTGATAATGTAGTGTATTTAATCTAGGTATCACTTTAGGGCTACTTTCCCGGTTTGCATTACTTTTATTTTTGATGGGGGGCAACCAAGCCTGTGTCTTTGCTAATTTTGAGGTTACATGAATCTCCTTATCCTGTTGGGTTTGCTTCCTATTATACTTCTCTTTTTTTACTGATAAGATGGCCTCTTTCTCAAAATCAATACCTTTCTGAACCCTCATTGTCTTATTTGATTGAGACTTAAGCTTATGTGTTACCTCTTCTAATGACTCCTTCCTCCCCTTTCCTTTTTTCGTCGCTCTTAAATTGAACTTTCTTTGTGCCTCCCTACCTGAATCTCTTATTTGTTTAGAGTGACCATAATGCCTATATTCACCTCTCCTTTTTACCAACATTGGCCATTTTGACACATAAACTTCATGGCCATGAACGTGAGCTTCATCAACTTGGCTTACAAATGGGATATCGGCTAATCTATCATCCCCTCCCTCCCTTGACCCGTAGCCACCGGGTCTATGACAGGTCTCAACATTGAAGGCATTTGACCTCTAATGCCCTGTAATTCTCCCTCAATTTTAGAGAGGTAAGTTTTTTTACTTTTCAGGACATCGTGGTTTAGCATTGTTATTTCTAACAATCCTTGTAGCGATTTTTGCACCATTAACATCATTTCTAACATTGAAACTGCCGGGGATTCTGATACTTCCAAGTTTATATCCAGTGACCGGTTTTCCCCATTTGTGACACTGCTTTTGTCCAGATCTTCCTGGTCATTGACTTCCCCCAAGACATTCTTTACAAATCCAACTGGACAACCGTCTGGGTTATGGGCAGAATCATCACTATGGTTAAGGGCCTGACTATCTTCCTCTTTCTCTTCTGCCACCAGGTTGGTTAATCTTGGGGAGGAAGAAAGTCTCGGTGACATTATTATCCCCTCCTGCCCTGTCAAGGATAGGACTGATCGGTTCACCAAATCTATGGAGTCTACCAAATGCCCATCGAATATTAGGGAGGATCCTTCTTTCCATGTTTCTTCCATTTCTTCCGTTTCTATAGTTTTTGCAGGAGAAAAAACCAGTTTAAAATGCTTTCCCACGAACTTCTTAATTGTACTAGATGCTATGCTCCCCTTACTTCCTCCGTGTTGTACTTCCTTGGGAGCGTTTTGATTTTTCCTTTACCCTCCGGGGAGAAGGACTCTCCTGGGTAACCTGTTGATTATCCCCATTCAGTTCTGCCTTCTTTGTATTCCCTAATGTGCTTTTATTTTTCCGTGGCGCCATTTTATTCCCTCTGTTTTTTCTCTCAGCACTTCAAACAGAGTCGAATTTCTTAAATTATTAAATTAAAATAACTAATATTTCACTTCACTTACCTCTGTTGTGCCTACTTCTTGTGCTTGCGCTCTTGCCCGTGCCCTTTTCCGTTTTTCTTTTGTAGGGTTCTCACTTTTCTCTCCACTCAAGGCTTTACTTATTTAAGGTTATGTTTGAGGCTAAAAAGTCACTCAAAAGGGACACCCAAGCAAGCTCCTGCTTCCTTGCCCCTAGTTCCTTGCTTCCTTGCCCCCCCCTACCTTCCCATAGTTCAAATGGGCTCAGGCAGAGGCGTGGGAGTTCTTGATTGATTCTTAATTTTTAAACAAGATTCTGCCTGCCCGTGTCTGTGAATTCCCGAGACACTAGCAAGCCTCAGCAAATCCTTAGTGAAACAGCTGCGTGACTGGTGGAGAGTGTCTGGCGCACATTCTATAGATCGTCACACTTCAGCAAGTACCCGGGCTCCGAGCTACCTTTTTACCTCGGTGCTCGTCTCGCTCATTTACTCGCGCCCAGCCAAGCGCCTCAATTATCCTTAGTGTTCGCGTTCCGCACTCCGCTTCCTTAGTTAGCCCGTTTGCTTTCCGCTTCCCGCTTTTCACTTTTTACGGAGCTCTGCTCTTGCTCCGGTTTTCCACCTCCAGCGTTCGGCGTTCGGCGTCCGTTGGGTTCACAGGGCACGCATGCGTAAACACACCTTCGGCAACAACAGAGATCGTAAACTCAAGACTCTGTGTCTGTCAGCATTATGAGTACTAGGTTTGTGCACATGGCATCCGGAGCTTGCCACACATATGCTACTGTCGAGACAGATACAAACTTTTTGAAAACAAGGATGGGGCACCACGGAACAAAGTTCAGAAAGCTTCCAATTTTGCCCAAATTAAGTCCTTTATTCTTATTCCATCTTTAAAAGACCTCAGCCAACGTGTTTCGTTCCATTGGAACTTCGTCAGGGCTCGATAATCTCTTGTGGTGTGTATTATTTGGGGGACTGGGGCCTGTACCCCGTGGCCAGGCACCCCACACACGGGACGAGGGCCCTTGGGGTCATACAGCTCCAGTCAGACCCGGAAGCGGTTCTGGATTGTTCTTGGTACAGCGCCTCATTGGTGCAGTCAGCAACATTAGCCTTCTAGGCGCTTCAAAAAGCACCTGGGGCGGGAGCTTGCCCACTGGTGCTCTCCATTTGTCCCACCAGACTCCCTAGTTGTCACCACTGCCCCGCAAAGACTAGCAGACCAAGCCATAGGTGAGACACCAACACCTGCCAAGGGGAGCAAGCTTATCTATGCTGCAGGTAAGAGAGTAGCAGTGGGTGGGGCTTATACAGTAGGCCTCCTCTCTTGGTATGATAGGGATCACTTGGAAGAGATTGAGTGTTTTTGCCTGCATATCCCTGCCCAATACTGTAAGACAGAGGAAGAAATATCAAAGGAGGAAAAAGTTATCACCAACACCACCATCAGGTTGGGTTAATACCTCAGTTATCCTTTACCTTCACTCCTGTCCTCGTGTGTCCGTTTCAAGCTGAAGTAGCAGGAGCATCTTTTCAACCTGCCCTCCTTTAGGGACCACCTGTTCGAACCACAGATAGATGCTATGCTGGAGAAAATGAAAGAGGATACAAAGGCATCCTGTGCCCTTCAGGGTCCTTCCTGCAGGGACTCCTTTCGGAGGCAGCAGACAAGGGGTAGGTCCAAAGCCACTTCCCCAGAGCCAACGCAGTCCTACCAGTGGCAGCAACAGGATTATCCCCAACAGGGCAGCAGAGGTTGCACACAGGGATCTTTCAGAGGGAACAGCACCAGTGGCTGGGGCAGAGGCACTTCCAGAAAGGGAGCATCTACCTCTAAAACTGCCTTGCCTGGTATATCGACCGCTCCATCACACTACACCTGTCAGATGGAGACTTCAGCAGTTTCTTTCCCGTTGTGAAGAGATTACCTAGGATCGATGGGTTCTAGCTATTATCAAGCACTGCTATTGCCTGGAACTCATTTCAATCCCACTAAACATCCAACCCTGCACCTACGCCCTCAGGGTAGAACATATCATGTTACTACAAGAGGAGGTTCAGGCGTTGTTACTCGAGGGAGCCATAGAGCCAGTGCACCTTCAACACCAGGGCAAAGGTGTCTACTCCTTATACTTCCTCAAACCCAAGAAGGATGGCTCCGGCACACCAATGATCGACCTTTGGGCTCTCAACAGATACATTCTGTCAGAACATTTTCACATGGTCACCCTACAGGATGTTATCCCCCTTTTGCAGCAAGGCAACTTCATTGCCCACATTAGACCTCAAGGACGCCTACTTTCACAATCCAATTCATCATTCAAATTGGCGCCGTATGCGCTTCATGGTAAGTGGTCAACACTACCAATTCAAAGGTCTACACTTCAGAGTCACCAAAGCCCCAAGGGTCTTCAGCAAGAGTTTAGTAGTGGTAGCTGCCCACCTCATAAAGGGAGAAATTCATGTCTTCCCCAGTCTAGATGACAGGCCGATCAGGACCGCAAGTAGGCACGACAGCCCAGCCCGTTCCCTGGCAGCAATATCTGAAAGAGACACGTTAGTGATAGATTCCTTACCTTAGAATATCCCCAGGCGTCAGACTGGATCCGTAAATTTTTTCGCGTAGCAGTACCCTTGCGCGTCGGTAGGCGTCGTCTGCGGCTCTGCGTCCTTCGTCGTGGGCGCCATGATGACGTCGTCGGAGTACTTAGACGCCGCCTCCGCATGCTGACGTCAGTTCTTCTTTTTTCCGCGCCAGCAGCGCAGATCCGGAAAAGTGGTACTGTAGTCACTTTTTGACTAAACTTTTTTTCGATCTTTTGATCATACTTCTTCGAAGTCTTCGACTCCGAACGGTGCCGGTAGGGATGCCAGGTTTCAAGCCCTGTGAGGATTGCGACCGACTGATGTCGGTCACCGACCCTCACCGTCGGTGTCTCCACTGTCTTGGCGTCGATCACGACAACAAGACCTGCTCCGACTGTCAGGCCCTGACTTCGAAGGCTAGGCGGGAGCGGTCCCGTAAGCGGCTCGAACTCCGGCAGTCGGCCCTGCGCCGAGAACGGTCCCGGTCCGGACGGAGGCCGAGGGACCAGTCGCGGGAGAGGAGCCAACGGAGCTCCGGGAGTCGACATCACTCCTCCGGGTCGAAGTCGTCAGGTAAGCACAAGAAGTCGAAGAGACGACATCGCTCTTCCGACTCCCCCCCGACGCTCGCGCGACGCGGCCAGGGGTTCTGGTGACACTGCCCACGTGGCTCCGTCGGAGTCGCAGGCGCCGCGTCCGGCCTCATACCCTCCGGTCCCTGGGCCTAACGCGGCGCCGGAGGAGATCGAGCGGTTCCTCATGGCCATGAGGTCCCTCTCTCCTCCGACGGGCTCCCCGGCGCCTTCGGGCCCAGCGGACCCGTCTGGGGGGCCTAGCGGGTCGGGGGCTTCGGTCCCGACGCCGTCGGGTGCTTCGGCTCCGACTCCGCCAGCGCCTTCAGGTCCGGCGCCACATGGCCCCGCTGGATCCGGTTCCGGATCCGGGTCGCCGCCGGTGGATTTAACAACCTCCCCGGCGCCGACCCCTCAGGTGTCACCCCCGGCGCTGTCCTCGGGCGGCGCCGTCCTCGATGCCTCCCTCGACCCGGTTCCGACGCCGAAGTGGCGCTGCTGGGCGCCGCTTCAGACGCCGTTGGAAGAGTTTACTTTCCATGAACCGGCCCCATCATTTTCTAACCCGGAGTACCAGGAGATGGGTGATGAGGAGTATTGGGAGGGGTCTGAGGACCCTCTGACACGTGAGTGTCAGTCCCAGGAGGACTGGACAGGTGACCTTGGGGACGCCAGTCGTCTGGACACTTCGCCGGACACTGGCAACCTATAGTGTGGTGTTGATGAGGGTGGCCAAGGCCTTGGGCCTTGAGCTCCCCGTCGCGGCCGTGTGGACTAACCTCCTCACTGAGGTCCTTAAGCCGCAGTCATGCTCAGCCGAGCCTCTGCTGCCGTTTAACGAGGCCTTGACCGATGTGCTTTTGGGCACTTGGTCCAAGCCCACTACAGGTTCGCCTGTAGATAGGAACGTGGCCAGACGCCACCGCCCGGCCCCGGGCGACCCTTGTTTCCTGTCCACTCACCCCACCCCTGAGAGCCTGGTGATCCAGGCCTCCAATTCCCAGACCGCATTCCCATCGGCACTGCCGGACAGGGAATCCAAGAGGTACGAGCAATACGGCAAGAAAGTATTCTCCACCCTGAGTCTGGGACTGCGGTCTTCAAACACCGCGTGCCTCTTGGGCCGTTACACCCACTCTCTGTGGGACACGGTCGCGGACGTGCTGCCAGAATGCCCGTTGGAGGTACGGGCTAAACTCGGCCAAGCCCTTGTGGAAGGCCGAGATGCGGCACGTTATTCGATCCGGTGTGGACTGGATACCACCGACTCTCTGGGCAGAGCGATGGCAACGACGGTGGCGATTCGTCGCCACGCCTGGTTGAGGTCCGCCAACTTCTCGGCTGATTTCCAGAATATACTCATGGACATGCCGTTTGATGGCCGTCGCCTTTTTGGCGACAAGGCAGACCATGCGCTTGAGAGCTTTAAGGACTCCAGGTCTACGGCCAAGTCCTTGGGCCTCTCGGCCCCGCGCCAGCAATCGGCTGCCTTTCACTCCTTTCGTGGCCACGGAAGGGGTGTACCCACACGTGCTGCCAGCCACGCTCCGCAGGGTAATACCCAACGCGGTGGCGGCCGTCGGGGACCTTCCCCCGCAGCATCCGCCTCAAAACCCTCCTAGTCCGTGCTTTCAGGCCCATGTGACGCCAGTTGGGGGCAGGGTTCGCCATCACCTCCTCCACTGGCGCACTGTCACGTCGGACAGGTGGGTGCTGCAAATCGTCCGAAGGGGCTACTCTCTCCCCTTCGAGGCGACCCCTCCAGCCATGCCACCGCAGTACCACCGAGTATCGGGGGATCATTTGCGGCTTCTGCCGGAGGAAGTTACGGCCCTCTTGTCCAAGGGGGCCATCGAGCGCGTTCCTGGGCCGGAAGTAGGGTGTGGTTGCTACTCCCACTACTTTCTGGTACCCAAGAAGGGCAAAGGGGGCCTACGCCCTATCTTGGACCTAAGAAACGTCAACGGCTTCCTCCGGAAGGAGAAGTTCAAAATGCTGACACTGGCTCAGGTCTTAGCTGCCCTGGACCCAGGAGACTGGATGATAGCGTTGGACTTGCAGGACGCTTATTTCCACATCCCCGTCCTGCCGGCCCACCGGCGCTACCTGCGGTTCACGGTTGGCCACGAGCACTTTCAGTATACCGTGCTCCCCTTCGGCCTTACCAGCGCCCCACGGGTGTTCACAAAGGTGATGGCGGTGGTCGCAGCTCATCTGCGCAGGTTAGGGGTTTCAGTCTTCCCCTACCTCGACGACTGGTTGTTGAAGGCGGGCTCGCCCCAAACAGTCGTCAGCCACCTCCAGACAACGGCAGACCTCCTGCACCAGCTGGGGTTCTCCCTCAATGTGCCGAAGTCACACCTGTGCCCCTCTCAGAAGCTCCTCTTCATCGGAGCGGTTCTGGACTCAGCGCAGTTTCGGGTTTATCCTCCCGAACAGCGGGTCCGGGATATTCAGGCTCTGATTCCACTCTTTCAGCCTTTATCCCAGGTCTCGGTCTGGTTGACGCTGCGGCTTCTGGGGCTGATGGCCTCCTGCATCCTACTGGTGCATCACGCCAGGTGGCGGATGCGGGCTCTGCAGTGGGACCTGAAGTTTCAGTGGGCCCAGCATCAGGGCAACCTGTCCGACCACGTCCTGATCTCGGAGGGCACTGCGAGACAACTGCAGTGGTGGCTCACGGACCGCGATTGAGTCAGCGGCAGATCCCTCTACCTTCCCCAACCGGAGCACGTAGTTGTGACGGATGCGTCCCTCCAGGGATGGGGAGGCCACATGAGAGAGGCGGAGATCAGAGGCCTCTGGTCTCTGGCGGAGGCCCGGCTCCACATCAACCTTTTGGAGTTGCGGGCTATTCGTCTAGCACTGAAAGCATTCCTCCCCTCTGTCCGGGGGAGTGTAGTGCAGGTGTTCACGGACAACACCACCGCCATGTGGTACTGCAACAAACAGGGCGGGGTGGGGTCGTGGACCCTTTGCCAGGAGGCTCTGTGCCTCTGGCAGTGGCTGGAACGCCAGGGCGTGACCCTGGTGGCTCAACACCTGACAGGTTCTGTGAACGTCAGGGTGGACGAGCTCAGCCGCCGGTGCATGATGGATCACGAATGGCGTCTGAACTCGGACGTGGCGCAAGGCCTCTTTCAGCGATGGGGAGAGCCTTGGTTAGATCTATTCGCCACCGAAGAGAACGCGTAATGTCATCAGTTCTGCACGTTGGAATTTCCAAGGCGGCACTCGCTCGGAGACGCTTTTCGTCGCGAGTGGAGTTGCGGTCTATTGTACGCCTTTCCGCCTATACCACTTCTGCCCAGAGTGCTGAAGAAGATCAAGCGCGATCGGGCGCAAGTCATCCTTGTGGCTCCGGACTGGGCACGAAGGTACTGGTATCCAGAGCTACTCAGTATGTCAGTCGATCCCCCGGTTCGTCTGCCTCTTCAGGAGGACCTTCTGTCGCAGCAGCAGGGGACGGTCCTCCACCCGAACCTGTCCAGTCTCCACCTCCATGCTTGGAGATTGAGCGGCGACAGTTAATGCCATTTGACTTGCCTCCTGAAGTCTGTAACGTCATTCTGGCAGCCAGGCGTCCCTCCACGAAGTCGGTATACGCCTGCGGGTGGAACAGATTTGTGGCATGGTGCACAGCAAAGGCTGTGGATCCTCTTGCTGCCCCTCTCTCTGAGGTTCTTCTCTTCCTTCTTTCTCTTGCCCAACAGGGCTCTGCTCTGGGCACTATCAAGGGCTACCTTTCTGCCCTTTCAGCCTTTCTAAGGCTGCCTGATCAACCTTCTTTGTTCAAGTCCCCTATTGTAAATCGTTTTCTTAAAGGCATCACACACACGTTCCCTCCTGTTCCGTTTGTGATGCCTCAGTGGGACTTGAACCTTGTTCTTACGTTTCTGATGTGCGCTCCCTTTGAGCCACTTCACAACTGTCCTCTCCGCCTTCTTACTTTGAAGACTGCTTTCCTGGTTGCCATCACCTCTGCCAGGAGAGTGAGTGAGCTCCAGGCCCTTTCTTGTACTCCTCCTTTCCTTTCTGTCCATCCGGACAAGGTTGTGTTGCGTACTAAGCCATCTTTCCTGCCCAAGGTTGTCACAGCCTTCCACATCCGGCAGTCTATCACCTTGCCAACCTTCTTCCCGCCACTGCATCCCTCTAAAGAGGAAGAGCGGCTCCACCGTCTGGACCCAAAACGTGCGCTCTCATTCTATTTGGATCGCACACGCCAGTTCAGGGTGGATGACCAGCTCTTTGTTGGTTACGTGGGCGCTAAGAAGGGGAAAGCGGTGCACAAGAGGACCATCTCCCGGTGGATCATCTTGTGTATCCAGGCATGTTACTCCTTGGCTAAAAAGGAGCCCCCTGTTGGATTGCGGGCTCATTCCACCCGAGCCACGGCGGCTACAACTGCCCTGGGCCGGAGAGTACCCTTACAAGACATCTGTCAGGCAGCTACGTGGGCCTCGCTGCACGCGTTTGCAAGACACTACTGCCTCGACAGCCAAGTCCGGAGGGATGGCTTCTTTGGCCGTTCTGTCCTCCAGGACTTTCTGGTGTGATTATTGGTTCGCAGACCCACCACCGGGGTTGATATTGCTGGGGTATCTATTCTAAGATAAGGAATCTATCACTAACGTGTCTCTTTCAGATGCACAAGTTACTACTTGTGTAACGATATATCTGTAAGAGACATTAGTTAGTGATAGATTCCTTACCGACCCACCCATCCTCCCTGTTCTGCGAACCGATATCTAGGGTTAGGGTTATCCCCTTTCAGGGCCCTAGTTTCAATGGCACCAGTGTTGGTTTTTAACATGGCTCAGCGCTTCTGGCGCGGAAAAGCTGTGTCTAAGAACTGACGTCAGCACGCGGAGGCGGCGTCTAAGTACTCCGACGACGTCATCACGACGACGGACGCGGAGCCGCAGACGACGCCTACCGACGCGCAAGGATACTGCTACGCGAAAAAAATTCCGGATCCAGTCTGACGCCTGGGGATATTCTAAGGTAAGGAATCTATCACTAACTAATGTCTCTTACAGATATATCGTTACACAAGTAGTAACTTGTGCTTCTCTTCTACACAGCCTGGGGTTTCAGTGAATGCCACCACGTCACACTTGTGTGTACAAAAAAGGGATGGATTGAACGCTTGAATTGATCTCATCCACTGGTAATTACTCGAGCCTCATCTCAGTCCAGCATTAGTTTGCACACCTTGCCACCTCAGTGTGGACCCAGTCATATGCAAATCAGTCTTGGCCTTGCTTCAGTGAGAACAGTCCAGCCTGATCTGCCAGGCCAGGTCTTCCCTGAATTGGAACAAAAGCATCCTATGAAACCTTTTACAATAAGTAGGCCTTATCAAAGAAGTATAGCTTGGTTTCATTAATGCAGTGTGCACAGGATCTACATCTGGAACCACTCCCAAGTCCAATCCTTCCTAGGGGCCCCCCTAAACATAATTGTGAGCAAAGCTTACTCCAGCACCCAAAGGGAAGAGGCATTCCAACAGCTTCTGCATCTTTTTCAGCCATTTTGTTGAATCACAGTTCACACTGTAAAGTGCCTCCTCTGAATGATAGCATGATGCATTACTGTAGTTGATAGCATGATGCATTACTGTAGTGCCTTATGCACAGCTACGTATGTGCCCACTTCAGGAGTGCATTTCAGGTCAGTGGTTGCAAGCAGATGGTCAAGTTGGAAGATCTAGACTTGATTGTCACCAGCCCCCGTCGCTCTCTGCAGTGGTGGAAGAGCAACAATTTGTTGTGGGCAAGTCCATCGCAGATCAAGTTCTGCAGGTGACCTTCATCACGGACACATATCTAACCGGGCGGGGAGTGCATCTGAACAACATGACATTCCAGGATCTGTGGCCACCTCATCAATGGGGTCTCCATATCAACCACTTGGAACTGTTAGACATTCATCTACCCCTCTATGCCTTTCCTAGAAAGATTTGAGGCAAGGGAATTCTTGTGCGCACAGACAACATAGCCACCATTTTCTACCTCCAGAAGCAGGGAGGCGCACACTCACCTCAGCATTCAGCCTTAGTGCAACAAACTTGGTATTGGGCAATTCATCACTAAGTACATCTCCTATCAGAGTATATTCCGGGAGTGGACGACTTTGCAGTCCTGCTCAGCAAACACAACAATAATTTCACAAATGGGATCCGTACTTTCAAAGATGGGGCACCCCAAACATAGACCTTTTTGGCAGATGTGAAAATGCTAAATGCTCAAAGTTCGTTGGCAGGCTCTCACACCCCCAGCCCATGGATGAACTGGTCAGGAATCTTGTATACGTTTTCTCCTCTTCCACTTCTAACGTATGTGGCAAGGAAGCCGAGGCAAACATCCCTCACCCCTGTCCTAGTGACGCCAACGTGGGTCAGGAAACCATGGTTCCTAACTCACCTGGAGATGTTCATCACTCCTCATAAGAACGACCCTAACAGTCCAGACATTCTCACACAGAACCACTGCAAAGTCAGTGACAGAGACCCCAAGAAGCTCGACCTGGCGATTTGGCTCTCGAAGTCCTAGATTTTAATTAACTTGGCCTACCCCAAGATTGCATGGACAAGCTTGTAGGTTCACTATATGAATGCTGTGCTGCTAAGGGTGAACATTTTGTCCACTATTATATGCCACACCTCAAACACCTTTTTATGCCCACTGTACAAGACATTGTCTGTTACCTCCTACATCTACCAAGGTCAGAACTAGCCTACACATCGATTGGGCTACACCTAGCCACTATCAATGCATATATGCTGAACTGGGTCCACTCCTCGGTCTTCAAAATACCGGTTATTAATACTTTTATGGAAGGCCTTAAATATGACATTCCACAAAGGGATACATACCTCCAGCACCTGTCTGGAATCTCAATATTGAACTCACCAGACTTTCAAGCCACTACACTCATGTCCTCCGCAGTTTCTCTCTTGGAAGGTTGCCTTGCTTGTAGCCATATTGTTACTTGGATGACTCAGTAAACTACAGGCCGTCACGCTGAAGGAACCTGTTTTCCAGGTCCACAGTAACAAAGTAAATCTTAGAACAATCCTAAATTCTTACCTAAGGGGGTTTCCTCATTCCCCCTTAACCAACCTATATATATATATACATAAAGGTATTGACAAGTGGTTTGTTAAATACATCCAAACCATTTGCATTAAAGCTAAAAGTACCCTACCTTCCCTTCTCACGCCACGCTTGGGAACATACCCATAGCAAACATCTGTAATGCTGCCACATGGTCCACTCCACACACATTCACAAACATTATTGTGTGAATATTCCTGCAAAGCAAAGAGTTTCTCAAACTATCCTCAGGACTCTGCATCAGACTTCTGCACTATCCACTGCCTAGCTACCGCTTAGGGAAGTACTGCTTTATAGTCAATACAGTGGTATGCAACAACATTTGGTTCTCTGGGGAATTGTATTTCTTTAACCAGATCATTAATTCATTCACAAGTATTTTATGTATGTCTGGTGACTCAATCTCGCTCTGGTGACTCAATCTCGCCTTGGTACAGACCACGGATTATACGACACCAACACACAGGTGTTTGGAAATATGGTATATTAATAATCAGATATCATAAAGTCATATACGGAATAATCATAATGAATTACATAATCACCCAAGACCATTAGGAGACATAAACATTGATAAAAACAGATAGAAGACATATACCAAAATAGAAGTACAAAACAATTGTGGACTAAAAAATAGTTGAACATACACAGATACAATGGTTACGTAAACCATTTTTTTTTTCAGGGTATCCCAACCAAGCAAATGCCTGTCCAAGTAGATGGCTTTTCTATATTTATAAGTGGAAATAGCTTGGCAGGTTACAGGAATGCCAAAGATTAATGTCAACATTTCGACCCCTTATGTGTGTAATCAGCATTGCTCCAAATTTGGTTGCAATACACAGGAGCTCTACTGGTTGAGCATTTTACTGGAATGAATCACATATCCGAAAGTATACATAGGTGGGTCCTAGAGAGGATACTACACTATCCAAGAGGTGGGGATTTGTCAGCCGCAATGAACCTGAGAGAATGTAAGTGGATTCACTTACTTGATACAGTAAATAATGGGCACAACGAATCGGAGGAAATTTCCAGACAAATCTCACTCCTGAATATGGGTTTATTAACTATGGCCAGCTCAAGTCTTTGCTACAGGATTATGCAGCATGTGAATCTACTGCACTACATACAACAAACAGATGTTCACAGGTAAATAAAATAAACCCCTACAATGAGAATGTTCCTAGTTTTAACATGTGAAATCTACAATTTCACAGTGCTCTGATCTAGTCAGAAGACTGCCCTCAAGGAAGGAGAAGGAAAGTAGGTGTATAGGGCCAAACGAGAGGCAGTCTTTGTGCTAACTGAGATATGAAACAAAACACCATCCACAGAAAAAAGTAGGTTTGAGATGGAGAGGATCCAGACATTGGAGACCCTCTATAAGAGATGAGACATAACAGAGAGATGTAAGCTTCAGAGAGAAATCTTTAGGGGAATATGTGGAGTTAAGGAAAAAACACAGAGTAAATTAAGGAGCAGTAAGACATCCCAGGTGGAGAAGCACTAGTCTTGAGGATCCTAGAGGTCTGAAAAACGTGAAGATCCACCCTCCAATCTTTCCTGCAGATGATATGAGTACTAATCCTCAGTCGAATTGTATAGCCCTGGAAGGCACGCCGGATAATCACAAGATTATTGTGGAGACAGTATTTCCCGCGATCGCTGGAGAGATCATCAAGGGGTTTGGATCTCACATATCCAAGCTTGTTAATATAGCAAACAGCTAGTAAGTTGTGTAATTTACATATCACGGAACAGTGAGCCTTTTGGGAACTGACAAGTAGCTCTAGAGCATAGATGTGGAGATAATATTCCACCAAGGACTACTACCCTGTGGTGATTAGGTCATTCAGGTTAGCTGACTAGTCAGACCTGATGGTATCTGCCTAGATGCCAAGACTGTATCTAAGCTAAAGATGATTTTGCATTTATGGTCTCTTTGTTAGCCAACGTCCACTGGAGCTTGGGCCGAGACCCCTTATTCAGCTAGATGTGGACTGAATAGGAGAGGCCCTGGTAAAGATTAATGGATTTCCAGTTCTGTGGTGTCTGAGGGGGAGCAGGGCTATGCTAAATAGCATGGCTGGAGACTGGTGAGCTATACAGATTTGCCAGACTTCTCAAGGGGGGAGAATTTGTGGAGAGGGCTTGCTTCAGCTTGATCAAAGAGCTTTTCCTTTGGGGAAGCTTGAGGGAGCATAAAGTAGCATTCACATTGAAATCTGGGAAGTCCATTACCCGAAATTGCATACATGAAGACTTCTCAGAGTTGACTAAGATACCCAGATCATGGAGAAGAGGAAGTGTAGTTGAGATGATCCGCACGTGTGGTGAGACATTGGGTGCATATGGAGATTGTTGTCAAAATGTATAATGAGGCAAATGCCCATGGATTGAAGAGAGGCCACTAATACGCACAGAACTCTCATGTAGTACAAGGAGGTAGAAGACAGGCCAGAAGGCAGACAGTATAAGTGCTACATCTTTTTCCTTCGCTGTAACATCAGGAAAGATGGGAATGTAAATTTAGTTGTCATTTAGGTCAAGCTTGATCATCCAGTGTTTCAGAATAAGCATTTTTCCTTCAAACATGGATACCATCCTTTTTTAAATGTTGGCAACCCTCCCAGTGGTTGACCTCTCCTGTGACCTTTCTCTATTATGTTCTCATTTGGATGGGAAAGCTCTCAAAATCCCCATTGGCTACGAATGGGAACAATGGCACCCAACCTGAACATCTCGAGACCTTCATAAGAAAACCGTCTTTTGGGACTATTGTAAGATGCTGACATTTGAGTTAATAAGTGAGAAGTCCAAAAACATATTCAATAATCTATGAATGTCCACAAGATTCATGGGTCAAGGTAATACAGCATGGTTTGAGGAGAAACAGAAAGATATGTTCTTCCAGACTAAAGATAGTAAAGGCAAGATGGGAAGGAGGAAGGCTTGGTCTCAAGATAAAGGTTGCAAGTCTTGTCTTTGTTATTATGAGGATAGAAAGCCTTCTTGGAGCCTTGGGTGGTGCCTCCTGTGGTGTTGCACATCCTCTTTGCAGTTAGAAGACTGGCAGGCTTTTGGAGCCTAAGTTGAAGTCATGGAAGGAGGAAATACCAGAAGATTTGGCCAAGCTGATTGCCAGAAGATGATCCCTGTTGGTCACCAGTCGAGTCAAAAAAGACAGGACTTAGGGAACACATGCTTTATATTGGCCTGCATCTTGTTCATTGAGGTGAAGAGGTACTTGCTAAGGAACTTTATACAGGCCATCCTCAGTTAAATTATGTTTTAGAAGTGGTTGACATGCTCATTTCCCAAATTTCTTCTGCAAATTTCATGACTTCTGATTAGTTTCTTCAACCTTAGAGGCTCTAAGAAAAGCAAGTGCTCCACTTTTCTACATTTTGACGAATATCATAAATAAGTTTTAGCTAAAAGTATGTATTGACCACTTCCACTTCCCGAGAAGGAATTTTCCATCTTGAATTACATTTGAATGTGAACTGTTGACTATGATATCAAATTACTGAAATAGTTAGTGTTAAGGCGAAAGAATTGATTACACAACTTTTTAGCACACTCCGAAAAGTTTGATTAATTGGAAGACTTTGCAGTAACTTCCTCTATGAATAGGCACAAATAGAGCTACTCTACTGGATATTCTGGCAATCTAATCACATACAAAGTGCTGAGATCCACTAACTGTTCTGATAATTACCAAAGTGGAATCTGTAAGAAGGTGATTTCTTAGTTGGGGTGCATGATAGTTCAACACAAGTAATAAAGTCACTGACCTGTTAGGTCAAGTCAAAAGTTTCAATGATTTACACCTGAGCTCAACCCATGGTAGCTATGGCACAGAGCACACATACCTAACTTAGATAAAATATGTAAAATATTTAGAAGTAGTAAAAAAGGAAAAGGTTACAATGACAGCTTTTGATAAATCTGTTTTGTCAGGACGTTTTCCATCCAAAGTGGGTCTGCTTCTAGTATTAATGAGAAAATTGCAGTTTTTGGACACTCATCCCCATTTTTCCGCTGAATGTGTTTACCGTTTTAGTCTATGCATTTTGGACTGCTGCTGTTCAGTGTGTGCTTTGACCTGTAAAGCATGGTTAAATTGGATATTGCCTAATTGACTAATTTAACTTTCTTATAAGACCTTAGTACATGGAGGCAAAAATACACCTACGACGAAGTTGAATATCAACTATTGACTGCAGCCCTTATAATGCCATCCACAAGGGTGATGAAGAAAACATGGCTTCAGGCCTCCCATGGTAGCCTGCCTACTGCTGGTTACCCCTACAGCCCGGCCTGTCAGAATAATTCTTTTGACCGGAAAATAAAACCTTCCTTTTAAATATTAATTAGTCACTCTTATGTAAAACTTGCAGTTGACAAGAAACGGAGCCTGCTATTTAAAAGTGTAACATGCAGAAATATAATGTTACCATGTCCCTAGAGTGACAAGCCCCCAGTAGCTATTTTCTTCAGAAAAAGACCTGGCTGTCATATGAGAAAACTAGAGTAAAGATTAAAATATTAATTATGTATTTCAGATTTGGTACCAGCTAGAAAAATAATTCAACTACTCTTTTTTATCATTTAATAAAAGCCCAATTAATAGTGATACTAGATTTTTAATACATGTTTAGGAAAAGTAACTTTTAGAAACTTACTTTTTCCCTACCTTAACTCTTGAAAGCTAATCTGCATTAGCTTTCCAGGAGCTGTCAATCAAGTAGTTGATTTATGAGGTATGGAAACTGGTCCTAGAACAGAGACAATGGCCTGATTGTAGGGAGGTGTTTTCTTCCCCGTTCAGGACAACCAGTTAAAGTGGACCCAGGAATTTCAATAATTTCAGAGGATTGTGCCCTGTTATAATCAAGTATTAGGTGACACCTGAAGAAGCCCTGCCTTTGGCCCTATACTAACCCAGTGGGAGTAAAGCTACCCCTTGAAGAATAAGTTTTAAGTGAACACAGAGGAGGGGACTGCACATTACCCGTGTGTCACCTCTGGGTGAACACACAGGTCACAGGCTCTGCAAAAGGGAGAAAGGGTTTTTCCATCTTGAAATTTGAAAGCGAAGGGCACTTGCTAAAGGACAAACAGGAAGTCCTGATAAAGTAGGTAGGGTTATCCCTGGGAACTTTTGCCCTATTTTTAAGAAGTGCCCAGGAGTCATACTGCACCCAGCAACTTGTACCAGGCACCCCAAGGCACCTCCTCAGAACACTATCTGGACCAAAGGAAGAACAGTCGGAGGACTGACCTGCTGTTTGAGATCTTTGATGAGACCTGAAGGGCTGGACCTGCTCCTACTTGTACCCAGGGCAAAACGTTGGACCACCATTCCTGTGATGGCAACACATTGTAGTGGGTTACAATTTGCGACCTATCTCATTAATATGTAGGAAGTAGGTCAGATTCCACCCATACTGATTCAAATTTTTAGGAACTGAACTATTAATAGATAGGTCCACTCTAAAAAAATCTTTACCGGTTGCCAGTTGCTACCAGTATGTTGCAACCAGTAAGTAGAACATCAGGCTCCTCACCCACTCTGCATTGGGGCAAAGACAATTTTCAGCAAGAAATGTCCACAGTGCCAGTGGGTCCATCTGCACTGCATCCTGGGGGTCTCAAAGGTCAGAGAGACCCTCCTCACTCCTGTTTCCTTGTTGTCCCATTTGTGGCAAGGAAGGGGTGATATCAGATGGCTAATTAGTACAAAATAAGAAAGTGAATTATTCAATTGATGCCTCCTAGACCTATCTCTAACACAGTAATTATACTAAGAAATATGTGATAAGAGCCTTATTAATCTGAACAAGACTATCTTCTATTCAGAAGCTGAGCAATCAATAAACCACGTTAATGGTGCAATCCATTCAGAGTCTAAATATAAAAGAGTTTCTTTCCTACCCTAGTAACCCTAAGGGCCTGCTGTGCACTCAAGAGCATTTCAAGCCCCAACTGGGCCTTCAAGAAGCCTTCTTTTAGCTGTCAAACACCTCATGTATCAGATATCTTTGATGTCAACTATATAGAAGGAACCAACTCCCAGCCAGGTTTTGAAAAAGAGATGGTCAATCTTAACAATCAACAAGGTGGCGGGCAGACCAGGAGGTATATTATGGAGTGTCAGAAGCTAGGTGGTATCAGCTCAACAACTTGCTTAAGAGAAGCCTCTCATAGCCAGTGCCATCTTAATGCATGGGCACACTGGGCAGTTGCCCAGGGGCCCCACAACCATAGGGGCCCCATGCAAAACAGAATTTAACACAAATTTTCTGTTAAACATTTTTATTCCTGTGAGTGGTCGTGTGGGCAGTACACTGCTTTGCCCGGGGGCCTATAATGCTGTTAAGACAGCCCTGCTGATAGCCATATCTGCATATGTTACTCAAGAGAAACAAACCCCATGTGTATGCAAACAAAACATGCCACAGACCACTACAGGCAAGTAGCCTTCTTTGGGATGACTCTGCATACCAGTTTGCATAACGCCACTGCCATAGCAATTTTAAACGACAGCCACATATCGGACAATACATTTCAAATAGTTGATTTTCCCACTGGGGATACCACTCCTGGAAAATCTTATGAACCTATGCTCTATGCTACATATGCTCTTCTTAGTTCACATCATGAAGAGTATAACAAAGCACAGCAGCACAGCGGATGGCAAGTCTTAAGATGCAAATTGTGGTTTGAAAAATCTCAAAATAAGTAACTTTAATTAAAAATGTAATCGATGCACTAGAGAAACAGTTAAGCAAGTTCGAAGAGGCCTTACCGCTCACACGTGAGCAGATATTTAACCAGGAGAAATGGATCAAAGATATCGAATTCAAAATGGAGGACATGGAAAACCAACAGATTCAAAATGGAGGACCTGAAAAACCGACAGCGCTGAAAAAAAGCTGAAGGGTCCTGGACATAGAGGAAGGCATGGAGGGTGATAATCCAAGTGGATTTGTTGTACAACTAATTCAAAAGTCATTCCTCTTTTTAGGTCTCGCCTTGGCAGCGCAGGGCATGTGCTGTGTCTTTGAGATATTCTGTATTCACTCTGTGGGCTTACATCCTGCCCATAGCTTGTAATTGGTAACTTTAAGCGTCCTTTGCAAAGGCTTGTGTGTATATGGTTAATCTAGCTTATAAGTCTATCCTTTTCGTGTGTTGTTGCCGCCCATGGAGCATGCCTGTTTTACATGTAGCCTTGCGCTTGACTGCATTTACGTTTGTTTGTGGTCTCTATTTGTTTTTGGTGTGTTTCTTTCTGTGTCTCAGGTAAGTCTTCTTTTTGTCCTTTGTCATGTTGGTGAAGCTTTTATTCGTTTGATGTTGCTCAAGGTTTTGTGGCAGATTAAAGGTTTTGTGAATCTCCTTGTTTCTGATTGTTTTTATTCATGTTGGAAAGTGAGTTTGTGTTGTCACGCTTTCATCGTTAGGGAGCTTCTGTTTATTTGTTTGAAAGGTTAAAGCGCAATGCATTTCAAGGAAATGCAGTGTGCTTCTAACTTTTGAGCAAATAAACAGGTTCTAAAACACACGCTCTAGACAATAATAAAAATCAAAGTTTGTTTAAACATGGCCTACACGCACTCATGCGTGTATGGGCTTTGGAAACTGTGTTTGTTTATTTGCTTGAAAGTTAGAAGCACAATTTATTTCAAACACTCAACGCAATTATACCTTTTGAGCAAATAAAAACACTCTGGGCTACTTGCTACACAGTACTGACTCCTCCATACTCTTTGTCAGTTGTGATATGGCCATTGATCAGCTGGAAATAGGACTCTTCGGGTTCAGGTAGAGAAATAGAAGGGTCAAGGAAGGTCCTACCTTGCATCCTGGTTTTCAGGTACTAGGGCAACTCTGATGTTCTGTTTCAAAGTTCATGCCAGCCCGTGAGAGGATTACTGATTTTTTTAAAAAGATGTTTTGCAATCGGGTATTTTTTGTGTTTATTGTAACAATATATATATATACTTCAGAGCATTCAAGTTTATTAGTCCCATGCGAGGGCGGGTCATGCTGACCAGGATTTTAATTTTGATTGTGGGACATGTTGTCCTAATTTTGTAATAAGAAAAAAGAACTGGGTAAGGTGTGCACCATCCTAAAGGACATTAATACAAATATGCAGTCTGGTAGTCACCATTAGGTGATATATTGAATATCAAATAGACAATACAGGACAAAAGAATAATCACAATCCTCCGTAGTTTAAGAGTCTTCTTATTCTTTTTTATTCTTCAATTTATCAACATAGAAAACAGCCGACACGTGTTTCGTAAGTACTGGATAAGTACTAAAACTTTCTCAAGGCTGTAACATAAAAATAAAAACCAGATATAACTATCAAGTAATCAATACAGATCACTGCAAGCATATCTAAAAAGAAAAAGAAATAGGGAGATAACCAAAATCAGAAAAATACGATCAAAACTGGAAAGAATGTGACAAGAGGAAAGGATAAGAAAAAAGGAAGACACCAAACCCAAGAAGAAAAAAAATAATATATACAATGTGCAAAGAATCCGCCTGGTATCATAAAGATTCAAAAGAGTGGAGCATAGTCAACAAAAGTAACTAGATGTGTGGACCAAAGAATCATCTAAACACACATTTAGACTAAATGTCTTAAATGGAGAATAAAATATCAGCACCACATGTGTTAAATTGACGGAGCATGTACATAAGAGGTACCAAGTGACAAACCAAACGACAACTAACCTGAAAAAGAAGTATACAATAGATGTGAAAAGAATCTGGCACAATGGGACGCCGATGTCGTACAGTTCCTAGTAAGAAAAACCATGGTAATAATAATGAAGATGTTGAAACCCTGTATGCTAATGCAGTATAAAAAATATGCATGTAAGCGACAAACGTAGACTAGAAACGATAGCATATTAAAGTATAATACCAGGTACAGTATCTCAACATCACGAATAGTTCAACCACAAACATAGACCTAATAGTTGACTCTCCCAGTAATTGATGTAAATGAAGTCTTCGTATACACATGAGCCAAAGGTTAACAGATGAATAGAGAGTCAATTGACATAGGCCTGGTGTATGGGCCTCAAAATAAATGCATCATATCCATGTGCAAAATCCGCTTACCAGAAGAAGCTGAATAGATGATTCCCAGCTCTTCACACCATTAGTCCCAAATGAACACCATATGAGGTTGCATAAAACGATGAGTCTCTGAACAGAAATTATCCAGAGAATCCAAATAATACTGTAAATAAACACAGAGCATAAAATATCTTAAATATAGATATCATTCGAATAACTAGATTAAGGAACACAAATGAGTGAACTCTGAGATATCCAAGAACACATCATTTAGACATAAGAGAAAAATCAACTTGTAGTACATGCTCATGTTTTAAATTGAGAAAACCTAAAAAAAGGTTGTATCCACTGTTAAAAAGTTTTTTTATTATTTTATATCCGAGTAGTTTAAGGAGCTGCCAGTTAAGTGTATATATACTCAGTATGAATGAAAACATTTAGTAAAAGAAAAGGGGAGAACATGGAAAATATTTATAATATATACCGTAGCGAACAATAATGTGTGCATCTAAATGAAGAAACTGCACGCTAAAAAGGATTTGGGTAAATATGCTCACCACACAAGCAAAGGATGGTATGTATTCACAATTCTTCCACAACCCGTCCAGAAATGCGTATTAGAACGAAGTATCAAAGAGTAAATATTCAAGAATAAGTCATCTGCAGAATAAAAATGATGACGTGAATAAAACAAAATACAACGTTTGTGGATTTGCATAGTGACTCAAGGTGGTCCGTAGTCTGTAAACACCAAATAAGGGTCCCACAAAAAGACTAAACAACACATGAATAAATGTCTAAGGTAGTACAAGTAACGTGCCTTTTGAAATAAAAGCCAAGTGGATAAGCTTAATCTATTGGTGGGCAATATGGAATATAGGTCCTAACTGTTCCCAAAGATTGGCAAATCCATATATAAACAAAAAGTTTATAACCAGACACTTAAGTAACTGAAGTACCAAATTACGCACCTAAAGAGTAAATATATACAAAACAAATATACCCCACCTATTATCGAGTCTATTGGAGTCCAAAAAACAGGCGAAGTATCTGGCCGCTAGAATTATAAATGCGGGGCTCCAAATATATCCAGGTATTCTTATTCAATACCTAAAAGTTAAAGAAAAATATAGTAACCACCGCAGTACTCGGTATCTAAAAATGCAGGTCTATAAATCCTGGATGCTCCTACAATTTTTCTTATAAAAAGCGAAACGAAATCTCACCTGGGGTCAAAAAGACGGCGTCCCATACGATAAATATCGAGCACACAACACCCGCGGGCGCCGTTTTTTAAATGCACTCGTAATGTTGCGGAGCGTGATCACAAGGTATGCTAATATCGCGAGAGGAGTAAAAAAAGGGCTGACGTGCCGAGATCTAATGGTGAAAACTAAAAAAGGACTAAGCGGCCGGAAGAGAAAAAGACAAGTGGCCTCGCCGCATTAATAAATACGGCGATCCAAGTAACTGCAATTAATCTTTATGTCAGACACTTGATTCAAAGTATGTCCATATCCCTGAGTGTATTGAAAAACCACATTCATACATCAGTGTGGCCAAGTGACACACTACCCAATTAGGACGCTAAACACAAACAGTGGAGTGACTGGATGTCCTACCACGTCATCCGGTAAACATAAAAAACAGACTTAAAGGCAGAAAACAGTTTGTAGTAGTAGACAGAAATATAAATATTGTTCAAGAAAAGTATATAGTCGGAAACAGAGAAGAAAGATAATGTGAGTGAACCCTAATATCAGCAATTCAAATCTCAATTGTAACAGACCAAAAGTAAAAACATTTGATGTTTTGTTATTCTAATTTGGAACATTCAAAAAGTAGACTTATTGGGTAGACTTTTTTTAACATAGTTGTAAGACTCATCACATCACAAATGAATGGACTATAAAAGACAGTATGTTGTTATATTTCACATGCCTTATGTAAGTGACAACAAATCCAGTGGTTCAGTAGACATAATACAAATCACTTAAACAATAAAATATTTTGAACATTACATCAGTAGGCAGAACAAGCTCGTCAAAAGACAACAAATTGGGAGCACGATTGGAAAGTTTGATGTGAATCACTATACTGATATATTCTGATTAGAGTGCAAGATACCATGATTTATAGTATATATAGCTCCATATATGTGAAGTCAGTCTTACATGGTGTCAATTTCTAGTTGCTAGGTAAAACATTATTAAGGTAGTAACAGTGGTGGATACAATGCTGACAGAGAATTCTACAACAGCATATTATTTGGCCCATCATAAATTGTTGTTATATCCTTATAATAAGATTACCGTAAAAATACATGCATTTCCCTATCAGAATTTAAACCGCGATCCACTGCTCTCAGTTTGATTAGCCACTTTGCTTCTAGTTTCCTTAATACCAAAGTTCTGTCCCCGCCACGAGGATCATTCTTCAAGGTAGTGATGCCATGAAATTTGATGTTAATTTGTTCATTTGTTTTATGAACTGTATTGTAGTGTTCGGCCAAAGGATAGCTGGAATCTTTATTTCTAATGGCTCGTACATGCTCCTGAATTCGCTCCTTGGGCGGTCTAATTGTGCTACCTACGTATATCAGGTCGCATTGGCAGACAATGCTGTAGACAACCGATTTGGTGTTGCAATTGATGAACTCATGTATCAGGTGTCTTTTTGGTGTATTGTAGCAGAAACTGGCAATTTTGTTACAAGCAAATTGGCATACATTGCACATGGAACATTTGTAAAACCCATTAGGCTTAGACGGAAACCAGTCAAAAGCCTTCCCTCTGATCTTTTGATTAGTGAAGGAGGGGCTTAATATGTTTCGTAATGTACGTCCTCTTTTATATGTAACAGTGGGTTTATTTTTGTTGATAGAATTAAGGTCACAGTCCAATTGTAGCAAATGCCAATGTTTGCGTAAAATATTAAATAACTCATTGCTGTGAGAGTTATATTGGGTAACAAATGCTACTTTAGGTTTTTTGTCTGATCTGTCCTTTTTACTTCTGTTGGTTTTCAAAAGATCACATCGCTTGCTCTTGCGAATACGGGAACAAGCCTCTTTGAGTGTTCCACTTTTGTAGCCTCTAATTTGGAAACGTGAAATGAGGTGGCTCAATTCTCTCTCAAAATCAGATTCAGTACTGCAATTCCTCCTTAGTCGGGTCATTTCCCCAAAGGGGATTGCCCGTATCTGCATGTATGGGTGGGCACTGGTTGCATGCAATGTTGAATTGCAAGCCGTGGTTTTACGAAATAATTTGGTCTCCAGAATACCATCTTGAACAAATAAGGTGATGTCCAAAAAGTCAATACTAGACTTACTGTAGTTGTAGGTAAAGGACAGGTTGTAGTCATTAGTATTGAGAAATTTAATAAAATCCAACAAGGAGGGTACACTGCCGGACCAAATAAGAAGGACATCATCAATAAAGCGTCCCCAATAGATTATATTATTGGTCAATTCATGTGGACAATCTCTCCACATATGGTGTTGCTCAAAATAACCCATATAAAGATTAGCGAATGAAGGCGAAAATTTCACCCCCATTGCCACTCCAGAGTGTTGTCTATACCAGGTAGAATTGTATAGAAAATAGTTGTTGTCAAGAGTCAGTTTAGTGGATTCCAGTAACATTTTGGTGTGTTCATAGAGGGATGCATCCCTCTTAGAGAGAAAAAAAGTCAAAGATTCCATACCCCTATCGATTGGTATGCTCGTATATAACGAGTTGACATCCAGGGTAACCAACATAAATTCTTCAGACCAGCAAAATTGTTCCATTTTGTCGAGGACATCCTTCGTGTCCTCAATAAAAGCTGGAAGTTGTCTAACCAGGGGATTGAGGAAAGTATCGATGTACTCAGATATATGTTCTGTAGCTCCACCAATACCGGAGATGATAGGTCTCCCGGGAGGTTTGGTGATGTTTTTATGAACCTTTGGTAAGGTGTATATGTAAGCTGCTCTTGGAGTGGGATTAAAAAGATATTTATATTCTAAATCCGATAGCAAACCTAGGTTATTCCAATATTGTAGTGTCTTATGAATGAGAAGAGTGACAGAGGAAGTTGGATTAAACATGACCTTAGTATATGCCGAATCATCCGACAATTGCCTCTCGATTTCCTCATCATATAGGGTATTGTCCATAAGGACAATATTGCCCCCCTTATCCGCTTCCTTGATGGTTAGTTGGGGATATTTAGTGATTCTGGTGAGGGCAATTCTTTCTGACTTTGTAAGATTGTCCTTAAATTTGCATGGTTTGGTCAGGATTTTGTCCTCTAATTGGTATAAGTCTGCAGTGACAGCTTTTTGAAAACAATCTATCATATTGCCGGTTGGAAGTACAGGTACAAACAATGATTTAGATTTCAGATTGCTATCAACATTAAGGTCACTGGTTATGTTGAGATCCGTCAATAATTCTGCCATGCTAGGGACTGCTTCTAGGCTGTCATCAAGCGACATTAACATTCTCACATTTTCAATATCGGATATAGTTTGACCACTCCTTATCACATCATATACTGGCACTGGACACTTATATCGGTTTGCAAAATTTTTTTTTAATTTCAAGCAACGTGTGAACTTGAATAAGTCAATATGAATCTGAGTGAAATCTGTTTTTTCAAGAGGACAAAAACTCAAGCCCTTTTTTAATACATTAGTTTCACTGGTAGTCAAAGTATATTTAGACAGGTTCATTATAGAAACATCCTCAAGGTATGCATCAGCCTTCTCACCCCTAGTTGATGAATCTGCACTCACTATTTCTGGTTCTTGGTGGTTGATCTTAACACCCTTTTGTTGTCTGAGGGATCTGCCCTTACGCCCTCCCCTCCTTGTTCTTTTCTTGGCTGTGACCTTTGGTTGAGACCCAACCTCGTACCCTTTCTGTATCTCTCCAGCTCGGATAAAAAGCGGAGGGATTAAGTGAGATGTTGTCAAAGCCCGATGTAGATGGAGTAGCACTACTTGCCTCACTAAAATCACTTGCCAAACTGGATACATCTGAGTCACTGGCAGATTGTTGTTCTGTCTGTTTAGATTTGTTCAAACCCTGTACTCCTGTCCGTGGTTTAATGTCATCATATTTTTTGGCAAACGTAAAAATGCGACCATTTTTGTAGTCGTTTTTATCCCTTTTAAGTTTGCGTATCTTTTTGTCTCTTAGGTATGCTTGATGAGCTGTCAAAATGTCTTTCAGGATTTTGAAGTTCTTATCGGTACTGTCAGTAAGATCTAATTTTTTGATCTCTAGTTCTATCTGTTCTATCTCTTCCAGCAATTTCGCCCTTTTTCTTTCGGCGTGTCTGATAAGTAAATCCATCATTCCATATGAGGAAGATGAAATCAAGGTCTCCCACTCTTGCAGAAGATCAGTGTCTAAGTCTTCAAAGGTCGGGAATATAATTACTCTCAGGCCTCTTGGGATTTGTTTTAATTCAATATATTTTTTCAAGGTAGTAAGATCCCACCATCTGGAGAGCTCGGCTTTACGTAGTCTCTCCAGTTTGATGAATAGTTGTTTTAAGCCTAACGGTTTATTATCCACCTTTGTTGTTCTATCTGGGTTAACCCCTTGTCCTGTAAAGATGTCGTTAAAGAGTTTGTCCCGGTCATCATCAAATCCCGCCATAATAGTAGCTGGGAAGTATATACTGAGCTGATTACAGGTCAGTAATGTCCTAATACAAATAGTGAGTGCAGATAAACAGCTAAACAGCAAGAAAACACAGCAAACAAGGTAGTGGTGTCCCTCATAAGAGGGATATCCGCACAATCACAAACACATGTAAAGTTGACAGAAAAATAGAGGACAATAATTATTGTACTAGTATCATCAAACTAGCGGAGTGCAACAATAACCCACGTCACTCACTACCAAGGGTGACAAATGAGTTGAGAAAAAATCCTCAACATGCAAGTACCAAGTAAAAAGAACTGGGTAAGGTGTGCACCATCCTAAAGGACAATAATACAAATATGCAGTCTGGTAGTCACCATTAGGTGATATATTGAATATCCAAATAGACAATACAGGACAAAAGAATAATCACAATCCTCCGTAGTTTAAGAGTCTTCTTATTCTTTTTTATTCTTCAATTTATCAACATAGAAAACAGCCGACACGTGTTTCGTAAGTACTGGATAAGTACTAAAACTTTCTCAAGGCTGTAACATAAAAATAAAAAACAGATATAAATATCAAGTAATCAATACAGATCACTGCAAGCATATCTAAAAAGAAAAAGAAATAGGGAGATAACCAAAATCAGAAAAATACTAACAAAACTGGAAAGAATGTGACAAGAGGAAAGGATAAGAAAAAAGGAAGACACCAAACCCAAGAAGAAAAAAATAATATATACAATGTGCAAAGAATCCGCCTGGTATCATAAAGATTCAAAAGAGTGGAGCATAGTCAAAAAAAGTAACTAGATGTGTGGACCAAAGAATCATCTAAACACACATTTAGACTAAATGTCTTAAATGGAGAATAAAATATCAGCACCACATGTGTTAAATTGACGGAGCATGTACATAAGAGGTACCAAGTGACAAACCAAACGACAACTAACCTGAAAAAGAAGTATACAATAGATGTGAAAAGAATCTGGCACAATGGGACGACGATGTCGTACAGTTCCTAGTAAGACAAGCATTTACAATGCAATAGGTCTCGCATTAGGAAAGTTTAAGCTATTAGTATTGTAAATGGCAAAGTTTTTATTTATGTTTTTTTTTTTAAATAGCTAAATTAATAGCTTTGTCATTTACAATGCTAATAGTTATAACTTTCGCAAATGTGATACCTATAGCATTTGTAATGCAATATGTTTTGTATTTACATGACTTAGATGTATTGATATTACAAATAACAATGGCGTTTAATTTTTTTAAATAACTAATACTTAAATAAAAGTTATTGTAATTTATAATGGCAATAGCTTAAACTTTTCTAAAGAACTTTTGTGAAATTATGTTCAGTGTATTTTATTGTGACGAAAATCCAAGAACAGAAGTGAAATATTAACTTTTTTTGTGACATTTGCAATAAAGCTTGAAACATTGATAGCGTATATTTGAACCAGTTGTTGAATGGTTGCACAGATTGATTCTGTGAGGAAAGACAACGTCCTTCCAGACAATGTATTTCACAAAAACAGAACAGTGCTTAGAAGCATTAGGGAGCCAAGTGAAGCATTCGTTGCAGTTTTCTCTTACCTTACAACAACTGCGAGGGCAGGGAAATCTTCGCGAGAGCGCGTGCTGCAGTCCGTCCAAAGCTCGCGCCGCCGGCCTGCGACCAGGAAGTCAGGCAGGCCGGCCGGGACAACCGGAAACAGGAAGTAGGAGGGCGGGAGCCTACCCCGCTTCCCACGGAAGAGCCGCGATTGTTTGGAGCACCGGAGCAGGCAGGAGCCTACCCTGCGCCCCGGTGCCGAAGAAGGGAGGAAGAGTCCTGCTGCTGGTGAGAGCCGCTGCACCAAGGAAGCCGGTGAGTGGGGCTTCGCCTTGTTAGGTTGGGCTGCGAGGGCGGGGGGCATGTGTGTGTGTGCGCGCGCGCGCAGCGGCGAGCTGTGTATGTGTGTGGGCGTGTGTGTGTGTATGTGTCTTGGAGTCTCTGTGTATGCGTGTGTGTGTGTGACTGTGGGGGTGGAGGGGGTTGCCTGTCTGGGTGCCTGCGTGTCTGTGTAAGTGCGTGTGCGCGCGTGTGTGTGTGTCTGTGTGCAGCTGACTTGCTGGGAGTATGGGAGGGAAGTGCACGGCGCGGCGCAGGACGGAACGTGCGCGTTCGCGCACACAAATCCAGGGAAAAAGCTCGTAACACCCTCTTGTCCTCCTTCCCTCGTGACAGGCAACATTAGGTCTCCAGCTGGACACCTGCATCCTTCGGATGCAGTTTACCAGCTCGTCCTAAAAAACCATGGTAATAATAATGAAGATGTTGAAACCCTGTATGCTAATGCAGTATAGAAAATATGCATGTAAGCGACAAACGTAGACTAGAAACGATAGCATATTAAAGTATAATACCAGGTATAGTATCTCAACATCACGAATAGTTCAACCACAAACATAGACCTAATAGTTGACTCTCCCTGTAATTGATGTAAATGAAGTCTTCGTATACACATGAGCCAAAGGTTAACAGATGAATAGAGAGTCAATTGACATAGGCCTGGTGTATGGGCCTCAAAATAAATGGATCATATCCATGTGCAAAATCCGCTTACCAGAAGAAGCTGAATAGATGATTCCCAGCTCTTCACACCATTAGTCCCAAATGAACACCATATGAGGTTGCATAAAACGATGAGTATCTGAACAGAAATTATCCAGAGAATCCAAATAATACTGTAAATAAACACAGAGCATAAAATATCTTAAATATAGATATCATTCGAATAACTAGATTAAGGAACACAAATGAGTGAACTCGGAGATATCCAAGAATACATCATTTAGACATAAGAGAAAAATCAACTTGTAGTACATGCTCATGTTTTAAATTGAGAAAACCTAAAAAAGGTTGTATCCACTGTTAAAATGTTTTTTTATTATTTTATATCCGAGTAGTTTAAGGAGCTGCCAGTTAAGTGTATATATACTCAGTATGAATGAAAACATTTAGTAAAAGAAAAGGGGAGAACATGGAAAATATTTATAATATATACCGTAGCGAACAATAAAGTGTGCATCTAAATGAAGAAACTGCACGCTAAAAAGGATTTGGGTAAATATGCTCACCACACAAGCAAAGGATGGTATGTATTCACAATTCTTCCACAACCCGTCCAGAAATGCGTATTAGAACGAAGTATCAAAGAGTAAATATTCAAGAATAAGTCATCTGCAGAATAAAAATGATGACGTGAATAAAACAAAATACAACGTTTGTGGATTTGCATAGTGACTCAAGGTGGTCCGTAGTCTGTAAACACCAAATAAGGGTCCCACAAAAAGACTAAACAACACATGAATAAATGTCTAAGGTAGTACAAGTAACGTGCCTTTTGAAATAAAATCCAAGTGGATAAGCTTAATCTATTGGTGGGCAATATGGAATATAGGTCCTAACTGTTCCCAAAGATTGGCAAATCCATATATAAACAAAAAGTTTATAACCAGACACTTAAGTAACTGAAGTACCAAATTACGCACCTAAAGAGTAAATATATACAAAACAAATATACCCCACCTATTATCGAGTCTATTGGAGTCCAAAAAACAGGCGAAGTATCTGGCCGCTAGAATTATAAATGCGGGGCTCCAAATATATCCAGGTATTCTTATTCAATACCTAAAAGTTAAAGAAAAATATAGTAACCACCGGAGTACTCGGTATCTAAAAATGCAGGTCTATAAATCCTGGATGCTCCTACAATTTTTCTTATAAAAAGCGAAACGAAATCTCACCTGGGGTCAAAAAGACGGCGTCCCATACGATAAATATCGAGCACACAACACCCGCGGGCGCCGTTTTTTAAATGCACTCGTAATGTTGCGGAGCGTGATCACAAGGTATGCTAATATCGCGAGAGGAGTAAAAAAAGGGCTGACGTGCCGAGATCTAATGGTGAAAACTAAAAAAGGACTAAGCGGCCGGAAGAGATAAAGACATGTGGCCTCGCCGCATTAATAAATACGGCGATCCAAGTAACTGCAATTAATCTTTATGTCAGACACTTGATTCAAAGTATGTCCATATCCCTGAGTGTATTGAAAAACCACATTCATACATCAGTGTGGCCAAGTGACACACTACCCAATTAGGACGCTAAACACAAACAGTGGAGTGACTGGATGTCCTACCACGTCATCCGGTAAACATAAAAAACAGACTAAAGGGCAGAAAACAGTTTGTAGTAGTAGACAGAAATATAAATATTGTTTCAGAAAAGTATATAGTCGGAAACAGAGAAGAAAGATAATGTGAGTGAACCCTAATATCAGCAATTCAAATCTCAATTGTAACAGACCAAAAGTAAAAACATTTGATGTTTTGTTATTCTAATTATATATATACTTCAGAGCATTCAAGTTTATTAGTCCCATGCGAGGGCGGGTCATGCTGACCAGGATTTTAATTTTGATTTTGGGACATGTTGTCCTAATTTTGTAATAGGTTACACAGGTCCACAAATCCCAGCATGCCGTGGAAAAACACTGGACTACATGTGCGCACGAGAGGAATTGGGTAACTTAAGGAGCCCTGATTCTTTCAGATCTCACTCTTCCTGAAAGAATTTGCATCTTCCCTTGTCATGCCCCCTATCCACATTTTTTGTGTTATTGGCAAAGTGATTTTTCTGTCCTATGCCTGTCAACACATGTATATTTACGTATTAAACTTTTTTTTTCATTTTATAAAGTGAATAAGAGAAGTATTTAAAGCTGACAATTTTAACTTACAGTTGGGTCGCCGGTAATGTGCCTAGAAAACAGTTAGATTTGTATTGTGAAATTTCCTTTTGTGGTTTCAGGCCAGCTTTACTATTTTTTCTTAGGTCTCGCCTACGCAGCGTGCATGCGCGGCATAGGAAAAAGACCTTTAGCAATCGATTCCCTTTTTCCGCCAAAAACGTGCACGCGTTGCATTGCTTTCAATGACAACGCATGCACGTTTAGGGATTCCCTTGCGGGAGCAAGCTTGGAAACCATCTGTTAGTAATTAACAGATGGTTCTTGCTCGCTCCCGCAAGGGAAACAGGTGCAGGCGGCCTCCTCTCTCCCCTCCCCCTGCTGCCTCTTTCAGCACGAGGAGCGCGTGCTTGTTTTAGTAATGAAGATGCAGGTGGGAACACCTTGTGCCATTTATAATGTCATTCTTTTAAACAACAGTGGCCCCTGGAAAGGGAAGAATTATAGGACAATGAATATAGACTCAGTCGTTGCTATATTTTGAATCAACATGTCCAGCCGGACAGAGTTCTAATATTTACTTTCGTGACAATAAGGAAGGTTTTTACACAACAATACAGAAAGTGGGACACAAGCCTGTGCCCGACTTAACCCATGAACAACATATACAAGCGGGGGAAAAAGAGAAAACAAGGGGCTTTTAGGCAAAAGCTTAACGGTTCGTTGTACTTGATGAATACACAATGTCAGAGTACAGCAAAACACAATAGACACCTTTACAGAATCAATACACACAAGTTTGGAGTGTATACGGTGTTAGTGTCAACGGCGTTTCGATCCAGTAAACCATTACGTGGATCATCATCAGGACATAGATATTATGCCCAAGGATAAGAAGCCTCAATTGCCAAGTAGGGGGCTCAAGGCAGAGATTTTGCGAAAGTGGAGCCACGGGGATTGAAGAAAGGTCTGGTAATTTTGGTTGCCGGGCGGGGCAACTCTGTGAAACTAGAGTGCACAAGGCTTTCCCGAATGGGTTAACAGTCACCTCGGGAAGTCAGAGCCGGCGCGGTGGCCGGTCTCGTGGAAGGCACAGTGGCTCGATAGCGGATACCAAACAGAACCCCAGCCAGACGAACCGCCTCAGGGCAGTATTCTATTTGCCCAGCACCTGTACGACTTCTGCAGGTGCCTCCCCCAGCAGTATAAAACTGCCCACCCCCCTGAGTCATGTTCTAAGTTCTGGTTTCTCTTTCTGCGGGACGCTTGCTCTGTAAGATAGCTCTCAAGGCTTGGTTCATGTGGGGGCCCCTCCTCTTAGCCCTGCTATGCAGCAGCCAGCCCAACACAACCTTATCGTGGGTAAGTAGGAGCCTATACGTGCCTCTTTCCTAAAGGCGTGCCTCCTCAGGTGGGTGGCCACAGTTCTCCCCAACGTCATCGACTCATTGTAGGTACGAGGCTGCTGTCAGCGCGAGGCGTTTTGGGTTGATAATAGTTAAACAGATTTTGGGGGGAGGGCAACAGGGCGTTTACAGGTGTGGTAAAGCAGATTGTTATTACACATATTTTTATACCGCCTACCCTCCTTCTATGACTGTGTATCTGTTGTTGTGACAACTTCAAACAGTCCTTTAAAACGATAAAAGTGTGTATTCTACCAGTCCGATATTCTTGAACCTACATTTCTGGGTGGGGTAGTGGTGTTACGGAAGGCACAGAATAGTGTTCACTATAGAACCAGGGTTGGCTGAGTGCCATTCATGACATGGGACCACGTAACTAAAATGTGTTTTGTTTAACCCCTGGTTATCCTTGGATTGTGGAATACTGGGGAGTTGGGGTATTCTTTGTAACTCGCATCTGTGGTCGAGCCGGTGGTTCTCCTGCCTCTCTGTGTACTGTTTGGGGCAGTGTGCTTGTTGTTCATCAGATAACTCCAAGTCATTGGGGGAAGCCTCCAGATTCTTGGGCATGTAATCAGTTGCCCATTCTGCTCTACTGTTTCCAGAAGCTTCTGTCACAGGGGAATCGTGTTTCCAGTCCTGGATTTAATGTATCAAATCAGTGCATTTTGGGAGTTGTAGTCTTCTTGTTGTTCCAAAGGGCTTTGGGTGAAACCAAGAGTGCAGGTGAAGAGAAGCTGTGCTATAGACCTATGTGGTGTATCTGGCCCACACTGTTGTAGAAGGGCCACTCCCTATCCAAGATACTTCACGGAGTTGGTTACAACTCATTCAGCACTTTAATAGCCACCCCTAGTATGGATTCCCCTTGTTCCGGCCTGAAAGTGGGGAATAGCCTATGTAATTAAGGGCATGTCTTAAACATGTAAACTATAGATTTATGTGATTCCCATAGTGTGACCCCCCCCCCCACCAGTACTTTGGTTCCTCCCAGAACGAACACGCACCAGAACAATTGGCTCTCAGTTATTGGCTTATTAAGACCAGCATTGGCATAGCCAATAGGTCTCGCCTTTGGGATCCTTATAAGTGTTTAGCCATGCAACAGTTGTTGTTGCACCAAGGATATTGTGCTGCATAACTAAATACTTATAAGCGAGACCCATTGGCTATGCCAACGCTTGTTTAATTCGCTTTGCTTCAGTGTGGTACTATCTCTTCCAGAGTTGCTTCCCAGGGGCCTCCGGACTCCCTCGCATTCACACATAGCTGACATAGAGTGAGAATTTCCTGCCATCTGTAATTGATTAGACCCGCAACACTTACAAAGAAATAGAGGCATCTGAGTCTAGAGACAACCACACATTTGTTCCACTCTCAGCCTGCATGGTCTCCGGATACACTATGTTACTCTCAGTATTTTACTGACCAGGCTTATTTATACACATATTTACGAGCTTGGTAAACAAACACCGTTGTCTTCACAGTACTTTCTAAGAGCAACCTGACCAATGCTTAATAGCAGGTAGGGCTCAAGAAGAGCCAACCACACATAGAATAAAGCCCAGGTTCCTTAGGAAGCCTGTCCACTTCTAGTAACTTTCATCACAGATAGAATTTTTTTATGAAAGGGGCCTTTTTTGTCAAATGAATATAATCCCCTACAACCGTTTCCCAAAGTTGGTTTTTAGCGATGCAGACAGTTGAAAATTCGAATGTTGCTGCTAAAGCGTTTACACTATACCAGTTAAATTGACGCTAGCAAAACGTGGACTTTTAAGTTGAGTAGACTTGCTTTTTCTTTTTTTTCTTTTTTAAACGGATTTTAATGAATTTTCAGTGTACCAGATGGGCAACCCAACAAAAGAAATACAAAGGAAGAGCGTCAAATCATATCTCTGGAGACATTATACAAAATGCTTTTTATTTTTAATTCAATTAATGCTTGTTTAGATCTAAGGCAATTCGAAAAGTTACACATCCCACAGTTATACCAATATATATATTGGCAACTTCCTTTTTCAGCATCTGTACCAAATTGCCCAACCAACCAGTCGAAGAGGCCTGTCACATATTTTTGTTTCCCTCAGATTTCTGCCAACAAACCCTCTCTCATTTTCAGGCTGCAAGGTCACAAGTCTTTCTACAGGAACCAGCCAGACTGTGGTTTGTGGTTCTGAAGATTCTGGGTTCATGTAATGGTTCTGGACTCGAGAATTAAAACTTCGTCGAAACATGACGATTTTGGTATCAAAAGACCGAGAATGACGAGCACACCATGTACTATATTTTCAGCATATTCGAGTAACGATTTCTCCTCGAAATCGTCATTATCGTCCAGAACCCTTGGCTTCCATTTGTTATATGTGTTGCCCTTTACATAGGCCTTAATCCAGCCAAATCCATTCCACAAGGACACGTACTCCTTAATCGACTTTCCTGTGACCTGTGCAAGTTGGAACCATTGCCCCAGGCCGGACTCGTTAGGTCAGTTCCCCTCCCACTGGCCGAACAAGATAGCATCAAGGCTCAACAAGCCATAAAACCATTTCAGCGCACACACCTGCCGTATCTTGCTCACATCTACCTCTGCTTCACTTTCTTTATGGTGGGGAGGTGCCCGTTTTTATTGGGGGTCCACCGGTATCTGATGAAATGTTGGGCCTTGCCGGGTGATTTGTTGTAGGCAGCACGAAGTGAAATATGGACATGTCATCATGATTCTGCTTTTTCATTGTATTGGAAATATGTTAACGATTTACTTTACAACCAAGAATGTTTTGCCTGAAGCCTAAAATTGTGTATAAGAAGAGAAGCCTGACTTTGTAAAATGCGACAGTCTCGTGAGAATATGCTTCCCCGTGTGTTGTACTTCTAGGACACTTGTTACCTTGGTTGCAGCCAATAAATCGATCTTTGACTTCACCTAGAAGACTCTGAGTTTCTGTGGTCTGGATCAGGAAGAACCCGAGGTCTCTGGGTGTACCCTGACACCGCTGGGTTACCGGTGTCTGTGCCGGTTCTGAAAAACACAGTACCTCAAGACTCAACATTATAAAAGACCCACACACTCAATCAATCAATCAATCACTGTATCTCTAAAGCGCGCTACATACCCGTGAGGGTCTCAAGGCGCTGGGGGGGCTGCTACTGATTGAAGAGCCAGGTCTTGAGAAGTCCTCTGAAGTTCAGCAGGTCCTGAGTCTGTCGTAGGCTGGTAGGGAGAGTGTTCCAGGTCTTGGCGGCGAGGTAGGAGAAGGATCTGTCGCCGGCGGTGGCTTTCCGGATACGAGGAACTGTGGCGAGGGCGAGGTTGGCTGAGCGGAGGCTTCGGGTGGGGGTGTGAAAGCTGAGACGGTTGTTGAGGTATGTAGGTCCGGTGTTGTGTAGTGCTTTGTGTGCGTGGAATCAGAAGAAAAGCACTTTTACTTCTGGAAGCCTGGGCAAAGAGTGGCTTTTCTGATAACGACTAATGCGATAAGAGATATGGGTCTCTCAAAAAAAGAAGGAAAGAACCTCTTTTATGTTTAGATCCTGAATTAAGTGCACCATTATTATATATCTTACTAATTGCTCAGCTTCTGTACAGAACCTATTCTCATTCCGCTTGATAAGGCTGTTACACATATTTCTCAATATAATTACTGTTAGAGGTAATTGAAGTAAGTTTTAATTGAATAATTCACTGTCTTATCTTACTAATGGTGCGTACATCTGAAGTCGCCCCTTCCTTGCCACAAATCGATCAACAAGGAAGCAGGTGTGAGGGAGGGTCTATCTGAACTTTGAGACCCCCAGGATGTGGTGTGTGGGGCATGGCAATGCCTTCAAGGGCAGTTTGGGTGGGGTGGAGTGTTGGGGCTGGAGGGTAGAGGGGAGGGGAGGGGCAGTGGAGGTAAGGAGGAGAGGATGGTTCAATTTTATGGCGATGTACAGGAAAAAAACGAATCGGATGTGCATGTTACTTAATGACGGTTTTTGGTTTAAACTATGGTTTAGTCATATGTAGTTTCATCGAGGGAAGCCAAACCCATCACTTGGAATGTCAGTGGTCTACTTTCCATTCATAAAATCAGATTGATTCAGGAACAACCCAATAGTATAGCATCAGAAATTGTACATTTTCAAGCATCTCATTAGACAAGACTAGATAAGGGAATTCGTTTTTGGGGGGTATAAAACAATTACCCCCTCCCAACAACATTCTCCTATTTGAAGGGCTGCATTATTGGTCAAAAACTCCAGAGGGGCTACACAGAAATTTCAAACTTGATTCTAAGGGCCGCTGGTTAATCTGCAGAAATAGGAGTTCCTTTATAATCAGTGTCTATAATCTGTATGCCCCAAAAACTAACATTACAGGTATGTTTAGAAACCCTTTAATTGAATTCTGTACCTGGGAAGATTCCTTGGATTCATTGGTTATTTGTGGGGATATAAATCTACACCTTGATCTAGTGAAAGACTCAACCAGCCCAGCTACATTTTTACATATGTAGAAGTCCAGAGCAGCTCTACTACATATCAAGGACTTACCTTTGACGATGTTTGGAGATCCCAATATGCTGAACCAGAATATACTTAGTACTCCCTTAATGCTGCCCCTAGCAGGTAGGTTGCTTAATGAGACAGTGGTCTTTTGACCGAAATCTTTCAATGGATGATATCTATCTAAAATATGACAGACATAATCTCTGAATATATACCGAATATTTTACATTCATTGCCTATTAATATGGTCCGGGATTACCAGAAAGCAGTCATCAGAGCCTGCACAATATCTTTTTTTTTTGTCCTAATCTCACCAAAGACATTAGCAGGTTTGACAAGCCGATTTTTCCATATCTGTGGGGCGCCCTTCAGCTCACTGTGTCTGTCTAGGCCTGCCAGGCCTTCCTCACGTGTTTGAGGACTGGTGTAATCATAGGACTAGTGAGCTAGATTTATGTTGGTCTATTACTCATTAATCAGCCACAGTCGCCTACCCCAGCTTATCAATGGAAGCCATATACTGGGTGGACTACCCTCCCTACTGTCTTGTTCCAAGCGTGCCATGTTGAGGGTGGCTTTAAGCCAGTCTTCCCTCCCCGGAGGGATTGTAGCCTTCCATCTAATGCAAATCTCTCATCTTCCCAGAAGCACTAAGTAAAACAGCAGGCCCATTTGATCCTGTGGGAGCACCCCATTGGTGGAGTCGTTCTTACCAAAAATCGCCAGGTGCAGATCTATTTCAATGACGATTTCAAAAGTGGATGTTAAAGTATCTCCCACATTTTTCCAAAAAATACTTAACCGGGCATTCAAAAAAGATATGCATTTCATTGGCATTGGCCAGTTTGCATCTAGGACAGCTTGGCGGCGGGTCGGGGGCAAATTTGACGATCTTGTCCGGAGTATAATAAAGCCTATTAATCACAAAAAAGGATTTTTCTTCAGACCAGCATGTTTTACATATTTTTTACAGTGTCTTAAGTGAAGGTTCAAAAAATTCTTCAACGTGGTGGGCGAGTGGTGTTTGATTCCAGACTAATATTTTGGAGGGGAGCTTGGCTTCCTCTGCTTCTTGGATTCTTGCATACCAAAGAGATATTTCTTTCTTTTTAGGCCGTGAATCTTGCAATAACTGCTCAAGTTCCCACCTCCAATTAATATCGCCTGCTTCTGCCTCAAACAATGATCTTAACTTGAACCTGGAAAAAAGAGGGCCTATCTTAGCTTGTAAAACTTCCCAAGGAAAAATCCTGTCTGAATCCACCAGAGCCGACCACCTCACCAAACCGGAACTTTTAATCGCGGTAGCCAAGCTATCAGACAGACAGAGTGGGGTCCCTGTGGAATCCCAGATAGGGGCGAAATCAGAAAAATACCCTATACCCCAGATGCGCCTGATTTTATACCAGGTAGTCAGAGCTGTTTTTAAAACCTTTAGGCGGACCCGTTTAAAAAACCTTGGGGCCCCGAATTTATATAAGAACCCTCCTTGCCCACTGCCTCCCTCAGCCAGCACCATTTCCCCGAGCACTCTGCCCCACGCAGTTTCCTCTGGACTGGTCAGCAGCATCCTGATACCCTTAAATTGAAAGGCCATCAAATACCAGTTAATGTCAGGGAGGGCCAACCCACCTTTAAGGAGCTTCCTTCTAAGCTTTTTCCATGCCATCCTAGCACTTTTCTGGCCCCATATAAAGCTACCAATTTTCCCCTGAATCCTACTTATATTTTTGGGGGGGAAAGTTAACGGAATTGCATTGAAAATGTGTGTCAATTTTGGAAGCACAGAAATGTTCACAAGATTTACCCTCCCATAGATGGTCAAAGGGAGGTTCTTCCATTTGGCACAAAAGTCATCAATGTCCTTTTCAATTTTCCCCAGATTTATCAGGGGGATTCTGTTTAAGTCCTTGACTATTTTAATACCTAGGTATCTAAATTCATTGCTAACAGGGCCACCTCAGTATAAGGTGTTCCAGCATGTTACTTCGGACATAGCAGAATTAACAAGGTACTCTGAAATCCTACCAAATTCCCTTAGCCTATGTTCCAGTTGCGGGATGGCATGCTCTGGATCGCTAGCGTAGACTATCACATCATCAGCATATAATGCCAAGTTGCACTCATAGCTTGATGATTTGAACGGAGTGATGATATTATCCAGTCTGATAATTTGAGCTAAGGGCTCAATATAAATATTAAACAAGAGGGGGGACAGGGGACACCCCTGCCTTGTCCCTCTCTGGATAGTAAAATTTGGAGTCAAGGAACCATTCAAGAGAATTTTCGCAGATGCGCCCAGATAGCAATACTTTACGGTCTGCACAAACACCGGCCCCATACCCATGGCCTCCAGGACCCCCCAAAGATACCTCCAACACACACAATCGAAGGCCTTAGTGGCATCAATTGCCACTACTGCCAGGGGATCCGCCTTTATCTCCGCTAGGTCAATATTACCAATCAGCAGTTGGGTTTGTTCCTGGAGTACTCTCCCCAGCACAAAACCCTTCTGATCGGAATTAATTAAATTGGATGTCAGTTTTGCCCATCTCCCTGCTAGAACGCCCATAAAGATCTTATAATCGGCGTTCTGCGGGGAGATCAGACGATAAGAGTCAGCCAACAAGGGGTCCTTCCCTGGTTTTAATATTAGGACTATCGTGGCCTCTCTCCAGGATCTAGGCATCACCACATTAGAGCAATAAACTGAATTAAATAACGTATGAAGTACCGGTAAAAGATCCTCTTGTAACAATTTGTATATTTCATTGGGGAGGACATCAAGACCAGCAGCTTTTTTATTCTTTGATATCTTTATTTGGTTCCTGATCTCCTCTATTGTTATAGGTGCATCAAGCGCCTCCCTGGAGGCCTCAGTGAGAGCGGGAAGGGACTTATCCCTTAACCAAGAGGATATCTGGTCCTGGGGAGGATCTAGATCTTCCCTGTATAGATCTGAGAAGAGCGATAACAGGCATTTTTGCATCTCTTCCGGATTACTTGATTTATTCCCGTTACTGTCAATGATAAGTTCATTGATATTATTCTTTGCCCGATCCAACCTCGCCTTCCAGGCCAAAAGGGCCCCTGCCTTTTACCCGTACTCAAAAATGTCCATATTTCTGGCTTGCCATTGGGCCTTACATTTCAGATCTAAGAAGGACCTAAGATCTTGCCTAACCTCCTCCAATTTCCTGTCTATCTGCTTTAGTTCCCCTATATCGTCTGGGATTATATTACTCCTTTCCGCCTCCTAAGCTGATATCTTACTCTCCAGGGCATGCAGTTCTATAGTCTTTTTTCGATTTTTGGAACTTATTAAGGCATGTAGTGTCCTCTCAAACTAGCCTTATAGGCGTCCCATACATGATCTGTTGAGGTAGATCCTAGGTTGATAAAAAAAATTCTAGAGAAGATCTACTAATGGATTGAACAATTCCTAAGTCTGTCAGCATTACTCTGTTCAACATCCATCTTGATTGGGTACAGTTGCCGCCCAATGAATATACAAATAAGAGGGGAGCGTGATCAGATAGGTGGCTCGGCAGGATTGATATACTAATAAAATTATCGAGAGCTTCTCTGTTGACCAACACATAATCTATCCTTGAGGAATGATGATACTTTTTACTCTAAAAAGTAAACCCTTGGGCGTCGCCCATCTTAGATCTCCATAGATCCACTAAATTAATATTTAAAGTTTTTCATGACCCTACGTGATTTAGGGGTTACTGTTGTATGTCTTAAGTTAGATCTATCTTTAACTGGATCAAGCCTGACATTGAAAGCCCCTCCTATTACCAGGGGGGTTTACCATATTTAAGCTTTCTTGTAGTTTAACTAAAAAGGCAGGGTCGTCTGTATTTGGGCCTTAGAAAGATGAACAAGTCATTTCTACCCCCTCAAAATCCAAAAGGGCTATTATTCATCTGCTTGATTGATCTGTTTGGGCTGACTTGATCCTACAGGGAACACCCTTCTTTACCACAATTGCTACTCCACGACTACTTAGTGATTGTTGTGAAGAACAAAAACACTGTACCCAAGGAATCTTGGAAAAAACTGACTGTAGCTCTGTGGGATTTAGGTGGGTCTCCTGCAAGAAACATACCTGCGCTGGTGAGAGCTCTAAGTACTTTAAAATCAATCTTTTCCTGCGCGGGCACCTCAGACCATTCAAATTCTAAGAAATACAATTAATCTTACGACCGTGTTTCATGTTACCTATCATGGGCTTGGAGATCTTCTGCTAAGTATTGATGAGGTTTCTTGTTAAGCAAGTGTGATGAGGCATTTATTTATTTTTTTCCCCTCTCTGCTCCCCACCCTGTGCTCCCCACCCTTCTCCCCCTTCCCCCCCTTCCCCCTCCCCTCCATGCCCCCTGAAAACCCCATACCCCCCTTCTCCCTGAGGAACTCTCCCTTCCAATAGGCTTCGCCTATTCGGGCATTGCTCCCTCGAACTACATTTCCTTATTTAAAACCTAATATATATCCTAGGCCAAAAAGAAAACCAAGCTCCCAGAGCAAACTTCGATGTTCCTCCCTTACTTCCCTCCCTGTTTTTCATGATGGATTTTGGCAATGAGCGTATCAACTTCTTTTGAGGATCGGATCATATGCATATGGTTGTTCCACATCCCCTGCAGAGTGGCAGGGAACCTTAATTGAGCTTTTGCCCCAAGACTATTGAGCTCATCACTCCTTTCCCCAACTCCCATTGTCTTGGGGCCATTGTGTGCGAGATATCGGATCTTATGGAAAAAGAAAAGGGGGATCGGTCAGAAAGTGAAAAGGAGATAACCCCTTCCTTTAAAGCAGCTGACAGGATAAGCTCCTTCACAGAATATGAAAGACAATTTACCAAGATCTTGCGTGGTTTCTGCTTTCCCAATTTTCTTTTAAAGGGGTCCCTGTGAACTCTTTGGATTTCATAATTGAGATCAATATTCGGGTGATTTTTAAGGACTGTGCCCTTCAGTAAAGTGATCAGGAACCCCCTTATATCCTCCCCCTCCACTGCTTCCGGAACATTTATGAGCTTCAGATTATTTCTCCTTGAGTGGTTCTCTAGACGTTCCTGATCGTCCTTCAGTTCTTTGTTCTGGCAGGAGAGTGTCTCTAACCGGGAGGTAGTGGACCCTATTGTTTCTTTCAATGTTGGCATCTCTTCCTCGAGTGCTTCAGTCCTTGCTATGATCTCCTCTAGTTTTTTAGCAAGGATCTCGCAAGATGACCGGATTGCAGCCTGATGTGCCTCTGAGACAGAAAACCTACTGGCCATTTCTGCCTGATTTGTTTCAGAGACTGTAAATCTGGATGCCATCTCTTCCTTCATGGCCAGGAGTAAATCTGCTTGTGAATGTGGATTTGAAGCTGACATGGAGGGACTCGGATCCTTCTGAAAGAGATCTTGCCCCACATCATACTTCTCCTGCACTTGGCCCCGGTCTTGATCAATTTCTTGTGCTACCTCTTCCTGCTCCTCCAGCACGAATATCTGTTGGTAAGACTGATCATTGGGTGGACATCCCGTTCTACCATAGTTGTCTCAGCAGATTTTAAAAGCTGGGAGGTTTGATCTCGATTTAATTGTGCAGGTTCGCAGCTCTTCTCCATCCCCATCTTCTCTTTAGATGGGGCGGTTGGGGTGGAGGCCGAAGGTGGGGTGTTAGGTTTAGAGACCGGCGAGCGGACTGGGGTGCCCCCCGGAGTAGAACTAAGCATAGTTTTATTCACTAATTGGGGTGATTTGTCTGAAGACGAGAGTGACATGACCTGATAAAAGGATTTCAAGGATGGAGTGAATTTGGGTTTTATTGCAGATTTTTTTTCCTGTCTTGTGTTTTCATCTTGCCTTGTTGTAACTTCGCTTTATCTAGGGTTATACCTCCTGGGGAACCTTGGACCCCTGGCCCCTGCTTATGTTGTCTTGATACAGCTCTAGCTTCTGCTGCTGCCACTGGGGGGGATACTAGGGGAAAACAGAATGTGTTATATCTTTATTAGCTGCCAAAAGTGCTGCCCTCGCCCGTAATGTGTATCTACTCAATTGGGGGGGGGGGGGGGGGGATAAGCCCTCTTGAATATTTATGCTCTTCTCCATGCAGTCAGTGAGATGCCCGGCCCCCACCTCTGCACTACCCCCCCTTTTTTCGCTCAGGCGCCGGGTACTCTCTTTATCTGTCCTAAGCCCACTGGCCAGTCGGGGTTCAGCTGAGTCACACACACACCCTTGGAGACCAAGGTCTGAGCTTCACGCTGAGACCGGGCCCCCCCTACTTGCACCAGGCCCAAAGAACAGTGTTCCAAGCGGGCCGCTCTTCTTCCCATACACCGCAGCAGCAGAGCCCGCTGTGTCTTAGAGCAGCCGCTGTCGCCTCCCACCTCCAGCGCGGCTTCCCGGGGACTGCTCCGCCCCCGCCCGGGAAGCCTAGAGCGCCGACCGCGACACCGGAGAAGTCGGCTTGCCAGAATTGCTGCAGGTCCTCTCGCATCGCCGGGGGCGGCAGACACACCAACACCGGGCCAGAACAGGAACCAACCAAACAAGCATTGGAAATGCAATAGGTCTCGCATTAGAAAAGTTGGAGCTATTGGTCTTGTAAATATAATTCTTTTTTAAGTTATGTTTATGTTTTTAAAATATTTAAATTATTCATATTGTTCTTTGAAATGCCAATAGTTATAAAAATTAGCAAATGTGACACCTATAGCATTAGTAAAGCTACATGTTTAGTTTTTCCCTGACTTACATGTACAGAATAGATAGTAAGAAGGAGAAGAAAGAGAGAGGTAGAGGTACTCAGATGGATACGGAGGGGGGGGAAAGGGGGAGCATCAGGAGAAATCACAGGGAATAGGTGGGCTGGACGGAGAACAAGTTGGATGGGGTGGGGGGCGGGGGAGAAGGAGAGTGACTAGCCTTTGATGAGCAAGTGGGAGGGAACACCATATGGGGCACTCTGTTACATCAATGACTGCAAGCAAGCTCTTGGCATTGCTGTGGGGAGGGGGGAAGGGGGGAGGATAATGCAATGCAATAGGTCTCGCATTAGGAAAATTTTAGCGATTGGTATTGTAAATGACAATTTTTTTATTTATGTGTTGGTTTTGAAAATAGCAAAAATAATAGCTTTGTCATTTACAATGCCAATAGTTATAACTTTTGCAAATGTGACACCTATAGCATTTGTAATGCAATATGTGTTGTATTTACGTGACTTAGATGTATTGATATTACACATAACAATGGCTTTTAATTATTTTTAATAATTAGTACTTAAAATAAAAGTTATTGTATTTTATAATGGCAATAGCTTAAACTTTTGTAAATAACTATTGTGAAGATTATGTTCATTGTACTTTATTGTGACGAAAATCCAAGAACAGAAGTAAAATATTAACATGTTTTTGTGACATTAGTAATAAAGCTTGAAACATTGAGAGAAAATATTTGAACCAGTTGTTGTTGAATGGTTGCACAGATTGATGCTGTGGTGGTGCTGAGTGATGTTGTGGTGGTGACGAGTGATGCTTTGGCATTCAGTGATGCTGTGGTGCCCCTGAGTGATGCTGTGGTGGTGCTGAGTGATTCTGTGGTGATGCAATAGATTGATAGAGGGAGGGCGATAGATCGATAAAGCGAGTGCGATAGATAGAGGGCGATAGATAGATAGAGGGAGGGCGATAGATAGAGGAAGGGCAATAGATAGATAGAGTAAGGGCGATAGATAGATATAGTGAGGGCGATAGATAGATAGAGGGAGGGCGATAGATAGATAGAGGGAGGGCGATAGATAGAGGAAGGGCAATAGATAGATAGAGTGAGGGCGATAGATAGATAGAGTGAGGGAGATAGATAGATAGATAGAGTGAGGGCAATAGATAGATAGATAGAGGGCGATAGAGTGAGGGCGATAGATAGATAGATAGATAGGATAGATAGATAGAGGGCGATAGCTAGAGAGATAGAGTGAGGGCGATAGATAGATAGAGTGATAGAGTGTGGGCGATAGATAGAGAGATAGAGTGAGGGCGATAGATAGAGTGAGGGCGATAGATAGAGTGAGGGCGATAGATAGATAGTGAGGGCGATAAATAGATAGAGTGAGGGCGATAGATAAATAGAGTGAGGGCGATAGATAGATAGAGTGATAGAGTGTGGGCGATAGATAGAGAGATAGAGTGAGGGCGATAGATAGAGTGAGGGCGATAGATAGAGTGAGGGCGATAGATAGATAGTGAGGGCGATAAATAGATAGAGTGAGGGCGATAGATAAATAGAGTGAGGGCGATAGATAGATAGAGAGATAGAGTGAGGGCGATAGATAGATAGAGTGTGTAGTCTGGTTTCTCTGAGCTATGTGCTGCCTCGGGGTCCCGCACTGCTGCGCCCTTGGTGTGCTGTAAACACTAATTGTGGAGTAGCGCCAAGAAGTGCAGAGGGCGTCCAGGGGTGCAGACAGGCCCTGGCCAACTGGCACACGAGTGGCGCTTAATTAAAGTTCATTAACGAACGAAGATGAAGGTGGTGCTGAGGGGTAACAATTAGAAGAGGCCTGTGGGCAGGAAGTGGGATAAGGGAGGGGGTAATGGTCACGTTTTGAATGCGCCCCTTGAAAGCCATCTATTCACGAAACGTTTTAATGCGCATAAAACTTTCTTTCTCTCAATCCGGACAGACTGCAGTCAGCAGCAAGCGCTTAGCTCACTGAGCTATTTTACTATCAATGAATGTGTCCTTGTGTAACGTAACTGGTGCTGATGTAAATCGCTCCAATACCTTAAGATCGAGTTTGCGCTATATAAATCCGTAAAAAACATGACCAACCACTGGGTATTACCCACAGAGTACATTCTCAGCAGCATAGTTTATTTAGCTCACTGAGCTATTTTACTGGCAATGACCGACCACTGTTTGTTACCCGCAGTACACAGATTACATTCTCAGCAGGGTGGAGTCAACCTTTCGGTAGCATTCTTCAACCAAATTTAAAATAATGGATACGCACTTATTAAAAAGAACCAGTAGTACTGTGCTGAGGATCACACTGGTGTCAGTTTGCTGCCGGGACATCACATGTCTGAGCTCTGTGCTGCCTCGGGGTCCCGCACTGCTGCGCCCTTGGTGTGCTGTAATCACTAATTGTGGAGTAGCGCCAAGAAGTGCAGAGGGCGTCCAGGGGTGCAGACAGGCCCTGGCCAGCTGGCACACGAGTGGCGCTTAATTAAAGTTCATTAACGAACGAAGATGAAGGTGGTGCCGAGGGGTAACAATTGGAAGAGGCCTGTGGGCAGGAAGTGGGATAAGGGAGGGGGTAATGGTCACGTTTTCGAATGCGCCCCATGAAAGCCATCTATTCACGAAAAGTTTTAATGCGCATATAACTTTCATTCTCTCAATCGGGACAGACTGCAGTCAGCAGCAAGCGTGGTGACTGGAAAGACATTTTAAGTGAGAGAGAAGGAAGGCGAGAGATAATTGCCGATGCACAGCCTTCAATCCGTGAGGTGGCTTTCTCTGCAGTGCTCAGAGGAAGACACGGTGCCGCGTTACAACAATTTTACAGCTTTATCATGTGTACACTGTTCATGATCAGAAATTAGTAAGAAAAGGAGCGCTTTTTTCTGGGAAAATTCTGCTGTGTTTAGCAAACGAATGGACTTTGAACATAGACGTGGCACTGCGATTTAAATATACGATTTAGATTTGTTGGGCAAAACAGACCTATTGGCTTTGACAGTGCAAGTTTAGAAGTGCTTGACACTTCAAAAGTGGTCCACTCTAGCGCTCTTCAGCTAATTTTTGGAAAGGCAGAGATAAAAAAAAAACCACAGAAGCAGTCACAACACGGAGGACTTAAATTGTTTCTGAAAGGAAAGATCTTTAACTTCGGATATTGGAGACTGATCCGAGAAGCAGGGAGGAGTAAACACATCAAGGATGGCGGGAGGAATGCGGCTTGGGCTATTGTTCTCCAGAGGATACAAGTCTGCTCTGGTCAAAGCAAGGTGTGGGGCGCGCATGTTCAGAGGTATCTGTGTCATCCGCAATTAGCAGCTTTGCCGTCTGCTCACTAACACTGTAAGAAAGTAAGGCTCATATTTCCTCTTTGGTTGAGGTTTTTGCAGAGTTCGTTTGTTCAAAGGCATTACTGCCTGCCTGGGTGCATTTGTCGTACACAGTATAAACCCTCTTTTTTTTGTGAAAATGTATTTATTTGCAAGATAAGTCACTGCATATTTTACGGACAATCATGTTGTGTATCTCCTCATCGTGACATGTATCTCAGAATGCAAGTCAATATTAACACAGTATAAACCCTCTTGCTTTCACGGAAATAGGCTCCATGTCATAAATGGTCAGCTTAGTGCAAGGCGTCTAAATCGCTACTTTCGTGGTGACAGGTAGTACAATGTGTAATCCCTTTCATGAGGCGGCGTTCTGGGGATTGGGGGGGGGAGGGGAGTCAAAAGTGCCCCTCCGATCAAGAATCCTGTTCCTACTGATAACAACATGATGCTGGTGGGTCCTCACGCCGACGCTGCGCACCCTACAGCCGCCACAATCGCAATTTACCCTAAATATAGCAATCAAACAGGGGGCCAAATTGAATTAATTGTTGTTCAGGTGAATAAATGAAGCCGACGTTACACACTGTCCTGTTCAATACAGTTTTCTACAGCGAAAAACACCGACCTTTGAAAAACGAGGGTAAACATTGATTTGCCTCTAAGTTTTGTTGCGAATGGAAGAAAAAAACAGGAATTGGCGGAGATAGGCGGTCTGAATGGGTGGAATAACGCGCAGACGTAGAAAGGAGTGGGTGGGGAAATTAAAGACAATCTGGAAGGGAAAGACTGTGCAAAGAGGAAGAGAAGGGGAGTGAGCAGCCTTTGATGAGCGAGTGGGAGGGAACACCATATGGCATCAATGACTGCAAGCAAGCTCTTGGCATTGCTGTGGGGAGGGGGAAAGGGGGGAGGAGAAATGAGGAGGAGAAACGAGAGACACGGCCTGGCGGCCGTGAAAGTGAAAGTACGACCGGCCGGCCGTGAATAATTATGGGAGGAGAACTGCCTGGGGCAGAGCGCACAGCTTCAGATGCTGGTGGCTTTGAAGTGCACGCGCTTCTTTCACGGGCACTGCATGCAATCGCCGACGATGGTTAAGCTCTCGTTAAGCTCTGGTTAGGCCCCTATATTCTCGCAAGCTCAATGCGCAAGCGCATTGACAGGCGAGACCTAAAAATCAAGTACAGGGAACGCAGATCAAAAAACAGGTAACCGGGTTCACATCTGAGCCTTAGTTCCTAGGCCGCCCTGTGAAGCCCGAGGGAGCAAGCCCGCTGCCGATCAGGCTACGGCCGCCTTGTTCCTCTAATCCAGGTCCCGAGCCTGCACAATATCATATACAAGTTGAAGAGATAAAGAAGAGAGGAAAAGCAGGAGCAACTTAAAAAAAAGCTTATACACACAGAGAATGATTTGGTATTCCCACTACGTGGAGGGTTAAATAGATCAACTCATGTGTCTCTTATTAAGAAGCTAACATCTATCCAAATGAGTATTAAAACATTGAGATGGGATAGGTTTCTTTGCAGGGTATCACACAACAGATTAAAGAACTTTGAGAATAGCAGGAACGTGGGGAAATGTTAGCTCTCATCATTAAAGAACAAGCTGCTACAAGCAACATCCCTGACATGAAAAGAGGACAAGGTCACGTGATAAGGGGAAAATAATATAAACTGTCAGTAATTATTATTCCAAATTGTACGAGCAATGCTGACCACTGTCAATTTCGGCCATTAAAATGTTCATGAAGACAACTAAATTATATTAAATGTCAGAAACAATGCACGGCATTAGAAGCTCCTGTGATGAAACAGCAACTGGAAAAGGCTGTTAAGATTCTTCCCGCATGAAACATCACAGGACCATACTTGATTTCCGGGAGAATTTTATAAGACTTTGTTTCCTACCCTATGCCCAGTGAATCTTACATTTCTTATTTCAGTCTGCAAAAATAATTTTTAAATACCTCCTCTTAAAGAGAAACTAATATTGCAGTATTTTTTCAAAAAAGATAAAAATCAACACATCTGTGGCTCGTACCATAAACTTTTGTCTGACAGGGGTTCGTTCCTCCGGGTTGGACAGTGGGTTAATCCCATGCAATGCAGCTTTGTCCCCCAAAGAGTTATCATTTATCAGACTAACCTGGCTATTTCATTACTCAAGATTGCTACTGTGCAAGGAATGGAAGCTGCTATGTTCCTTTTCTGCGCTGAGAAGGGGCGCAACCGAGTTTATGGTAATTCATCTGACAGGTTGTGGGTAACCTAAGAGTTGTTCCTTTAATTGTCAGCAGGAGGAGGGGTCAAACAGATAGATTAAATATAATAGGCACAAAATAGGAAAGGTTTTAAATTCAGAGGCATCCGTCAAGGTTGCCCTTTTTCACCCAATAAGTCACACAGTCCCTTGAACTTTCCTTGAATCCCTTAAAATATTCTCCATGCCCCTTCCTCTCATAATAAATGTCCAAATGTCCAATTTAGCAAATCTGCTGCATAATCTGTTGATATCTCCTTATTTACTCTTCACCAGCAAAACCCCTCAGCAATTGAAAAGGCAGATGCAAAATTCTGAGAAGTCTGAGGGCATCTCTTCAAGTCAAGTAAGACACAAGGTCTCTATATCGGAAATCAGTCATCTGATCTACCCTTGTTATGTTACAAATACTGCCTATTTGGAGATTTAAAATATCAGTAGATCGTGAGCAGATATTTTGCTTAAACTATGACGCACTTAGGTTAAAAAAGTTAAACGGCTTACCCAAATGGAAAATATTGCAATTAAGCATCATGGGTCGATGTAATATCAATCAATCAATCAATCAAAAGTTATTACTAGTTTTTGTCAAAATCCATAAAAGAACACATCTTAAAACAATCCATCAATACATAAACAGATTAAAAACAATTTGAAAATCAACCATCGTTCTCAATTTAACAAATACAGATAAATATCCAGCAACGGATAAACAATTTTGCTGAACTGTACAATAAGGCAGGTCTAGGCTGGGGGAAGTTCTTCTCTTTCATCTAGGGAACTAAACAATGGTTATGCAATTGCTTTTAAAACAGCAAAATGAGATAAAATGCATAGTATCTTGTAGAGAGGGAGTCACATCTACAAGGAGCTAGGAAAGAAGCGTGAGATCAACTTTAGGAACAGCAAGTGAATAGTTTTTAATCTGAATCGAGTTAGCAAAAAAATGATGTGCATTTTTGTGACAATAAATACGGTTTAATAAAAGGCACAGTTTCAAGTAGCAAAATAAAAGATATCACATTGAGTTTACATCAGGTGTCTCCAGGCAGCCTATCTTGAGCTCCCAGTAGCTCCCAGACACCTTCAGAGTAACTCGCAGTAAGCACAGGGGCACATTTTCCTTTTTATAAAGTTAAGGGAAGCCTGTGTTTATTTTACATTATTATCATCAGTCTGCAGATTGCAGGGCCTGATAATGAGCCGTGCTCATCAGATTTATGACGCAGACTAGGGCTGGGGGACACAGGTGAAGAACTGAAGCATTGAGGTATTTAACTCTTAAATACAATTTATTTCAATTCAATATTGGAGCTTGAGAACAAAATTATGGTTCTGAACACTCTTAAATGGGAGAAAATTCAAAAGAAAAGATACCTTAATGTTTAAGTTAAGTCTTCATGTGAATTTTCTCCCATTTTAAAATGTTGCATTTACAAACAGCAGGCCTCTTCGTCCTAGTGGCCAGTAGACAATGTGCCATATGTATGACTGAAAAATACTGTCATTTTTTTAAAATGGGAGAAATGTAAAGTGCAGTTTTTTTCTATATTATGAACATTTTTGGTTAACATTTTTCTGCTTTTTAAATTACTCCCATTTAAAATTATTGTATGTTTGTGGTATACAGCTAATGGTGCCACATAAGGTGAAAGGTATGTCCTGTCCCACAAGTACATATGACACACTCTGTCACCTATACACATATATCCCATTCATACTCACACATTTTCAAACATCCCCAAAGACCACGTTCTCATTGGCATACATGGCAGCCCTGTCATAGTGCCCCTAGACAAAGTATTTTGTTCAGAACATAATATCTAGCTCTATGGACATTAGGTTTAAAGTCAATGACGCTTGGTGTGGGGGTATCTGGGCACAATGCGCAAGTTGTTTAACCTTAAATAGCTTATGATGATTTTTACTGATCAGAAGTAGCTCTCATTGCAGAAAAGGGTGGAGAACTCTGGTATAGGCTGCTCATATCTATGCGCTAACAATAGCCTCTAGGTAGGGTTGGATCTGGAGGGGTTGGAGGTGGGATTTTGTGGCATTGATGGTAAAACCTAAGCGACGAAGAAGGTCTGTTGTGGCCTGTGTGTGTTTGCAGCACTACGGACGGGTGGTACTTTTGATCAGCCAGTACAGATATGGGAAAACGTAGACGCCCCGTCTGCACAGGTGTTCAGCCACCACGGCACAACACTCGGTAAACACATGAGATGCAGTTTTGACCTCAAATGGAAGAACTTTGGATTGGTAATGCTTTCCGCTGAACCACAAACCTGAAATATTGGCATTGAGCTAGATGTGGTGGTATGTGGACATAGGCATCCTTCAGGTCAAGTGGGCCATGAAGTCACCTTGATGGAGAAGCAGAATGACATCCTGAAGGGTAACCATATGGAAATGCTCTTGACAGGATCTATTCGTTTAGGGGCCTGAGGTCCAAAATAGGCTTGATGGACCCATCTTTTTTTGGGTATTTGTAAGCAAAGTGAGTACACTGCCGTGTCATACTGATGGCGAGGGATGGGTTCTATAGCCCTTTTGGGGAGGTGCGCTATGAGCTCCTCCTTGAGTATCCTTTGGTGTTCTGGTGGGAATCTGTCTTGGAATAGTGGGAAGTGTGGAAGTGAGCTTCAGACAATGGAGTAAACCCTGGTTTACATAATTCATCTTACTCTATCAGCTTGTCTCCATGTAAGAAATTGCATTTTTCCAAGCCAGATTAGCCTTAACAATAAGTGCTTGGATAGTTGTTAGCGCCAGATCACTGAAGATAAACTCATATATCTTAACCACGGTATCTGAAAGAGACAGTTAGTTATAGATTTCTTACCATAGAATTTCCCCCAAGCATCTGACTGGATCACAACAATTTTTTCCTAGCAGTACCCGTGCGCTGCACTAGGTGGTGTCGGTCTCCTCCATGTCCGGCGTTGCTGGGATGATGTTGCAGTGCCTACTCAGACGCCGCCCCTGCGCGCTGATATCCGTTCTTTCTTTTTCCTCACCAGCCTAGCACCAATCCAGAGAGAGCTACCCCTTTAGTCCCTTTTTTTTTTTTTGTCAAGCTTCTTTTTATTAACAAAAGATTTTGCAATCATCACAAAGAATGGCTTTCATAGTTTTTGATACACAAAACATTCTATAACAGCTTATCTCAATAGCCATTCCTAGGAGACTAATCAATGTCACGGTTGACCACACACTGTAAAGAAACATTTGCTTCCCCTTATGATATGGCGGGCTATTAAGTGTACAGTTTTGATCCATGAGTGAGCAAGAAAATGAATTTAATCTTATGTTTAATCAACCCGTCTGTTCTTTTGTGACAAGATTTTAACCCCTTCCAACTGGGAAGGTCCTAAAATTAACAAACCCAACCCCTCTGCCCCCATCCCCCCCAAGGAACGTAGTGGTAATTGGCGTCGGCAGCTGTGTGGTTCTATCTTTGGCCCGATCGTGCGGAGAATGATCCCTTAATTGTTATACCGAGTTGTGTGTCCCCCTCGAAAATCTTCAATAAGGGCCATCTCTCCATATGGACCTCCTTCTCATGAGACGTGTGGACTAGAACTGGAATAGGTGCTTGTCCCTGATTGAGGGTGGGCAGACAGTCAGAGGAAGGCCTTTTGTAAGATAGGTCACTAAAGAGGTCCCCATTTATATTCAAAGTTCTTATAATCATCCCTGAAGATGTCTGACATTCTCTCCATGCCGAGAATTTTTCCAGAGACGTGAGTGCCACAATGATATATCGGGTGCAACTTTCCTCTTCCATGCGGCCCCCAAACAGGCCCATATGACGGTTTTGTCTGCCTTAGTTTGATGTTCAAGTGTCGGATCCCTAATACACAAGAGAGCTACCTCTATAAAGGTTGGAATGGGATATGCCATGATATCTTTGATGTCTGCCAGGATTTCCTCCCAGAAGATTTTGAAGCCACAACCCTTCCAACACAGGTCAGTAGTGTTCAAGAATATCTTTTTAGGTTTGGTGGGGTACAGGTACCAGTCCACCAGGGTTTTAATGTGGGCTTCTGGCAAGTCGAGGGAGTGGTTGAGCTTGGAGACATTGGTTCATAGCCAGGACCATTTCTTATCTGATATCTCCCTTTGCGCCACTTCCTCCCATTAAGTCATATATCTATGTCTCAGTGAGTGTGCGGTGGAAAGCAGTGACCTATACAAAAAGGAAATAACCCCCCTCATGGACCCCACCCTCTGCACACATTTTTCAATTATTGTTCTCTCTCGTGTTGCTGCTTCTCTAACCTGCAGAGTGAGGGCCCAATGCTTAAGTTGGAAGTAGTGGAAATGTGTGCATGGGTCTACACAAAACTCCCTCTGGCAACTATCAAATGTGAGAATATTGTGGTTATGAAAAAGATCTGTAAGCATGAGGCAGCCGCCCTCCCTCCCTCCAGCGATCGAATGCACCCTCGCAAAGTGTGGGGGGAAACTCTGGGTTGAAGTAAATCGATGTGTATGGCGTGGTTGAAGTGAATCGGTGTGTATGGCTACGGAAATGAGGTGCACCCTCGTCCCGTACTTTCAGAGTGGTGCGGGTGGGAGTGCTGATGTAGCCCTGTCCATGTGTAACCAGTGTTTGCCTGATTCCCTCTTAGACCATTCGCCACAATCCTAAGTTGGGTTTCTTAATAATACAGACCAAAATCGGGTAGACCCGACTCTTTCGCTCGTCTTAGGGTATGGAAAGGGAGACAAGTCCTGCACTTCAGCCAGATAAAGCGGATGATCAAGGATCTGATTTTGAGAAGAAATTCTCTGTCCAAATTGAACGGTAGAGCCTGGAAAAGGTACAGAAATGTAGGCAGCACCGTCATTTTGATTGCATGGAGGTTTCCAGTGTTTGAGGTCGTTCTGAAGTTGAAGAAGGAGAGGCGGATAGTTAGCTTTATATAGGTCTTCTAATCGAGGCGTTAGTTGTAATCTAGGTATTGGAGTGAGCGTTTGGCCCACTGAAATGGAGTGTGCTCCCGGCGACGAGTAACCCTGGCTTCTGGTATCGTGAGGTTTAGTATAGATGATTTTGTTAGATTAAATCTGAACCCCGCCACCGTCTCAAAGGCATTCACCTCTCACTCTAGAGTGGTAAGCAATCGATCCGGGTAGGTGAGAGTCAACAGTATGTCATGTGCAAAAAGTGAGATTTTATGTTTCTCACCTCCAAACGTTATGCCTTATATCGCCACGGTCTCCCGAATCTACAGCGCCAATGGCTCTATGCTTAAGGCAAATAGCAGGGGCAAATAGCAGGAGTGACAGCGGGCATCCCTGCTTCGTACCTCTAGTAAGGGGGAATGGATCAGAAGTAGTTCTGTTAACCTGCACCCCGGATCTCGGTTAAATGTAATTGTCCCTGATCATATTTATGAATGTTTCCCCAAATGCAAAATGATGAAGTGTGTTAAAAAGGAACACCCAATCCGCCGTGTAAAAAGCCTTTTCGGCATCCAGACCCACAAGGAGCGCTGGTATTTTGCATTTGGTTACTTTTTCAATCAGATGGAGCGTCCTACGGATGTTATTGTCAGTCTGTCTGCCCTTTATGGAGCCTGATTGATCAGGGTGGATTAAATCTGGCATCAGGTCCTCTAATCTCGCCTCCAGGATAGCAGAGTATATTTCAGCATCTAAATATCGGAGAGCAATTGGTCTGTATGATACACATTGACGTGCATCTTTCCCCGGCTTGGGGATCACCATTATCACCGACTCCGCCATGGAGGGGGTCACTCCACTGCTCTCCGCCATAGAATTAAAAGGCTGCCTAAGATGTGGAATGATATCTGGTGCAAACGTTCTATAAGAATGAGCCATCAGGCCATCCGGCCCAGGAGCCTTGTTGGACTTCAGTGATTTGATTGCCGACCCCACCTCTTCCTCGGAGATAGGAGCATTAAGAATCTCATTCCAGGACTGAGAGACCTGTGGAAGCTTTAGCGTCCATACATATTGACATTGCGCTTCCCCCTCACGTGGTTCTCCTGTATATAGCCCCTTGTAGAATGCCCCGAATATATTAGCCTTCTCTGCATCTGAATTAACTATATTACATCCTCCGTCTTGTATACCCCCAATGTATTCCCTTTCTCTTTTTTCCCTTAGCTGTTGGGCAAGGTGCGTACCTAGTTTGTTTCCTTTGTGCAAGATAGGTGGCGTAGCCGGAGCAGGGTGTACTCAGACCTGTTAGTGTAAACCGCCTTAATGTTCCCCATGAGGGCGCTGAGTTTACGTTGTAGACTCCTGGAGGGTGTTTGTTTATGTTCATTTTCAACACGTTTCAGTTCCATCTCTAAATCCACCCTCTCTTTGGCCCTCTGTCTATTCAGTCTAGCATTGAGTTCCAAGCATTTATCCCTCAGCTCAGCCTTAAAGGCGTCCCAGTTGTTAAGGGCTGAAGTGTCATGCGGTGAGTTAGTTAAAAAAAACTCTGTTATAGCCCCCCTCAGTTCATTGCGTAACCGCCTAGCCCTCGTGAAGGAGACCGGGAAGTACCACCTTGGTATTCTGGGGGCGGCAGGACCCCAATTCAAGCAGATCTAGACTGGGCAGTGGTCCGAAATTGTGAGAGGCATAATGTTTGCCTCCCGGAGGGCCCCCAATAGATTTTGGCTAACAAAAACATAATTGAGTTTTGAATATGTTTGGGTACATTGGAGAAGAAGGTGTAATCTTTGGTCGAAGGATAAAGTTTAGTCACTTGACTAAGCTTTTATCGACCTTTGTACAAACTCACGTCCTTAACAGTAACGGCTCATGTTTTAGTCTTTCTAGACACCACCGTCATTATGTGATACTTACTAAAGTTAAGTTAAAGAGTCCATAAAGGGCACAAAAGAGTATAATAAACCATGCAGGCCATTAGCAGTTCTAGAGTGTAATACCAGATCATCAACATCCAGCAGTGCCGGAATAGGGCATCTACCAATAAGGCGCACATCATGACCCTCCCTCATAGAGTGTTTTCCAGATGATGTATATACATTGAAAATTAGAAGGGAGCCAGAATGCAGCATTGTCTGACCCCATGCTCAATTTTTTTTAAAAAGAGTGCATTTGAAACCTGCTCCAAACCTCACAGGAGCTGCCAAATCGAGATAAGGACCTTAAGACAGCAAATCACATTGTAGTCTACCCCAAACCAGACATGATAGACCAAGTTTATCGCTAATAAACCGGTCAAAGATCAATCTGAGAACCATGAAGGCCAAATGTAGTAAGCTGCTCTTGGCCACTGTTTATTTAATAATGATTTGTGGAGATTCAGACACTGGTCACGATTACCCAACCCTTGTCTAAAACGATACTGCAGTCCCATGATAACATGGTGATCCTTGGCCCAAGTTGTCAACCGACTTACGTCAAGTCACTTTAAGTACTGAATCAATTAATTAGATCGGCCTGTAACAACAAGTGTAATTTTGTTTCCCTTTCTTGAACTCCGGCAGAGTTACAAACTGCAATTCAATTTTATTTATAAGATGCAGATCTAGAATGAGATCTACTCTACAAAGATTATAGATTACATAATACCTATATATATCTATACATCTAAAAAGCTTTTAGAAAAAGTAAAAATGTTAAAACTCATCAATTCATTTACAGTGTTAAATAAAAGTTGCATAGCATTTTTCGCTGAGTGCACTCCTTATTTAAAAAAACAATGGTTTCAGCAAACATCAAGGGTTATTGTACAATGCTGGGAAAAGAAAAAGGACATATTCTAAAGTTTGTACCAAAACCGAGATTACACACTGGCGCCATGCCCAACCATGCACCTGTAATAATAATCTGAAAGAGACACGTTAGTGATCGATTCCTTACCTTAGAATTACCCCCAGGTGTCAGACTGGATCCGGAAAGTTTCGTCAGCAGTACCCCTGCGCGTCGGAAAGTGGCGTTGTGCGACTCTGCGTCCCTCATAGACGTTGTGATCGCAGGGATGACTTTGATGCAGCCACGTAGACGCCGCCCTCGCACGCGGACTTCGGTTCTCAATTTTTCCACGCCAGCAAGCACAGATCCGGAGAGAGAGGTACACCCAGTCGATTTTTTACAGAGTTTTTGGGGGACTTTTGTCTCTATCTTTTTTGAGTCTTTGACTCCTGGTGTTATAGGGGTGCCCGGTTTCAAGTCTTGTGAGGTTTGTCCCTGCATGATGTCGGTCCCGCACCGTGAGTGTCTCTACAGCCTGGGGCGCGACCACGACCCCACATCGTGCCCCGACTGCCAGGCTATGGCTCCGAAAACTTTGAGGGAGCGGTCCCAAAAGTTGCTTGAGGCCCGGGAGTCTGCTCTGCAACGTTCAAGGTCCCGGTCCCTTGGGAGGTCGAGGGACCGGTCGCGGAACCGCCACCATCGTTAGACGAAGTCTTCGCACTCAGGGTCAGGTAAGACGAAGCACAAGAAGTCAAAGATGCGCCGTCGCTCTTCGCCTTCCCCTAGCCTGTCGCGCGACATGGCTGAGGGTGCGGGTGGTGCCACCCCCGCGGCTCCAGCGGAGCCTACGCAGTTGCCGATCGCCTACCCGCCTTTCCCTGGTCCGTCGGCAACTCCGGCCCAGCTGCAGGAATTTCTGTCAGCCATGGGCCGTATCTTTGGCCCATTGGGCCCCGCCGGCACAACTTCGGGCCCCGCCGGCACGCCTTAAGGCCCCGCGGGCTTGACTGGGGACCTCGCCCTTCTTCGTTGATAGCTCCGGCCCCGTTGCCGTTGACGGTTCCGACCTCGGTGCTGTGAGACCCCCATGGATCACAGCCGATGTCCGTTGATCACGTACGACCTCCACCAACATCGACGCCAGCGGCGTCAGCCGGCACCCCGGCCGATGTCGTCCCCAGCTTCCACCCCGACATGAAGACGATGCCGAACCGGTGTCGATCGACGCCGATGGGGAATTTTTATCCCTTTCTCTAACCTCCTCCTTCTTTCCCACCTGCCCAGCAGGTTACGGCGGACGGGGAGGACTGGGAGGGGTCTGAAGACCCTCCGCAGCCCAATATAAGTTATCCCCAGACTGGGCAGAGGATTTGGAGGACGCAGGTGATCTGGATTTCTCTCTAGAACCTGGCGCACTGTCTCCTTTTACCGTGGCTACAGAGGAGGGTGGTACTTATTCAGTGGTGTTGCGTAGGGCAGCAGAGGCTCTCCACCTCGAGGGTCCTACAGTGGCCGTCAGGACTAACCTCCTGACAGAAGTGCTTCGGCCAGTGGCTTCCTCTGCGGAGCCGCTGCTGCCCTTGAATGATGTACTTTCAGACGTTCTTTTGGGCACCTGGTCCAGGCCCAACAGAGGGGCTCCTGTGGTTAGGAACATGGCCCGATGCCATTGCCCGACCCCGGGCGACCCCATTTTCCTCTCCCAACACCCTACCCCTGAGAGCTTGGTTGTCCAAGCCTCTGCGTCTCCGAGTGCATTCCCTTCCGCACCTCCGGACAGGGAATCCAAGAAACCGGAGCAGTTTGGAAAAAAAGATTTTCTCTTCCGCCAGTTCAGGGTTGCGGTCTGTGAACACCGCATGTCTCTTGGGCCGTTATTCCCACTCTGTGTAGGATACGGTGGCGCAGGTGCTGCTTCAGTGTCCGGAGGAGGCCCGGACGGTGCTCTACCAAGCTATTGCTGAGGGGAGAAATGCAGCCAAGTTCACGATTTGTTGTGGCCTTGACACCGCCGACTCACTGGGCAGGGCGATTTCCACGACAGTGGCGCTACGCCGTCACACCTGGCTGAGGACAACTGACTTTTCTGGGTATGTCCAGAACACTCTGATGGGCATGCCTTTTGATGGCACTCGCCTTTTTGGCGATAAGGCAGACAGTGCATTGGAGCATTTTAAGGACTCACGGCCTACGGCCAAGTCCTTGGGCCCTTCTGCCACGCGCACTCCTTCGGCTTCTGGTTTTCGCTTCTTTCGTGGCCAAGAAACACATTTGTTTCAAAGCCACAGGCCTGTGCAGCAACAGTCTCAGTGCAGCCGTGGACATGGACCCGCCGAGGTGGGTCACGGGGTCAGTGGGCTGGTCAGTCCACCACCTCCCCTGCCACCACTGCCTCCAAACCTTCTTAGTCCGGTGTTTCAGGCACACCAAACGCCAGTGGGCGGCAGGATTCGCCATCACCTCCCCCATTGGCGTACCATCACTTTGGACAGGTGGGTTTTACAGATTGTCCAAAGGGCCTACTCCCTCCCCTACGAGACCAGCCCTTCACCCATGCCACCTCAGTACCACCGCATGTCGGGGAATCACTTGGCCCTTCTCCATCAGGAAGTTGCGGCCCTCTTGGCCAAGGGGGCCATCAAGCGTGTTCCGATGCCAGAAGTAGGTCGTAGTTGTTACTCCCACTACTTCTTGGTTCCAAAGAAGGACTAGGGCCTGCATTTTCTCTTAGGCCTTCGGAACATCAATTGCCTCCTCCAGAACGAGAAGTTCAAGATGCTCACACTTGCAGGTCTTGTCTGCCCTAGACCCGCAAGACTGGATGGTAGCGTTGGACTTGCAGGACGCTTACTTTCATATTCCCGTCCTGTCGGCCCACCGGCGTTACCTGCGGTTCACTGTTGGCCACAAGCACTTTCAGTTCAACGTGCTCCCTTTTGGCCTTACCAGCGCCCCTCGGGTGTTCACTAAAGTGATGGTGGTGGTCGCAGCTCATCTGCTCAGATCAGGGTTTTCAGTCTTGCCCTATCTCGATGACTGGTTGTTGAAGGCAGGCTCGCCCCAAGCAATCATCTCCCACCTCCAGACTACGGCCGATCTCCTGCACTTGCTGGGGTTCTCCATCAACGTGCTGAAGTCGCACCTGATTCCCTCTCAGAAGCTCCTCTGTTCGAGGCATGTGGGCTGCTAAATTCATATCTTAGCATTAGATCGCCACCTAGTGTTGGGTCCGGATGATCGCACATTGTTGTCCTGGAAGAGTCTTCGAAGTGTCCTGAGATAGGTGGCTCCTCCCCTGGACTACAGTGCGCATGGGCATCGGCTCCATCCCCAGATTGTTTTTTTCCGCCATTGGGTTCGGATGTGGTCTCGACGTCTCTCTGTCGAAACCGAGAAAAACTAACTTTTAGCGGCCAAAAGGCCTCGTTTTTGTTTGCGTCGGTATTGTCTGCGCACGGTCTCGAGTCTTCCGTCTCTTGGAGCCGGAATAAGCGGAGTTCTTTTTCGCTCTTCGGACTTTGAGGCCTTCTCATCGCGACACGACTGCAAAACTTTCTAACATGGAGCGGAGCCCGTTTAAGTACTGCCCGCTCTGTGGGTCCAAGTACCCACACATCGATCTACACCCGGTCTGTAACAAATGCCTTTCGCCTGACCACGACGACGGCAAGTGCAAGGCCTGTGCACAGTTCCGGTCTAAGAAGACTCTCAAGCTTCGGCGCGCGGTGCGCATGGAAGCCAGACAAGCGGCCCCGGATCCGGAAAACATCTTCGGCGACCAAGAAGAAGAGGACCAGGGTCATCATCTTCGGATCTCCCCGCCCGAGACGGAGGTCGAGGCGGATCCGGCAGACGACGACGGAGTCGTGGGTCAAGGCCTTGAATACGTCGACGAGGTAGGAGACGACGAAGAGATTTATGGGGCCGCGGCAGATAGCTCAGGGGACGAGCTCTGCCCCGAAGGTTACGAAGATACCGACCAGGTCACGGGATCGCCTGTAGGCCTTACCCAAGACCCAGTGCCGCAAGCCACGGCCCCGCCTTCTGGCCCGGCCACGGACATACTTGCTGAGCAAACTGTATCGAAACCGAAACCATCAGGTTCGACTACATCTAAGATGGCCGACCCGAAAACGAAACCGAAACTTAAGGACTCGAGTGTCCCTAAGATGGCTGCCGTACCGACGAAACCAACTGTACGCGCTACTCCATCGACTCCGTCGACCTCCGGTCCGCAGAAGTCGAAGAAATCCGTCGATTCCGCTGCTGCAAAATCAAAATCGACGCCAGTGGAGGGGTCCTCCAAAAAAGATGGTCGGCCCGGGTCTACAGCTGCGCCGCCGTCAAAGCACGCCAAAGCCGGCTCCGCGGAGGCCACACAGGCGCCCGGATCGAAGACTGGCACGTCTGCGCACCGGTCCCAGGAGTCGGGGTCGGTGACAGCGGCATCCGCGTCCAAAGCGCACAAGGCCCACAAAGACGTCGGATCCGAGGGTAAGGTCAAGACATCCTCGTCGGCGCCAAAACCCACGGTGAGTGAGGCGTCCCCCATCGCCGAATCACTACAGAGAATCAGGGAGAAGGCCTCTGCTACGTCGGCTCTGATATCATCGCCGCAGGCGCAGAAAGACACTCCAGCAAAGCCTTCTGGAAAACTTCTCTTTATTTTGCCGCCAAAGGAGGCGCCGAAAGCTTTTTCCACCAAATCGGCACCAAAGACGATGGTTTCTTCAACGGCTGGCCCACTTCCACGTCGGGTACTCGAATCCGAAGGTGATTCAGAGCATTTTATCGACGCTGAAACAGGCAGATTAACCCTCTATAAGAGAAAAATCACTTCAGAGCCAGTGGACTCATATGTCATCCCTCTGAAGAAGAAAAGGGTGCCCCTAGACGCTTCAGGTCTCATGGAACCAATCCAGCCTCCTCCAAGACGGAGCCCTACTCCCTCACCAGAACACTCTGAGGGTGAGGGGTATAATGAAGATGAGCAATACACTTTCCCTATCAATGAACCAGATGCACAACCGGATTCATATGATGACACTGGTGACCAGGGCACCCAAAGTGTGGGGCTTGACCCGCAGCCTTTTAATGCACGTGCATCCCCAACAGAGGATTCGGCAGGTTTTCATGCACTAATTGAGAGGGCGGCAGCCAATCATGATGTGGACATGCATGCTGACCCGGTAGAGGAAGACTTCCTTTTCGACACATTTTCAGTCTCTGAAAGGACAGTGAAAACGCTGCCTATGCTTAAAGGAGTCCTCAAGCATGCTGCGGACATATTTAAGGAGCCTACCAGAGCACGAGTGGTCAATCCACGTATTGAAAAGAAGTACAGACCAGCACCTGCAGACCCCGTATACATTCGGGGACAGTTGCCACTGGACTCTCTTGTGGTCGCCAACGCCAGGAAACGTGCCAACTCACAGACAACGGGTGAAGCTCCTCCCCCGGATAAGGAGTCCAAAGTGCTAAAGGCAGGGGGCAAAAGAGTAGCTGCACAGGCCGCAAATTTTTGGCGCATTGCAAATACACAAGCACTCTTAGCACGTTACGATAGGGCGCATTACGACACCCTAGAACAGATTATACAACACCTGCCTCCACAGTTTCAAGAGGGCACCAAACTGCTTATTGAGGAGGGAAAGCTGATCTCAAACGCAGCCATCAAGTGTGCACTTGACGCCGCAGACACAGCAGCTAGAGCTATCAACACTAGCGTTATGCTGAGACGACAGGCGTGGCTCCGCATCTCGGGGTTTAAACCAGATATTCAGACAACCATACTTAATCAGCCAGTCAATCCTGATAGTCTGTTTGGTCCAGATGTTGACACCACCCTAGAAAAAATTAAGAAAGACACTGAAACTGCTAAGTCGATGGGGGCACTCCAGTCACAACAGTTTCGTGGCAACACTTTTCGTCGCTCAGGTGCGCGTGGAGTCACCAGAGGACAAATGGGTCAACAGTCGCATTTCTCAAAAGGTGGAGCACAATCCTCGTTCACAAAACAGAACAAGGGAGGTTACAGAAATAACAGCAACAGAGGTCGCGGCAGAGGAAACAACAACTCCCGCTCCTCTACCCCAAGCAAACAGTGACTCTCTGTCACTGCCCCCCGACCACTTAACACCTGTCGGGGGGAGACTGCAGCAGTTCCTGCCCGTCTGGAGAAACATCACCACAGACAGGTGGGTGCGACAACTAGTCCAGTATGGTTATTGCCTAGAGTTAAAATCCACTCCACCCAACATCCCGCCAAGGCACAGGCCTATGTCCGCAGAGCACTTGCACTTATTGCAGCAGGAAGTAGTGGCGATGCTGCAAAAAGGCGCAATCGAGCTCGTGCCAGTGGGAGAGGAAGGCACAGGGGTATATTCCCTGTACTTCCTTATTCCAAAGAAGGACGGATCTCTCAGGCCCATTCTAGATCTACGTCCCCTCAACCTGTACATACTGTCAGAACATTTCCATATGCTTACACTCCAACAGATTCTTCCCTTGTTAAACCAAGGGGACTTCTTAGCAACCTTAGATCTCAAGGATGCTTATTTCCACATTCCACTACACCCGTCCCACAGGAAATACCTCAGGTTCACTATCCAAGGCACGCATTACCAGTTCAAGGTCCTACCCTTCGGAGTCACCACAGCCCCAAGGGTGTTTACCAAGTGTCTGGCGACAGTAGCAGCGCACCTCAGGAGGCAGAACATCCATGTCTACCCCTACCTGGACGACTGGCTCGTTCAAGCCAAGTCGGAGCAACAGTGCGCTGCAGACATGTCAACTACCATTCACCTCCTTCACAATCTAGGTTTCTCATTGAACTACCCGAAGTCGCATCTTCAACCGGCACAAGTCCGGCAGTTTCTAGGTGCGACGATCAATACCCTGACGGCCATGGCTCAGCCAAACCAAGTCAGGATAGACAACATGCTGTCTCTAATCCAGAGGTTCAGACCACAACACTCACTTCCAGCGAGAGTGTTCATGCAGTTGATAGGCATGATGGCCTCCTGCATCTTCATAGTCCCTCACGCACGGTTACATATGCGCCCGCTCCAGGAGTGCTTAGCAAATCAGTGGACACAGGCTCGCGGTCAATTGACAGACCTAGTGTTGGTTACCAGTCGGGCATACCACTCTCTGCATTGGTGGACTCCACACAACCTTTGCAAGGGCCGACTGTTCCACGAGCCAGTGCCACAGATTATCCTGACAACGGACGCATCTCTCCAGGGATGGGGAGCTCATGTGCTCAATTACACAGTGCAGGGACTATGGACGAAGCAGCAACAAAAGATGCACATCAACTATCTAGAACTGATGGCAATCTTCATGGCTCTCAAGTCCTTCATTGTACATCTGTGCAACAAGGTAGTGTTAGTCCGGACGGACAACATGACCGCGATGTACTACATTCAGAAGCAGGGGGGCACCCACTCGCCGCAGCTGTCTCATCTGGCTCAGGGCATGTGGCGGTGGGCCATTCAGAGGAACATCTTCCTCATGGCAGAACACCTCCCGGGAAAGGACAATCAGATGGCGGATCTGCTCAGCAGATACAGCCATCAAATGCACGAGTGGGAGTTACACCCATCTGTACTCCACCCGTACTTCCAGCAGTGGGGTCATCCGGAGATAGACCTGTTTGCAACAAAAGAAAACGCAAAATGCCAACACTTTGCCGCCAGGTTTCCTCACCCACAGTCGCAAGGCAATGCGATATGGATGAACTGGTCAGGCAAATTTGCGTACGCTTTTCCGCCAACACCTCTGATACCACTGGTGGCGAGAAAACTAAGGCAACACTCGGTGACTCTCATCCTGGTTGCTCCAACGTGGGCGCGCCAGGCCTGGTACACCACGTTCCTCGAACTATCAGTGGTGCCGCATCAAAGACTGCGCCTCACGCCCAAACTTTTGACGCAGAACCATGGAGAAATTCAGCATTCAGATCCACAACAGCTCAACCTGGCGATCTGGCTCCTGAAGTCCTAGAGTTTGGCTACCTTAACCTACCTCCAGAATGTATGAACATCATCAAGGAGGCAAGGAGGCCAACTACCACAGCATGCTATGCTGCAAAATGGAAGCGTTTCGTCATTTACTGTACAGCCAATGACATCAACCCGCTAGATGCATCTATCCCTAACATCATTTGCTATCTGTTACACCTTTACAAGTGCAATCTTGCGTACACTTCCATTCGGATACATCTATCCGCCATAGCGGCTTATCTTCAGAACAGGCAGCATCTCTCTCTCTTCAGAGTGCCTGCCATTAAAGCTTTCCTTGAAGGTCTGAAACGAGTCATTCCCCCAAGAACACCGCCAGCTCCGGTGTGGAACCTCAATGTGGTCCTCACCAGACTGATGGGACCACCATTTGAGCCACTGCACTCGTGTGAACTCCAGTTCCTGACGTGGAAAGTAGCTTTCCTAATTGCTATTACGTCATTGAGGCGTGTTAGTGAGCTACAAGCGCTCACAATCCAAGAGCCATTCATTCAGATTCATCCAAATAGGGTAGTGCTACGGACTAACCCCAAATTCCTTCCGAAGGTGGTGTCACAGTTTCATCTCAACCAAACTATTGACTTGCCAGCATTCTTCCAAAACCCACAAACGGTGGCGGAAAGAATGCTCCATACCTTAGATGTACGGAGGGCGTTGATGTACTACATAGACAGGACACAACACTTTAGGAAAACAAAACAGCTTTTTGTTGCCTTCTCACCACAACACAAAGGCAACCCTATTTCCAAAGCGGGAATAGCCAGGTGGATTGTAAAGTGCATCCAAATATGTTATCAAAAGGCCAAGCGCACTTTAACGATACCCCCAAGGGCGCACTCCACACGCAAATTGGGGGCATCCATGGCTTTCTTAGGAAACATCCCTTTAGAGGACATTTGCAGAGCAGCCACGTGGGTTACACCACATACCTAAACAAAACACTACTGTGTTGATGTACATTCCAAGCAGCAAGCTGCTGTAGGACAGGCTGTTCTCAAAATACTTTTTCAGGTTTCTGCAGCTGGCACGGGCAACCGCCGCTGATGGAGGGACTGCTATGTATTCTATGCTAAGATATGAATTTAGCAGCCCACATGCCTCGAACTGAATATGCTACTTACCAGTATGCATCTGTTCTTGGCATGTAGGGCTGCTAACATTCATATCGCCCACCCTCCTCCCCGGTGCCTGTCGCAGCTGCAGATATACTATTGTATTAAGTCTTTAGCATGGACATCCTTTCACTTTTCACTCCATCTTCTGCCACAATGGCGAAAAACAATCTGGGGATGGAGCCGATGCCCATGCGCACTGTAGTCCAGAAGAGGAGCCACCTATCTCAGGACACTTCGAAGACTCTTCCAGGACAACAATGTGCGATCATCCGGACCCAACACTAGGTGGCGATCTAATGCTAAGATATGAATGTTAGCAGCCCTACATGCCAAGAACAGATGCATACTGGTAAGTAGCATATTCATTATCGGAGCGGTTCTGGACACGGCGCAGTTTTGGGTTTATCCTCCCGAACAGCGAGTCCAGGACATTCAGGCTATGATTCCGATCTTTCAGTCCTTGTCCTGGGTTTCGGTCAGGCTGACCTTGAGGCTGTTGGGCCACATGGCCTCCTGCATCCTGCTGACCAAACATGTCAGATGGCACATGCGGGCTCTGCAGTGTGTCCTGAAGTTCCAGTGGGCACAGCATCAAGGGGACCTGTCCAAGTATATCCAGATCTCGGAGTGCACTGCCCGACAGTTGCATTGGTAGCTCATGAACCAGCATTAGGTCAGCGGCAGATCACTCTCCCTTACCCAACCGGAGCACACAGTGGTGATGGATGCGTCCCTCCTGGGATGGGGAGGCCACATGGGAGAGGCGGAGATTAGAGGCCTCTGGTGTCCGGCGGAGTCCAGGCTCCACATCAACCTTCTGGAGCTCCGGGTGATCCTATTTGCACTGAATTCATTCCTTACCTCTGTCAAGGGGAGAGTAGTGCTAGTGTTCACAGACAACACCACCGCCATATGGTCCTGCAACGAGCAAGGCAGGGTGGGGTCAGTGTCCCTATGTCAGGAGGCTCTGCGTCTCTGGACATGGCTGGAACATCAAGGCATTTCCTTGGTGTTCACCACTAGACAGGTTCTTTGAACGCCAGGGCGGACAAACTCAGCCCCAGGTGCATGATGGATCACGAATGGGGTCTTCACTAGGAGGTGGCGCAAGGTCTCTTTCAACAGTTGGGAGAGTTTGGTTAGATCTATTCGCCACCAACGAGAACGCGCAATGTCAGCAGTTATGCACGTTGGCATTTCCAAGGCGGCACTCAGTCGGTGACACTTTTAGTCACAAGTGGAGTTGTGGTCTATTGTATGCCTTTCCGCCTATACCACTTCCAACCAGGGTGCTGAAGAAGATCAGGCGCAACCGGGCCCAAGTCATTCTTGTGGCCCCAGACTGGGCTCGAAGAGTTTGGTATCCCGAGCTACTCAGTATGAGCGTGGATCTCCCAATCCGACTGCCTCTTCGGGAGGATCTTCTGTCGCAGCAGCAGGGGACGGTCTTCCACCCAAACCTGTCCAGCCTACACCTTCTTGCGTGGAGATTGAGCTGCGACAGTCGATTCCATTTGACTTGCCTCCTGAAGTCTGTGAAATATTTCTGGCAGCCTGGCGTCCCTCCACTTAATCAGTATACGCCTGCAGGTGGAACAAATTTGTTGCATGGTGCACAGCAAAGACTGTAGATCCCCCTTTCTGCCTCTCTTTCAGAAGTCCTTTTGTTCCTTTTTCCTTTGGCCCACAGGGCTCTGCTCTGTGCACTATTAAGGACTACCTTTCAGCAATTTTGGCCTTTCTCAGGCTCCCTGATCAGCCCTCTCTTTTCAAGTCCCCTGTCGTAAGTAGATTTCTCAAAGGCATTACTCACCTATTTCCTCCTGTTGCCTTTGTGATGCCGCAGTGGGACTTGAATCTGGTTCTTACCTATTTGATGTGCGCTCCCTTTGAGCCGCTTCACAACTGTCCTCTTCGTTGACTTTAAAGACTGCTTTCCTGGTTGCCATCACATCCGCTAGGCGCATGAGTGAGCTCCAGGCTCTTTCCGGTAAACTTCTGTTTCTGTTGGTTCATCAGGACAAGGTTGTGCTCTGCACTCATCCTTCCTTTTTGCCTAAGGTTGTTACTGCCTTCCATATCAGGCAAACTATCACCTTGCCCACTTTCTTTCCGCCTCCGCACCTTTCCAGAGAGGAAGAGAGGCTCCACCGTCTGGACCCAAAACGTGCGCTCTTGATTTACCTGAATCACACACAACAGTTCTGGGTGGATAACCAGCTCTTTGTAGGCTACGTAGGTGCCAAGAAAGGCCGGGCTGTACACAAGAGGACTATATCCCGCTGGGTCGTCTTGTGTATAAAAGCCTGTTATTCTCTGGCTAAAAGGGAATCTCCGGTGGGGCTGCGCGCCCATTCTACCAGGGCGACAGCAGCTACTACTGCATTGGGATGTGGTGTCCCCTGCAAGACATCTGTCAGGCAGCCACGTGGGCCTCACTGCGCACTATTACTAAGCATTATTGTCTTGACAGCCAAGTCCGGAGAGACAGCTTCTTTGGCCGTTCTGTTCTTCGTGACTTTCTGGTGTGATCTTGGTTTGCAGACCCACCACCGGGGTTGGTATTGCTGGGGTATCTGTTCTAAGGTAAGGAGTCTATCACTAACGTGTCTCTTTCAGATGTAAAAGTTACTTACCTTCGGTAACGATATATCTGTAAGAGACATTAGTTAGTGATAGATTCCTTACCGCCCCACCTATCCTCCCAGTTCTGTGAACTGATTTCTATGGTTAAGGTAATTCCTTTCAGGACCCTAGTTTCAATACACCAGTGGGCAGTATCTTGCATGGCTCTGCGTTCCTGGTGTGGAAAGTCGTGTATAGTACTGACGTCAGCGCGTGAGGGCGTGGTCTAAGTAGCCGCCACGTTATCCCGGAGATCAAGGTGCCTACGACGGATGCGGAGCCGCACGACGCCACCTTCCGACGCCCAGGGGTACTGCTGACGAAAACTTTCCGGATCCAGTCTGACTCCTGGGGGTAATTCTAAGGTAAGGAATCTATCACTAACTAATGTCTCTTACAGATATCTTGTTACCGAAGGTAAGTAACTTGTGCTTTAATGGCAGAATGTTCAATCGAAACAGCAGAAAATACTGTTGGTTACCCTTCTCCAGATTCCACTTTAGCAAGATATGATCGTGCCTACTGGGATGTCATGGAGGAACTACTCATATACCTCGCAGAGGAGCATAGAAAAAGGGGACACAAGATAGTTTCTGAGGACAAGCTGATATCTAAATCCTCTATTCGCTGTGCCCCCCTATGCAGCGCACACCGCTGCCAGTGCGATAAATTCCAGTGTTCTGCTATGCAGACACGCCTGGCTCCGTATGTCTGGTGGTGAGCATCTCTTTAGTGCACAGGTGTCCTAAATGTTAGAGAAGGTAAAAAATTATATGGAAACGGCCAAAGTAATGGGGTGCCTCAAACAGCCACTCCCTGAGGCATCTTTCGCCGCACCCCTTACCATGGATGCTGAAAGACCACCTCCTCTCAATCCTATTAGTGCACCCAAGGCCAGCAGATCTCCCCCAGGGGTCATTTTAGAGGGTTTGATGGGGGCAACAATTCTAGAGGCAAGGGTAGCTCCCCAAAAGGAGTTACAACCGCCACCAAACCCTGATTTTTCCCATCTTCCTCCTGACCACACAACACTAGTCGGGGTTTCTTGCAAGGCTTGTTTCCCACATGGCAAACAGTCACCGTAGACCAGTGGGTGTTGGATATTATCCAACATGGTTATTGTCTGGAGCTCACTTCCATGCCTGCCACCATTCCAACACAGACTCTCACTAGAACACCAAATGTTACTCAAGGAGTAGGTCAAAGCGCTCCTCCCCAAAGGGACTACAGAACCCATCTCCCGCCATCAGCAAGGCACGGAAGTGTACTGACTATGCTTACAAATACCCAAAAAAGATGAGTCCAACAGGCCCATTCTGATAGATACATCTGCCGTGTGGATTCCTCACCTTGTGAATACCCCCTTGCGTCAGCAACATTCGGAAATTCTTTTTTCGTAGCCTCGCGCCGACGTGGACTCCTGACGTCATAGAGACACGACCTCGCTCGCGACTCCGCTGACGTCACCGACGCCTATAATAGGCCCACGCCGGCGTGATGACATCAGTTCCCTTTTTTCCGCGTCATCGACGCTAACGGTTATCGGGAATCTCTGTAGCCAACGGATACTTTGTTGTCTATATTGTTAACATTTTCTGCGTCTCTGTATCCTGTCTCTTCGACAATGTCTTCAAAAAAGACCGGCTTCAAGCCCTGCAGAGAATGCGGCAAAATGATGTCCATTACCGACCCACACAGCGACTGCATCTGGTGCTTGAGCTCGGACCATGATGTGGAGGACTGCTCTTCGTGTAAGAAAATGAACCCGAAGGCCCTGAGGGAGAGAGAGGCGAAGCTCCTGGTGGCTAAAATGAAAGCTGGAAAAGGAAAATCGTCGAAGTCTCGTTCTCGAAGGGCGAGGTCGAAGTCGAGATCGAGGTCCAGGTCTAGATCTCGAGGAAGGTCGTCTTCGAAGTCGGCTTCGGACCATGTTTCAAGAAAGAGGAAACATAAGAAGAGGAGACATGAGTCCCGACGTCGTTCTGGTAAGGAGTCGGGGTCGAGGTCGAGGTCACCGAAGGTTCGTTCGAAGGTGGTGACCATTGAAGTTTCGGATCCAGAACCTGAAGGTGAGGCTTCCCCTTCTGAGTCACGGGCGCCGTCTCCGGCTCCGTCTCCGACTCCGAATCCGGCTCCGAATCCATCTCCGGCGCCGTCCCCGGCCCGAGATGAGGAGGAGCCTCATGAGGATGAGGGTTCCGAGCCCTTAGGTGAGCCGAATCCGAACGCTCCTCGGGACAGGCCTGAAGGTTTTCATCCACCATTTCCTGCCCCAGGCCAGGACCCTTCTGCGTTTCTCAACGCGATGTATGGAGTCTTTTCGAGGTCGTGGTACCCCTCTGGTGCACCTTCGGGTCCCATGGGTCCTTTGGCTTTTAACTTAGGAGTCCCTCACTCCTACCCTCCGGCTCCGTTTATGCCTTACATGCCGGCTCCGACGCCGCCGTGGCATTTTCCGGCTCCACCGAAGCCGTCGACGCCGGTTCCGGCTTCGCCTGCTCCGGGTCGGCCTAGAACACATCCCTCTGAACCTGCGGATTCGATCCCGACGTCGATTCCGAATCCGTCGGAGCCGATGGTGGATCCGAGGGCAAAACGGGTCAAGATGAGATCCAGAAGAGAGGCTCAGCGCCTTCTGGAGGAAAGGAGGTTTTTGGATTCACAATCTGACCTTGAGGAGGGTGAATTGGATGAAGATACTTTTGAGGATTTGGCAGAAGCAGGAAGCCTGGATTTCTCTCCAGAGTGGGAGTTACCATCAGGTTCTAGTACTCCTTCTAAGGACGTTCAACCCTATCATTTGATTATGAGAAAGGCTGCCAGTCTGCTTAAGTTGACTTTGCCTACAGCAGAATTCAAATCTAATATTCTGACTGAAGTACTCCATTCTCCGAGTTCAGTGGTGGAACCTCTTCTTCCTTTCAATGATGCTCTAACAGAGCCCATTCTGGAGGTGTGGGAAAAACCTTTGTCGGCTCCAGCTGTCTCTAAAAGTGTAGCCAGAAGATACAGGGTTGCCCCTGATGATCCTGCCTTTTTAACCTCTCACCCTTCACCGGAGAGTTTGGTCATTCAGGCTGCATGCTCCAAGAAGAACATTAGTGCTTTCCCTCAGGTTCCTTTTGAGAAGGAGGCAAAGAAGCAGGATCAGGTGGCAAAGAAGTCCTTCTCCTCTGCCAGTATGGCATTGAAGTCATCAAATGCCACTTGCTTGATGGGGAGATATTTACACGCTCTGATGGACTCTTTGCATGTTCTGGTTCCAAAAATTCCTGATGACAGCAGGAAGGATTTTGAGGAAGTCATCTCTGACGCTCAGGCAGCGGCTCGCCAGGTCATTCAGAGCGGTTTGGATACTGTAGACTCTGTGGCGCGCATTATGGGCACTGCTGTCGCTACTAGGAGATCTGCCTGGTTGAAATCTTCTGACTTTTCGGCTGATGTTCAGGCGACATTATTAGATCTTCCTTTCGATGGTTCAGGCCTTTTTGGGAAGAAGGCTGATGCGGCCCTTGAGAGGTTTAAAGATTGCAAGGCGACTGCTAAATCCTTGGGTCTTCAAATGAGAGGCTCTTCAACTGGCAGAAGATTCAGAGGTTTTGGCCGCCCTGCCTTTCGGAATTTCCGGCAAGGCCAGCAGCAGCAGCAGCAACAACAGCAGCAACAACAGCAGCAGCAAAACTCCTTATACAGGTCTTACAGGGGAAAGCAAAGAGTGCGTCCTCGTGGACGTCAGGTCTCTTCCTCCTCCACTTCCTCCAACCCTCCTGCCCCTGAGAAGCAGCCCTAGATCCGACATTCAGGATCATGTGGGTCCGGTTGGGGGCCGGCTTACCCATTTTCTACAGGATTGGGAATCGGTTACGTCAGATCTTTGGGTTCTCAATCTTGTAGAAAATGGGTATGCCCTTCCCTTTCGGGAATTCCCTCCCAATTTCCCTCCTTGCCAAGGGTATTGCTCCGAGGAGCATCTGTCTCTTCTGCAAGAGGAAGTTTTAACTCTGATAAGAAAGGGTGCGATAGAGGTGGTCCCAGAGCAGGAAAGGGGTCAGGGATGCTACTCCCGGTATTTCCTGATTCCGAAGAAGGATGGCAGGCTTCGTCCAATCCTGGATCTCAGGATCTTGAATCTCTATCTGAAACAGGAGAAATTCAAGATGCTCACCCTTGCTCAGGTTCTTCAAGCGCTGCAAGAAGAAGACTGGATGGTGTCACTCGACTTGCAGGATGCTTACTTTCACATCCCAATCCTGAAGTCGCACAGGAGGTATCTCCGTTTTACGGTGGGATCGCAGCACTACCAGTTTGCGGTCCTTCCGTTTGGACTTACTACTGCGCCTCGAGTCTTCACCAAGGTGATGGCAGTGGTGGCGGCACATCTCAGAAGGTCAGGGATTCCGGTATTCCCTTATTTAGACGACTGGCTGATCAAAGCGGAGTCGTCAGAGAGAGTGCTCCATCATTTGCGGGAGACAACCCAGTTGTTGTACAGGTTGGGTTTTTCAATAAATGTACCCAAGTCTCACCTGGTGCCCTCCCAGCGCAACCTGTTCATAGGTGCGGTACTGGACACAACCGTATGTCGTGCATTCCCTCCCCCTCAAAGGATTCGCGACATACGGGAGATGATTCCTTTGTTTTACAATGGAGCGGTCGTTCCAGTCCTGAAGGTCCTTCGCCTGCTCGGTCTGATGGCTTCATGCATTCTGTTGGTCAACCATGCACGCTGGCACATGAGGGCGCTCCAGTGGTGTCTCCGCAGGCAGTGGTATCAGCACAGCGGAGATCTCAGGGAGTCAGTGAGGATCTCCAGAGAAGCTGCAGCGGATCTGTCTTGGTGGGGCGTGGAAGGCAATCTGTCCCAAGGAAAGCCTTTTCAACTTCCCCCATCGGTGGCCACGGTGATAACGGATGCATCCACTCTCGGGTGGGGTGCTCATCTGGGGGATCTGGAGGTCAAGGGCCTTTGGTCTCCAGAGGAAAGGTTGCTTCACATCAACCTTCTAGAATTGCGGGCGATACGTTTGGCGCTCAAGGCCTTCCTCCCTTCCCTTCGCGGTCAGTCTGTTCAAGTCCTGACGGACAACACGACTGCGATGTGGTACATCAACAAGCAGGGAGGAGTAGGGTCGCAGTGTCTCTGCAGAGAGGCTCTGCGTCTCTGGTCCTGGGTTCAGGACCATCAGATTTGTCTGATGGCAAATCATCTGGCCGGGGTTCTGAACGTTCGTGCAGACAGTCTCAGTCGGCAGTTCTCTGCCGACCACGAGTGGAGGCTTCACCCGGAGGTGGTTCACGACATCTTTCAGATGTGGGGGACTCCTCGGGTGGACCTGTTTGCCACTCGCGAGAATACGCACTGCCTGTCGTTCTGCAGTCTCCAGTATCCGATGCAAGGAGCCTTGGGGGACGCGTTTCAGTTGAGTTGGAGAGGTCAACTCCTTTACGCGTTTCCCCCCATACCCTTGATTCCTCGGGTTCTGAGGAAGATTCGCCAAGACCGGGCCCAAGTCATATTGGTCGCTCCGGATTGGCCAAGAAGGGTGTGGTATACAGATCTACTCCACCTCTCCTCTCACCCGCCGCTCCGTCTCCCTCTCAGGGCAGACCTCCTCTCTCTTATGGAGGGGCAGGTTTTACACCCCCACCTCCAGACATTGCACCTTCATGCCTGGAGATTGAGCGGGGCAACCTGAATTCCTTTTCCCTCCCGCCTGACGTTGTGGATGTCATCTTGTCAGCCAGGCGTGACTCCACTAAGTCCATCTATTCTTATAGATGGGCGAAATTTGTCACGTGGTGTGGGGAAAGGTCTGTTGATCCTTTGAGGGCCCATTTGTCTAATGTTCTCCAATTTGCTCTTTCTTTGGCGCGGCAGGGTCTGGCGGTTGCCACGGTAAAGGGTTACCTGTCGGCGCTGTCGGCTTTTCTCTGCTTGCCTGACCAGCCCTCTCTTTTTAAGTCTCCTGTGGTCTTAAGGTTTTTGAAGGGTCTTACTAATATGTTCCCTCCTTCACCTTTCATTGTGCCTCAGTGGGATTTGAATCTTGTATTGACCTTTTTGATGGGGGCTCCCTTTGAGCCTCTCCACAAATGTCCCATGAGGCTTCTTACCCTTAAGACAGTCTTCTTGGTTGCAATGACCTCGGCAAGGAGGGTTAGTGAGCTTCAAGCTCTTAGCTCCAAGCCCCCATTCCTGACCATTCATGTTGATAGAATGGTTCTTAGGACCAGGGCTGCTTTTCTGCCTAAGGTGGTAACTCCCTTCCATCTAGGACAGTCCATTACCCTTCCTACCTTCTATCCTCCCCCTCACCCTTCCAAGGAGGAGGAGAGACTGCACCGTCTGGACCCTAAGAGGGCGGTGTCCTTTTACTTGGACAGATCCAAGGACTTTCGCTTGGAAGACCAGCTCTTCGTTGGATTTGCTGGCTGCAAGAAAGGAAGAGCGGTCCATAAAAGAACTTTATCGAGATGGATCGTCCTCTGCATAAAGATCTGCTACTCTTTGGCCGGTAAGGAACCACCAGAGGGTATAAGGGCTCATTCAACTAGAGCTAAGTCTTCAACCTCAGCATTGGCTAGAGGTGTGCCTGTGGAGGATATTTGTAGGGCGGCGACTTGGTCTTCCCTCCACACTTTCGCGAAGCATTACTGCTTGGATTCCGAAGTGAGGAGGGACGGCCACTTTGCGCGCTCTGTCCTTCAGGATTTCCTGGTTTAGAAGAGTGGACACCCTCCTCCGGGAGTGGGGACTGCTGTGGGACTCTATTCACAAGGTGAGGAATCCACACGGCAGATGTATCTATCAGAAGAACAAGTTACTTACCTTCGGTAACGCTTTTTCTGGTAGATACTATATCTGCCTGTGGATTCCTCACTGACCCACCCGCCTCCCCGTTGTCCACTCTTCTATGCCAGAGTTACTGTAGTGTAATATATATATATTTTATTGTCAAGGAAATGTTTCAGTTGCTTTCCTGCTTTTGCTTAACACTGTGTGTTTTGCCTTGAGTACTGTGTACTGTGTATACTTGTATATTTCTACTGTCATTGGTCCGTCCGTGTGCCTCGATGGCACGGAAAAAAGGGCGGAACTGATGTCATCACGCCGGCGTGGGCCTATTATAGGTGTCGGTGACGTCAGCGGAGTCGCGAGCGAGGTCGTGTCTCTATGACGTCAGGAGTCCACGTCGGCGCGAGGCTACGAAAAAAGAATTTCCGAATGTTGCTGACGCAAGGGGGTATTCACAAGGTGAGGAATCCACAGGCAGATATAGTATCTACCAGAAAAAGCGTTACCGAAGGTAAGTAACTTGTTCTTCTGGACCTCAGGCCTGTAAACAAATAAATCCTGTCAAGAGCATTTCCATACGGTTACCGTTCAGGATGTCATTCCGGTTCTCCAGCAAGGCGACTTCATGGCCCGCACGACCTAAAAGATGCCTATTTCCACATACCAATACATTCGGCTCATCGCCGGTATTTCAGGTTTGTGGTTAGCGGAAAGTATTGCCAATCCAAAGTTCTCACTTTTTGGGTCAATACTGCGCCTCTAGTGTATACCAAATGCTTTGTGGTGGTGGCCGCACACCTGTGCAGAAAGGGTGTCCACGTTTTCCCATATCTGGATGACTGACTGATCAAAAATGCCACCTGTCGACAGTACCGCAAGCACAAACAGGTCACAGCAGACCTTCATCGCTTAGGTTTTACCATCAACGTCACAAAATCCTACCTCCAGCCCCAACCCTACCTGGGACCATTCTCAGCTCGTAGGCAGGCAAAGCCTATCCTATCAAAATCCTGCCAGGATCATGTCCTTTCAGGCACCTCTCCCTTTGTTCCAGCCAGATCAACAACTCAGTCAGAACAGTCATGCGCCACCTAGGCATGATGGCCTCCGGCATTGCCAATGTTCCTTTTGCCAGCCTTTACATGCGTCCACTGCAAGAATGCTTAGCGTAACAGTGGTCTTTGGTGGAAGGTAATTAGGACGATCTAGTGCTGATCGACTGCCGCACTTATTGATCTCTACAGTGGATGATGGAACCACAACAACCTGTTGCAGAGGTGACCTTTCCTCGACCCACTCCTGCAGAGAATTGTTACAAAGGATACCTCCCTTATGTGTTGGGGCGCCTACTTACAAGATGTGAATGTCCAGGGTCAGTGAGAAGCCAAGCACCAGGGCCTTCACATCAACTACCTGGAACTTCTATCCATTCACCTAGCATTTAAGGTTTTCCTACCTCATCCGATAGGCAAGGTTGTTCTTGTCCCAGACAAACAATGTAGCAGCCATGTATTTCCTTCGGAAACAGGGGGAAACTCTCTCCACAACTGTCTCAGCTATCCCAGAGCGTTTGGATTTCTGCCACAAAATGAATCTGCTAGCAGAGAATCTTCCGGGGATGGACAACGATTTTGCAGGATGTGGCAACAAGTCCACGAGAGGGAACTCCCCCCACAAGTCCTCCGCTACTTTCACAGATGGGGTTCCCACAGATAGACCTGTTCGCAACAGCAGAAAACACCAAATGCCCAAACTTCACCTCCAGGTTCCCACACCCACATTCCGCGGGAATGCACTGTAGATGAACTTGTCAGAGTTATTTGCCTACGTTTTTTCTCTCTCCCTCCTCTTCCCTTTGGAGCTTCAGCAGCCGTCCCTCACACTTTTCCTGGTAGCTCCCACATGAGCCGCTAATCTTGGTTAATGACTCTGCTTGAACTCTCTTCGGTCCTGCAAAAGAAGCTTGCCAACAAGCAGGACCAGAAACATGGAGAAATTAGGCACCCAGATCCCTCATACTTGCGATCTGGCTTTCTCAAAGATGCACGCAGACCTACCACTACCACATGCGCCTGCTATGCAACCAAGTGGAAAAGATTTCTGTTCTACTGTCACTAAAGAATGTTGATACTTTGACAGGCACAGTACATGATATTGTCTGTTACTTACTTTACTTGCAGGTTTCTGGTCTAGCGTTTACCTCTATAAGATTACAACTGGCCACCTACCTTCAGAATAGACAACATAGCTCTCTCTTCAGGATTCCGTTCATTAAAGCTTTCATGGAGGGTCTCAAAAGGGTCTCAAAAGGGCCATTACTCCCAGGTCCCAGCAGCACCCTCATGGAAGCTCAACATTGTACTCACACAGGTCATGGGCCCTCCTTTTGAGCCACACCATTCTTCCCCCTTCAGTTCCACTCTTATAAGGTGGCATTTCTGGTTGCTATCACCTCACTGAGGCATGCCAGTGAGCTTCAGACATTAACCCTGGAAGAACCTTTCTAATAAGTGCTTTGGGATAGGGTTGTCCTCCACACCAACCCCAAATTCTTCCCTAAGGTAGTGTTTCACTTCCACATTAATCAGTCTATTGACCTTCCTGTTTATTCCCACAACATGATTCACTTGTGGATTGTGGAATTGGCTCTCCATACTTTGGATGTAAAATGAGCCCTCATGTACTACGTTGATAGAACTAGACCATTTCAAAAGACACAAAAACCTTTTGGTGCTTTTTCTGAAACCCACAAAGGGAAGGCTCTATTCAAGTCAGTCATAGCCAGATGGATAGTTAAATACATCTAGACATGCTATGTTAAAGCTAAGAGGACTCTACCCACTCCTCCTGGAGCACACTCCACTCAGAAGAAAGGAGCCTCTATTCCCTTCTTGGGGAACATCCCTAGAGCGGATATATGCAAAGCACCTACCTGTAAACACTGCACACTTTTACAAAACCTTGCTGTGTGGATATCCTAGTCCGCCAACAAGCTAATGTTAGTGAGGCAGTTCTCCGTACACACTATCAATCTTCTGCAATACCCACTGGCTAGCCACATCTTCCTGGCAGGACTGTTTTACAGTCTATGCACAGCATGTGTATCTACAGCTACACATCTCATTCAGAAACTGTTACTTGCACTGCATAACCAGATGGATAGTTGAATGCATCCAGACATGCTATATTAAAGCTAAGAGGACTCTGCCCACTCCTCTTGGAGCACACTCTACTCAGAAGAAAGGAGCCTCAATTGCCTTCTTTGGGTACATCCATATAGCGGATATAGGCAAAGCAGCTACCTGGAAAACACCACACTTTTGCAAAACATTTCTGTGTAGATGTCCTAGTCCGCCAACAAGCTAATGTTGGTAAAGCAGTTCTCTGTACACTCTATCAATCTTATGCAATACCCACTAGCTAGCCTCTGCTTTTTGGCAGGATTGTTTTACAGTCTAATCACAGCATGTGTATCAACAGCCACACATGCCTCATTCAGAAAATGTTACTTACACTGCAAGCATCTGTTCGTGGAATGTAGTACTGTAGACTCACATGCACCTACCTTCCTCCCTGGGCGCCTTTGGCTGTTGCAGTATCTTTCACTATTCACTATCTCTTTTTCCTCTTTTGCATGGATAAATATATATATATAGCGATTGCTTCATATTCCATTCTCACCCTCTGTCCTGGAATACAATCTAACAATGGAATTGATGACCATGTGCATTATCACCAAGGGAAGAAGTCACATAACCTTGTGATTCAAAAGACTTCTTAGAATAAAGTAAATAGATTGGGAAACCCAATAAACCCTTGGAGGCTTGGGCAATAATTGTATATAGGTGATAGGTGCCAACAAGGGAATTTATTTGCAATGGACTTGAATAAATGTAGAGTTACTTAAAAGTTTAGTCCATCTGGAGCAAACCATAATGTGTCATTAGACAACCTCAACCAATGAAACTGATAAGCACAAAACACACTGGAAATTCTGATTCTTTAAAGGTACAAAATCTCTATATATAAAAATCAAAGTATGTCCGGTTGTCCTTTATGCATTACTACACCATTCATCCGATCGGCATGAAACTTTGGGAAGTTGTTGAGTACACTCCCGCGAAGGTTTCTGGCTAAAAAATAAAATTAAAATAAAAACAATAAAAACAATTGTTAAAAGTTGTTGAGTACACTTGCGCGAAGGTTTCTGGAAAAAAAAAATTCTTAAATATCGGCCACCCAAGGCCCTCATAATCTTTCCAATACTGAACGTTTTTTTATTTTTTTTTTAATTTGTTTTTATTGTTGCATCATCAAACATGGGTACAGTGTATATCAGCTGCTGGCGTGGCGTCAACATTCAGCCGCGGTCAGCCGTTCGCGCAACTTTTTTCTGTACATAAAACCTGTGTAATTCGGCATTTCATCCACTGAACTTTACAGACCAATCAGACAAGTTTTCAGGCTGGGATACAGGAAGCAATCTCCGCGGGGGAGAAAGAAGAGTAACAATAGACATGTGAGTCCCCACCATAGGGGTCGTTGGTTCGGGGCCGTATAGTTCGCACAGCGGTGTTGCCAGGTAACTGGGGGACGTAACTGTGGGAGGGGGGGCATGGAGGCGTTGGCAAGAGCATGGCAGAAGGAGATGGGTGTCGGGTGGCAAGGGGGTCCCCAGTGGTCGCTCATAGGGAGGCAGAGCGGCCAGAGGGCGGAGGTATCCCATGCATGTGGGCAACGGGACGATCGACATGGGGGCGGGGTGGTGATGAGGGGGCGTGGAGCACCGGGGTCCGACACTAGTAGAAGGGCATCAGGTCAGGATTATGGGCTCACTCGAGCGGGGGAGGGGGGAGGAGTCGGTGGGGCAGGTGGCGGGGGGAGGGGGATGTAGGTGTAGGCGGGTCATCGGTGCGCAAGGACTGCCGGAAGCCATGGAGGAGCATGGCCCATTCCATAGAGACGGGATGTTTGCGTGCGCCCCTGGCCTCCTCTTCCCCAAAGGGCATCCTCCTCCGCCACCGCCCACTTACAGACCGCCCCGTCCATGCCGCTATGGGGGGACCCTCGGGAGATCGCCAATGCATAGCTATACATCTTTTCGCCAGTAGCAGCGCTAAGGATACAAAGCGTATGTGTGCCGGGACCTGTTTAGGGATGTGGAAAATGCCTAGTGCATTGGATTCCCAGGAGGCCAGGGTTGTGAGGCCTGTGAGATCTTTCAGTGTGTCGTGTACCGTCCGCCATAGGGATTGGAGGTTGGGGCAGCTCCAAAACATGTGACGGAAATCTGCATCGGGGGAATGACATCTGGGGCATAGGAATTGTGTTGTGGGATAAAACTTTTTCAGTCGCGCCGGTGTAAGGTATGCCCTGTGTAGTATGCAGTATTGGATGTTCTTGAAACGGGCGTTCCTAGAGACGCGTTTCGGGGCCTCGAGCGCCTTGGTCCATTCCGAATCATGGAATGCGCGCCCGATGTCGTCTTCCCATGTGACCCGCAGAGTCGCCAGGGGAGCGTACGAGAGTTCCCGAATCGCTTTGTACAGCCAGGTGATTAAATGGCGTCCCATTCCCATGCGTAGGATAGCGTGTATAACCGGATGCGCATCAGGTTCGCCGGCCCGGAGATCATGGTGAGGACGGAACCCCTCCAGTAGTTGTCGGTACCTAAGGAATTGACCTGGGGGGCGCTCGAACTCGGCGACCAGCCGGTCGATCGATTTCAGCTGACCCTCCTCGAAAAGCGACTCCATGTCCGTGATATCGCAGTGCGTCCATGCAGCGAGTAGAGGGGCCGAGAAATAGGAATCCCGTCTGGGGCAGCCGACCAGCGCCAGCAACAGGGAGTACGGGGTCCTCTCGGGGGATATCCGGTGGATCCGCATCATGCATCGACGTGCTATTGCGACCTGAAGGGGGTATGTGCGTCGTGGTTTGGTGCCCGGGAGGAGAAGACGGATGAGCTCCGGGGTCATGACTTTGCCGTCGGGGTGTAAGTCTCCTGGGTATGGCGGTTCGCCGTCCAATACGACAGCCATTGGAGCTGCGCCGCCAGGAAGTAGGACTCAAAGGAGGGAGCTCCGAGCCCACCCTGCGTTGTGGGGAGTTGGAGGGTTTTCAGGGCCACTCTGCGTCGACCTGAGCCCCATATAAGGGTGCCAAGGAGAGAGTCGAGGTCTCGGAAGAAGGACCTAGGTGGCACCACAGGTAGGTTAGTGAAATGATAGAGGAGCCGGGGGAGCATCACCATTTAATCAGGGCTGTCTGCCCTACCGGGGCCAATGGGAGCTTGGTCCAGAAGGCAACAGTCGGGCGGAGGCTAGCTAGCGCCCTACGGTGATTACCGTCGAAGATGTCGGACGGAGAGAGATACAGGCGGACACCGAGGTAACGGGGGGCCTCCGCGGACCAGGAGAGTCTATGAGTCCCCAGCCTAACATCACGGGGCTGCAGATCCGGGTGGAAGGGGTAGACCGTGGACTTGTCCCAGTTCACTCGGAGTCCCGAGGTGTCTGCGAACTCAGTAAGCGTCACCCCTATGGAGGCAAGGTCAGCTTCGATGTCCCGGACGTAGATGAGGAGGTCCTCTGCGTACATAGAGACGCAGTGTGTGACGTCTGCGAGCGGGATGCCCCAGTGGAGTCCCTCCCGGCGCAGTCTGATCGCCAGCGGTTCGACAGCGAGGGCAAACAGAAGAGGCGATAGAGGGCACCCCTGTCTCGTGCCCCGTCGGACCTCAAATGCAGGCGAAATGTGTTTCCCAATCCGGACTCGTGTCGTCAGATCGGTGTACAGAAGGCGTGTGTACGCCATGAGTATCGGGCCAACGTTGAGACGACGTAGGATCGAGAAAAGGTACGGCCATGTGAGGGTGTTGAACGCCTTCTCTAGATCCAAGATGAGACAAGCGGCGCGAGGGAATCTGTCCCGTACCTGGTCCTGGATATGGAAGACCCGGCGGATGTTCTGTGAGGTGTTCCTCCCCGGAACGAATCCACATTGGTCAGGATGGATCAGTGGGCATATGACCTGGGCGTATCTGTCAGCCAGTATCTTCCCGAGGATCTTACAGTCCGCCGACAGGAGTGTGATGGGGCGATACGAACCCATGTGTAGGGGGTCTCTGTGCGGTTTGGGGAAGGTGACAAACACCGATTCTCGCAGTGAACAGGGTAACACTCCCAGGTCAAGGGCCGCTGCGAACACCCGAGCCAGGCGAGGAACCACTAGGGGGGAAAACGTCAAGTAGTATTCCAGCGGAAAACCGTCGAGACCCGGGGCTTTATTACGAGACAAGGCACGTAGTGCTTGGGTGATATCTGAGGGTGCTATTTTAGCGTAGAGAGTACGCTTGTCAGCGTCCGATATTGTGGGCAGCGACAGTGGATCGAGGAAGTGATCCGCGAATGACGGAGAGAACCGGGTTGGGGCCCCGTACATCTCAGCGTAATAGTGTTGAAACGCCAGGAGGACCTCGGCCTGAGATTGCACCAGCACACCCTCCAGGTTGATAATGTCCGTGATCGGTTTGATCTCGGTGTCTTGCCTCTCCATCCAGGCAAGCAGCGCTCCCGTTTTGTCCCTGTCTTTATGGACTCTGGTGGCATAGGGCCTGAAATTATATTTCCTGAGATCAGCGCAGGCTGCCTGGTATGTGGACTTCGCCTCGGCCGTGAGTTCCAATACTGAACGTTTACACTTTCCGGTGCGACTCGCTTTTGAAATGACCATCAACAAAGCACAAGGACAATCGCTGCAAGTGTGTGGACTAGATTTGGAGAATCCGTGCTTCTCACATGGACAACTGTATGTGGCCAGCTCACGCATCGGAAAACCTTCTGATTTATTCGTCTACGCACCAGACGGAAAAACAAAAAATATCATGTATCCACAAGCACTCGAATAAAAAAAACAGAATTAAAACAACACTTTGAAATGTTTTCCATATTAAAATGAAAAAGTTTCAATAAAAATGACACAATGTAAATTGAATGTTATCATAACAAGTTTCCTTAAATTTCCTTTCTTCTGAGATCGCAGCAACGCGCGACGGGTAAGCTAGTTGTTTATATAAACCAATGATTAAAAAGGAGTACAGAAACATGAATTAAGTCAGCAAAAGATCATGAAAAGAAGTAAAATCAGATTATCCTAACAGTTCATGACCAACAACTATTCCACAACAATAAATAGTACGACAAATCTCCTAATGAAAATGTATGTCGTAAGAGATTAACACAATTTCTCCGGATTAGAAGGTGGAGTCGACGTTTCGGTCTTGTGGCTTCAGTCCATCAGACCATCTTCAGGACAATAGAGTTTGCTAGAACAAAACTCCTATACAAATATAATACAATATGTTACAAAAATGCAAACATAATGTGTATCAAAGAACACATTAAAAGAATAAGAACCCGTGTGGAAGAAAAGTGCTGTGTTTGAATTATCATAAAAAGTGCTATTGTGAAATAGATGCACAACCCAGGTGAAGGCATCCTAAATTCAAAAAAGCCACCGTCACCTCAATGGGTAATCGTGAGAGAAAAGAAGCTTACTTATATGAATAATGGAATGCGGCCAAAAGCCTTGAGACGGATCGATGGGCGCAAACATAAATATTAACGCTGTCGAGAATGAAACAACATGTGTCAGTTGTGACGGTTACTTAGGTAAACTCAAGGTTGTGTTTGACCTCTCTGGATACTTAATCTGCTCATACCGGACATCTATGGTGCATGTATATATTTCAGGTCAGCTGAATCAATCGTGTAGAGCAGGAGAACAATCTTCCATGCGTAGTGTTTCTTTGATTTCTCTAGGTAAAGCGCAAAAAATATATTTGGTTGAACGCTTGATGAAAGGCAATCATCATATTGTAGAGATAGATAGCGGTTGTATCAGAGGGTTCACCTGCAGTAAAAGACTGCAGAGGTAGTACTAAGATATTGACTCAGACAACAACAATAAAGAGTCAACAATTGCCATTCGGAGTAAGGCACTGAATGAGTGATCGTGAGGTAAAACAATCTAGCACTAAGTGACACATCGCGATTAGTTACATTTCACAGGTAGTTACATTGGAGAGTACATGCCTAGTGAGCCTAACTAATTTAAATCGAAGGATACACACATCCTGTCTGTGTTTAAAAACGGTAAATGTGATTGGTAAATACACGAAAAAACTGCAAAACAACTGCATCGGTCATCTATAAGTGTGATATTAACAAATGAAACTGGACGCGGTCTAACGAAAAGCTGTTCACGCCGGCCGAGCCTACCTCCTGTCCTTGAGGCTCCGCTGAGGCGTTCTGCCCATGAGTTGTGCTTGTGGGGTGGCCGGGCTTTGCTCCGCTGCCGAGTACCATCTTGCAACACTTCCGGCTGGCCGGGCTTGGCTCCGCCGGTCGGGAGAGAATCAACTACAGCCCCCAGCAGCCCTGTGTTCAGGACGCCTCCCCCACCATCACTGCGCAGCGCCAGGAGGCGCATAAAGACACACCCACTGCTGAGGACCGGGTGGCGGTCTAACGGAAAGCTGTTCACGCCGGCCGAGCCTACCTCCTGTCCTTGAGGCTCCGCTGAGGCGTTCTGCCCGTGAGTTGTGGTTGTGGGGTGGCCGGGCTTTGCTCCGCTGCCGAGTACCATCTTGCAACACTTCCGGCTGGCCGGGCTTGGCTCCGCCGGTCGGGAGAGAATCAACTACAGCCCCCAGCAGCCCTGTGTTCAGGACGCCTCCCCCACCATCACTGCGCAGCGCCAGGAGGCGCATAAAGACACACCCACTGCTGAGGACCGGGTGGCGGTCTAACGGAAAGCTGTTCACGCCGGCCGAGCCTACCTCCTGTCCTTGAGGCTCTGCTGAGGCGTTCTGCCCGTGAGTTGTGGTTGTGGGGTGGCCGGGCTTTGCTCCGCTGCCGAGTACCATCTTGCAACACTTCCGGCTGGCCGGGCTTGGCTCCGCCGGTCGGGAGAGAATCAACTACAGCCCCCAGCAGCCCTGTGTTCAGGACGCCTCCCCCACCATCACTGCGCAGCGCCAGGAGGCGCATAAAGACACACCCACTGCTGAGGACCGGGTGGCGGTCTAACGGAAAGCTGTTCACGCCGGCTGAGCCTACCTCCTGTCCTTGAGGCTCCGCTGAGGCGTTCTGCCCGTGAGTTGTGGTTGTGGGGTGGCCGGGCTTTGCTCCGCTGCCGAGTACCATCTTGCAACACTTCCGGCTGGCCGGGCTTGGCTCCGCCGGTTGGGAGAGAATCAACTACAGCCCCCAGCAGCCCTGTGTTCAGGACGCCTCCCCCACCATCACTGCGCAGCGCCAGGAGGCGCATAAAGACACACCCACTGCTGAGGACCGGGTGGCGGTCTAACGGAAAGCTGTTCACGCCGGCCGAGCCTACCTCCTGTCCTTGAGGCTCCGCTGAGGCGTTCTGCCCGTGAGTTGTGGTTGTGGGGTGGCCGGGCTTTGCTCCGCTGCTGAGTACCATCTTGCAACACTTCCGGCTGGCCGGGCTTGGCTCCGCCGGTCGGGAGAGAATCAACTACAGCCCCCAGCAGCCCTGTGTTTAGGACGCCTCCCCCACCATCACTGCGCAGCGCCAGGAGGCGCATAAAGACACACTCACTGCTGAGGACCGGGTGGCGGTCTAACGGAAAGCTGTTCACGCCGGCCGAGCCTACCTCCTGTCCTTGAGGCTCCGCTGAGGCGTTCTGCCCGTGAGTTGTGGTTGTGGGGTGGCCGGGCTTTGCTCCGCTGCCGAGTACCATCTTGCAACACTTCCGGCTGGCCGGGCTTGGCTCCGCCGGTCGGGAGAGAATCAACTACAGCCCCCAGCAGCCCTGTGTTCAGGACGCCTCCCCCACCATCACTGCGCAGCGCCAGGAGGCGCATAAAGACACACCCACTGCTGAGGACCGGGTGGCGGTCTAACGGAAAGCTGTTCACGCCGGCCTAGCCTACCTCCTGTCCTTGAGTTGTGGTTGTGGGGTGGCCGGTCTTTGCTCCGCTGCCGAGTACCATCTTGCAACACTTCCGGCTGGCCGGGCTTGGCTCCGCCGGTCGGGAGAGAATCAACTACAGCCCCCAGCAGCCCTGTGTTCAGGACGCCTCCCCCACCATCACTGCGCAGCGCCAGGAGGCGCATAAAGACACACCCACTCCCTTGTCCCGCGAGGACGCGCGCGGGACGCGCCGGGCTAAGCACGGGCAAAGGGCGGGCCCTCTGAGGCCCTCAGAGACCGCAGGAGACCGGGCCGGGCTACCCCCCTTGGCTTTCCTACCTTTGTCCACACTGTGATTGATTATAGAGGATTAACGGCTTGTTAGATTCCTGATGGAGGGTAAAAGTAAAAGCAGAGTGGTGGTAAGAAAAACACCTATGCACACACGTTCCGCTACTAGGAAACAAACATTGGTGCCAACTCCTTTACCTACCCTAACTGCAATTGACAGAATGTTGCAACAAACAATCGGGGTTGTTGTTAACGCTATAGAAAACACAGAAAGGAGACTTTCCCTACCAGCTAGTATGTGTTTAATAAGTCAATCGCCAAAAGATATCAACACGCATGTTAGCGTTACAAACGAAACAACGATATCACATGACTCCCTTTTGTTGCAATCTTTTGCAGGTTTGCCGAGGTATGACCCAATTCATTCTGATGTACTACAACCTCTGGAACCCACTGTTTTCTGCGTTAAGGAGAGCAGACTGTCAATAACACCTGACCTGTCAGCTAGTATAACACCGCAGCCCCTAACGCAGACTGATGTGCCTCTAGACATAGGGGAACTGGATGGTTGTGATATTAATGCTATTACCCCAATTGTACAAACAAGTGACATCAGTTTGTTAAGTAGCGAAATCGATTGTGATTCTGCCCCACCTAAAAGGAAATCTACCCAAAGCAGAAAAAAATTGATAATCAATAAGCAGGGTAAAACATATAGAAGGAAAAAGAAGAGAGTTGTACAAACCTCAGCAACCTATGAAAGAGAGGGTGAGATACACCAGGGTAGCGGAGATACACACCTAAAGGATACACATTCGAAGGAAACACTAACTCCAAATAATGTTGAGGTACTAGTATCATATCTGGATAAAATGGTAAAATCCTATATTGCACCAGTGATGGAATCTCTAGAAATCCTAAGTAAAAAAGTAGAGTCCCTAGAAAAACTGGGCATAGCCAATCTGGATGTCTTAGAACATCTGGGTACGCAAGTCAGATCCCATACAACTAATGTACATTCTGGGAGTCTGAGCAAAAACACATCTAGTACAGCAGCTCGAATTCCAAATGTGTCCACTGCGGTGGCGAATCCGGTAACATCTATAAGTGGAAAGCAGAGGCCATTAACCACCGCCCCTAACATAGCAGATGGGCAGAAAGTAATTGGGGGTCAGAGGAACACTAGCGACCTTGTTCATAACAATAAGAACTTGCCAGTACCAAGGCACCATACTAATAACATCATCCCAGCCACAATTAACTTGCCACCTGAATGTAGACCATATGTAGCGATTCTCGCTAACGTTCCCAAATTGTTGCCCACCCAATTTGAAAATCAGGAAACCCTAAAAAATAAAACCCTGCACTGGTTGGTGAAAAACTGTGGATTCCCAATACGAGGGGCAGGTGAGATTATAACTACACAGAGGGTAGGTTGGGTGGGACCAAATAAAAAGGCGATAAATGGGGACTGTATAGTTATACATTTTAGGACTACTGAATGGGCGAGAGATTCGATCTTACATGCACCCATGCCATCGAATCATGAATATAACATCACGCTGTTCCCACTTGATTATTTTTATAGGAACCAGTCAGGAAGACAAACTTCTTCACATACCTTCCAGCACCCTAGAACGGCCCTTATCAATCGTCCTATTGCTGCCCCTATTCCCCCCTCTTTGTTTCCTAATATATATGACAACTTTTTGGTTCCAACATCTAATAGATTTCAGTTGTTCAACTCACTAGAGGAGAATGATTGACTGAATGTTTCATCCATGGCCCTTCACCTTGAAAGTGCCGTTGTGGGTGATACAGTAATTATGGAAACAGATTCGGGGGTCCAAAGCTGTGTAAAAGCTGTAACTGAGTCAAAGCTAACTTTGCTTCATAAAGTGTCATGTATCGATATTGATATAGAAAATGATGTAACTGTGACAAACGTTAATGTAAATATGACAGCAAGTCTAGATACATCATCTTTGTCTAACCACTCTGAAGGTATAGGAGCCAGTTATGCCGACTCCCTTGTAATTACTACCCTTGTAATTACTACCTGGAATGTAGCGGGAATTGCTGCAAAACTAAGTACCCCGTTCTGGGATAACTTCATTACATGTGGTTATGATATAATATGCTTACAAGAAACATGGCATAGAGAACAAATACAAGTTGAAGGTTATACCTCCTACAGCGTGGCAGCAGTAGCATCTAAGGCTGGTAGAGCAAAGGGTGGCCTACTGACTATGGTTTCGACAAAATTAACGGAATTTAATGTTGGGGGACATACAGTAGTGTGCCAGCATGCGTCAGTCTTGCGTCTAACGCACAGTCATGGCAGGGATTTAATTATCGTGAACTTTTATAACAATATAGTGGGTCCTACTCGTGATAAGATTGTTCCAGATGTCGAATGTGCAATTGAAGCTGCAATTGCTTTTTCCAAGAATAATTTTGCAATACTCTGGACAGGTGATTTTAACATCCAAGCTTGTAGTCACGCCCGGAAGGGGATTTGTGGTCACCACGAAGAGTATGCAGGGGGTGCTAGTGCTTTTGTTAATTATTTTCCGCACAGTAATTATGGCAGCGCACTGAATAACTCGAGAGCCAAATTAAATTTGGAGCTGCTCGAATGTACAAAGAACAAAAACAATGAAAAGTGCCCAACATTTAGGGGGAGAGATGCCCAATCGAATATTGACCATATTTTGGTGTCTAATGGCTCCGTCTACTCCAATGTTTGTGTAATAGAGCAGCCTGTGAGTGATCACAATAGCATTTCAGTGGAGTTAATGGGCTGGGGCCCAAAAACTATTGTGCAGGGCAGGCCTGTCCAAGGGATCACTGCTGTGGGACCAAATGGTATGAGAATTAAATGGATTAAAATTGACCCTAACAAATTAACGAAGGATGTTATTTGTAAATGTACCAGAGAGGTTGATTACTGCCTTACACCAAATGTGATAGCGCCTACCGTACTCTCTAATTTTTTGAAAATTACATGTACAGTCTAGAATTCTTTGGTAATAAGAAATATAAAGCCTAAAAGAATTAAAACTGTGTGGTTTGACAAACATTGTGCCCAGGCCCTAAAAAAGTTAAAAACAGTGCTTGATGATAAACCAAGAGATAAAGAAAGAGTCAGAGAAGTACGAACTAATTATAAGTTGGCCCTGGCAACCAGGAAAAAGGAGTTGCAAAACGATGCCTGGAGCAAACTTGATATGGCCGCTGCAACTAAAAATCATAAACTTTTCTGGGAAACTATCAATGGCCCCTTCCTAAAGAATGATAATTCACCTGAGGTCAGTTCTCACGTCAGCTGCCTAGCATGGATCGCGCATTTTTCAGAGATTTTTAACTCTGATTTTAACTCAGATGGGTCTACTTTTAATACAGACACAGTATCATGTTTTAAATGGCAGAACATGCAGCTATTTTTAACTTTGAGTGAAGTCACAGAGGCAATTAAAAACAGTAAGGGGGGTAAAGCACCTGGGCCTGATGGTGTACCCATGGATTTCTACAAACATGAAATGTTCCTATGGGCCCCAATTTTAACTCGTTATTTCAATGCTGCGGTGGAAGATAGTCTACCACTGACATGGGGACAGTCAATCATAATACCCCTCTACAAAAAAGGATCTAGGTCGGAGGCCCGAAATTATCGTCCAATCTCACTTTTGGACTCAACAGTTAAAATCCTTAGTCGAGTCCTATTAGTGAGATTGGAAGCCTGGGCTGAGGAGAAAAACATCTTGTCCCCAGTACAGTACGGGTTCCGTAGGGGAATGGGTACAATGGAGCAGTGCGTGAACCTGGAACTCATAGTCGGCAAGTATACCAAAGCTAAACCTGGTAATCTTTACCTGTGCTTTGCCGACTTGAGTTCCGCATTCGATCTGGTGGAACACGCACTGCTCTGGCCCACTCTATTGGCACTGGGTGCCCCCATTGAAATTATCCATCTGCTTGCCCGCCTGTACAATAATTTATCCAGCAAAGTCAGGTTTGGAACAGATGGCGAGTGCACCCCTTTTTTTAAAGTTAGGAGAGGTATCCGTCAAGGATGCGTACTCGCCCCCCTACTGTTTTCTCTTTTTATAAATCAGGTTGATATAACTTTAAGACAGACTAATGCAGATGCTCCCCTTATCAATGGTAACCCTATCCCAGTCCTCTTATACGCGGACGACGCGGTTCTCCTTTCTAGGACCCATAATGGACTGCAGCATTTAATTAATCAATTCCACGTATTTATTGAAAGTAGGAAATTGAAAATTAATAAAGGGAAGACTGTTACTATGGTGTGTGGTAAGAGACCAAGAAAATGCAAGCCCTTTTTAGGGCGAGGCCTCCGCCCACGTAAGTGGGAGGAGTTTCGAGATCCTAATGTTAAAGAAGAGGAAAAAAAAGTATCTCCTAGGGCTTTGGCGAGACAAATTCCACACATTCCTTAGTGTGTTCTGTCATCTGGCCAGTGATTCGTCTTCGTTGTGTTGTCGTTTTAATAGGCTTGAAGTGATAGGGTAAATGTAGTTTTGTTCCGCCATCTTGGGCATTTTTCGTTCGTGTGCGCGCAAAGAAGTACATTAATTATAATTAGGAGCTGTCAGGGTGCCTCCGTAAGTGAATCCAGATGGCCGGGCGCGTTCACCATTCAGCAGCGCTCAGCGCGCAGCTGCTGCATGCCAGGCCGGGAATCCGGAGTACATTCAAGCCTTTAGTAAGCTTTCCATCCAATATCCAACTGCAGTGCGCCGTATTAGATGGTAAGACTCGGTTACTACTCAAGACAACTGAGCTTTATTTGAAGTAGCCACTGGACTTTAACTGTGAAACTTCTACCATTGGCTACAGGGGCTTCGTTTCCCACAGGGTAAGATAAAATATCCTGGCTATTAATTTTTGAGTGTGGACCGTTCGGTGTTGCGTCTTTTAATACACCCTTTAAACTCCCATGCTGTCTCCCTGCCTCTATGACGCCCCCTCTAGCATCTTTTGGTAGAGCCCAGTCAGCTCTCGTGCGCCGTGCCTAGACGCAGAGCTCCCATGTGCCAGTCACTCAGATCAGCAGGTTCCTCATATTAGGATGATTAATGACTGTTAATGCTGCGATTTCTTCCTGGCAGGGGAGGGACACGGGCGGTGGGCAGGCAAAAGCCCCCATCTTTGGGGTTTGGTAAGGAGGAGGTTCCCCGCCCCCTCCTGGAGCCGCTCAGACTCAGCAGCAGCTTACTCCAGGAGTGTCCCTTTCATGTCGCTGCTGCTGGAGCCTGCAAACAGCCATCCACCAGAGCCCCCTCCCTCCGCCTGCGCTCCCTCCCTCCAGCTACAGAGACGCATACCGCAAGGCACAGCAATACTGTGTTCAGAAATGCACACTCTCAGGGGCTAGGTTCTCACCCTCTGACGAGAGTGATTGTAGCGGGGTGGGGGCAATATTATTTTGGGGCAGTGCTATAATTGGTAAAAAAGAGACAGAGAGGCCAAATTCACTCAGTACCTATCCCTTATACACCTAAACACTTGTATTATCAGACTTTGTTACGTGTTCCACAACCTACGTTTGTTAATTTAATTAATTTTATTCTCTCTAAACCATTCACGTCCATGGTATACTATCTCAGGGGGATTTGCGGGGCAAGGAACAAGGCAAGACAACTCAGCAAGTTAAGCGCTTGTTGGTGACATTTAATGTGACATATACATAAAAAAGAATCTAATGTGACCTGTAGGTGACAACGTGGTAGAGACCTACTCAGCCGTTCAACGCTGTTTTTTAAAGTTCTTAAAAGGTACCACTGCAGTATGACGCGCTATGTACAAAAATAGCCATTGTGATTGTACACGTGCAATGAAAGCGAGGGCTCACAAAGGAACCTAGTAACCATATCAAGACTACATTTCTAGGGCCTCAGAATTGAGTGTTATTTTTCGTACCCAATAATTAACGAGATCTTGTGGTATACTATTTATCGAATGAAATACATAATGCCATTTGCGAGTTTCCCTATTGAAATGGGGAATAACACTCAGCTCGTGTCCCACATTTCAGCAAATTCCACATCCTACCCCCTACGAAGCATTTTTCACCCAGTAAATTTCAGCAGGTTTAAACCGATTGTCTGATTTTTCTGACACACTCATAATTCTGACACCCATTGCAAACCATCATTTATGTGGGTTTCAGAAGTTTCTGAGACATTTATATGTGCGGGCTTTGTGCCCATTACCATGCCTTACATGGTATGGGGACAAAAAGATGCCGGTAGGGGGGGCCCCGCTGGGATATACGGAACTTCCACCCGCCTTTCACAATTCCAATCCCAAACACAAGTGCACAAGTTCTTGCTGCTGAATTTTGAAAAGGCACGTGAAGTGGGAATCAGAGTGCAGAATCAGAGTGCAGTTTGAGAGTGCAGAATGCAGTTTGAGAGTTGAGACTGCAGTTTGAGAGTGCAGTTTGAGAGTTGAGAGTGCAGATTGAGAGTGCAGAGTGCAGTTTGAGAGTGCAGTATGAGAGTGCAGTATGAGAGTTGAGAGTGCAGATTGAGAGTGCACTTTGAGAGTGCAGATTGAGAGTGCATTTTGAGAGTGCAGAATCAGAGTGCAGAGTGCAGATTGCAGTTTGAGAGTGCAGTTTGAGAGTGCAGTTTGAGAGTGCAGAGTGCAGTTTGAGAGTGGAGAGTGCAGATTGAGAGTGCAGATTGAGAGTGCATTTTTAGAGTGCAGTTTGAGAGTGCAGAGTGGCAGTGAGTGCAGACTGAGTGCAGAGTGACAGCGAGTGCAGACTGAGTGCAGAGTGACAGTGAGTGCAGACTGAGTGCAGAGTGACAGTGAGTGCAGAGTGACAGTGAGTGCAGAGTGACAGTGAGTGCAGAGTGAGTGCAGAGTGAGTGCAGAGTGAGTGCAGAGTGAGTGCAGAGTGGCAGTGAGTGCAGAGTGGCAGTGAGTGCAGAGTGGCAGTGAGTGCAGAGTGGCAGTGAGTGCAGAGTGGCAGTGAGTGCAGAGTGACAGTGAGTGCAGAGTGACAGTGAGTGCAGAGTGACAGTGAGTGCAGAGTGACAGTGAGTGCAGAGTGACTGTAGAGTGACAGTGAGTGCAGAGTGACAGTGAGTGCAGAGTGACAGTGAGTGCAGAGTGACTGTAGAGTGCAGAGTGACTGTAGAGTGCAGAGTGACTGTAGAGTGCAGAGTGACTGTAGAGTGCAGAGTGACAGTGAGTGCAGAGTGACAGTGAGTGCAGAGTGACAGTGAGTGCAGAGTGGCAGTGAGTGCAGAGTGACAGTGAGTGCAGAGTGACAGCAGAGTGACATTGAGTGCAGAGTGACAGTGAGTGCAGAGTGATAGCAGAGTGAGTGCAGAGTGAGAGTGAGTGCAGAGTGAGAGTGAGTGCAGAGTGAGAGTGAGTGCAGAGACAGTGAGTGCAGAGTGACAGTGAGTGCAGAGTGACAGTGAGTGCAGAGTGACAGCAGAGATAGTGTGTCAGGGTGCACATTGTGTGAGTGTGCAGAATGAGTGTGCATGGTAAACAGTGTGTGACTATGCAGGGTGACATTGGGAGTGTGCGGGTGAGCAGTGTGTGAATGTGTAGGGGCAGTGTGTGAGTGTGCAGAAAACACCACACACACATACACCACACACACATAACGCACACACAAACCACACACCTCAGTCTCTCAACACCACACACTTGTCACCTCTCAACACAACACACTCACCACCACACTCACTCCCCAGGCTCACCCCCACAGACTCACCACCACACACTCACCAGCACACAGAAAACAACACACACAACAACACACCCCCAGCCGTCAATGAATGCTTTCACCATGCACAAACACCATCAACCATCATCCATCTGTGCACGCTTTTACCAAGCACACACCCACCAGCCGTCAGTGCACCCTTCCACCAGGCACACACACCTCCAGCCGGCAGTGCACTTTTCCACCAAGCAATCGCAGTATGGTACACTTTACTTTTAAACATATTCATATAAAGCACAGCATGCCACCATTGGTAAAATTACAATTCAACCAACATACTTCCACTACACACCACATGCACACACTCCATAACACATGGCAAAAAGACATTGGCATTTACAATGCCATTAGCTCAAACTCAAATAAATCCGAGCCCGATTGCATTTCTAATGCTTGTTTTAGAAGGGGAGAGACTAGAATCCGTTAGTAGTTTTTGTTATTTAGGCATCACCTTCTCGGGAGATGGGAGATGGGTAAATGAACAAAAAAGCGTTCTTTTTAAAATGGACAGGAATACAAACTGTATTTTTAGATTTGCTGCTAAATTAGGGGATCGCAGAATTTATGAAATGCTAACCATATTTAATGCAAGATGTATTTCCTCAGCTATATATGGGGCCGGGGTTTGGGGTTACGATGCACAGAGTGCCAAACTGGTTCAGGGCAATGAGAATATGTGTTTAAAACGATTAATCAGTGCCCCGGCTACGGCCTCAACCGAGTTAATACATAGGGAACTAGATATGAACCATGTTAATGATCTAATCGCCCTCCGTCCCCTGTCCTTATGGCGTTCAATTTGGGCAAAGGAGGAGACAAAGTTTACGCAGGACGTAATAACCGATTGTATTAAACTTGACCGCCGATCGAATATCCCCTGGTTGAGTCATATACAACATTGGTTTAAAACATTGTATGGTTTGGACATTTTTAATGACTCATTACTAGGTTCCACACTATCGAAGCGGGAGTTGAAAGTGTCATTTTTGGAGTATACAGCTGGGATCAGAATGGCAAAATATGAAAAACAAAGTACATTTAATTTTTACCAGCAATACAACATCAATGAAGGCTTCCAATCTTATCTTGCTACAGTTAGTATTGTTTCCCATCGATTTGTATTGACCCATCTCCGCCTAGGAATTGTGCATCACCTCGTGGCTTTTCCTGTGCCCAGAAGGCCCGGCACTTGTTTGTGTCCCTGTGATGGTAAATCTAAACAGAGCACGGGTCATTTTATGCTATCTTGTAAATTTTGTACTTCTTTTAGAAAATTTTATCTGAAACCCATCTTTTTACAATACAATACACGTGGTTTACAATCAGCGATGCAATTATTGTTCAATTTAGAGACCCCAGATGTATGTTTCCATGTGTCCACTTATATTTTAAAATGTATTTCTGTAAGAAAATCAATTATTATTTGAACTCCCTTAGCTGCTAAATGTACTGTGCACTTTAAGGAAGATGTTGCTGACATTATGCACTTTACTACGCTAATTTGTACATACATTTATGCCGTATAAATTGCTGCTACTGTCTAATATGCACTGTTAGAATGGTATAGCACTTGCACTTTGTTTTATTTTAACTGTACATAGTTGGACTAAGTGCTGCTAATTGCATATTGCACTTTATGGAAGGTTGTTATTGAACCTTGTTCTTGACCTGGCCAATTTGCACATACATCAATACAGTACTGTCACTTAGCACTTTATCAGCATATTTGCACATAAATGAAGGTCGTATAACTGCTAATATTATAATCTATGCATTCTTAGAATGGTATTGTGTTTATGTTCTACAAATGCTGCTATTGTATCTTAGATACAGAAATAATTGTACAGGGTTTTTTGTGTTTTATCCTGATACACTGTGATTATATTTCATCGGAAATTTTTATTGTTGATTATTATGTCTGTTGCTATATGGTTGTATTTGTACATACCGAATAAAGCATCTTTGACTTTGACTTTGAGTCAAGCCAAGCGGAACACAGATGTAATGAACCGCTTATAGTAAGTACTTCAAGGTAGTGGCTCAAACACGTTTAATGCCAAAATACAACTACGAATATGCTCTACCGCAGCAAGAGTGTCTCTGCCCTCACATTGGGTGACCGTAATAGGTTCCCACACCCATGCACATCGTCTGATTGCATCAGATTTTCACTGGCCATAACTTACCACCACCAAATGTTCTAATCACCTTGTTTTTGTATTAATGGTGGATCTAGCAAAATGTGCCCATTATAATTGTTACGAATTTCTTCTTTTTCCCCCCTTTTCTTCCCATGCATATTCCTTAATCTGTTATGTTGTGGCAAATGTCGTACTCCTACAGCTGTGGGCTTCATTATTTGTGATTTTAACCTAAAGGCAAATATCAATTGTCCTGAAGATGAACTCTGTATTTTGTATAGGGTTCGAAACGTCGTCGACCTAATTACACTATATGCCCATAATTTTGTTGTATAATTTGAAGCAATAGTGTATCCTGCAATTTTGTCTGTATAATACGTATGAAAAAACAGACTGCCTTAACTTGCCTCCACCCCTACCCCCTTGTTTATTCATCTATAGTGTGTTAGTCGGGCACCGGCTGGTGTCCCACTTGTACTCACACTGTAAATTCTTATGTATTCTGGCATATACAAATATTAAAAACTGTCCGGCTGGACAGAGAATATAGCAACTATCTAGTCTATATTTATTCTTCCTTTCTAATCTATAGTGGTTAGGGACCGTTGTCCTTGTTAAATAATGTGAAAAGAGAGCTAGCACTTACCAATGAACTCACAACGATATGTATATACATGGTGTTTGTTATACATCTAACAGATGTTGATAAAATGCTTTTAGAGGCATGCCAATGTATGCCACTCAGTCTGGGAGTTGATACCATGTTTCACAGTGTCAGCACGACAAATCCAATGTTGTTCTTTGAATGTGAGAACACGGTCAACACATGCTTGTCTGATAGTAGGTTTGACAACCTCAATTACCCACCACAGCATTTCTTTTTCGGTGTGTTTCTTGAGGACATAATGTTCAACCAGTGTAGCATTTTCGGTTTTGCTGCCATTCGCAAAACGACACAAGTGGTCAAAAAGCGGATCCTTCAGCATCAATTTAGGGTTCATTTTCATATACTATCAATGCTTACAATAGCTCAAAGGCCATTGGATATATAGACATATGAAATGAACAAAAAACACAAGTACACAATACACAGTTAGTGCAAGTCATCACAAATATATATATACACATTAAAAACACAAGGCATTACATATGTTACATAACAATACAAGACAAAGAGTTTCTTGCAATGGTGCGGTCTGCGAAACTGGTTTAAGTGATTTAAGCCTACATCCTTTTGCTAAAATATGAGGGTCTACTTGATCACATTACGGAGCAACAGTAATTATAGTCAGCGTTTCGACCCTGTTAAATCTTGTGCTCATATTAGTCATAACCGCGGGTCTTCATCAGGACAAAGGAATGTGAAAAGATGGCCTTAAGTGTAAGCTTGTGTTTGGACTCCAAAGTAAGTTTCCTTGTTATAAAAAATATATATATATATTGCCTCCCCGAAGTAGGGTCCGTATACATGAATGCCTGCGCACCAAATTGGTTATCCAGGTTCCAGTGAAGGGCGGCTTGTAGCCCTAGTGCAACAGGTAGAGTCAAAAATCCTGAAAGCCCTGACATCCGCAAAGGATTCTCAAATGCACAAAATTATAATTGTATGGGACCGCTGTTCAGTCACGTCTTAGTCCTTCGGGTGTCAACTAGCTAGTTGATCCCCAGGCATCATTTCCTACTCCCTTTTTCCTGGCCTATTGCTGCTTTTACGGAAAGTAAGCCATCCATTCAGACGCAGAAGAAAAGACCTTGGAATAGGTCTCTCTACCTGACCTTAAAAAAATTCTTGATGATTCAAAACCAGAATGCACTGGCAGGGTCACTTATGACGACTATCAGCACCTGGCTCCTATGGCCGCTGATGCAGTGCCACCCATGAGGGCCCCACAGAAAGGAATGACGGCCTATTCGGCTCACTGGTTTACCCAGAACTTAGCCCTGGAAAGAGCCTCTTGTAAATGGCTGGAGAGAGCCTGGCGGCGAGGCGACATTATCAGACAAAACACGCTACAAAGTGGCCCTCAGTGTCTATCATAAAAACTTAAAATAAGCCTGCTGCTCCTTTTATACCCATCAGATCATAGAGGCCGATAATAATGCAAAGGAGATCTTTAAGATCCGCTCCAGCTTCCTTGACCCTAAAAAGATGGCCCCACCACCGGATAACAATCGGGTCCTTTGTAATGGACTCAGTGAATTCTTTGATGAAAAGATCACCAAAATCCATGCCAATCTGGGGAGTCTTAGTCGGCATTTCGATCTAATACCTAGCCTGGGTGTTTTAGCAGGACCCTCGTCTGAAGCAAAGCTAACTTGCTTTCTCCCTTCTACAAGTCATGAATTGATGGTGATGTTTACACTTTGTAGATCAGGTTCCCCGAAAGATTCCTGTCCACCTCACATCCTGAAGACCATAGCTAACAACATTGCCCCAATTTATCAGGAGTTGATTTTCCATCTCGCTCCACTCAGGTATCATACCCGATTCCTGTAAGATGGCGAATGTGGCCCCCCCCTTCTTAAGAAGGCTAATCCGTACTCGGAAGTACCAGCAAACTTCAGACCAGTCTCCTTATTGCCAGCAGCAGTAAAAGTTCTGGATAAGCTGGTGAGTAGTCAGCTCACTACCTTTTTGATAGATAATAATCTCACACCCATCCCAATCCAGCTTCAGAGCCCATCACAGTATGGAAACAACGCTCCTTAATTTCTCTGAATCCATCAAAACTAGTCTGGATTCTGGCCTTAATGTGGCACTGGTGCTGTTGGACCTGCCAGCAGCATTCAACATGGTGACTACAGCATTCTATTACAAAGGCTAGAACATCTAGGAGTGTCGGGGTCGGCCCTTGGCTGACTGAGGTCAGTTTTGGAGAACTAAAAACAGGTTGTCTGGATGAGCCCCTGCTCTTCCAGAGCCAAATCATTGAAATGTGGTGTCCCCCAGGGATCCTTTCTGAGCCCCACCCTTTTTATTATTTACATGGCCCCACTAGCCCTCCAGGTCGAATCTTTTGCCATCAAGATCGTATCATATGCGGATGATACGCAGCTCCTACTCTCTTGTAAAGGGGACTCAGTTCGTGCAAAAAGGTATTTTGACCTCTGTATGAAGGCATTGTTGACCTGGCTCCAGTCTAATGAACCACAATGCAACCCAGACTAAACTGAGATCCTGTTGTTTGGGTTGAACCCTTTTTTCAGGTGGACTCGAGCTTGGCCCTGTGAGGTCACAGTGATCAGGGCACTGATTTTGCCCCAATTGGATTATATCAACGCTCTGTGTCTGGGTCTTCCTGACTACTTAGTCCAGCATCTACAAGTGATATAGAACATGGCAGTGCATATCATCTATAGGCTACCTAAATATGCCTCTGTATCTCAATTCTGTGAAAAGCTTCATTAGTTTTGGGTGGGCAAGCGCATAAAGTTTAAAACCCTGATCCTGGCCCACCAAGCCCGCTACCATAGGGCTCCCTCTTATTTAAATGAGAGGATCAAGAAGTACAGACCCAAATGACTGCTACACTCCATTAGCGCTGGCCTGTTAACAATCCCTCATTTTCAAAAACTACGGAGGGTGGGGGGAGGGTCCTCCTTCATGGTCAGAGCAGTAAGCATGTGAAACCAGCTAATCACCTGAGATTAATAATTGAGGAAGCACCCTTCAAGAAGACTCTGAAGACATATTTTTAAGCTTTAAGGACTCTGGGACAATTTTGGGGACTCTGCCCCTCCTCACCTGTACTTCTATGCCCAGCTCCAGGACACCTTCCGAGTAACTGTGCGCTATATAAAAGGCATTCATTCATATTTGTTTCTTCTTACCTAATCCTAGCCCTGCATCACACTGACTTAATGTCTGTCTCATCAATAAGACCACAATGCAATCTTTTTTTAAAGTAGCAACCTTAAAGCATACTGCCTCTGTAAAATGCGCTTGTACTGATTCTTTTTTCTCTTCCACCTTAGATCCACATGGTATTGAAGCAAAGAGGAGAAAAAAGAAGCCACATTATAAGGATCACTGCAATCTAGGCCCTGAAGAAGGTAAGATGATTGCCGGCACACTTGTCACCATCTGAGGTGCTGCTCTGGTCATTTCATTACATAGAGATGTGTACTCCCAAACGCCTGTTGTGCTTATTTATAATATGAAGTATAGAACTAGATGTAGCAAAATCTATATGGAGCATCTTTACATTGATAATTAAAAGTACGGACTCAAGTTCCTTATGTTTCAGATTTCAAATACCACCACACAGATAATGTTGCTGGATCTGCACCATACTTGCATCGCTTGAAAACACACATTTTACTTTACTTGGAGTTACATTTGACAGTCCATTGCACGTAAACTGCGCAGTTCTTAAACTAGTCATAATTCACAGTGTTACTAATGCTTAGGGTCCACAGTCAGATAAGGCAAACTATTTGTCCGAATCATGTACCATGCAGACACGTTGTTCAGTGAATATCTAGACTGCAGGCATCCTGTTTACTGCATAACTACACAGGAGCCACACAGCTCAGTGTGTATTCACACATCTCCATCATTACTTGTTTTTAGAATAATCTCTCTGGGTCGAACATTAACTTGAACACCTGCGTTTATGAGTAACTGCCACACTACTTAAAAAGTGAGCTGAATATACAGAAGCGAGTTCCCATAAATATACTCTCAGAGTTTTTGGTATTCCAAAGGGCCTTAATGGTCCATGACTAGAACAGTTCCTCACTAAATGGCTTAAAACTTGGATACAGGTGGAGTAACTATATGTAAGCTTTGTGATTGAAAGGGCCCGTAGAGCTTTGGCACAATCCGACACCCGGCTCCCCCCCCCCCTCAATTTGCTTAATTATTGAACTATCTAGACAAAGATGCAATTCTTAAAGCACCATGCCACAAATTAAATTTTCAGGCTCTAATCCTCAAGAATCATGGTATTCCCTGCATGGATGTCAGTTGCACAAATCTTTCCTGTGGTAAGGCAACAAATCAGAGCAATGCAAATTACTTATATTTGATATATATGTCAAAATTAAAAATAATGCACCAGGGCAAGTCATACTTCTTTGACCTGAAGGTTCTTGGAAATGGATTGAAAAGAGGAAAACTATCAAAATTAGATCAGAACCCAATACCTCTGCCTGCCGGCCGAGGTTTGATAAGTATGCCCTCTCTTAAAGAGTGACGGATAAGACACGCTGCTGCTAAAAGAAAACTGCATGTGAACGCACAAAAAAGAGAGGAGAGGAGTCAGTGTGAATCAGTGACAGCAGGGAGGAAGACCACAGGCAATCTACAATCTGAATGTTTAAGAAGGCATATCAAATGCAGTGACTCAAAGAGTTGTAACACATTTTATGTATTAGCCTAACGCTTAAAACCATTGCTAAGTGGGGGCACCCCTTGCTGTGTTTGTTTGACCTGCTTGCAAAGTCAGACCTTATTAGCTACCTATAAATTTCCACTGGGTGAAATATTTATAATTTTGCTTTGGTATCAGTATTCATGGAGATGTTACTGACAAAGTACCACAGGAATTAACCCAGCTATGTAATACCTATTAATAGAGTATATATGGGTGACAGTTTTCGAAGTGTGTATTTTTGGTATTTGAGGGTAGGGTATTTATTTTGTTCACACAGTTACCAAGTTCACTGCAGCACACAGAGAATGCACATAGACCACATGGCAAGCCAACTGCACACTTGCATTAACACAGAATAGGAAATCCAGGGAATATAGATTAGTATCTTGGAATGTGAATGCCCAAAATAATATAATTAAGAGGGGCCGTTCACCAAGGTACTCCTAGTATTAGAAACCCACCTACTGGTAATAAACTGTGACTTCCTTTGGTCATCATGAGAACACCAGAGTCTGCCTTTCCAGCTACACAAAGTAATCCTGTGGGGAATGCACCATAGATCCTTCCAATGATAGTCAAGGAAGTACACAATGATAGGTTGAGGTGTTTTGTGATGTTAACCGGGTTGCTTTACATGTGCACCATAATTAGCCTCTATGCCACATCTGTGTTAATTTTAATAACTCGTAGCAGAATTACTGACAACTTCATCATCTGGGATGACAGTGGTGGGGGAATGGTTTCAAATCAGTAATGGCCCACGAAATGGACACAAAGGAACTAGCCTCATGGCAGACCAGAATCCCCACCACCTCCTCCCCTCCGCCAATCACTAACCACCACCAAAACACCTGGATGGTCCAACTGGGGTTTAGTGACTTGAACATGTGGCATATTATTCATTTAGGAAACAGAGAATATATTAGTCCACCTCGTATCGTTCCTTCTCACTAATAGACTACTTCTTTATTTCTTCTGCTTGAGATAATAGAGGTAGTAGATAAATACACCCTTCCAAGAACTCTTACGGACCACCCACTTACGGAGATGACCCTTTCCTCCTCAAGAAGGGATCCTTTGGGATATTGACACATAATGGCATGTTGGCTTTTAGAAGATGAGTTCTTGGTGTTCCTCCGGGAAGAAATTGGGGCCTTCTTTGCTTTATTCCTAACTACAATGCCCTCAGAGACTGCAGTATCTGAACCTTATAAAACGAATGTCGTCCTTTCTAAGCAGAAGAGCTACGGAAAGAGAATGCAAATTCATATATTTTGAAAGTATATGCTCAGTAATGCTCTGAAGAGAAAATTCACATTAGTGCACCACCACCCCGACATCCTCCACAAGCTGGAGGCTGCCAGATTGTCCCTCAAACAGCATCTGCGTAGACTAGCTTGGGCTACGTCCCCATACAGAATTTAGAAGGTAGGTCAAATTATTGGATTAGCTTGTTAACCAGGAAGTGGAAACTAGGATAATAACCATAATCCAGAACCCTTCGAAATTCTAGTTGATGGCTCTTTTGAAATTGCAGACAGTTTTGCTAATTACATGAAAGGGACAAAGTATTTTGCCATTCCCGCAGCAAAGTCTTTACGCATAGGATTATACTTAAAAATTTTGCTGTGGCAAGGCAGAAGGCTTTGTCCCTTTCTACCCCGGCGCGGATGGCACTGTGCTAATCCTACACTTAAAGACTTTGATAGAAAAGCAGACATTTGAGGTGGGAAAATTTAGAGCGTCGCTGGTGTTGAAAGTGCACTATATTGGAGCTGCTTCCCACCTAAACTTGAGAACTACCCAGAGTTCTCAGCTTCTTTTTTTGCATAATTTATGCATCACTCTGTGCCTGAAAGGGTTTTGACTTATAATGGGTGCTCCCTTGTGTCTGGACAAAGTATACCTCTTTGAAGAGCTCTAATGAGAGCGAAACACGTGTCAGGGGTTGCTTTTATTAGTTTCCGGTTGGCTTGGATGGTATTTTACCAATCCAAAGATGTAAAACTGTGCCTGGAGTGGTAAACGGCTTTGGCCATTTTACAGCTCGGCATGAATAGCACTGTGCTAATACTATGCTTAAAGAATTTGCTGTGGAAATAGCAAAAGATTTTGTCTCTTTCTATATCTGCATGGATGGCACTGTGCTAATCCTACACTTAAAGACTTTGATAGAAAAGTAGACATTTGAGGTGAGCAAATTTAGAGTGTCGCTGGTGTTGAGAGTGCTCTATATTAGAGCTGCTTTTCACCCAAACTTGAGAACTACCCATTGTTCTCTGCTTTTAATTATAAATGTGTGTGTGTGTGTGTGTGTGTGTGTGTGTGTGTGTGTGTGTGTGTGTGTGTGTGTGTGTGTGTGTGTGTGTGTGTGTGTGTGTGTGTGTGTGTGTGTGTGTGTGTGTGTGTGTGTGTGTGTGTGTGTGTGTGTGTGTGTGTGTGTGTGTGTGTGTGTGTGTGTGTGTGTGTGTGTGTGTGTGTGTGTGTGTGTGTGTGTGTGTGTGTGTGTGTGTGTGTGTGTGTGTGTGTGTGTGTGTGTGTGTGTGTGTATGTGTGTGTATGTATGTATGTATGTATGTATGTATGTATATATTGTTAGAAACGGGACCCTGGCCGGCCAAGACTCGCGTCGAGGTCAGTCAGGGATCATCATTTCTAAGGTCAGGGCTAGGGAGTCACACACCAAGATAACCCCCGCTCACCCTCTAGGTAACGTGGCGCGAGCAGCAAGGCTAATCTCAGAGGCGATGTGTAAAGCGTTTGCGCGCGCACCCCAGCGACAACAACCAAAGGCCCACCACAAAGGAAACTCCACACAAGGTTATATCAAAAATAGCCTTTGTATTATAATAATAAAAACACATTAGATAACACACACACTTTACAATGTGCCAACAGGCACGGGCAAGATTTACAAGGGATTATGTACAGGACAGGGCCACCTGGACCACTGTCAGGGGTATGCACTTTTTAGAAATAATACTTGTAGGTATAACACTTTAGCACATCAACATATAATGACTGTAACACAGAAATAGAAAATGTAGCACACAACCAGTAACAACTGGTAAAGGGAAAATACCTCCTACGCCACCCTAGTCTCTGTAGGGAAATCACGCAGGGAGCTAGGACCTATGGAAGGAAAACCTATCACCTACTACGCCACCCTAGTCTCTGTAGGGAAATCACGCAGGGGGAAGGAAACCTAAAATAATCACCTAGGCAAGTAACATTTAGCAAAGGCAATCAAACATCAACATTCCTCTAAGCAGGTTACTTTTAGCAAAGGGGATAAACACATAAAGAATTACCTAAGCAGGTCACTTTTAGCAAAGGTAATAACAAACAAGAATTGCACATGAAACATTAAAACACATTCAGAGGTGCAGGTTAGAACTTTTGCGCAAGAATCATATAGCAAAGAAATCACAATGCGCAGGGTGCATGTAGCACAACACTCAAAATGTCCCTCAGGCCAACTGGCCTCGAAAGGGGCGGAATGCCCTGAGTCTCAGTGTCAGGGAGGTCTGCGCAGGCAGCACCGACACAAAAGCCTAAACGTAGCAACTGTCCACTAAGTGCTGGACAGTTGTAAATATGCACTGGGCAAACGTTGGAGCCAGGAGGGCTCAAGGACCAAATGGGCAAGGAGCCTCTCAGGGGCTCACCAAGCAAAATGTGCCAATAGAGCTCAGCGCTCTAAATAATGAATATGCCCCCAGAGCCTCTCAGGGCTCTCACTACGATGTGGGCAATGAGCCTCGCTGGGCTCGCGGAATGAATCTGGCTTGTGAGCCTCTTGGGGCTCGCACATGGGCACTAAAGAGCTCAGCGCTCTAAAACAATGATGGGGGCGATGCCTCTCAGGGCTCAGAACAATGAATGCCCCCTCGAGCCTCTGGACTCACTAACAACTATGGCCGTCGTTGGAGCCTCGCTGGGCTCGATGAACAGATTGCCCCCAGGAGCCTCTGCGGCTCCGAACAACAAATGCGGGGCTGAGAGCCTCTCGGGGCTCTGCAAGGAAATGCGGCAGGCGTTGGAGCGGCCCTCTGCCAACCGGGGCCGCTCGAAGGATTAGGAGGACCCGCACTCACCGGGACTTCACTGGTGCTGCGGGGGGCGGGAAGCACGGCTGGCTCACCTCTATTGCCGCGCAGGGCTCCTCTCCTCACGGGAGCCTCCTGGACACGGCCGGCGGCTTCTCTCCTCGCTGCAAGGGCGGGACTTCCGATCGGCCTCGAGGGGCCGCGCTGTGATTGGCCGGTCGGCCAGATACTTCCGGGTCGCCGCGGGCAGCGCGGCGGCCCGTTCCAGGTAGGCAGGCGGGCTCCCAGTACCCGAGGAGTGGGCTCCCTCGAGGTATTTACGAAATCCAACAACGGGGCAATGCCGGGTGGGCACCGGCGCTCAGAATAAAAAGTAAAGCGAGGTGGCACTCGCTAATGCCAAAAAGCGCTCCACAGCGCTCCACAGCGCTATAATAGAAATAAAGCGCACCCAGCGCTTGGGGGCTAAAGGAAAGCGCTCCTAGCGCTACAAATCAAATAAGAGCGCCTCCAGGCACTCTAAGTCAAAAGCAAAAGCTCCAGCAGGGACTGGAGGCAGGCAGAGGGGCAGGGCAGGGCCAGAGCCAGCACACTGGGTCTCCAGGCAGGGAGACAGCCAAGTGGCGGTCCTCTTGGCCCCAGCAGCAGCAACAGCCCCCTCTGGCAAGGATCCACAAGTAGAACAATTTCTGTGGGGACACAGCCCCATATTTATACAGAGAAATCCTTTGTTAGGAGGTGCAGGGTGGGGGGAAACCAGTTGCAGCTGGCTTGGGAGTACCCTTGATGGCCCAACCACCCCTTTCATTCACTGGGGAGGCTAGGGTCATTAGACAAACCACAGGGGGGCGGAGCCAGCATTGTGTGGGGAAAAACCCAGCCCATCCAGGACACAGATCTACTCCTCCCACACATCACTCATGCTGATCTCACACTCACCACCGGGCAGACCCATCCAGACTTCCTGGAGCCTGGCATGCCAGCCAGCTCCAGCCAATCACGCTCCACTATCCTCACTGCACACATACATCAATGTCCAGAAGTAGCACTTCCCTTCTAGACACATACAAGCCGCACATACCATTGCGCAGCATTCATTCTCACGAGTTCATACATACTAAACTCGAGCCTGCACTCCCCACACATCAGGAACTACCAGGGTACACACATTCCCCATGCATTCCTATGGGAGGGCAGGCCAGCCATACTACACGCACGCACTTTCACTCTGGGACACAGGGAAAAAGTGCGCCAAGACCCAAAAATCACTACACAGGGTCACAAATAAAGGCAAAAAGATTAGGGGTGAACCTGCCCTAAGGCCCAAGTCTAACACGACCCCCTTCCAGCCAAAACGCAGGGCAGACCGATCACCACCGTGATGGGCTTCCCTGCTTGGGGCGATAAAACAAGGACGCGGGCCCACAACTGCAGGGACACCCTCCTGTTTTACGCCACGGTGAACCCCTAGGGTTCCTTCTAAAACTACTGTAGGGACTAACTGGGGTACCCCACTGGTATTCTCCAGCTGCCCTCGGCGAGGACCAGGCCCTAGGCCATCCAGGTACCACTGGATCCTGCCTACTCACAAAGTGGGGGGTAGTAACCCCTGGCACATAATAGCCATGCTCCACTCTTCCTGTCTGCAAGACAGGGCTAGACTGCCACGGGTTCTCCAGCCTAGGGTCTACAACCTTAGGTGGACCAGGAGTCTCAGGGAAGGCTCTCCTCCCCTTACCTCTTCTCCTAGGGTTCCTCCTCCTCCTGCGAGGGGTCCCCTCTAAACAACATTCTCCCAACCTAGGGTTTAACCCCTCAGGTGGTAACGGGGTCAGAGGTGGGCTCTCCCACCCTCTGCACCCCCTTCCAGAGTCCGGCTCCCTCCCAACCGGGGCGGTACCTCTGGAGAAAGAACTGGTTAGGGCACTGATTACAGTAGTCCCACCCTTCAGGTCAGGCTGATCCTGAACCTGGCCATCCAACCTCTGGTCTAAAACCTTCGGTGGAACCAATGCCTGGCACTCCAGGACTTCTGGGGACTCACATCCTATCCCCCAATCACTCCTTTCACTGGACTTCTGTACTCTCCCTCCTGGAGCGGTACTGCCAGCTTCTGGGACCATAGAAGCTCCGCTTACAGATGCTCCTGGTTCTCTACACACTAGGAGATCTCCCTCAAGTGAACTAACAGGCAAGTCTAGGTTCCTTTCCTGGTGTTCCCTAAAGAAACCATCCAGGCTCTGTGACAGGGCTTCGGGCATCTGGGGACTCTCGGTCACACACTCACTCCCGCTCCACTGAGACAGGCAGTCAGCCCCTACACCCTTCTCACTAACCAAGGACCTAGCTGGGCTACTCTCACCCTCTTCCACCACACTGGGCTGGAAGACACCTGACCCACTACTGTTGGAATCACTCACTAGTGACTCAAAAGAACCTTTCGCACTGTCCCATCGGTCTGCTTCCTCTGCAAGCTCCCATGCAATAAACGATCCAAACTTCAACAGGTGCTGGCGTAACTCTGGCGAACAATAACTGAGCAGGTGCTCTGTGACAACCATGCAAAATAAACTGCCAGACTTGTCGTTCACGTGAGCCTTTTCCCAATCACGCAGTGCTCCACAACATTCGTCCTCAAAGTCTTCCCAAGACTGATGAGGCTGTTTCCTAAGTCTCCTGAACTTCAATCCAAACTCTTCTGCGGGGGAAGCAGGCAACATACTCGGGGAACTTGGAGTGGGACTGTCTACACAAATATTTAAAAAGCTGCCACCACTGGACTCCACCCTCTCTGGGGAATCCAGACAATTACAATTGTGCGCAGGGAAGAGTCTATCCTCTAGGGCTGCTCTCTCACGGATGATGGCCCTTCTCTCCACCTCTATCCTCTCCTGCGCTAAGAGTCTCTCGATCTCTAGCTGCGCCATAGCCTGGGCATGCTCTAACATGAGCTGTTCCATCGCTAACTGATGCTCCCTCTCTTCCTTCCTATCTAACCAATCCTCTGGGGACAGGACAAGGGATGTGGCGCTGGTACTGACACTGGACTCAGCAAGGGACTCCCTACCTATGGGGTCCTCACTCTCTGCTGACATCCATCCACTGTCATCCTCATTCACTTCACCTTCTTCAGGGCTCCCAACAGACTCACCATCCTCACGACGTGCGGCCCGGGCCCTATCTCTCTCACTGCGCTCAAGATCCCACTGACCCTTTTGCCATAGGATCAGGCTGCTCCTAAGTTCTGACTGAGTATCTGACTCATCCACCCCTATGTCTCTCTCTTCACAGAATCTGACCAACTCCAACATACTGTATCTAAACAGATCACAGAAATCAAAAGTAGGCTCCATTTTGGCGGACGTTCTCAAGAAGAGTTTGACACAGGGAACCTGGGGGTCTGAGCTTACACAGGAGTACACAATTACACAATTCAGCAAGATTCCTATCTCAGAACTTGCACTCCACTGTCCAGCGTAACACACACTCATTCACACACAACCCTCCCCTCGGACTGGTAAGGCAGTTTCTACCACCCCTGATTATCTCAACCTGACCACTAGCGACACAGGTACCAAACTCTGGGAGCAGGGCGGGGAACAAGGTACTGGACAAAATACAAATGACACCTTTCAGGAGAAGCAAAACTGAACTTCCCTAAAAAACAATAATCCCAAAAAATGTGGTTATCTAAAATTGCAGAGTTTTGAAGTGTGGCCTGTCGCCACTGTGGTACAGCGCAAACGCAAGTCCAATCCGCACCGCTAGCCACCAATGTTAGAAACGGGACCCTGGCCGGCCAAGACTCGCGTCGAGGTCAGTCAGGGATCATCATTTCTAAGGTCAGGGCTAGGGAGTCACACACCAAGATAACCCCCGCTCACCCTCTAGGTAACGTGGCGCGAGCAGCAAGGCTAATCTCAGAGGCGATGTGTAAAGCGTTTGCGCGCGCACCCCAGCGACAACAACCAAAGGCCCACCACAAAGGAAACTCCACACAAGGTTATATCAAAAATAGCCTTTGTATTATAATAATAAAAACACATTAGATAACACACACACTTTACAATGTGCCAACAGGCACGGGCAAGATTTACAAGGGATTATGTACAGGACAGGGCCACCTGGACCACTGTCAGGGGTATGCACTTTTTAGAAATAATACTTGTAGGTATAACACTTTAGCACATCAACATATAATGACTGTAACACAGAAATAGAAAATGTAGCACACAACCAGTAACAACTGGTAAAGGGAAAATACCTCCTACGCCACCCTAGTCTCTGTAGGGAAATCACGCAGGGAGCTAGGACCTATGGAAGGAAAACCTATCACCTACTACGCCACCCTAGTCTCTGTAGGGAAATCACGCAGGGGGAAGGAAACCTAAAATAATCACCTAGGCAAGTAACATTTAGCAAAGGCAATCAAACATCAACATTCCTCTAAGCAGGTTACTTTTAGCAAAGGGGATAAACACATAAAGAATTACCTAAGCAGGTCACTTTTAGCAAAGGTAATAACAAACAAGAATTGCACATGAAACATTAAAACACATTCAGAGGTGCAGGTTAGAACTTTTGCGCAAGAATCATATAGCAAAGAAATCACAATGCGCAGGGTGCATGTAGCACAACACTCAAAATGTCCCTCAGGCCAACTGGCCTCGAAAGGGGCGGAATGCCCTGAGTCTCAGTGTCAGGGAGGTCTGCGCAGGCAGCACCGACACAAAAGCCTAAACGTAGCAACTGTCCACTAAGTGCTGGACAGTTGTAAATATGCACTGGGCAAACGTTGGAGCCAGGAGGGCTCAAGGACCAAATGGGCAAGGAGCCTCTCAGGGGCTCACCAAGCAAAATGTGCCAATAGAGCTCAGCGCTCTAAATAATGAATATGCCCCCAGAGCCTCTCAGGGCTCTCACTACGATGTGGGCAATGAGCCTCGCTGGGCTCGCGGAATGAATCTGGCTTGTGAGCCTCTTGGGGCTCGCACATGGGCACTAAAGAGCTCAGCGCTCTAAAACAATGATGGGGGCGATGCCTCTCAGGGCTCAGAACAATGAATGCCCCCTCGAGCCTCTGGACTCACTAACAACTATGGCCGTCGTTGGAGCCTCGCTGGGCTCGATGAACAGATTGCCCCCAGGAGCCTCTGCGGCTCCGAACAACAAATGCGGGGCTGAGAGCCTCTCGGGGCTCTGCAAGGAAATGCGGCAGGCGTTGGAGCGGCCCTCTGCCAACCGGGGCCGCTCGAAGGATTAGGAGGACCCGCCCCCGCACTCACCGGGACTTCACTGGTGCTGCGGGGGGCGGGAAGCACGGCTGGCTCACCTCTATTGCCGCGCAGGGCTCCTCTCCTCACGGGAGCCTCCTGGACACGGCCGGCGGCTTCTCTCCTCGCTGCAAGGGCGGGACTTCCGATCGGCCTCGAGGGGCCGCGCTGTGATTGGCCGGTCGGCCAGATACTTCCGGGTCGCCGCGGGCAGCGCGGCGGCCCGTTCCAGGTAGGCAGGCGGGCTCCCAGTACCCGAGGAGTGGGCTCCCTCGAGGTATTTACGAAATCCAACAACGGGGCAATGCCGGGTGGGCACCGGCGCTCAGAATAAAAAGTAAAGCGAGGTGGCACTCGCTAATGCCAAAAAGCGCTCCACAGCGCTCCACAGCGCTATAATAGAAATAAAGCGCACCCAGCGCTTGGGGGCTAAAGGAAAGCGCTCCTAGCGCTACAAATCAAATAAGAGCGCCTCCAGGCACTCTAAGTCAAAAGCAAAAGCTCCAGCAGGGACTGGAGGCAGGCAGAGGGGCAGGGCAGGGCCAGAGCCAGCACACTGGGTCTCCAGGCAGGGAGACAGCCAAGTGGCGGTCCTCTTGGCCCCAGCAGCAGCAACAGCCCCCTCTGGCAAGGATCCACAAGTAGAACAATTTCTGTGGGGACACAGCCCCATATTTATACAGAGAAATCCTTTGTTAGGAGGTGCAGGGTGGGGGGAAACCAGTTGCAGCTGGCTTGGGAGTACCCTTGATGGCCCAACCACCCCTTTCATTCACTGGGGAGGCTAGGGTCATTAGACAAACCACAGGGGGGCGGAGCCAGCATTGTGTGGGGAAAAACCCAGCCCATCCAGGACACAGATCTACTCCTCCCACACATCACTCATGCTGATCTCACACTCACCACCGGGCAGACCCATCCAGACTTCCTGGAGCCTGGTATGCCAGCCAGCTCCAGCCAATCACGCTCCACTATCCTCACTGCACACATACATCAATGTCCAGAAGTAGCACTTCCCTTCTAGACACATACAAGCCGCACATACCATTGCGCAGCATTCATTCTCACGAGTTCATACATACTAAACTCGAGCCTGCACTCCCCACACATCAGGAACTACCAGGGTACACACATTCCCCATGCATTCCTATGGGAGGGCAGGCCAGCCATACTACACGCACGCACTTTCACTCTGGGACACAGGGAAAAAGTGCGCCAAGACCCAAAAATCACTACACAGGGTCACAAATAAAGGCAAAAAGATTAGGGGTGAACCTGCCCTAAGGCCCAAGTCTAACATATATATTCACTGAAAATTCAGGGACGTTATAGTTAGAAATTTGCATTAAAAAAACTTTTGAAATTAACTGTAAAAACCACAGGTTTCAGGGACGTTATAGTTAGTTGGACATTTCACTCGTACAAAGCCAGAGAAATTCTGCTGTTATAGTTAGTTGAGCTAGCTATAACTCGCGCCCCGCAATGCACTGCTGATGACATCACATATTACATCAAACATGACATGGTCAGTGACATCACTGATGGCATCTCAAATGACATCACTGATGACGTCATCCAGTGACTGTGTTTCTGTAAAGTTTAAATATGTTTAATGTATATATATATATATATATATATTACCTACTGGCGGTCGCCAGTAGGTATATATAGTTAGGATTTTTTCTCTATGGGATTTTTGAAAATTCTATGTCAAATAACTTTGGCGTTTGTGGACGGAATTGGCTGAAATTTTCAGGAAAATGGCACATTTTGTTTCTGAGCAGCCCCTGAAAATTGGGGGGGTGTGCGTCCAGGGGGGGTCGAGAAAAAAGGGGGGTCCCAAAACGTGTTTTTAACATTGAGTTTTCCATAGGGCGGTTGGCCTCACTTTTAGCCCGAACGGCTGAATGGATTTGCACGAAACTTGGCAAAATTGTAGGGACTGGTAGCCCGATGTGCCTTTTGTAGGTCTCAATATATGTGCTACAGTGGATTTTGAGAAATTAACGTTTAAAAAAAGATATATATCTGTAACAGCGGACCGGGCAGCGCTCCAGTACGCGTACTTTTCGCGCAACGGAGCTTTGTGAAGCGAAGCTGATTGGTTCTCCGGCGTCTGTAAACATTCCAAACAGTCCGTAGCGGCCGCCATCTTGTCTCTCGGTAGGATCGAGAGACAAGAGGAGGCCAAAGCGAAGGGGCAAATGACCATAAGGGGGCATAGTAGATCCTCGCTGACCCCCTAGGTTTGATGTGGAGGTTTTAAAAGGGCCCCGCGGGGCAAAAAAAAAAAATAATAATAATAATCGAACGGCTGAATGGATTTGCACGAAACTTGGTAAAATATTAGGGACTGGTAGCCCGATGTGCCTTTGCTAGGTCTCAATATATGTGCTCCAGTGGATTTTGAGAAATTAACGTTCAAAAAAAGATATATATCTGTAACAGCGCTCCGCTTCGCGTAACGGAGGTTTGCGAAGCTGATTGGTCATTCTGTCACTGGGCTATAGTTGGGCTACATCTGACTGATATTTGGGCTACATTTGTTTTTTTTGTCTCTGGCGGCCATCTTTGGGCTACATTGGGCTACATTGGGCTTCATTGGGCTTCATTGGGCTACATTGGGCTACATTTGGGCTCCAACATATATATAGGCCAATGTAGCCCAATATATATTTTTCAAAGTTAATTTTCGTAAAAACCACTGGAGCATATATCTTGAGACATAGCAAAGGCACATCGGGCTACCAGTCCCTACAATTTTGCCAAGTTTCGTGGAAATCCATTCAGCCGTTCGAGCTAAAAGTGAGTCCAACCGCCCTATGGAAATGAAGGAAATGAATGGGTAATTTGTAATTAGCAAATAGCTCATCGCAAACTAGGAATGGTAAAGAATCGCTATTTATTCCTTAAAGTTCGCTATTTAGGAAATGCAAAAAACTTTGATGATACATATGGCGGTTCATCTCTAACAAGATAAGAAGCATAGGGATAGATTTATGATGACTGGCGCATCACCAGGGATGTGTTAGTCATTCTGTGCCGCTGTTCCGTCACCTATGGTGTGCTGCATTTACAATGCGGCGCATCATGGGGCAAAAACAGCACAGATGCGTGATGTATCTGTGCCGTAAAGGTGGCGCATTGCTGGAGTTGTATCGCAAGTGTGATGAAGCTCCAGCAAGGGTCGGGGGTGCCCCTGTCGCAGGGTTTCTGTTCTCACACAGAACTGTGGACAGAGGATTGGAACCTCGGCGAATTAGGGTGCCCCAAAACTCACCTTAGTAATCAAAAACCCCTTAGCAAGCTAGGTACAGTGTCACATTGGATATAACAAACTCTCAATGTTTAGACAATCCAGAATATGAACTTATAGTACCTCAGGATACGTGGAACTCATGAACAGTCGGTCGTTATATATTTCTTAGAAACCAGAACATGGAGTTAAGAAGAACACATGTGTATTTGAAATGTTTATTTACTAATGCCGTCTTCTCAGGCGTAGTATCTTAGATAATACAAGTACACATATTATCAGTAGCAAAATTACCAGCATAGTTACTAGTACATAAAAAGCGAATGGTGACAGTATGTTAACATGCTGTAAATGAATAAGAGTTAGCAACACTTATAAGCAGCCACGGGCCGTGGAGGGAGTTACGGTGGGGCAGGGAGGCGGGGAGGGGGAGGGGCAGGGTGGAGAGGGCTCCACCCTGCGCCTCCCCCTCCCCGCCTCCCTGCCCCACCGTAACTCCCTCCACGGCCCGCGGCTGCTTATATCTCACCCTCCCTAATACACATATTATATTATTTGCTAAGAAGGTCTGTTTGTGTTGGTTTAGGCCTGCCCATACTTTAGTGTCTTAGATTTGAAGGAATCACATCAGCATACACCAGCTCTCTCTTCATGTGAACCGCATCAACTGTTGTGTATGTGTGTTCGGCAAAGCAATATAAAACCCGCCTCATGCCCAGAATTGGCAGAAGCTGCACTTATGTTATGAGTATGAAGTCGTGGAGATCAGACCTCATAACAATTCTGTATCGTGTTGTTCTTGAAACTTCAGCACTCGCTGTACAGATATAGTTTAACAAGCAAAGCAGATAGTAGAGCAATAACATATTATTCTCATGTAAACCACGATGAACTACTAGGTTGAAAGCTAAAGCAACAACTAAGTGTCGTGTGCAGAAGTTGCAAAAAAGGAAAAATGGCGTTTAAACCGGTAATGAGCCCATGCTAACTTAACACGGTGTAAAGATATCCAGGACCTAGATGACACCTCCCCATGATCCGGAAACGAACTGAATAAGATAATAGAAGTGCCATCTCATGAGAGCAGATTGCAACTTTATATGTGGACGGTCCGCAAGGTAAAACATTAAAAACTAGGAAAATTTAATGCTAAAGAAAAATAAAACAGCCAAGTACTTTATCGAGTCTTAAGCCAATAGGCAAGCTAAATAATAAAAACTTGACAAATAAGTCAATGAATTGTCAATGAAATGCTAGTACTCAGCATATCAAACATGAAAAAGGTCTATGACATAACTGTGTATGCAAAATAAGCTGCAACAGCCTCCAATAGGAAGTCACCGTCTTCATCTGAAAAGAGTTCAGCCATCCAATTTAAAAGCGGAAAAGAACATACGTGCTCTCCCAGCACCGGATCCTCTATCACCATCAGAGGACAGCTCGGTGGGTTTTCAAGAAAGCTCTGTTCCAAGAAAGACTGTGTTGCCGCCAGTAAATTCCAGGGACCAATTAGTCCATGCATCAATGCCACAGCCATAATCCTTTCGCCAGGACAAACCAACTCGTGAGTAATGATAGGAGTCATCAGCTGATTAAAGTCGACGTCAGGAGAAACCGGTCCGCAGAGACACAAATCAATGGCCCAATCGAAATCACAGGTCAGGCAGTGAAATACAGGCTGGACACAGGTGAAGTAGGAGAATCGAAAAGATAATCCATATGCCGTGCTTAATATCGCCAACGGCATTGTGCCATAATATTCTAGCATGCGATTGCGGAACAGTGTCAGCAGCTGCAGGGCGGGAGCTTGCACAGGAGGGACATCCATATTTAAAAATGTAAAAAAGCACAAGAGCGTCCGCTGGTAATGCAAGTAAAAATGGGAATCCACGAAGCACAGTTGAAAAAAATAGAATGAAAGAAAGCAGGGATGACTCCAAAGATTTTCTCAAATGAAGTCACGAGACCACTGGTAACAACTTTAAAAAAGTGCGCCAGGCCCTTTGTGGAGGACGCGTTAAAGATAGTCCGAACCATCTTGCTGAAATGGAAAGGCGAATCTGTATTGAAAAGGGTCTGCACCTCTGTACGGGTGTTCGCTATGTGAAGCACGAAAGTTTCACGGGCCGAACTCAAGGCCACCTCTCTCTGAGACAAAAGAGCTCTTATTCTTGCCATGCCGTTGAAATCTGCTCCCAAGGTTGGTATTTGTGGCCAGATTGAAAACTCCCTATGTTCATGTGTGGGAGGAAATAGAACATTTCTGCAGCAAATAACCCGTTCACTTACTGTTACGATAAAAGGAATACTTTTAATTAACCCAGAACAATCTTCATTATTGAGCATCAAATAACTACCATTTTCCAACAACTTGAACGTGGGGATGATAGCAGGAACTGGCGTGCCCTGCAACACGCAAGCCATATTTGGTCGGTGTTTGTTGCATGAACCGTGTAACTGTATGTGCCTACACATTAGTGAATGATCTGGCGTCTCAGTGCATTCCTCTCCATTCAGATAAACTTCTTGATCATCTTTGAAACATCTGTATGTGTATGGAAGCGACCAGACCTCATGAAGAAAAGCACTACCTAAAGGTTCATAACGACCTATTGGTATATATTTCATACAATTTGAAAACTTATATAAAGCAAAAGGCAGCGTTATTAAACCGTGGATAAGGCACGTTGCCAAAAAACCCGCAATCCTCTGCTGATGATGTCACTGAGCATGTCATGAATGATGTAATATGTGACATCATCAGCAGTGGATTACGGGTAATAGTATCTCTAGTTTACTCCCCTATAGCTGTCTTTCTTTTAACATAAGTGTCTGTTTCCTTCCCTTATACTTACTGTTCTTTTTTTTTTTTTTTTTAATTTTGGTTCACTTCCGGTTCGCGTACCGGCGAGCGAACTGGGAAGCGAACTACGAGAAATAGAGGTTGGCACAGTTCCAAATATTGTACCAATTTTTTAATAACGGGGAGGTAGTTCTGAAAAGAACTTTTTTTTTTATTGTTTTTGTTGTTTTATATATTTTTTATTATTTTTCTGAACATTTTTTTACTTTTTTTGAATTTTTCTGAACAGTTTTATATTTTTTTGGGTTTTTCTTGCAGGGGGCAATGAAAACGATTCATTGTAAAGGGCTCAACAGGAGCAACAAAACAAAAAAAAAGTATTTATTATTTGGGGCGTTTCGTACAAACTTGCATATGATAGTCAATAGCTCTGTTGATCAGAGTGATGCTTCTTTCTCCGTAGCAAATGAATCCATTGCAATGTACGCAGACGTGTTTTACTTCATGAAATCTCGTTTGAATATTTGGCACCATCTCCCTGCCCTCTGGTCCCGTTACTTCCGGTACAACAGATCTTCTGGCCATAATAGGGACATTATCTAGGTCGTTACGAAACTGTGCAGCACTGTAGTTGTTAGGATGCCACCTAGTCATATGGCGATGCATTGTGTAGTTTCCGAAACTGTATTTTTTGTCGGTCCCTCTGGACAGTCTATCTTGACATATAAGGCAAGTTACGTATCTTGCATTTACTTTTTTCTGACCTTTGGGAATTTTAAAAAATTGCCAAATGAAGTTTTCTTTCCGGTGAGACGTCCTGGGCTCCTCAGGCAAAAAGTGCCTCTCTTCGTGCTCGTCGTCCTGTTCCTCTTCTTCCTCTTCTTGCTGAATTATAACTTGAGCAGGTGGTCCACTCTTCCTTGGATGTGGTGGAGGTGGTGGGGAAGCACCAGCTGAAGCTACTAAAGAAGCCATTGCTCACTGGTAACAAAGGGTCTTTCTCTCACAATGATGAAAGTCAGAGTGAGGAAAGAAGGAGGGATTTTCATCATTTGGGAAAAACAATAGTTCTCAACCAATGAAAAGTGTTCATTTTAGATTATATGACCTAGTCTTACATCATTAGGAAACCAAAAGTGAAATGAACCAATGAAAAGTGTTATTACCAAGTCACATGACCTGCTGTGTTTACGTTAAGCGCTTTGCAGGGCCTCCCGGTTTGCTTCCAGAAACCTGTGCTTTGCGACTCGGTAAGCGTACCAGTTCGCTAACGTAGCACGTCATATGACGTATCACGCGACAACGCGAAACGTCATGCGGACGGGAGGCGTCACGATGTTGTTTTCTAACGCGGCAGTTGCGGTAAAGAAACGTTTACCGGCTCGCGGTCTATTTCGCGGCATCAAGGTCAGCTAACGGGAAGCTTCCCGATTCGCGAAGCGGGAACGAAGAAAAAAAAATATTTTAAAAAAAATTATTAATAAACATATAAAATATATTTTGGGATTTAAAGAAGAATACATTTTACAGCTACAGATATTAGCTGTTAAAAAACCAATGAAATTCACTGAAAAAACCATAGGTTATAGACCATATATAGTTAGGAATTAGCATTTACAAAACCTTGAAAATTCACTGAAAAAACCATAGGTTATAGACCATATATAGTTAGGAATTAGCATTTAGAAAACCTTATTTTACTCACACAAAACCATTGAAATTCCATATATAGTTAGTTGCACTAACTATATATCGCGCACCCGCAATCCACTGCTGATGATGTCACATATTACATCATTCATGACATGGTCAGTGACATCACTGATGACATCACTGATGACATCTCAAATGACATCACTGATGACATCACTGATGACATCTCAAATGACATCACTGATGACATCATGACACACCAATACCAGTTACTACATACGCACTCACTGATTCCTACGTCTACACACACATTCACTCATTCACCCATACAATCACTCATACATACAGTCACTCATTATTACAACACTATCATATGCACTCATACACCTATGCAGACAGTCACACACTGCCACTCATCCATGGAGTTACTCACACACCAAGTCAGTCCTGTAAAGAATCAATCACACTTCCATTTCTTCATCTATACAGTTAAACACAGAACACCATACTTCAGTGACATCACTGATGACATCACTAATGACATCTGAAATGACATCACTGATGACATCTCAAATGACATCACTGATGACATCATGACACACCAATACCAGTTACTACATACGCACTCACTGATTCGTACGTCTACACACACATTCACTCATTCACCCATACAATTACTCATACATACAGTCAGTTATTATTAGAACACTATCATATGCACTCATACACCTAGTCAGTCCTGTGAAGAATCAATCACACTTCGATTTCCTCATTTATAGTTAAACACAGAACACCATACTTTTCACACATATACTAACACATACTTACTCTCTTATACAATCACTGATACAAGTACACATTGATATGCACAGCGTCACACACCTCCCAGCCAGCCACACACACACTCAGTCTTCCATCCATCCAGTCATTCTTCAATATGTAAAACGTATTTAAACTTTACAAAAACACACAGACACTAGATGATGTCATCAGTGATGTCATTTGAGATGTCATCAGTGATGTCATCAGTGATGTCACTGACCATGTCATGAATGATGTAATATGTGACATCATCAGCAGTGGATTGCGGGTGCGCGATATATAGTTAGTGCAACTAACTATATATGGAATTTCAATGGTTTTGTGTGAGTAAAATAAGGTTTTCTAAATGCTAATTCCTAACTATATATGGTCTATAACCTATGGTTTTTTCAGTGAATTTTCAAGGTTTTGTAAATGCTAATTCCTAACTATATATGGTCTATAACCTATGGTTTTTTTCAGTGAATATATATATATATATATATATATATATATATATATATATATATATATATATATATATATATGCCAAGGTTTATCGAAGAATGAGTTAGTGTATAGGTGTCTGAATGGATGATTTAGTAGGTGCGTGACTGACTGTATGAGTGAGTGATTAAATGTGTCTTACTGAATGCATGGGATAGTGACCAAACTGTGTGAATGTCTGTATCAGTCTGGCTGTTGGTGTGGAAGCAGCTGCATGGGTTGCGGGTAGCTACATGAGTGTCTATATGGGTTATTGATTGGTTGTCTGAGTATCTGTATGGGTGCTTGAGTGTCTGTCGGGGTATTAAGGGGTTGTGATTCTGTGCATAGATGTGAGAGTGGGTGATTCACTGGATGTATGGGTTCAAGAGTGCATCTGTGAAGGGCTGTATGGATAGGTGAGTGTGTATATGGGTGTGTTGGTGAGTGAATGGATGTCTCAGTGGTACATGTGTGAGTAACTACATATGTGAAAGGCAGTATATGTGAGTGTTGAAGTATATAAATTACTATATGTGAGAGTGAGTGATTGTGAGAGTAGCTGTATGGATGAGTGTGTGCTTGTATCAGTGATTGTATAAGAGGGCAAGTATGTATTAGTATCTGTATGAATAAGTGAAGCGGTGTGTGTATAACTGTATAGGTGAGTAAATGGGAGTGTGATTGGCTCTTTGCGTGACTGACTAGGTGTGTGAGTAACGCTATGGATGAGTGGTGGTGTGTGAGTGTCTGTATAGGTGTATGAGTTCATATGATAGAGCTGTATTGATGAGTGATTGCATGTATGAGTGACTGTGTGGGTGAATGAGTGGATGTGTGTGTAGACATAGGAATCAGTGAGTGGCTATATAGTAACTGGTACTGGTGTGTCTATTGTTTCAAAAATGGTAGTCTGTATTTTAGAGTGGGTGTATCAAAGGGTTATCTTAGGGTGTGAGGAGGTGCATCAGATTATAACGTGGATGATGTCTTCAGGAATGTAATTTGAGATGTAATCAGTAATATCATCAGTGATGTCACAGACCATGTCATGAATGATGTATTATGTGACATCATCACCAGTGCATTGCGGGGGCGCAAGTTATAGTTATCTGAACTAACTATAACGGCCAAATTGGCCGCGCAGTCTAAGGCTGCGAGCTCTATTGTGCCAGAAGGGGTGGGATAGATGCTATTCACCCGACTAGGGTGCATTGTCTGCTGAGTCGGGATTGTCTTGTTGTTCTTCCGCGCTGCGCCCGGGGTGTGGGAGGGTGCTGCTGTTACCACTGTTGAGGATGCCTTGCGGAGGGCCGTGTGGTCCCCTGTCTCTTTGCTCGCTGGTCCCCGAGTGCCGAACTTGTTCTGCTAGCATTCACTTCTATGTTACACTGGTGTCCCTTGGTCACCCATTCAGCCGCTCTTACCACCTTGTCATGATTGATGTGTTGCTTGTCGCTCTATCTCTCTTGTTGGCATTTTTCTTTTTGATGTGTTTTTGCATTATGTTTATCTCTTTGCATCATCCTTGTATACGTGCATATCACTGACAGAACTGGAAAACGGAAAATGGAGTTTATAGAATGTGTAACACCGTTCATCGTATTGTTGGTAACGCCTAGCGACTGTTTATTTTTATATCATTGCTGATGACATCTCTGATTTTATCCACACGTTATGTGACTGTATGTTTATGTGTACCAATCTGATGCGAATAAAGAGATTTAAAAAAAAAAAAACTATAACGGCCAAATTTCTCTGGTTTTGTACGAGTGAAATGTCCAACTAACTGTAACGTCCCTGAAACCTGTGGGTTTTTCAGTGAATTTCAAAGGTTTTTTAAATTCTAATTCCTAACTCTAACGTCCCTGAAACGTATGTTTTTTCAGTGAATTTCTAAGGTTTTTTAAATGCTAATTTCTAACTATAATGTCCCTTAAAACTATGGGTTTTGTCAGTGAATTTCAAAGGTTTTTTAAATGCTAATTTCTAACTATAACATCTCTGAAACCTATGGTTTGTTCAGTGAATTTTAAAGGTTTTTTAAATGCTAATTTCTAACTATAACGTCCCTAAAACATATGGATTTTTTCAGTGAATTTCTAAGTTTTTTTAAATGCTACTTTCTAACTATAACGTCCCTGGAACCTATGTTTTTTTCAGTGAATTTTAAAGGTTTTTTTAAATGCTAATTTCTAACTATAACATCTCTGAAACCTACGTTTTTTTCAGTGAATTTCTAAGGTTTTTTAACTGCTACTTTCTAACTATAATGTCCCTGAAACCTATGTTTTTTTCATTGAATTTCAAAGGTTTTTTAAAGGCTAATTTCCAACTGTAACGTCCCTGGAACCTATGTTTTTTTTCAGTGAATTTTGAAGGTTTTTTAAATGCTAATTTCTAATTATGCCTACAGGGGTAGGACATGTGCAGAAATAGGAGTAAAGGCACAGAAAGAAGCAAGAGAAATGCAGAAAGAGGCAACAAAAGTCCAGAAAGACAAGGAAAGTTGCAGAAAAAAGCAAAAGATATGCATAAAGAACCAGCAGAGGTGCAGAAAGAGGCCTTGTTGCAAAGTCATCCTGTGCCCCAAGCTTTTTGCTGACGGGTACTGGTGGTAACTGGCTGACTAACCAGGCCTAGAGCTAGTGCTATGCTAAAAGACACTTAGAATACAGTGAAAACACCTACTTACACTAGGGTACACTATGGTTTGGGGTACCCCTGTGATTGGCATGACATCCCCTGTAAGGCCCTAGTACAGTGGTTCACAAACTTTTTTGACCCTCGGCTCATTTGACCAATCGGCCATTGGCCACGGCTCCCCATTACATTACTATTTTTTGGAGGGGAAGAATGTAAGGCCTACCTTGGTAGGACTTCCATTTTAATCCCTGAAAATAATAGTAATGAAGTTATTGAGAGCTTCTCATATCATTTTCCTATAATCGTTCTCTTTTGAGGTCTTGCTCAACTGACTAAATCAAACTTTGTTTACTTCTTAGATTGTTTCTGTAAATAAAGCCAGCAAATTTCTCACGTGGATCAACTACACGTTGTTGGATTGATTTTTACATGCATTTGTGTACCTATTGCAACGTAGGTTTGCAAGCTAAAGGATTTTCAAGGGCAAAATTATAATTATGATTAGCAAAATTGGCAGGATTTTAGTGTCATAAATGGGATTTACGAATTTGTAAATTCTGCAGTATGATAAAATGTCTGCATTCACAAATGTAGGGTTAGGTGTAAGATGCTTGGGAGGTCCTACATGAAAATGAGGTGAGCATTACAAATAAGATTTGAATTTCCCTTTCCCCTGCATCTTTACAGGCCCGATAGAAAGGAACCTCACTCTGCACTACGACCGGTCTTGTTGATTTGGGTGGAATTTTCTTCCCCCATCTCTACCACCTTATAACCTGGAATGGAGTCTCAAACCTGCACCCTGATTTGCCATATATAGTCTCAAATTGAGTATAATCTCTGCACAAGTGTCTACAGTAAGGATGAGAGACTGCTTTCAAATGCATGCTGTGTGGAGCAGTTCGAAGTAACTAGCAGATTTTCACTTTATATTTATAAGGGTGTCGAGCTGGGTATTTATCTTTTGATGAACTGAGCAAGAGGTGAACGTTGTGAAGTTCTTGGAAAGAGTGAAACCCGGTGGAAGATGGAGGGGGTCAACAGAAGAGCACACTTGCTTGTGGGTCCGCGGGGCCCTCTGACCTTGAGCTTCCCAGTTCAGAGAAGGCACTGCATGTTCCTTCGTATGCTGCGAGAGCTAGTGCTTAGAAACTATGTTAAGTGCTATAAAGAAAACTAAGTTGTGATAGTGTCCCTTTGGAGAGCTGATTTAGTGCATGTGCGTCAGACACATATAGTACTAAGATTAATGGTGACTTTAAAAGAGGGAAATAAAGACTGCATTTACACGCATTTCTAAGTATGAAGGATATTCAAATATGATACAAAGTCCTGCACCTTGGGGGTAAGTACAAGTGAGAAAATGATTTAACTGAATTTGGGGACCCTCTTCATCTAACCCATATATATATATATATAATCTAACTGACATAGCTCTTCTAAGTTTTAGTTTGAGGCTAGTTATCCAAAAGTGTGGGATAAATGCATTTTGCAAGCCTAGGGCCAGTAATATTTCTATTTATGGTTATTTCTCGAACCAGAGTTCAAAAACAAATATAATTGACATATATAATTTGAAAACAAAATGACTGCGGACTAATCGACCAGGCGCAACTACGAGAGTTCCTATACCCATTTTTACATGCTCAGTGCTCTCACTACCAGACCCGTGCTCTGCTCTCCTCATGAACTAACGGAAGACATACTGCTGCGCAGCCTCCTATCAGGGCTCGTGGGGAGTTAGGAATTCAGTTGCCAGTGAGAGATGTTCTATAATTATCCAGCTAACATTTTCAAAGTGAATAAAAGAACATGCAGTGTAATATCTTGTGTAATATGTGAGCATTCCGTAATGTAAATAAGACTAGTAGTACTAGTAGTCGGTTGAAACAAAATTTAACAAGAAGGACACTTTACCTAGTAATAATGCCACACACTCGGCTCGTCCTGTGCTTCCCAACTCTTGCTGACTTCCTTCTTTCACCCCTCTCCCTGGGTCCGCAGGGCCTAGGCTGCAGCAGCAGAGAGAGAACGAAAAAAAACATAACTACAGCTGCCAAGCGGAGTTACAAATCATGGGGCTAAGAGACAGCAAGTGCACCACCCAGTGGACACCAGGAGCAGTGCACCCATCCTACATACAAACTGCCAATGTAATTCCTTATGGATTCTTCCTAGCAACTGTGACCGTGGCACCCCTGGCTGGTTTTAGTGGCGCACCGGGGTGCCATGGCGCACAGTTTGGGAACCACTGCCCTAGTATAAAATAGGGCAGGTGGATTAAAACTACCTCTAAGTCGGAGGTGCAGAAACATGCTACTCGACTAGTAGTCGCGTTTGCAGAGTTGTAGAGAAAGGGTGCTGGGCCTGTGACCTGCACTCAAGAATTCCACTGCGTTGGACTTACAGGAGGTACCAGGAGGGCTTCTTGGCCCCCAAAGTGCCTCAGGAGTAAAGTGGACTTCATCCCCATCCCGTAGTATGCAAGGAGGCGTGTTTGCAGAGTGCTGGAGAAAGGGGGCAAAGCCTCCATAAACGTCTTAGCAATCCTACTGTGTGAGACTTACTGGAGGTAACAAGAGGGGTACTTGGCCCCCAAGGACATCCTTGGGGGCGAACTACCCTTCCTATTACCTGTAGTAAGTACCACACAGCAGGATTGCTAAGTTCTCATAACAGGCCACGCCCCCTTTGCCCCCTACTCTGCAAACGGGCTCCCTGGCGCACTCTTCCATGGGTATTGAAGTCACCTTCACTGCTGGGGGTCCTTAGGGGCCAACTAGCCTACCTCTTACCTCCAGTAAGCGCCACACAGTGGGATTGCTGAGAGGTGGACATAGCCACGCCCCTTTTCTCCACCACACTGCAAACATACATCCTGGCGCGCTCTTGGTTCACGGATGAAGTCCCCTTTCCTAATGCAGTTTCCTGGGGGCCAACTAGCCCACCAGGTACCTCCAGTAAGCCCCACTCAGCTGGATTGCTGAGAGTGGTCGGAGACCATGCCCCTTTTTACACCACACTGCAAACGCGGCTCCTGGTGCACTGCTATTCGGGGGACCGGGGCTCTTGTGTCCTAAAGTACTCAGGACACAAGCCCCCCTGCCCAATTTCAACAAAGCCCCGGGTAGGTGGCGGTCCCAAGGGCCTGCGGGGCCCTTGAGGCCCCCGGCCCCTATTTTCATTATGCCCCGGGGAGGTGGCAGTTCCTGGGCTGCAGGGGGCCGCGTGCCCCCGCACATTATGTATAAAGCCCTGGGTAGGTGGCGGTCCCCGGGCTGCGCGGACCCCACTATATAATTCCGCAAAGCCTCCGAGACATGGCCCACCCGGGGGCTTCACAATAACGAAGCGCAGGAGGCCACGCTTTGTTTTTTTGTTGTTTTCTCGGCCGGATTCGAGCACCCAGCACAAACTCGGCCGTTTTTGAATTTTTTTATTTTATATTGCATTTTTTGGCCCTCTGGGTCCTTATGGGACCCCCTGAGCAGGCCTAGGGCGTCAGGGTGTTTCTATCCTGCTCCCTTTTCTTGTTTTTCACCTTTTCTTCTACTGATTTCTTGTGACTCGGTTACTGAGTTACAAGATGGCTGCTAACACTTCCTGGTTTGTAGTGTTGGCAGCCAATCAGAAGTCAGCTCGTGCTTGGGGGGAGTTGTGACTCCTCCTCGGTGCTCAGATATCGATATTTTTGTTTCTTGAGTGTCTCTGTAACTACTGCACAAATGTACACCATTGTAAAAAAAATTCGCTTTATGAACCAAGAACTACCTTCTTGCCATATTTGGTGTAATTACGTTTCAGCAGTTCAGGCTGTAGCCTGTTCCAAAATTTCCTATGGAAATTAACATGGAGAAAACCAGTTTCGGGACCCTCCTTTTTTCTCGGCCCCTGCTTGACGAATTACCTCCAAACTTTCAAGACAGGAGCTGACCGGAGCGGGCCATTAGTTTTGAAATATTCGCGAAGATTCGTCAAAAAGTGCCAAAGATATTGGCAAATCAAAAACGCCTTTCCTATGGATAATAGATCCTAACTATAACTACCTACTGGCGACCGCCATCAGGTAATGTGACGGAGAAGGCCCAGCTGCAGCCCTGGTGGATGTTAGCAGGCGCGTGTAATTGGTGTAGTGATCCCCCGCCTAAGCCCGGCTACAGCCCTGGTTGATGTTAGCAGGCGCGTGTAATGTCGTTTAATGAGAGAGTTATCAGCCGCGGGTAAATCCGTTTAATGAGAGAGTTGAGTGACAGCGAGTAGGAGAGGCTGCAGTAATTGTCCCCGCAGACACGCTCATTTGCGTGTTCCCCCGCTTGAGGCCCAGATGCAGGCCTGTTTGATGTTAGCCGGCGCGTGTTCCCCCGCTTGAGGCCCAGCTGCAGCCCTGGTTGATGTTATCAGGCGCGTGTAATTAGTGTACTGATCCGCCGCCTGAGCCCGGCTAGAGCCCTGGTTGATGGTAGCAGGCGCGTGTAATTTCGTTGAATGAGAGAGTTCAGTAACAGCGCGCAGGAGAGGCTGCAGTAACGTTACTTACTAGGCCTCCAGGTGAACGCGTTTGTCACGCCCCCAGCACACGGCCACAGCAGACGATCTTCTGGTTAATGTACGACCCACATGGCATGAAGGGCGGAACGTAGCACACGCCCCCAGCGTTTCTCACGCCCCCAGTGTTCCCCTTGAAGCGGTGCAATTGTGTTCACATGGCATGAAGGCTGGACACACGCCCCCAGTGTTTCTCACGCCTCCAGCGTGTCACGCCTTCAGCGTGCCCCTTGATGCTGCGCAGCAACGTAATTGGCGCTTGTATGTACGACTCACATGGCATGAAGGGCGGACACACGCCCCCAGCGTTTGTCACGCCCCAGCACACGCCCACAGCCCACGATGTGATGGTCGTACCACACGCCCCCAGCGTTAGTCACGCCCACGCCCACAGTACAACGCAGACACGCCCACAAGGGACTACTTTGCTGGCACGGTTCTTTAACCTTTTAAATGTATAGAGGAGTTGGCCTAACGGCTAAGGCGCTCGACCTCGGACCTGGGGATCTGGGTTCGAGTCTTGGTAACGACGCCAAACATCCTGTGATTCTGGGCAAATCACTTAATCTCCCGTGCCTAACAAAAATGAATGTGTGTCCTCATGTAACGTAACTGGTGCTATGTAAAGCGCTCTGATACCTGATTCAGTTTGGGTCAAGTTTGCGCTATATAAAACTCTGCAAAAAATAAATAAATATGGTAACCGTCTACATAGCCTATGTCCTTCTGCTGCAACTGCCCTTTCCAACGCTGTATTGGGTGTTGTGATTGGTGCTGTGGTTACTGAGATTACCCGCCTCAAATGTTTGGGCTCTCTCTTTATAATATTAGTATGGATTGTGGCAGTATCAAAGCTTCTAGAACATTTTCCAATGTGGTTCATCTTATACTTCCTAATCGTGCCACCGATACTTCTCATCCATATTAATCTTAACCAACCACTGTGTAAGATCTAATAATAGACTAAATCAATTAGGAAAATATAATAACGGAAATATATCCCTTACATACAGTTTCTACAAACTTATGTGGGGCATTGTGGCGAAGAGTGTGGAGTATAATTTCTATTATTTCTTCATAGGACATTACGTAAATCCTCTTCTATATTCAATCAATTAGGGTATTGAGAATCAAGGTTTAGGATAGGATATACATACTTTCCAACCTTCTGAGGGCTTTAACTATATCCCCCCCTCTACTTGAGGTTGGTATTGTATCAATCACAAAATAAGACATTTGTGTTTCATCACTCTGATGTACATCAGTACAGTGTCTAGCTATTGGGTATGAAAAATCTTTGTTCTTAATAGCACGCATATGTTGTAGCATGTGCTTATGTACTTGTAAAGTCGTGCTACCTATATATCTTTTGGTACAGGTGCAAGTTAGTACATAGATAGCAAACTCACTCTTGCATTTGTATCTGCCCTTTAAAGGTATTGGTTTGTTTACAAATGGAGAGGTATCTCCCTCAGTGTTTTAACCTATTTTGCATGCTTTGCATTTGGAACATTTATAAAACCCCTTCACTCCAGTCAACCAGTCACCTGATCTTGTATTTTCTGGACTTAATTTAACCAAAGTATCCCTTGTGGATTTAGCTCTTCGGTATGTGATACAGGGTTTGATTGGTACTTTCTTACCTATGACTGGGTCAGCGCACACAATATGCCAATTTGTCTTAACTATCCTTTCAAATGGTTTGCGTTGATTACTATATGTAGTAACTAAACTCACAAATCATCTTTGTCCTCCATTTTCTTACTTCCAAATAGTAGCTGTTCTCTTGAAATTTTATCGATTTTTTTTTTTTCACTTTTGTATTTGATATGCGTGAATTATACCCTCTATCTGGGAATCTTTGTATCATTTCTTCTTGATTTGATTTTATGTGTTGTGGTAAACTACAGTTTCTTTTGGCCCGCATCAATTCCCCATAGGGGATCCCTGTTATTACATTCTTAGGATGAAAACTAGTTGCATGCAGTATGGAATTGCCAGCTGTAGTCTTTCTAAATAGTTTGGTTTCAATTTTACCGTCCTGCACAAATATTCTTAGATCGAAGAAATTAATTGACTGTTTAGTGGTTCCCCCGTAAAGTGTAGATTAAGATCATTATGATTGATGGTGTCTATGAATTCTACAGCACTTTATTTTGATCCTCCCCATATAATGAAGAGGTCATCAATGTATTGTAACCAAATTACCACATATTCTTCCTCATTGTTTGCTGTGAGTCAGTTTGAGAACGAGCTCCTCCCACCATCCCACATGTAGACCCGCGTAGCTGGGAGAGAAGCAGACTCCCATCATGGTTCCTCATATCGGTCGGCATAATTGATAATTAAACAGAAACATGTTGTTCTCTAGTCACAACCTTATCGTAGTTAGTAACATTCTTGTGTGTTGATGTAATGCTAGAGGCCTGTTACCTAGATATGATTCCACTACTCTAAACCATCTTGGTGGCCTATACTGATACAGAGGGATGAAACATCTAATAACATCAATACAAATACATCTTCCCATGGTATATCGTAAATCACTTTTAGAAAGTCCCCTGTGTCTCTAATAAATGATAGCAAGTTCTATACATAGGGCTGCAAAAAGTAATCAATATATTTTGCTATGTTTTCATATAATCCCCCTATGGCCGAAATAATGGATCTTCTTGGAGTTGTAACTGGGTTCTTGTGTACCTTGGGAATCACATATATGACTGGCAATTTTTGATGTTCATTCCGAAAGTAACTATATTCCTGCTGTGTTAGGGGACCTTCCTCACGCCAAACGCTGCAGTAATTCTTTGGTTTCAATTTTTACTATAGTCCATATATCTTTGGTTACCATAGTATAACACTGGGCCTCACTTAGTTGTTTTTGGATTTCTTCCATTTAGTCACTTAAAGTCCCCAAAACAATATTTCCACCCTTTGTCAGCTTTAGATAAATTTTTCAAATGCTGTTTCTTAAGTTTATCAATCAGGATAAAGTATTTCCGGGGGTGTCCTTTGTGTTTACCAGGATTTTTGGCTAGTTTTCTTCCTAGTCGGTTTAAGTCCTTAATCAGTAAATCACTATATATATACTAAAGGAGGTCACTTGGAATTCAGATTACCATTTTATTGTAATGGATTTCTGTTCATTATATACTTCGATCAATCACCTGGACGGTTTGCATGCTATTCAACTTTATCTGTCAAGTAGAGACATCAAATTTTATGAACACAGTAAAATGCTAGTTAAGATGATTGAGTTATGCCTTAACAATAATTTTTTACTTTTTAACAACGAGGTTTATCAGCAGCTACGAACGTGGCCATGGGTGCATGCTTCTCCCCCAGCTACGCGTGTTTACACATGGGCTGGTGGGAGGAGCATGTCCTGGGTCGCGCCTCGAGCTCTGATGGAAACCCAGGCACTGGAGTGTGAACAAAAATTCCAAGGCAGTTGAAATATGGGCAAACAAGTAACATAAAATGAAAGCGAAAAATCATTCAGGGAAAATTTTATATAAAAACAACCATGATTTTAATGAACACACAGTGTTTCACTCGCCACTGTGTTGTTTTTTGACACCAACGATATTAAGTTGCCGGGTTGTCTTTGTTTCATGATTAAATATTCTTTGTATGAATTGTATGTTTGTTAACCATTTTTACTATCATACGGTGTTTGTAAAGCCAGTAAACCTGTATGATTTTTATCTGTGTTCATTAAAATCATGGTTGTTTTTATATAAAATTTTCCCTGAATGATTTTTCGCTGTCATTTTATGTTACTTGTTTGCCCATATTTCAACTCCTAGGAATTTTTGTTCACACATTATTATCCCTGTCCTAGGAGTTTGCTGACACTATTGTTCAGGGGGTCCTTGTTTTTTTCAATCCTCCCAACCCAGGCATTGGAATCATCCATTTTTGGCGTTTTATAGATGATGTGTTATTAATTTGGCAAGGGACTAAAGCTAGTATTAACAACAGTATGCTCAATTTAGAATTTACTGCTACAATTAGCTAAGAAAGGGTTGAATTCCTGGACGTGGAAGTTTATATTTCTGAGAATGTCATTTAAACTAAACTCCACAGAATGCACAGCAGGTAATTCAACCCTACATGCCTCCAGTGCCCATCCCCGCCACTTAATTGAGAGCATTCCCTATGGGGAGTTTTTAAGAATTCTGCGTATTTGCAGCAATGAGAATGATTTAGAACGATGTTTAAACAAGTCATTTCACAGATTTTTGAATCGTGGTTACAGAGAGACTGATCTTAAGAATGCTCTTAACAAAATGTTTTTAACATCTGAAGCCTCGCCACAAGTGACTAATACTGGAATTGTGCCATTGATGGGCAATGTTGCCCCCATGAAGGAGGATCCGACAGTTAGATTAATTACGACTTCTAGTAGTCATGAAAAAAAGATTCGTAATATCCTTAAGTCTAACTGGACTATATTGAAGACGGATATTACTTTGGCACCATTACTGAGCGAGGTCCCCTGTATCATGTTTCGAAGTGCACCCTCAATGAGGGATGCTCTGGTCAAGACCAGTCTCGAGGTAGTGAAATCTTTTAATTGGCTCTCCAATCGTACAGGCTTTTTTAAATGCAGTTCATGCAGGGCCTGTAAGTTCGAAGTTAACAACAAGGAGTACTATGATGCTTTTAGTCAAGAAGCTATTAAAATCAAAGGTTTATTCACCCGTAAAACAGATTATGCTGTGTATGTTTTAAAGTGTACTTGCAATTTGCAGTACATTGGGAGCACTAAGCTCCAGGTTTACAACCGCATCTTGCAACATCTAAGAGCAATTGTTAACTCCGACCCCAGGTATCCGGTGGCACGTCACTTCAAATTGGTGTATCAAAATAATCTCAAGGATTTGAGTTATTTTGTTATTGACGTGGTCCCAAGTTCTAAGAGAGGTGGGGATAGGGAACGTAAACTTAGACAATTGGAGAGCCATTATATCTTACTCCTCGGTACCAAAATCCCGAATGGTCTTAATACAGGGGAAGATTTATACAATTTTTTATGAATTTTTTATGAATATTTATAGAATATTTATAATCATATTTATTGTATATATATATATATATATATATCAAATATTCAGATTTCTGTAACAGCACTCAACTTTCAATTAATTTTTTATTATTTTTTCAATTTTGTTGGGGGCAGGCTTGCTCCCTTTATATCATCTGAATTGTTTACAGTTCGATTTCAAATTGCTGCTATTCTGCTGAATGAATTTCAAGCTCTAATTTTTGTACTATGAATTTTATGCAGGTCTCCTTTTTTTATATGTTTATCTGACTTTAACTAGTTTTTCTAGTGTTCTAGTTTTGCTGGTTTTTATCTGGTGGAGATGTGGCAGGGGGCTATGAAGGTTAATTAGTGAGCATAAAATTGGTTTGTGGCACCATAAATATTGCAATTGGAGAATTCAAGCCCCACTTTTTATGATGACTAAATATTAGGCATTGTATTTATTGATGTATTTATATATGTATTTGTTGCTCTTGATAAGCTTTTTTTCTACAATGTTTGAGTATATACCACATTGATCATTTAGGGTTCATTTTGGGATTTTTGATGAGCACATGCACTTTATTGATGCTATTTGACATCCTCTTTATGATATTTGAGTGAATATATTTTAGACTCAATATTAATTTCACTCTTGCACATTTGATATTTGCACATTGCTCTCTCAATAGCAGGCACTATAGACTTTATGAATAGCATGTACTGTAAATTGTTTTAGTCTTGATTGAATGTGGGCACTTGCCCGCTATTAATGTCTTTGAGTGTAGTCTTTTTACTATTAATATATATTATATTGAATATTTTGTGAATACTTTAACTCATCGAAATTTGATTAATCATTCATCCTTGATGGAAACTTTAAATGCAGTGGAAAGTTCATCGCTAATAAGAAGTATGTTTTTATTGTCAATGCCTGGGTGGGAGGAGCATGTGTGGACTTTCTGCACTTAAACTTGTTGATCTCTGACTGCACCATGTGATCAAGACCGGGTTGCCCCGGTCGAAACGCGTCATGCTGCCAGAGTAAAAGAGGAATAAAGCACCTTCATTTGAAACCTGCACTGGAGTGGTCTGTACCTGTATTTGTTGTCCGTGGAGTTCGTGGATTCAACTTCAGGATTTTGGATTCGATATATACATATATATATATATATATATATATATATATATATATATATATAGCAGTTCCTTCATGTGGAGTCATTGGTAAGAATTTGGATGTGGGTTTAGAAGGAGACCCGGCATTTCCCCATGTTTCAATTTCTTCTTAGATAGCTAGCTCTTGTTCCTCGATCTGTCTTTCAAGACCCAGATGCTCATTTTGCAGGTCAGTTAAGAAGGGACATATCAGGAACATATTAGATATTATCATACCTTTTTAGGTCTCGCCTACGCAGTGCGCATGCACAGCATAGGAGACCTTTAGCCGTCGTGCAGCTGTTTTTCCAAGCACATACTTGTGGCGGTATACGCCTTGCGGGAGTGTGCAGCTGCGCGCCACAAGTACGAGTATGTCCTTTGAAATAGAGCAAACAGCTGCTACTTTGCGCGCGAGCGCACTCCTCCCCACCCCTCCCACTTGTTTACTCTTGCCTTTTGTCTGCTTTTTCGCCTGTCTACCTCTCCGCTTTCACCAGTTGGTGTGGCTGTTTCTGTGCCCTCTTAACTATCTGCACCTCTTTCCTCGATTCAGGCCTTCTGTTGTGCTCCCCACAGCCCCCTCACATATACCTGCCTCCTTCCTGCTTGTGCTTAGAGTTGTGCTCAGTATTGTAAACTCTATTTGCGTGTTGCACATATTTTTTCTTAGCTGAGCATTCTCTCTCAGACAGCATTGTCTCTAACTCTTTTCGGGCCTCCTGCTCTGTTCCCCCGCTGCCCTGTCTCTAGTGTCCTCTTCCTACCCATCTCCTCCACTGGACCCTATTTCACATTGACTGTCTCATAATGTCCTAGCGCCTGCCTCTCACCTTTGTCTCCCGTCTGTCACTGCTGCAGCTCGCCTGCTGGCCTTGCAGCTTGTCTCTCAGTACAGTGCACCCCCCAGGACACGAGTCCCCCTGGAGCCCGCCCTGCCCCTACCAGCCCTGCTGTCAACTTTCTAACAGACCATGTGAGTCCACATCAAATTCTTCCTCTGCCCAGTCTGTCACCTCCTCTTCTTCCTCCCATTTCGGCTTGTCTCTTCAGTTCGTACCCTGTACCCCAGTCACCGTCTCTTAATCTTCTAGCGACTCTAGCGACTGTCTCTTTCACTTATCTCCCCTCTTTCAATGCTGCAGTCGTGCTTGGGCACCCAGTGCCCTTGTCTGTCACCTTTCCTTCACTCTGCCCTGCTTCCTCTCCACTCTCTTCCCTCAGTCTTGTTTCTACTCCCTCCCCCTTGCTCTTTCTCCCTCCCTCTCCGCCTCATCCTAAACTTTCCACCTTCGCCACCCTACTCTACCCTCTCTCCCTTTCTGTCCCTAAACCCTTTCCTTCCCTCTTAAGTTCATGCACTCTCTGAAAAGCGGTTACATTCGCCAACAATACTTGGTGTTTATAGTGTTTAAACAAGCATTGGCATAGCCAATAGGTCTAGTTTTTGGAACCTTATAAGTATTTAGTTATGCAGCACAATATCCTTACATCAACTGCTACATGGCTAAACACTTATAAGGTCCCAAAAGCGAGACCTATTGGTTATGCCAATGCTTGTTGATGTATAGGTATGTTAGTCACAGGCATTTGACTTTGGGGTTTGAGTTGTTTCGACGCATATACCTTCATCAATTTTAACTTTCAAATGAATTTAAACACATCAATACGGTATTGTCCATATTGAAATGAGCTTTCTGGTCAGAAAGATAAGCCCTAAGAAAATATTTGATTCTCTGCTTTGCTCAAGATTGTGGGTGTTAAATTCATTACAGTATGGTCTCTGTCACCTACTGCTTCTTTCGCCATTATGGTTGTTGAGGTGGTTTCTTTTCACCCATCAATCGTTGTTTTTGTTTGCTTCTCAGCTCATGTATGTATATATATTTATTTTATATTTATGTGTGTATATATATATATATATATATATATATATATCCATACTAATATTATAAAGAGAGAGCCCAAACCTTTGAGGCGGGTAATCTCAGTAACCACAGCACCAATCACAACACCCAATACAGCGTTGGAAAGGGCAGTTGCAGCAGAAGGACATAGGCTATGTAGACGGTTACCATTTTTTTTTTTTATGCAGAGTTTTATATAGCGCGAACTTGACCCGAACTGAATCAGGTATCAGAGCGCTTTACCTAGCACCAGTTACGTTACATGAGGACACACATTCATTTTTGTTAGGCACGGGGAGATTAAGTGATTTGCCCAGAATTACAGGATGTTTGGCGTCGTTACCAAGACTCGAACCCAGATCCCCAGGTCCGAGGTCGAGCGCCTTAGCCGTTAGGCCACCTCCTCTATACATTTAAAAGGTAAAAGAACCGTGCCAGCAAAGTAGTCCCTTGTGGGCGTGTCTGCGTTGTGCTGTGGGCGTTGGTTGGGGCGTGACTAACGCTGGGGGCGTGTGGTATGGCCATCACATCGTGGGCTGTGGGCGTGTGCTGGAGGCGTGACAAACGCTGGGGCGTGTGTCCGCCCTTCATGCCATGTAAGTCGTACATACAAGCGCCAATTATGTTGGTGCGCAGCATCAAGGGGCACGCTGGGGGCATGACACGCTGGGTGCGTGAGAAACGCTGGGGACGTGTGTCCGGCCTTCATGCCATGTGAACGCAATTGCGCCGCATCAAGGGGCACGCTGGGGGCATGAGAAACGCTGGGGGCGTGTGCTACGTTCCGCCCTTCATGCCATGTGGGCCGTACATTAATCAGAAGATCGTCTGCTGTGGCCGTGTGCTGGGGGCGTGACAAACGCGTTCACCTGGAGGCCTGGTAAGTAACGTTACTGCAGACTCTCCTGCGCGCTGTTACTGAACTCTCTCATTCAACTAAATTACACGCGCCTGCTACCATCAACCAGGGCTCTAGCCGGGCTCAGGCGGCGGATCAGTACACTAATTACGCGCGCCTGATAACATCAACCAGGGCTGCAGCTGGGCCTCAAGCGGGGGAACACGTGCCTGCTAACATCAAACAGGCCTGCATCTGGGCCTCAAGCGGGGGAACACGCAAATGAGCATGTCTGCGCGGGACAATTACTGCAGCCTCTCCTATTCGCTGTCACTCAACTCTCTCATTAAACGGATTTACCCGCGGCTGATAACTCTCTCATTCAACAACATTACACGCGCCTGCTAACATCAACCAGGGCTGTAGCCGGGCTCAGGTGGCGGATCACTGCACCAATTACACACGCCTGCTAACATCAACCAGGGCTGCAGCTGGGCCTTCTCCGTCCCTATTCTAATGAAACAAAAAACATTGTCTACAGCGAGATTTTAAAATAAATTGCCCTTGCCAAATACACACATTCTATTTCGTACCCGGACAACGTCGGGACGGGATGCTAGTATATATATAAACAAAATTGTTTTGACCCAAAACGCATTGCCTGTATTCAAGGAGACCCTGCTGACTGGGCCCCTGACATATGATCTCTGTTGAACCGCAATTCCTGTTATAAGTAAGCCTAGAAACTCCCGAACTGAATGTATCCGGTACCGACCCATATAACTCTTCACTATAGAAATTCAAATCATACTCAAATTTCAGCCAGTGGGCAAAATAAAATAATCTGAACTTTAATCCACAGAGTTTGAAATAGCTTTATAACTGGCTATTTCATTAGATACCTACAACTAGCACTGGCAAAAGCAAAAGAGCTTTAGGAATCCACCACACTTTTCCTGGTGAACTTTGGTAAGGCTTTCAACTCGGTTGATTTGCACTTACTCCACAAGGATCCCACATTATTGCATTGTTTTGGAGCCTACCTACAGCTTCTCTGGCTCAGATCCTGGAATAATCTCCTCCACTCTCCCCACAGAGTGAGGTACCACCCATGGGTACCCATTATCTTATATTTTATTTATGATCATCATTGAGCAGCTCACTGAGTGGATTAGACGAGATGCTCAGACCTGGGAGTTTAAAGGGAAAAAGGGTTACTAGGATATGGCATCATTATTTGTAAATGATATGCTTGTTTTCATTACGAAACCTGAAAGTACTGCACCAAGACTGATGTTATGTTATGTTATGTTATAAATGGATTTGTATTGCGCACTGTTACTCAAGAGTGTCCTGGCGCGTGGAGAGAACAATGACAGATTAAGCAGGAGGTCTAGACCACTTGTTGAAACAGATGTGTTTTCAGGAGTTTTTTAAAAGTGGTCAGGTCAGTCGTATGCCTCAGAGGGGCTGGCAAGGCATTCCACATATTGGCTGCTCTTACCGCCAGGGACTGACCACCCAGGCATGTTTTTTTGAACCTATGGATAGCCAGTCGTCTATGAGCAGCCGAGCGTAGGTGGCGTGTCAGCTGGTAGAACGAAAATCTGGCACTCAAGTAAGATGGGCAAGGACCATGTAAGGCTTTGTGAGTCAGGACCAAGGCTTTGAAGCACACTCTTTGAGCCACCGGGAGCCAATGAAGGTCACAAAGCTGTTTGCGGACACTTAGTCTCCTAGGGATGTCAAAGAGGAGCCTAACAGCTGCATTTTGTACTACTTGAAGTTTGCCCAAGAGAAAGCCAGGAGAGCCGATGTTAAGGGCATTGGCGTAGTCCAGGCTCGAAAGTATGAGTGCCCTGGCTACTGCCTCCTTGGCTGCTCGGGTAAGGAGGGGGAAGAACTTCCTTAGGGTTTTTAGAGTGCCGAAGCATGCTCCCCTGACAGTCTCGTGATTTGTTCGCGAAAGCAAATGCAAATGTTGCAGGTCAGTGATGCCTCTGGATTTAGGGTGAACTTTGAGGAGTCTTCATACGTCCCAATTGTTGGCAACCTGAAAGCACCATACCAAAGCTCATTCAAATCTTGCAGATCTATGGTGATGTCTCTGGACTTAAGATAAACTGGGAAAAGTCTGCATAAGTGCCAGTCAGTGGCATTAGTCTTTGGAATCCAAACATCTTAAGACTACAATGGGTGGCATATCATTTCAAGTTTCTGGGCATATGCTTAGTGACAAAAGTGAAGTTATCCCGAGACCTTAATATAGAAGTCCCTTCATATAAACCCATTATTGCACCAAGGGAAGCGGGATTTAGAAACCCGGCGCACACTTCCATTGTCCCTAATGGGAAACAGTGCACTATTCAAGATGATATTGCTGCCTTGAATACTGTTTGTACTGCAACACTTCCTATATATTAGCTCCTGGGCAGTCCATGCTACACAACTACTTGGGGGCAGGCGCACCCTCAGGTGTCTTATTTCTGAAATGTGTACCGCCTCACTGTGAGGGAGACCTAGAGTCAGCAGGACTGTACTACTGGGCTGCGCACTTAACCCTAATTAATGACTAGCTATTTGAAGACCCAAATGACCCATCCAGCAGACTTGAAATAGACCTACTTGACGAACATTGACCTATTTTATATCTCTTTGAACACAAAATAAATTTCCCTGATCACCATAATCCCTGTTGGCTGCTGGTACTGTGCATTTAAATGGATTAAGTTGGAACGTACGCTCATTAAAAAAAAACTTGGATATTGTGGGAGTTCAATCATAGTAAATCTTTTTACTAACTGTCGATAGAGTTCTCCCTCTATGTATGTAAATGTTTCCGATATTTACAGTTATAACATGCCCTTGATGCATATGGGGACCAAGCTGTAGCTATACCCCAATGTATTTCCCTAACACTTAAACTGCAATGACTTGAAAGTAAGGTATTTGCAGATTTTACAAATCCCTAGTACTAATCTCACCTGTCCCCCTGAAAGATCACCGTGCCCATTAGGAGAAGGACCTGCGTAATTTTGAAGAGGAGAAATGGACAGAGGGCAAGATGTGCTTGAACTTGATTATCTTTTTCATAATTCCTATTTTCTTCTGTGTGTGTCAACTACCACTTGGACCTGTTGTTTTGACAGACTGAGACTGCGAAATTTGGTGGTGCTTTGGAATAAACTACTATGTATTAAGTATTGGGATTACCTGATACTTTTCAACACTAGACGGGTGGTACAGTGTAACCAATCCCTGTATAGCACACATTTTCCTTTCTGTTTGGTTCTTCACTTACCCTTATATGTGATGTGCGACCTTTAATCGTTGATCTCTACCACCCAATCTTGATTACTCAGAGAGCAAGTTGTATTAGCAATATTGTTCATCTTTGATTGATCCAATTTAAGACAATCCATAGAGTTTATTGTAATCCCAAAAGACTCTGGGGAATGGGTAGATGCTGTACACCTAACTGCTTGAAATGTAAAACGGTCATGGGCACTTGCGTTCATTCAAAATGGAAATGTTTCACTATTAAATGCTACTGGGAATGCACAGACCATACATTAGCACAGGTCATAAGGAAAACAATAATGGCAGACTCTAAAACAGCACGTATGGGAATAATGGACAATTGGGAAGCATACTACTGTTCCTGCTTACTGACAGTAGTAGGTCTACTTAAGAGGGACTTTGCCCGCCACTGGCGACTAAACAAGACTCCTCCTATATATGAGTGGCTGAGAGGAATGGTCCATTCTGCAAAAGGCACAGGAGTCAGTATATAGCAAGAAGCTGTTTATAAAGCATCACAGGACAAATGTATCACTGTGTACTTGCTGTATTGTTACAACTGAAAGAAGAATAATAGAAAGATTTATACTCTGAAAAAAGTTATTACATCATAAATCAATAAGTAAACAAGTAAAGGTAGTGCAGTACAATCCCGGGTAAAATTTACTTTAATTGATTTCCAACTTAAAATGTACACATTCTCCTCTCTACCTTTACTCAACTATAAAGGATATTCTCCGCTTCCATTGTTCCTTTAACTAAACCCAGTAACTCCAACTGACTTGTAACATCCGAATATTGACACTCCATGTCCAGACACAATTTACAACTACAGGTCTTGTCCCTGCGCCTCCAGCCTGTATTCTAAAATCATGAATGACAGAATGATCACTGGCTTCTCACTTTACTTCTTCTCTTCCATCGTCTTCCGAGACAGTATTTAAAAGAATCTTTAGCCAGGACTGCCTTCCTTAGGAGTGTAAGAGAGAGAATTTTCCTACGTATACTTCTAACTGCAAATTCCTCAACTTAAGAATTTCCCCAGACGCCAAACTGGATCTGGAAAATTCAAAAGCAGTGCACCTGCGAACTGGTGGGTGGAGATTTTTTACTCCATTCTGGAAGTGATGAATGAATGCGCATGTAAGCCACCCATGCGAGCGAACATCAGTTCCTTTTTACTGCGCCTTCAGACATGGTTCCGGTGTCCACTCTTCTATCCTTCTAACCTTCACAAATTTTCCAGTGTGAAAGGGACATGTCACTCAATAAAACAACAGGGTGTAAACCTTCCAATTATTAGGACAGACAGGTGTCTGTGACAGAGCCCCGTGAGGTGTACCTCTGGTGTCTGGGTTCAATCCACAGCCTCTCAAGGGCTTGCTATGACTTCACGTAGTTGAATCCAAAAGCCATCTGAGACCTCAAAGTGAAGCTGTTCGTGATTAAGCCCCGGAAGGATCCACATCGGTCCTGCTCCAAGTTTAAGTTGAGAGCATGGACCAGTTCCTGAAGTCATTCCCGTAGCAGACCAACTTCATAGTCGAAGTTTTTGGACAGGTCAAATAAGAAACATAAGAAGTCAAAGTGAGACGCTGCTCCTTCCCGACAGTCTCATTCTCCAGAGAAGGCACATGGCAGTCATTGTGCCTCTAAGTCTAGCTCTCTTTCAGCCGAGGAGCCTGTTCCATTCTTCGTCTTTATGCACCCTGAGTTTTCGGATCACTCTGCAACATTGCAGCCAATTGAAGCCTTTCAACAGCCATGCTACTTCATTGTCAATTGGGAGACCGGCCTACTCAGCCATCTAGGTCTCACCACTGAAATTTGGGGCTATTAAGAAAACCTTCTTAAACAATTCAATTCCTTGTGACCACGGCTGCAGCTTCTTCGCAACACTGAGCTCCCTGATGGTACAAATTGGTGTCATCCTTTAAGCTCAACCGTGTCATACAGGACCGTCTCCATTCGGCCTGTATTGGCTAACACGTCAAGGGTAACTCTTAGACCTATGCTTGCTGAACCAGGGTCTACACATTAGACTAGACCACTTTCAACTACACAAACATTCCCCAGGTCAAAGAAACTTTATTTGATCCATTTAAAAATACAGATAATAAAAGTACAATAAAAAAGTAAAAAGCATAAAAGCATTTATGTTCAAGTCAATTTGCGCAATTCCTAATTTGATTTTACCACACAACATGCTAAAAAGACGAAAAGGTTAAGAATGCATTTCATAAATACTAATAACAGACATCCGTGTTACAGTTGTATTAGGAAAGACAAATAACTAGTTCATCAGGATTCACAAGGCATGTACTGAACGGTTTTCCTTCTCCTTAGACATGCCTATAAAAACATCACTACTGAAAAGCATACAAATGGATCGGAAAGTTTCTTTAAGATGTATAATGCAGGACGACATTGAGTAAAATACATTTTCTTTAAAATTGGACATAATAATCAGTTTCATTCATTTTTAGGTCTCGCTAGAGCCAGAGCATGTGCTGGTCTGGCGAGACATTTAGTAGCTGGCTTTTAAAAGTGCTACTTTTTATACCCCAATTACTTACAAATCCCTGGTATTAGGAAAAAGCTTAAATTGGCCACATCACACTATTTTACAGAAAATGTAGGCACAGTTTCCTCACCCTCGGTGCTCTGGGAGGCATACAAAACAGTCTTGCGCGGCGCAGCGATAGCGGCTATCACGGGGCACAAACGAGACTCCAGAAGTGACCTAGCGCGATTAGAATTAGCACTACATGCCGCGAACGCCGCACACATGGCCGACCCCACCCCTGCCACTGCACATGCGCTACACCTCAGTCAACAACAGCACTTGGCCCATCTTACAACGGTTACCAAGGGACACTTGGCGAACACCGCACACAGGGTATATGACTTGGGCGATAAAGCCGGGAAGATGCTGGCATGGTTAGACAAGAGGGGTGGCTGTAACCGAGGTGTTCAGAGAATATACGCACAAGATGGCCAGCTACAGACACACCCCGAGCAAATAGTTTGCACCCTGGCACGACATTATCAGGAAATATACACGCCGGTTCGGGCTGTCACAGAACGGGAGGCGTTAGCATCGCTCGACCACATTGCTGTCCCAGAGCTTTCGCAAGAAGCGCAACAGGAACTAGACACTGACTTAACCGAAGACGAAATCCAATTGGCAATACAGTCGTTGCGATCCGGCAAGGCGCTAGGACCTAACGGGATACCCGTGGAATGGTACAAAGCGTCGGCTCCCCTGTTGAGCAAACCCCTGCTAGATATGTATGGAGAAAGTTTAGTCAAGGCTGAACTCCCTCTGGACCAGCGCACAGCCACGATAGTCGCCATTCCTAAGCCAGACAAGCCGCAGACGGCATGCTCCTCATACCGACCTATCTCATTGCTCAACGTGGAAGCAAAGATCCTAGCGAAACTCCTGGCTAGTCGCCTGATTAAGCATCTACAGACCCTAATACACCCTGACCAATCAGGTTTCATGCCGCACAGAAGCACGGCGCTGAATTTGCGGAGAGTACATGGAGTCCTGGCGCGGGCACATCTCCTCTCGGAACAGGCAGTCATTTTATCTCTGGACGCCAAAATGGCCTTCGATCTGGTGGAGTGGGAGTATCTATTTGCGGTCCTTGCTCGTATGGGCTTCGGACTGAAATATATAGCATGGATACGGCTGCTATATAGGTCACCCATGGCACAGGTGGTGGCGAATGGTCACATTTCACAGACCTTCCCCCTGGGAAGAGGAACCAGACAGGGGTGCCCACTATCCCCCTTACTCTTTGCGCTGGTGCTGGAGCCACTAGCAATTCTGCTCAGAGCAACACCACTGTTTCAGGGCATCGCCTGGGAGGACGGGTGGGAGGATAAAGTATCTCTATATGCAGATGACATGCTGATTTACATGACCAATCCCAATGAGGGTGTTCCTGCCCTGTTGGCTCTGTGCGATGAGCACGGGAAAGCGTCCGGTTACACCCTGAATTGGTCCAAATCCATAATATTCGTCCTTAAGGGCCCGGAGCCGTCGTTACGGAATGACTGCCCCCTGCAATTAGCGACCGGTTCATTTAAATACTTGGGCATATTCATCACCACTAATGCGGCGGACTTCTACACTGCGAACTTGGTGCCACCTCTGACGCGTCTACGTGCGGACGTTAAGTATTGGGCTACCCTGCCGCTGACCCTCCTTGGGCGAGCAGCGTTATATAAAATGATGGCTCTCCCTAGATTTCTCTACGTATTAGAAAACACCCCGCATGTAGTGGCTCCACGCTACTTCCAACAAGTCGCAGCGCTGGTCTCTGCTCTGTTATGGGGCAATGGCCCAGCCCGTATAGCACATGACAAACTAGTTAAAAGTTGGTATGAAGGTGGGATTGCACTACCCAATCTTCAACTATATTATTGGGCATCCCAACTTAAGGTAATTAATTACTGGATCCATGTCCCGCGGGATGACCCCGCTTATAAAGCGGACCGGTCGCAGCTGGGGACGGACGGCATGCTCTCAGTACTGTACAACCACTCACAGGTTCGAAAATTGCTTGGACCGACGTTACATACGGCTACCTTATGGCATACAGCATAATCTCGACTGGGGTGGAAGGGGAAATTCACTAGAATGACGCCGTTATGGGACGCGAAATCATTAGGAAACTTAAGGTCCAGTAGGGGCTTCACACGCTGGGATCAAATTGGGATTTCGGTGGTGGGAGACCTTTGGGAGGGGGGCTCGGTGGTTGCATTCTCACAGCTACAGCGGCAGTATGATATGGGCCCCAATGAAACATTCAGGTATGTGCAAATCCGTCACGCCCTACTACAAGCCATTCCACCTGACACCACACTCCCGGAATCGTCGCCACTAGAAGACAGGTTATTGACGGAATTTATGGAGCAGAAGGCGACCTCTCTTACGTACAAAAAACTGGTTAACAATCTGACAAACCCCACGCAGAAACTTAGAGAGAGGTGGGTTGGAGACATAGGGGACATGGATGACACCGAGTGGAATGAGGCGCTGGCATCGCCGAGAGAAGTGGGCATCTCGGCTAGGTTCAGGTTGGTCCAGCTCAAGATCCTACACCGCACCTATTACACCAGAACACTTCTACATAGGATGCAACGAGCACCACACCCCTTCTGTCTGAGAGGCTGCGGGGAGGAGGGAACTTTACTCCACACACTATGGGATTGCCCATTGATCCAGGAAGTCTGGAGACAAATTATGCGCACAGTATCCCAGGTCCTTGAGGTGTCACTCCTTCCTGAACCCCGTAAATGCCTGTTAAACATTTGGGACCCTACTGACCTGAACAGGTATGGACAATTGTGGGTCACGTTGGCTGTGACAGTGGCCAAAAGGGACATTGCACAGAAATGGGGTGCTCCAGAAGTGCCTACGGTGCGTGGCTGGATTAGAAATATGGACCTTCTAATGGTAAAAGAGAGGGCGGTGTATGTGCTGCGGGCCTGTCCCCGTAAATGGAATAAGGTGTGGTTGCCGTGGAATAAATACAGGGGGGAACCGTGTGCACCCTTGCCGGAGGACGAAGACTTAGAGTCGGAAGACGAAGAGGATTAGGAGGGACGAACTAGTGTGTGACACCCTGTGTTGTGGTGGGTTGGAGCGGGAGCACGATAATACCTTTGAACGAGTGTACGGACTATGTGCAGTAGATGACCAATGTCTATGTAAGGGTACAACTTTCTATTGTGATGATGACATTAGTTGGGTTTTTGTAGATGTAATTTTCGGTTTATTGGTTGAACTTGCTAAGCACTAATTGCTATATCATAATTGGGCGAATTACGAACTGGAACAGGTTATGATATGTTGACAAGCAAGAATCTGTGCAACACGACAGCGTTTATTTCTTCGTATCCATAATAATAGAGTAGACTCGGACGGCAAAACGTACTGGGAATTGTCCGTCTCTCTGATAAATGTATGTAGTAATGTGAAACTGCTGATCTACGCTGTTACTGTAAATGTCTTCTTTGCCTTCTTGAAAATAAAGTTTTTATAAAAAAAAAAGTGCTACTTTTGCCGGCCACCAGCTTGCTGTCACGTGCACAAGCACGCGCGACGTGCACAGCACTTTTTCCTGTCGCGTGCGTGCGCACAACTTGCGTCACCACTCGCGTTTTTTTTCCTTCAATTTTGCAAGCACAGAGCGCGTCATCGCGATCACTTTCATCGCAATCTTGATGACTTTCTCGGCATTACTTTTACGGCTGCGCAATTTGGACTTGGCGTGCCCGGTTACACCTACTTTGCACCTGAAGTGTTATGATGGCTGAAAGAATCGCTCACCATGTAGTGCTGTGTGGATATGTCTTGCGCGGTCACAGCCTGTCAGTCATTCGGCTTCCTGCAGAAACCCGCAGCGGCCACAGGAACTTAGCACAATGAGCACCAGATGCGTTACGGTGACCGCAGGCAAGCAGGCACCTCGGAAGATGGGTTCATTAAAAGAGCTCTGGGATAAGCGCCGCGCACTCGAGCCCCACTGGAAGACGCAAGCTGCCGATGGTGGTGACCTCTGAGTGCAAGCCACCGAACTATAAACAGAAGGGTGCAGAAAACCATTGGCCGCGGCGAGGCTTGTTTACTGTCCCGGGCTTCTCTCTTTTTTTTTGTTTACCTAAATAAGTCCGCTCGGCCCAGGCTGGGCGACTGCGCGCCGCCGAACAAGGCGAGGCGGCAGCAAGGCGGGCACTGCACACCCCCCGGCATTCGCTGCTGCTCTGGAATCTGGTACACCTCGGAACACGCAGTGGGATTTGGCTTGTGCCGCGGGATACTCCTTACTACTTTTATGTACGCGATAGAACAGATGTTTCCATTACTCAGGCCCACATCAGCAAGGTTGGCCATAAACAGCACAGACGTAAAAGTAATTTATGGACAGGTCAGGCAGCAATATTGAAATTGACTGGACAGAGCTAGGGCACTGGTCGAGCCTCCTATGATAATTAGACTGTCACCTTAAGGGTGTACAAGGAGGGAAGGAGCCCAGACTGCAGTGAAGCTTTGATGAAGTTTATTAAACCAAAAACAATGTCCCAGAATAGTCAAAGTACAACTTGGAGCTGTAGCGTCATGAGGACCGTCTTGAAGTGACGGGGCGTCTCTCCCACAGACTGGCGCGTTCTTCTTCCTGGGTCTCTCTCGCTCACACGCCCCAAAACAAAGGAAAGACAGGTGGCTGTTAGTTCACAGCATTATTCTATACAGCGTCAGGGAGGGGAGTGAGGGCAACACGCGTGAGGAAAGCAACGGATACCGACAACAAGAAGAGCCGACCCGGAAGGGTGAATGTGAAGTGCTCAAGCGGACCCGTGCCCTGTCCGACCTCTCTCCTCCCGTTGTTACCCTTTCCCTGCTCGCTTAAAGGTCAATAGGTTACTCAAGCGTTCACGTACCTGGGGTAGCCACGCGTCTTCCTGAGAGTGGCTGGGCGATACATGGGAACGGTGGCCTCCAGGCTTCTCCTGCGTCCCTGCTTCTGGTCCGTCCCCTTGGTCAGGAAGTCGATCGTTGGCTTCTCCGTCGTCTTCCTGCTTCGGTTCTTCACGGCCTCGGCTCGCTCCTGCGTCCGTCCTTTCTCCTCGGTGGTTGGTTTCTCTACGGGACCTCAGTTCCAAAGCGCTCCGCACCATCCACACTTCGGCGTCTTCCTGGTCTGCCTTTTCTCGTCCCGAGCCGCACTCCGATTGGTTCGACGGCGTCCACGTCACAGGCAGGAAGTTCTCCTCGTAGGAATCCCGGTCGTCCTTAAAGGGCCCGGACCACTCCTGCAAGCGAGACGTAGAGTCCGTTACGGGGCAGGATTGGACCCCGTGACACATCCTCCCCCCTGACTTTTCCCGTTCGGGGGAAAGTGGATAACGGGAGAGAAAGTCCGCGTTTGTGTGTTCAGAACCCTTCCTATGCAGGACCTCGAAATCGAAGGGTTGGAGGGAAAGGAACCACCTTAGAATGCGGTCGTTCCGACCTTTGTTCTGTTGTAGCCACGTCAAAGGGGCATGGTCCGTGACTAACGTGAAGTGACGGCCCTCAAGATAGTACCTCAGTTTCTCAATGCTCCATTTCACAGCAAGGCACTCCTTTTCTATTGTGGGATATGCGCCTTCCTTATCCAATTGTGACAAGACAGCCCCGATCCCAACACCTGATGCATCAGTTTGTAGAAGAAAAGGTTTATCAAAGTCAGGGGTTGCCAGGACAGGGGCTGAGGATAGGACATCCTTGAGGTTTTGCAAGGCTGTACAAACCTGGGGAGAGGGTCTCCTAAAGTGTGCGGAACTTGCTGTTTTCTTAAGCAGATCGGTTAAGGGAGCTGAAACAGATGCAAAGTGGGGAATGAAACGTCGGTAGTAACCGACAAGGCCGAGAAAAGCTCGGAGATCCCTTCTGGTGGCAGGAAAAGATTGCGATTGTATGGCCTTTACCTTCTCTTCTTGGGGGTACAACTGCCCGTTACCCAAAACATATCCAAGATACTTGACCCGAGTAAAGGCTATGCGGGATTTTTTTTAATTTACATGTAGACCTGACTTTTCTAGGGCCGACAGGATGAGGTCTAGGTGTTTTAGATGTGTCTCCCAGTCAGGACTGTGTACCACTATATCATCCAAATAAGCAGCCGCAAATTTGGTGTAGGGAGCAAGGAGGGTGTCCATGAGACGTTGAAACGTCGCGGGTGCTCCGTGTAAACCAAACGGCAACACAGTGAAGTGGAACAACCCGTCTGGTGTGGTGAATGCTGTCTTTTCCTGATCTTGTGGAGACAGAGGAACCTGCCAATAGCCCTTGGTGAGGTCAATCGTTGTTATGTATTGAGCCTCACCAAGGCGCTCGATTAACTCGTCTACCCTGGGCAGGGGGTACCCGTCTTGTTTGGACACCTTATTGACGGCCCGAAAATCGATGCAAAAACGGGTACTGCCGTCAGGTTTTGGGACTAAGACCACTGGAGATGACCAGTTATTGTTGGAAGGAACTATAATACCCGCTTCCAACATTTTCTCTACTTCTGTCTTGAGTAACAACCGTCGGGCTTCCGGAACTCTATAAGGTTTTTGTTTGACGACAACGCCCTCCGGGGTGGGTATGTTGTGTGTAGCTAACGTCGTTCTACCCGGTTGGTCAGAGAATATGGTCTGATGTCCAAACAGAACTTCTGACAGTTCCTTTTTCCTTGCCTCGGTAAGATCAGGGTTCACTACTATCTGCTCTAAGGTGTTCGGGGCAGTCGTGACTAGGGATACAGAGGTAGGAGTTCGGGGTGGGGGCCCCAGCCACTTCTTCAGAATGTTGATGTGGTATATCTGGGTTCTGGTAGGGGATAATTTCAGAGCATAGGTGGTTCTCCCTATTTTCCGGGTGACAGGAAATGGGCCCTGCCATTCTTTCCGGAGTTTGTGGGTAGAAGTGGGGAGAAGGACAAGGGCCCAATCTCCTACGGACAGTTCTCTCCACCTTTTTCCCTTGTCATAGAAGGTCTTTTGTTTGGTTTGGGCTTTTTCCAGGGTATCATAGGACAGAGTCCGTAGTTTATGTAACCGACTCTTTAGTTGTTGGGAATAGTCCAGTAGGTCTTGGGCATCCTGGGCCCCTTCCTTTTCCCAACTGTCTCTGGTTATTTCTAAAAGAGTACGTTGTTTTCGTCCAAAAAGGAGTTCAAAGGGCGAGGCCCCCATGCTGCTCTGATGTTGACTCCTTAGGACGAACAAAGCTAGAGGAAGTAACTGGTCCCATTGCTTCCCATCTCCAGTTAACAGCTTCCTCAAGGTCGTCTTTATCAAGCCATTATAGCGTTCAACTAGCCCATCGGTTTGGGGGGTGGTAAACCGAGGTACGCAGATGTTTCACGTGTAACAGAGAACAAACCTGTTTCATCAAGCGAGAGACAAAAGGGGTTCCCTGGTCAGTTATAATATCCTTGGGGAAACCCATTCTTGAAAACAGTTCAATCAGTTTCTGGGATATGGCATTCGTCGTGGCTGCCCGCAAAGGAAAAGCCTCGGGGTACCGGGTAGCGTAGTCAACGATAACCATGACATACTGGTAACCCCGATGTGACTTAGGAAGAGGGCCGATGATGTCTACCCCGATCCGCTCGAAAGGTGTTCCTATGATAGGAAGAGGGACAAGAGGCACTCTTGGTGGTACGTAAGGATTACGTTTTTGGCAGATCTGGCACTCTTGGCAATATTTCTTCACTTGTGCATATACTCCAGGCCAATAAAAATGTTGGGTAACGGATTGGGTGGTTTTCTCCGCCCCAGAGTGACCAGCCAGGAGGTGTGCGTGGGCAACAAACATGACTTGGTCACGGAACGAAGTGGGTACGATCAACTGTGGTGTTGCCTGTGCATCAGCCATTCTATATAAGAGCCCTTTCTTTTCCACAAAGCAGGGATAGTGTAACGGATCTCGACCCTGATTTTCTTGAGCATTCTGCCATGCTGAGGCTAAAGATGCATCATTCAGTTGGGCAGCACGGAAGTTGGTGTCTGTGGCCCACGGTTCCTCCACTAGGAGACCGTGTTTACTCTCTGGGTGGATGCTACTCTTTTGTAGTGCTTCGGTCATAAGGGTGTGGAACCATTTATTGTCTGTACCTATAATGAGGGCTTCAGGTAACCTTGGGAGCACCCCTACCTCACATCTTACTTGAGTACCCCTCTCAGTGAAGATATTCACGCTGGCTAAGGGATACGTCCGTATGTCCCCATGCACGCATTTTATCCGAACAGATCGTGTTAACATCGTGGAGGAGTCAGACAGGGAATCGGCTCTAACCACTGAATGACGACACCCTGAATCCAATAAGGCTCTGATATTCTTCTTGTCTAATAGGACACTTACGTAAAAGGCTGGACCGGTTTCCTGTGCATACATGATGGCGCGAGGCATGTATCCAACCTCCATAGGTTCTTCTTCCTTCTCTTTCTTTCTACGACAGAACCTGGCGATATGTCCCCACTCACCACATTCCTAGCATTGAGGACTAGTTGGAAGTGGGGGTTCCAGTTTTACTGGCCGTGCCTTGATGTGGGGTTCTGGCAGGCTTTTAAATGGTTTTCTATTGGGTTTTCCGGGAGGTTTACTGATGTTGGATTTCTCTGGTTCTCGTAAAACCGGACGGCCTTGAGCCCGTGCATATGAATTAGCCATTTCAATGGCGTGTTCTAGCGTAAGTCCGGCATGCTGCCTAAGCCATCTTTGAATCCCAAAGGGTAGGGCTTCAGGAAATTGTTAGAGATAAATTTTGTTCATCACTTCTTCCAAGTTCCCTTCTTGAGGTTTTAGCCAACGGTCGGCTGCGTCCTTCAGTTTGTAGAATAGGGTTTTTGGAACATCATTAGGTTGCCCCCTTTCCTGTCGGAATCGTATTCTATGACTCTCGTCATCGACCCCTAGCCTGTCTAGGACGATCTGTTTGACATGTCCATATGCAGCTGTCCCATCTTTGTTAGCTAGTTGATACGCAGCCTGCGCTTCCCCGGTTAACAGGGGGGCCAAATAGAAAGGCCATCTCTCACCTGGCCATGCACTAGCTCGGGCAGCTCGTTCAAAATTCAGAAAGAACGAGATAGGGTTGTCACCTGCCACGTATTTCTGCAAGGGGACCACTGCCCCAGGGGGTGCGGCAGCTCGATGTTGTCCTAACGTGGCCATGAGTTGCGTCTGTCCTTCGGCTAGTTTGGTTAGATGATCAGCCTGTTGTTGAATGGCAGCAGTAAACGTGGCACGGTCATATTCGGCCTGCTCAGTGGATTGTCCGATAGCCCACTCCAGTTTGGACTGTCCCTCGCTCATTTGGGTAATTAAGGCCTCCATCTTAACAGACGGAAACTCCTATCTGGCTCGCCACTTGTCACCTTAAGGGTGTACAAGGAGGGAAGGAACCCAGACTGCAGTGAAGCTTTGATGAAGTTTATTAAACCAAAAACAATGTCCCAGAATAGTCAAAGTACAACTTGGAGCTGTAGCGTCATGAGGACCGTCTTGAAGTGGCGGGGCGTCTCTCCCACAGACTGGCGCGTTCTTCTTCCTGGGTCTCTCTCGCTCACACGCCCCAAAACAAAGGAAAGACAGGTGGCTGTTAGTTCACAGCATTATTCTATACAGCGTCAGGGAGGGGAGTGAGGGCAACACGCGTGAGGAAAGCAACGGATACCGACAACAAGAAGAGCCGACCCGGAAGGGTGAATGTGAAGTGCTCAAGCGGACCCGTGCCCTGTCCGACCTCCCTCCTCCCGTTGTTACCCTTTCCCTGCTCGCTTAAAGGTCAATAGGGTACGCAAGCATTCACGTACCTGGGGTAGCCATGCGTCTTCCTGAGCGTGGCTGGGCGATACATGGGAACAGTGGCCTCCAGGCTTCTCCTGCATCCCTGCTTCTGGTCCGTCCCCTTGGTCAGGAAGTCGATCGTTGGCTTCTCCGTCGTCTTCCTGCTTCGGTTCTTCACGACCTTGGCTCGCTCCTGCAAAAAAGAACAAGTGATGGACTGAATGTGGATCAATGTCACACACTCCCCCAGTCAAAAGATCTGGGCCCAAATCCATCGTTTTTTTGCACTCCACACCACCCTGGGTCAGATAATGGCTTTATGCAAATCAGCTCTGACCCTGTTGCCCCATGGGAACAGTCCAGTCCGAACTACAACCGCCATATCTTTCCCAGACCGGAATCAAGCATCCGAGGACCGGACCGGTTTCGAGGTAACACCTCTCTTCAGCCCGGCTAGCTTGACTCCAAGTGGTGTGGAGTGCCTGGGACCCACGTCTGGGCATCCCCAGCGCACTTAGGGCGGCAATTGCAAAAAAGAACAAGTGATGGACTGAATGTGGATCAATGTCACACACTCCCCCAGTCAAAAGATCTGGGCCCAAATCCATCGTTTTTTTGCACTCCACACCACCCTGGGTCAGATAATAGCTTTATGCAAATCAGCTCTGACCCTGTTGCCCCATGGGAACAGTCCAGTCCGAACTACAACCGCCATATCTTTCCCAGACCGGAATCAAGCATCCGAGGACCGGACCGGTTTCGAGGTAACACCTCTCTTCAGCCCGGCTAGCTTGACTCCAAGTGGTGTGGAGTGCCTGGGACCCACGTCTGGGCATCCCCAGCGCACTTAGGGCGGCAATTGCAAAAAAGAACAAGTGATGGACTGAATGTGGATCAATGTCACACACTCCCCCAGTCAAAAGATCTGGGCCCAAATCCATCGTTTTTTTGCACTCCACACCACCCTGGGTCAGATAATGGCTTTATGCAAATCAGCTCTGACCCTGTTGCCCCATGGGAACAGTCCAGTCCGAACTACAACCGCCATATCTTTCCCAGACCGGAATCAAGCATCCGAGGACCGGACCGGTTTCGAGGTAACACCTCTCTTCAGCCCGGCTAGCTTGACTCCAAGTGGTGTGGAGTGCCTGGGACCCACGTCTGGGCATCCCCAGCGCACTTAGGGCGGCAATTGCAAAAAAGAACAAGTGATGGACTGAATGTGGATCAATGTCACACACTCCCCCAGTCAAAAGATCTGGGCCCAAATCCATCGTTTTTTTGCACTCCACACCACCCTGGGTCAGATAATGGCTTTATGCAAATCAGCTCTGACCCTGTTGCCCCATGGGAACAGTCCAGTCCGAACTACAACCGCCATATCTTTCCCAGACCGGAATCAAGCATCCGAGGACCGGACCGGTTTCGAGGTAACACCTCTCTTCAGCCCGGCTAGCTTGACTCCAAGTGGTGTGGAGTGCCTGGGACCCACGTCTGGGCATCCCCAGCGCACTTAGGGCGGCAATTGCAAAAAAGAACAAGTGATGGACTGAATGTGGATCAATGTCACACACTCCCCCAGTCAAAAGATCTGGGCCCAAATCCATCGTTTTTTTGCACTCCACACCACCCTGGGTCAGATAATGGCTTTATGCAAATCAGCTCTGACCCTGTTGCCCCATGGGAACAGTCCAGTCCGAACTACAACCGCCATATCTTTCCCAGACCGGAATCAAGCATCCGAGGACCGGACCGGTTTCGAGGTAACACCTCTCTTCAGCCCGGCTAGCTTGACTCCAAGTGGTGTGGAGTGCCTGGGACCCACGTCTGGGCATCCCCAGCGCACTTAGGGCGGCAATTGCAAAAAAGAACAAGTGATGGACTGAATGTGGATCAATGTCACACACTCCCCCAGTCAAAAGATCTGGGCCCAAATCCATCATTTTTTTGCACTCCACACCACCCTGGGTCAGATAATGGCTTTATGCAAATCAGCTCTGACCCTGTTGCCCCATGGGAACAGTCCAGTCCGAACTACAACCGCCATATCTTTCCCAGACCGGAATCAAGCATCCGAGGACCGGACCGGTTTCGAGGTAACACCTCTCTTCAGCCCGGCTAGCTTGACTCCAAGTGGTGTGGAGTGCCTGGGACCCACGTCTGGGCATCCCCAGCGCACTTAGGGCGGCAATTGCAAAAAAGAACAAGTGATGGACTGAATGTGGATCAATGTCACACACTCCCCCAGTCAAAAGATCTGGGCCCAAATCCATCGTTTTTTTGCACTCCACACCACCCTGGGTCAGATAATGGCTTTATGCAAATCAGCTCTGACCCTGTTGCCCCATGGGAACAGTCCAGTCCGAACTACAACCGCCATATCTTTCCCAGACCGGAATCAAGCATCCGAGGACCGGACCGGTTTCGAGGTAACACCTCTCTTCAGCCCGGCTAGCTTGACTCCAAGTGGTGTGGAGTGCCTGGGACCCACGTCTGGGCATCCCCAGCGCACTTAGGGCGGCAATTGCAAAAAAGAACAAGTGATGGACTGAATGTGGATCAATGTCACACACTCCCCCAGTCAAAAGATCTGGGCCCAAATCCATCGTTTTTTTGCACTCCACACCACCCTGGGTCAGATAATGGCTTTATGCAAATCAGCTCTGACCCTGTTGCCCCATGGGAACAGTCCAGTCCGAACTACAACCGCCATATCTTTCCCAGACCGGAATCAAGCATCCGAGGACCGGACCGGTTTCGAGGTAACACCTCTCTTCAGCCCGGCTAGCTTGACTCCAAGTGGTGTGGAGTGCCTGGGACCCACGTCTGGGCATCCCCAGCGCACTTAGGGCGGCAATTGCAAAAAAGAACAAGTGATGGACTGAATGTGGATCAATGTCACACACTCCCCCAGTCAAAAGATCTGGGCCCAAATCCATTGTTTTTTTGCACTCCACACCACCCTGGGTCAGATAATGGCTTTATGCAAATCAGCTCTGACCCTGTTGCCCCATGGGAACAGTCCAGTCCGAACTACAACCGCCATATCTTTCCCAGACCGGAATCAAGCATCCGAGGACCGGACCGGTTTCGAGGTAACACCTCTCTTCAGCCCGGCTAGCTTGACTCCAAGTGGTGTGGAGTGCCTGGGACCCACGTCTGGGCATCCCCAGCGCACTTAGGGCGGCAATTGCAAAAAAGAACAAGTGATGGACTGAATGTGGATCAATGTCACACACTCCCCCAGTCCATCACTTGTTGTTTTTGCAATTGTCGCTCCTGCGTCCGTCCTTTCTCCTCGGTGGTTGGTTTCTCTACGGGACCTCGGTTCCAAAGCGCTTCGCACCATCCACACTTCGGCGTCTTCCTGGTCTGCCTTTTCTCGTCCCGAGCCGCACTCCGATTGGTTCGACGGCGTCCACGTCACAGGGGGGAACTTCTCCTCGTAGTAATCCCGGTCGTCCTTAAAGGGCCCGGACCACTCCTGCAAGCAAGACGTACAGTCCGTTACGGGGCAGGATTGGACCCCGTGACATAGACATTTCCCGCAATAAATAGGGTTCCATGCCCTGCACTGTCTTGATCATAATAAATATGAAGGGCTAGGGCCTCCCGCTCTGAAGCAGCCTTTTCGAAAAAAAGCCTGTTTTACCCAGGGAATATCCCTCCTGACTATCCCTTCAGGGTTGGAGAACAGCTCGGGTCGACCCAAAGACTTAAAAGCATGCTTGATATAGGCTAACAAAGAAATACTCATCGCTCCATCCAACACAATTCAGTCTTAGATATGAGGACAGCATTGTCCGCAAATAAAAGAACTGGTAAACAGTGAGCACCTACTAATGGAACATCTAGTTTATGATCCAACAAAGCCATCTTCAAACCATTAATGTAAAGAGTGAAGAGAAAGGGGGCCAAAATACACCCCTGGTGCTCCCCTCTCTTCAGTTCCAGTGGTGAAGTGCACTACCCCTCCGTTCCAAATGTAACCGTGGCGGAAAGGCCCTCATGATGGGCATGCAAGAAATAGAGCAGAGCCAGCTCGACACCCATGGACACAAGTACAGCCCACAGCTTAGATCTGTTAACACAATTGAAGGCTGAACTAAGGTCCATGAAGGCCAGGTGAATTGACCCACCTCTTGCTTTAGTATACTTAGTTGTCAACAACATGAGGTTAAGGGTCTGATCTACTGTCCCCTGGTCGTGTCTAAACCCATACCGAATCTCTGTAAGAATATTCCCCTGATTAGTCCACGATGCCAAGCTGTCAAACAAAACCCTTCCCAGGACCTTGACCTCACTGTTCTCCAAAGATATAGGACGATAACAGGCAGGATCAGTCCTGCACCTCTTCTTCAAAACCGGTACTATGGTGGAACTTTATCAGCTATTGGGTAACTTCCCTCTAGCTGCCGTGTTAAAGTGCTGCATAAGCAAGGGGGCCCATAAGTCGGCCTCATATTTGAACAGGTCCCTCTGAATGCCATCTGGACCTGGGGCCTTGCCCTCGGGTAAGGCCCGGATAGCAGGGAACATCCTGGTAGCTGACATCTGCCAAGTGGCCACCTTGTTAACCCATACACTTTTACCAACCACTATTGCATGGGCATCTTATTCTGACCGTAGGCAACGGTTGGTTAGACAGTTTTAAGGACTTTGCTCCAGACATTTGCATTATTTACTCGCAAACCACCACTTATGAATGGTGCATATTTACAGTCACTGCAGCGCATGTGTATCCACAGCCACTCGTGCTACGAATGGAATATGGTACTTACCCTCTAACCATGTTTTCGTAGTGCTGTACATTCACATTCTGTTACACTCTTCCCCAGAAACTTGGGCTGATTGCATGTCTCTTCCTTTATTACCCTGTTCTCACTGCATAATATGCATAGTAAATGTAAATGTAAATGTACATTTACATTTACAATATGCATAGTGCACCAAGCTATGCTCCATTTGACACCCCATCGACACTCTCACCCTCTGTGGAAAAACAATCCAAGATGGAGTTGGTGCTCATGCGCATTGTGAACCAAGAGAACCAAGGGTGGAGTGATAGCACATCTCATGACAAAAAATGTATTAGAAGAAACAAACAGATGCTCACAATGTAAGTAACAATTTCCTTCACTAGGTATAAAGATTTCAGAATTTAGGCTGAATGTTCCATTGGACGCAAGGGCAGGTAGGCATTCCAAGCATTGTTCTTTCTTCATTCGCCATGTATGTTTTTAAACTGGTGTCCTTTTACGTCCCTTCTCTTTGCTTGAGATGTTTTAACGTTTTCGACCATGATCACGAGTGAGGCAGATAGGGTATTTACTGCACTTCGTAAATACCGACACCTCGAGGGAATGCTTTGTATTCTGAGTTTTCACTTGCAAAATGGCGGAAAGCAACAGCGGGAACAAGCGGATTACAATTTGAAGAGCAGTGGCAGTGCTCCAGGGACTACGCTAAGGTCGAGAACCACGCTCCCCTATTCTATTGAGGCGTCATATAGGCGTCAGCAACTTACCTCTCGCGTTTCCCGCTTCGCGGGAAACGCTCGCATTTGGGGTCTTTGAACGGCCGAGAGGGAGGCAGAACTACATCGCCCATCATCCAGCTGGGATGAGACACTCCTCCCCGCCACGCCCTCTACAGGTGGTTAAAGACTGCACCATTACCGCGGAAAGCAACAGCGGGAACAAGCGGATTACAGTTTGAAGAGCAGTGGCAGTGCTCCAGGGACTACGCTAAGGTGGAGAACCACGCTCCCCCATTCTATTGAGGCGTCAGCAACTTACCTCTCGCGTTTCCCGCTTCGCAGGAAACGCTCGTATTTGGGGTCTTTGAACGGCCGAGAGGGAGGTAGAAGTACATCGCCCATCATCCAGCTGGGCTGAGACACTCCTCCCCGCCACGCCCTCTACAGGTGGTTAAAGACTGCACCATTAATGCGCACCGCGGAAATCAACAGCGGGAACAAGCGCCATTATGACACCACGGCTAAGATGGCATACAGAGTATCCATTAAGTCATATCACAGTGACATTATGTTAGAGAAGAAAGCTTATTTTTCAGGAAGAATCGAGGCTGCCACAAACACCAGTAAAGAAATTTTTTCAATTGTGAAGGAATTCACTTCTCCTAAGATGAGCACGGCTCCATGCTCTCGCTCTGAATCGTGGGTCATCTTATTGGCTGATTTTTTCACCAATTAAATTAAGTGCATCCAGGACTCCTTTCTGCTGTCCGGGGTAGTGGCAGACTCTGGTGCTAGCATCCTTCCCTCTTCTCCTCTGATGGGTGGGGACCCCACTCTTTCGGAATTTCCTCGATTATGCTGTCCAACATCATTGGATCTTCTTACCAAATTAAAATCTGGCTCCCCCCTGGATCCTTGTTCGGCCAAGTTTCTTGCTAGAATGGCTGAAGTGATTAATCCTTTAATCAATCCCGTGCTTAATCTTTCTCTTAGCACTGGAGTGCTTCCTTCAGCCTGGAAGCAAGCCCTTATTATACCGCTTCTGAAAAAGCCTAATTTGGATCCGGTGGTCCATGCCAATTATAGACCTATTTCCCTCCTGCCAGCCTTTGCCAAGGTTGTTGAGAAACATGTTCACTCCTCCCTCTCCAACTTCCTTGAGGTGAATAACATTCTGCACTGCACTCAGTCGGGTTTCCGTGCTAACATGAGCACGGAGACAGCGTTGCTGGAAGTAACGGAGGCAATCAAGGAGGTTTTGGATGCGGGGGGTAAGGCGATGTTGGTGATGCTTGACCTGTCGGCGGCCTTCGACACCGTCCCCCACGATGGTCTCCTCACAAGACTCAGTGAGATCGGTCTGCGGGGGACGGTGTTCAGCTGGTTTAAGTCCTTTCTAGCGGGCCAGCGTCAAACGATCTGGGCCCCTCCGTTCTCTGCCGTGGTGCAGCCATTAGAGGTGGGAGTCCCTCAGGGCTCAATTTTGAGCCCGACTCTTTTTAACATCTTTATAGCCCCCCTGGCGGCACTGGTGGAGTCGTTTGGAGCCCAGATCGTGTCATACGCCGATGACACCCAGCTCCTGTCCACTTGTGATAAGGGGTCTGATTTCGATGGGGAGAGCATCAGAGGCTGCCTGGGGGCGGTGTTTAAGTGGTTCCAGCAAAACAGCCTGAAGTGCAACTTGGATAAATCGGAGGTGCTATTTTTGGGCTGCCTGTCAGATCCTAGGTGGCATTATTGGTGGCCTGTGGACATGTCCCCTCCGTTGGCTGCTTCTTCCATGGCCAAGAACCTTGGAGTAAAGATCGATAATGGTTTGTCGTTGAAGCCCCAGATTCTTGGCCTAGTAGGGAAATGTTTTGGCCTCCTTAAGATGCTCCGAAAATTCCTTCCTCTGCTTTCGCAGGTACATAGGAAAGTTACGGTGCAGGCATTAATTGGGTCTCGCCTTGACTATGCCAACGTCCTGTACCTCGGATTGCCAGAGTATCTTCCCCAACGCATGCAAGTAGTCCAAAACTCAGCTGTGCGAGCCGTCTTTGGCCTCCAGCGGAGAGCCAGAGCTTCTGATCTCTTGAAGACACTTCACTGGCTTCCTATCCGAAAACGAATTGTTTTTAAGGCGCTTACTCTTGCCTTTAAGGCTCTCCATGATATCGGTGCTAAATACATCCGAAGACGGTTGGCTTTTTACCAACCATCTAGATCTCTGAGGTCAGCGTCCCTGGCCTTGGCCTCGGTCCCCGTTATTAGGAGAGCGCGGATAGGAGGCCGGTCTTTTAGACGCCTGGCGCCCCTACTATGGAACACCTTGCCGGTGTCTCTGAGAAAGAACGTCAATCTGTTCGCTTTCAGGAAGGATTTAAAATCATGGCTGTTTGTCCAGTAGTGCTCATCTCCCATTTGCCTGTTTTCGTGTCCGTGTTAGCTCTGAAGCGCCGGGACACTCCTCAGAGTAGCTGAGCGCTATACAAAACCCCCCCTAACATAACATAACATAACATTACAATTTGAAGAGCAGTGGCAGTGCTCCAGGGACTACGCTAAGGTGGAGAACCACGCTCCCCCATTCTATTGAGGCGTCAGCAACTTACCTCTCGCGTTTCCCGCTTCTCGGGAAACTCTCGCATTTGGGGTCTTTGAACGGCCGAGAGGGAGGCAGAACTACATCACCCATCATCCAGCTGGGCTGAGACACTCCTCCCCGCCACGCCCTCTTCAAGTGGTTAAAGACTTCACTATTACCGCGCACCGCGGAAAGCAACAGCGGGAACAAGCGGATTACAATTTGAAGAGCAGTGGCAGTGCTCCAGGGACTACGCTAAGGTGGAGAACCACGCTCCCCCATTCTATTTAGGCGTCAGCAACTTACCTCTCGCGTTTGGGGTCTTTGAACGGCCGAGAGGGAGGCAGAACTACATCGCCCATCATCCAGCTGGGCTGAAACACTCCTCCCCGCCACGCCCTCTACAGGTGGTTAAAGACTGCACCATTACGGCGCACCGCGGAACGCGCGCGGGACGAGACAGGCGAAGCTTGGGCAAAGGGCGGGCCGTCTGTGGCCGTCAGAGGCCAGAGGAGGCCAGGCTGGGCCGCCCCCCTTTATTGCTTGACAAAAAAGGTACTTTTTTACTCTGCACTTAGTTGAACATATCCTGTTCGGGGGCCAAAACAGACATTGGACAATGTGGGTGGGTGACGGATTAAGTGGATTGTAAACCAGCTTGTGAATACAGGAAGGGGAGATAACTTGTGTAACCCTATAACAGAGGGAGGAGGAGGCTTTTTCTGACCCTTAAGGGGTGCCAAAAGCTAGCAAGAGATAGTAAGAACCCCCAGTTCGTTTTTCTGCACTATGGCTAGTAAAGTGAAAACACGCTCCACCAAAGTCAAAACACATACCCCCCTTACACCTAGCATAACAATGCTTGATTCCAATCTTGTCACAGCCCATAAAGCACAACCTACGGCTATCGATCTAATCCTGAGAAAAGTCATTGGGGCTGTCTCTGGGGAGATTAAGCGCACAGAGAGACGCCTATCAATGACACCATCAATTGACTCACCCATACCCATACAGGTCTTAGAAAAAGATGTATCGCCTGCTCCCCAAATTGATACCCTAGAAACCTCGGCTGATGGTATCCCTTGCGCCCAGACGGTAGTGAATGTAAAGGAGACTACAGCCACGGTTGACAACAAAACCCCACCCAATAGAACTAGAAGAGTGGGCACCAAGAAGGGTTATCCTAGGAAAATGAAACCAAGCACCGCTATGCTTAGGTCAAAAGACACTGAGGACGAGGTCGTGGAAGTAGAACCAATACGTCAGCTAGGTCCACCAGGATGGATGGATCAAGTAATTGCAGACCTCCAAAAACGCCTGGAACTTTATATCACAAGTCAGATAAAACCACTTGTCAGTAGACTAGACAAAATCACAAATGAACTGAGCAAGCAGAATAAGACAAAGGGCCCCTTAAATAATAATTCAACTGCTAACCCCACCTCGTTAAATACTATCCCAGTCCGGCAAACCCCTGATAACAATAACTGTGTCAGTAATGAGCAATGCACGATTGTACAAGCTCATGCATCCCCAAATCTTCTAGCCCAGGTGGAGGTGGATAACAAGCAGAAAGTTGGCAATAAGGACGCAGATAAGGCTCAAAATCAGATAAACATGCAGCACACACAAAAAGGGAATCCCTCAGCTTACAGACAGGCAGATATGCATCAGACCTGCCAAGAATCAGACGATAGAATTAACTATTCCCTACCAAACATAAATCTACCCCCAGAAGCGTGCCCCTATGTAGTTGTTTTTGTGGGGGTCCCTGAACTTAACGCTGGGCAGAGAGAGTCACACATGCAGCTAAAAAATAAGTTAATAAATTGGCTAAACATACATAGGCCCCTGCACGGGGAGGAACGCGGGGAGATCCTCCACGTCAGAAGGGTAAACTGGATAGGGAACAGGAGGAAAGACATGGTGGGGAACTGCATCATTGCGAATTTTAGGAACACCCGCCTAGTAGAATACATACTGAAAAATGGAAACAGGAACCAGACTAGTACCATATGTTCCTTGCCATTAGGATATTTTTATCCTAAAAAACGTTCATTTACGATCCAAGCGACACTTTTGGCAAAACAGGAAGGGCACCAGATATAGCATGGACAAGGAAGCATGCCCAGGCAGACTCGTTCTCACAAGGTCAGGGTTTGCTACCGTGGACGAATAGATTTAGTCCCCTACTGTCCCTTGATGAAAATGATTGACTAAACAAAACAGGGAATCCCCATGATCAGATGATCAAAAAGCTAGGTGATGAATTCATTACTCAGGGCGACTTTGGACCTGTCAACAGCGGGGGCTGAGGTAGCACAAGCCAGGCAAGTAAGAGGGGATTTAGGGATCATGCTATTGAGTAGGGACGGCCCCACCCCAGACTACCAGGGAGAACAGGTCGAAAAGCAAACTGGGGGAGGACTGAACATAATGTCCTGGAATATGGCTGGTCTTGCTGGGAAATTTGGAAACAAAGACTGGTGGAACCACTTAAGGGGGTTCCAAATAATAGCATTCCAGGAGACCTGGGTGGTCGAAAGCTCCCCTTACCAAATAGAGGGTTACAAATGTTTCTTCATCCCAGCACAAGAAAGCAGACCTGGAAGGGCAAAAGGAGGTTTAGCATTATACGTTGATCTAAACCTAGAAGGAGTGTGGACGCTACCCTCCTGGACATCGCATTCTCTTTAGGCTGTAACATTTTCAGGGCAGGGGTTGAAGTTACAGCTATTTAACATCTACAATTCGGGGCCAGTAAATGGAAATAATGCTATACTCCAGGAATTAGACTACAGACTCACCCAGGAGTCAGAACGCAGGAAGGAGGGGGCAGAACCAATAGTATTAGTGATGGGCGACTTAAACTGTCATCTATGCCCAAAACTGCTCCCAGTAACGGCAGATTGGTCTTCCTGCTCGGCTGAAAGCGGGCCACATTTCGAACATAATGCTGAGGGATTAACACTTACCAGACTATTAGATACACATGCTTTAACGCACACTATAGATTTAGTCGTCCCGGGAAAAGAGGGCTCCCTTATCCCAACCTTTAAAGGCAGAGAATGCTCTTCTATCATAGATTTTATGGTGGTATCCAGCTTTGCAAAAAACTGGATCACCGAGGTTCGAACTGATTGGAGCGTCTTTAGTGACCACAACCCCTTAGTCCTGGAATTAATGTATTGTGGCCGCTCCAAGAGGAACAAACAACCAGGTACCGAATTAAGGCCAATTGACCAGAGGAGACGACTAAGGTGGTCGAAAATTGATGCCCAAGCATTTTACAAATCATTAATAGAAAAAGGGAAAAAACAGCTTGAAGAATGCCTGGAACCCACGATAGAGGGCTGTGCCTTGGTCAAGGTGTTTGGGTTACTAACCAGCTTGGTTGACGAATTGCTGAATGTAAAAGCCCACAGGAGAAATATAATTAAACCAAGATGGTTTGACACCAATTGCTTGCGTGCATTAAGAGATTTGAAATCGAGCCTCAAAGCCAATCCCAGGGACAAATTAAAAGTGGCCCTCTCTAGAAAGATATATAAAACTGTTGTAAAACAGAGAAAGGCCGCTCTGCAAGCTGAAGTTTGGGCCGACTTGAGGGAGGCGGGGCACAATAGGGATTTCACGGCATTTTGGAGAATCATCAACAGGCCATGTTTTCAGGACAGTAGTACCTCGGTGATTGACACCAACATACTCCCTGAACAATGGGTTACACATTTCAAAGGCCTTTATAATCACACCCATGTCACAGTTTCAGAAGGAGGTTGGGATGGTACACGGAGTCTGGAAATTGAATTTTCGCTCATAGAAATAACCAAAGCAATTCAAGGTCTTACTCGAAATAAAGCTCCAGGTCCTGATGGTACTCCCCCAGATCTTTACCTAAGCAATGTGGACCTATGGGCCCCAATTATGACGAGGGCTGTTAAATCCGGGCTGCCCCGCTCATGGTCCACTGCATTTTAATGTCCCTATTTTCAAGAAGGGAAATAGGGACAACCCTCAATGCTACAGGCCAATATCATTGATCGATGTCTCCGCTAAAATATTGGGCCGGGTAGTATTGGACCGTCTTATGGGTTGGACAGAAGAGCACCACACCATAGCAGATACTCAGTACGGCTTTAGACAAGGCAAATCAACTAGCGACCAGTGCCTCGATCTCTATTTGCTGGTTGCCAAATACACAAAAGCCAGTAGTGAAACTATTTACCTAGGATTTATGGATCTGGCCGCGGCCTTTGATAATGTAAATAGGAACAAGTTGTGGGCTATGATGAGGGACCTGGGAATTGACCCTGGATTGATCAATATCCTCCGGGAATTACATTGGAATACTACGGCCAGGGTTCGCTTCAGCACGGAGGGGCGGAGCACTGATCCCTTTCCATGCACTAGCGGAGTGAGGCAAGGGTGTATCCTTGCTCCCTTTTTGTTCTCACTTTATATTAACGACCTTGAGAAATCCCTGATTGCTCTGAATGTAGACTGCCCTGAAGCAGGAACACGTCAGATTCCGGTACTGTTATACGCGGATGACGCGGTCCTGCTTGCACGTACATCACGGAGTTTGCAATGCTTGATTGATGGATTTGTGAAATTCATGGATAATTTAGACTTGTCCGTGAATTTGAACAAGTCCTTTGTGATGGTGGCAGGCAAAAGACCTTCCAGGAAATTTGTATTCAAAATAGGGACCCATACTCTGGAAACTGTAACCACCTTTCCCTACCTCGTCCTATTTGACGGGGCGTTAAAATTTAAATCCCTGATCGAGGAACGTTGCTCAAAGTTGGTCTCCTCTAACGGGGCCATACTGAACTTTGCTCGAAGGTTGGGCCGCTGGTCACCAGAACAAGTAATGAGCCTATATGGCTCTATAAGTACTGCAAAAGCCCTGTACGGAGCAGAGGTTTGGGGTTTGGGGGATGCAAAACACTTACAGCTGGAGGAAGATAAATTCCTCTGCGGAATCTTAAAGATCCCACAGAGTATCTCAGCAGCAATTGCGCACAGCGAACTAGGGATCTCATATATTTTAGACCAGGTAAAGCTGAGGCCCATTATGGCATGGCTGAGAATCTGGGCTAACCCGAGGCAGAATTAAGCAGATTAATTGTAGGAGATTGCTTACAAAGGGATAAGGGACTGCAAATCCCTTGGCTAAATTATGTTAAGGTTACGTTAGAGGATATAGGCCGGTATAACCTCTTCTCCAACCCGACTGCAATCTCTATCCCTTGTAAATCCCAAATTAAAAAAATTGTTGTTAGGAAAATTTGCAGCTCGCAGATTAAGCTCTGATTTACTAAAGCGATCAGTAACTGACCACTGTCTAGTAAGTAATGACGAGGGTATGGAAACTTATCTTTTCTTGATGTACAACCCGCAGGACAGGTTTTTAATGTGTCGTTTTAGGCTCAATTTGTAACCAAATATTTTGTCTTATCCATCTGGTTTTACTTTAACAATTGAGCAGAAGGGTGCCTGCGGCTGCGACAATAGGTCTCCGCAGGACACCCTTCATTCTGTACTTTTGTGTTCATTTTATCAGATCCCCCGGTGGAAATTTTTGGCAGGCATCCTAAAAGAGGCAAAGTTCCGTCATGCAAAAACTGCTTTACTTTTTCTACAAAGAGCAAACGACATGCGAATTTTATGCTCTATTATGAACTTTTTAAAAGTAGCAGTAAGACTGAGAAATACAAGAGGCTAAGTAATGACGCATGATGTACATAATATTGTGTTTTTATAATTGTATAAACTCTGTTTTTAGATCTAGTTCAGATATGTGATTTAATTAATGTTTTATTGTAAATATGTATTTTTATGATGGTTTTTAATCATCGAAATAAAGATCTACTGAACTGAACACTTGCCAAATGGGGCATAACATGTAGTGTAGCGCTTACCCAATTGAATTTCACTTGTCTGCAGACTGACCTTTCAAAAGTTGCCAGGGAAATCTTGCAGATGGGGTACAGTAATGACAGCCACCAGTGCTCTGAATTCTAATATGAGCGGTAATGAAAGCCCACTCATTAACAGGTCATTAGTCATTCATGTCAATGTTTCTGTGAAGGCTGCAGATACAGGTCGTATTATTCAAGGTCCTTTGCAGATTGCAATTACTCCAGGCACGGTGTAATAATATATAACTACTGTCAGTCCACGCTCTCATATTTTCTTCTCGTTCCTTTCTTGTATTCAGGGTGCTTGCCATCTATTGGACTTCCAGTTCATTCCGGAGGGTATGAAGACGCCTTCAGCTATGTTGAGGACATTATGAACCAGATGCCAGTGGAAAGTACTCTGGAGGATTTCCTCGATTTCCCAGGTTCGGATCACATGAACCTTTATCACTCTGAAGACAACGGACTGAGCTCTGACCTTGATTTGTCAATGAGGAACTTCCCTGGATCCTTTCAAAACTTCATTATGGACTTTGAGCCGTCCCAGTGTCTTCTTCCTGGGGTGGAATCGTCCTCCCAAAACACTGCATTAAACAGTGATGCAGATCATCTACAGACTGCAAGCCTCATAGCCAACAGCATGTTTCCAAGTCAGTACAAGATGGAGGACTGTGAGTTCCAGGCATGCCTGCAGCACCAAGAACAGAAGGAACTAACGTAGCTATGGCAACTCTGCTTGTGAAACTGTGGCTCCAAAGCTGCTCACCTATGACCTCACTGCCTCTATGGCTACTACCAAAACGCTAACCCGAGACCGAAGCTTTCCCTTTAGTACTATTAGTACAAAGTACCTGGGAACATAAGCCCCTTTGGCCAAGGTGATGGGAGGTTTGACTTTGCTGGGCAGTACATGGTATGGAAATTGGTTACTGGATTGTGTTTCATTCAGTGGCCCATTCAGATCCTTGTTTAGGATCACTGCAATCTACTAGGCTGTGTACATTTGCTGTTTCCATTATGTGTGTTCACTATGTGTATATGCTATTAATCATCTTGTGATCTTAAGATCTGTTTCCTTATGTTTCCGATCACAGTTTTAAATGAAAACATTTTTTAATAATTTCCAGCAACGTAGTTATAGGCACGCACAGATTTGAAAACTTTGTAAGAACAAAATGGAGATGAAACTGCTCTCTTCTGAAACCCACGATGTAGACATGTCCGTAACCTCCCCTATCGTGCTGAAATGTTGAATCTTAATAGGGACCATAAGTGCCTTTATTATAAGTAGAGGTGAGCCTTCCAGAGAATAATTTAAAAAAAAAGGTTGGGAGTAGGAAAGACGGTTTTGTGCGTGGATGTGTTGTGCCTGTACTGCGGGTAAATGAAGGACATGCATTTCCAGTGCATTAAGGCCACACCTTTAAAGTGCACTCAATAAAATATGTATGCTTTATTATTTATAGAAAGGGGCCTGGCTGCTGTTCAGCAAACCTAAGCAGTTTACTAAGCCATGGTAGCAAATGATCATCCTAGACAATCAGCAGACAAAAATGTGTACATGTAGGGATTGCAGTGTGAACCGTAGCTATATGGTTTCTGGCGTGGTGACTTACTACTTGCTTATCAGAAGCATCTGCTGGTCTGCAGTAGTTTTATCTCCGTTCTCTTATTTCCACATGTATTCTAACCCATCCGACTTGCTGAGGATGTAGAGCTCATTGTATTAGATTCTGCACTGACTCTGAATGCTCAAACATTTTATGTTTGCTGGAGTAGAAAATGTAATCATCCCCTGCCCCTCTCACATATATTCTCCCACCTCTGTTGTCTTTGTTGGTCATCCACTAGAATCAGGAACTATGCATTTTGTTCTGGGGGACTTTCTATTTTTTTGCATAGCACTTTAAAAAATGTTCATTTTAACCATTATGGTTATCCAGATGTGTGTTTTTCAATCCAAGCTAAGGGGACTCCGTTTTTTGCAGTCAAGAAAGTTATAACCAGATTCTAGAAGGTCCAAGTCTGAGGAAATGCGGAGGCATTTATCTTTGGGATTGCCCTCGAGGTATTTTCGCATACCTACACTACTCAGCATTACCACCTGTAAAGATTACTATGATTAAAATACTCCATAGCCTTTTGACCATTAAAGCACACATGAACAACTTCCACCAATAATTACACTAATCCCAAAACGATACTGAAGAATTGGTCCCTCGATGCTTTAGGTGCCTTGCCTGAGGTTATGATGCTGCCTGTAACATTGTTTATGCACTGGCTGATAGACTCAACAGTCCGTGTTTACTATCATTTGCATTTGAGGAAGATTGGTGCTCTTTCCCTTGTCTCTGGACACCACTTACAATTGGATTGTCTATGTTGCTTCCCACATTAGGGACTCTAATCAGGATGTTGTCAATGTGTATTCTTAACTGTTGGTTTCAAAGCATTTTTGTATATTAAATGATCGAGTCTAGCTTACCTTCTGTATTGCCCTGGATAAAACACTATGCATCCTCCTGGTGTGTCTCAAGATCATGTGCTGTGTAATGTTTGTGTCGGAATTACTGCTGTTTCCTTGCTTGAACCTATAAAGCACCATTGTCATCCCGCTGACTTGGCAAATCTTCTTTGATTGTATAAATGAGCATTCATTTCGAATTTGTCTATTGCATGGCTATATTGTCAAGCAATATTAAGATAAAAATGTGTTTGCTTTTCGATGATCCCAATCGTGCTTATCTTATGAAGCACTAGTTTTAGTATTCGGACAGTTGCAAATGTGGTGGCTGTTTCATAATTCTAGCATTGACTTGGTGAAGTGAACCCTATAAAGGGGTATGTTCCCATTTCCCCCCTTGCAGGTCACACTGGTCCTCAAAGTGCATTCGACCAGAGCGAGTTAGTGAGCCAAGTAAGCATGTGTAGACCGGTTAAGCTTGCATGTTCTTGTATCACAAGCAACTTTCTCTTTATAAGAATATGAGGGGTTTATTTCCGCTGCTGAACTTAATGTCCACTTATTAGGAGAAGGCCTTTCGCACCAAAAAATCTTCAATGTTTGCGCCTTCATTAATTAGCCATTACTATTTTCATCCAGGCATAGCTATTTTAGCCAACAATAGTAACTTCAGTCCCCTATGATACAAGCAAAGAAGGGGCGCCTTTAATTTTGCTTGTGACTTTTTATTAGTCTACGGTCGTGATAACAATGTATACTCTGAAATATTTGCGGCTTTTATTGCTGAATCTACATGGGTAAACAATTTAATTTGGGAACCCGTCGTATGCACCAGCAACATAGGTGCATGTCTTGCAAAATGTACGGTATTGAAAAGTCTTTTTTTAAAACTTAGTGTCAGGGGCGATTCATGTTTTGAAGTTATTAAAGTGTAAAAGAATTGCACTAAAGCATTACATATGGTCGTGATGCCCAGTGGTGAATTTATCTGGGGCAATCTTGTATTCGCTACAAAGTGATTTGTTCTGCAGTCTAAATTGGAATTAAAATTGCTCCCTTTAATTTATTTGGTAGTCCTAATCCTGTACACCTTCATTTTATCACCCTTTTGAGATTTATTTAGAGTAACAATGGAAAGTCTATTGATGGACGTCTTACAGGTTATTGTGCACTTCTCTTGGGGAAGTCATATCTTCAAGAATGGCTCTTTGTGGAGCCGAAACAGCCCAGACAAGAGAGAGAGCATTTTGCAAAGTGAAATTCGAATTTTCTGGTTTGACATAGACGGTCTGTTTCCAGCTGTAACCTCTACAGTGCCTAAGAATGAAGGAAGAAGCATACTTTGGATGCCTTGAGGAAAACAGGTATTTAAGGAAAACATGGGGGTCTGCCAGAATGGAATGCACTGTCATTCCAAATGTCAATGGTCTTGCTAACCATTGAAAGGTCCAGAACAGACCTACAGAGTCAGGGTTGAGTAGACAAGCTACATTTTTATTGGATGGCGGTGTACAAAAGAGAATAAGGATCTCCCTAAAAGATTGATTTGCTAGATAGGTTCACAGGATGCCAGAGAGTGGTGGAAACCTCCAATACAATATTAGAAGTTGTTGCGATTCCTGTTCCTGAAACTAGAAAGAGCGCAAGAAACTGGTGCGATGATGGAGAACTGCTTTTAGTGAAAACCAAAAGGAGACAGGAAGGACGAGGAACCCTAGTGCGAAGAAGGGGCAAGTTATCTTTTTTTTATGAGAAACTCTTAAACGATGTTCGTAGGTAAAGACAGCCAAATTGAGAAGAATGAGTGCCTTTTGAATGGACAACACCAGATTTATGCCTAGCCACCCAAGAGAACTTTTGCAGGAGAAAGTCTGGTAATAATTTTGGGAGCTAAGCTGCATATCGAGGTTGAAAAAGGAAAGATTAGCTGCTTAAAGACACCATCAGATGTATGTGCTGTGAAATGGGAACCACTGGAAGAAGGTGTATGGTACGAGACTTCTCTGAAGACGGTATAGATGTTGCAGGAGGTGTTAGAAACTATGCTTTTCTCATAAGATGAAGAAAGGCCACACGCAAAAACATGTTTGCCAGCTTTTTCAGACTCCTGGAAACATATTGATATATAATTTAAAACTATTTAAATCAAGAGGCTGATATCAGAGGTACCATTTCCAATGTCGGTACTGGTGGAATTGCAATTAAGTATATTGGTAGCAGGAGTAGAAATTAGACAGCTAGGACTACAGCTATGTATTTTAATATTTATTTTATTTTGTGGCAGAAATCCTGTGCAGAATTACACTGGAGATGCCTGCCCACTCTAAAAAGTGGATGTTGGTGTGTTCACCGCACACCAGGAGCATGTGCTGTCTTACAGCAAAGGATCAGGGGGCTGCAGGCTGTGTGGTTCACAGGAGGAAGAAGAATCCAACGTCTACCCCCTCAGTAAAAAGACCTGAAATCCCAATCAAAAGGTTATTAAGAAATAGAAGGGCAGAGACTTCATTGCTGATAAGGCTTAAGTACCAAGAAACATGAAATATTAAAGAATATATTTGCAAAACTACTACTTGCCTGTTAACAGCTATCAAGAATCCAGCACAGTACCACATTAAAATGGGACCATCTTTCTCCACTTTGAAAGCCAATGTAGGCAAGGGTCTCCAGTTTCTCCAATATTTATTAACTTTTACATAAGATTTCTAGCTCAAATCATGATCTATTACTGACAATTCCAAATGTACGCAGATGACATTCAAATTCACACCACCTGGGACAATTGTCAGGTGAGGAAGCCAGTAAAACAATGTCCCCAAAACTCATCCACCCTTGGTTGAAATTGAGCTGTCTTCATATGAATGGAATAAAAGGTAAAATCCTGAGAGCCTGTGATATTCCAAGTAATCTCCCGCTCCACTAGCTGATGGAGTTTGAAGCATCCCCAGCTCAAACAGTAAGCAATTTGTGTGTGGTTTGGCAAAGGCCCCGTTTATGTACAACAGTTTGCAATAGTCATAAAAACCGTCCGCTGCAGGTAAGAGCGATAGGGCAGTAGGGCCGGGTGCAGGGGGATTTCAACGGATGATGACGAGGGGAAATTAAATAAATAAATAATTTCCCCTCATCGTCATCCGTGGAAATCCCACCCACCCGGCCCGCCGCTCTTTCTTGCAGCGGGGGCGGCTGTCAAAAATATCCATTTCCAACTCATGATCCTTTTAATGATCATCCCATTCTTAGTTAAAACTCCACTTTGATTTGATGTGATCCTCTGATAGCTCGGCTTTTGGAAGGCAATTGACTTAGTAGCACACACAAAAGACATTCTCATAGAATAGTGGATGAAAACCCACGTAGTCAGACTCTGTCTTAGCTTGAAGTGGTCTGACCACATATCCCCATCTTTTGAAGAGATTTCATTGGCTGGCAGTAATTCAGAACATTAGATTCAGGGTACTGTGTGCGATTTTCAAAGCAGATTAGGGTTGTATCTAAAATGCAGCATTTAAAGAGATTTACATTTTCGTGGAGTGGATGATGATACAGAGGCATTTATGCCACCTTGATGCAGAGTATTTATTTTGCCTTTGCGTATACAAAAGGATAAATTGAATATCTTTTTGACATCTCACTTGTGTGCATATTGCCTTTTCACAAATAAATGAGGTTTGAATTTTCACATTACGTACAATAATGGATGCTGTTGTGGTCAGTTTGAGTACGAAACTCGGTAAACCATTATCCTGTAACAGATTGACCAATTCGCAGCTGCCTAAACAGTTTTGCATTTTAGCAAATAAATGTTTGGTGCACAAACATCATTTAGTAATTTTTATCAATAACTAGTGTCAAACATTCTTAGATATTGCCTCCTATGCCACTCTGTTATTGTCTCATGCAATGGATTAAAACTGTTATGCTACGATCACATTAATACTCAAAATGTCCACCATTATACGAGGCCCAGCGTTATTCTGCGGCTGGGCACCATAACGTCATTGATGACCCCAGTATGGCAGGAGTTACCACTATCATGCCAGGGCCATCATTATTTCAAGGTTTGTTAGTGTACATTGTCATAGAATGGAGTCCCACAATGTGTCAGGAATTTCCACCATTATAACATCGCTAGCATTTAACATTTATGTGATTATATTCATATACAGCCAAACATACCCAAAGGGAAAGGGTGAGCTGGATGGGGGATCTTCAAATGCTGTATTCAGCACGCTTTGCATCTTATGCTAAAGAGCTGAAGACCACCAATAAGAACACGATGAGTCACTCTTAGGGTGTCTACTCCAACAAGCAACTAAATGACGTAAACCATTCTTAAAATAAACTTAGTTACTGGTGGGGTCTCTGGGGGCATGTCCGTCCATTCTTTTTCTCCCGTTGTGCCACTCAAATCTGAAAGAAACAGTTAGTTATAGACTCCTTACTTTAGAATTACCCCCAGGCGTCAGACTGGATCCGGAAAGTTTTTTTCGTCAGCAGTACCCCTGTGTGTCGGAAGGGGCGTCGGTCAACGGCAGTTCTTTCTTTTTCCGCGCCAGGAAGCGCAGATCTTGAGAGAGCGGTACCTCCAGTCACTTTTTGACAGAATTTTTCTCTACTTTTGTCGACTTCGTTTTTGAGTCCATCGACACCTGGTGTATGAGGCATGCCCGGCTTCAAGGCTTGCAGTTCCTGTAACCGACTGATGTCGGTGACAGATCCGCACCGCATGTGCCTCTACTGCCTGGAGCGTGACCACGACCCCAAGTCATGCTCCGACTGCCGGATCATGGCCCTGAAGTCTTTGCGATAGTGGTCCCGAAAGCTACTCGAGGCCTCGGCAGTCAGCTCTGCGCTGTTTGAGGTCCCCATCGCATAGGAGGTTGAGGGACCAGTTGCGAAGCCAACACCATTCTTCATCCATATCTTCGCACTCGGGGTCAAGTAAGTCGAAGTAAGAAGTCGTGGAAGAAGCATCGTCGCTCTTTGACTTCTCCCCATTCGTCGGCCGACGCAACGAGGGATGTGTGTGGTGCCCGAAGGGTCGGCTCCGGGTTTCCCCCCTTTCCGGGAACTGAACAGCCCGACTCCGCGGGTGGGCCATCGGGCCCCAGACTCGCTAGGGGCTCTGGTCCTACGACGCCGGCGGCTTTCACACCGCAGGGTCCCCTTGGATCCAGGCCTGGAACCGGATCTACACCAGTCAACTATGTTATACCTCCCCTAGTGCCGATTCCACCAGCACCACGTCCGCAGCTGGCATCAGCTGTGTTCCCAGCCAACGGCGACCCCTGCCTCCACCTCGAGGTAGACACGGAGCCGGACACCACCGGATCCGGCGCCAATGAGTACTTTTGTGCCCCTGTTCTACCCTGGCTCTTAGAGACCAGATTGGCAGCCAGAAGAGGGTGAGGATGACTGGGAGGGGTCTGGGGACACTTTAACTGACCAGTTAGGATATGTACCGGACTGGAGAGAGGATCTGGGGGAAGCCAGTGGTCTGGATAGCTCCCCAGACCTTGGCATGGTATCTCCTCCTACCGTGGCTACGGAGTAGGGAGCGTCATATGCAGTGTTGTTGCGTAAGGCGGCCGAGGGTCTCCACCTCGAGCTACCTACGGTGGCAGTCAGGACTCACCTCCTGACAGAAGTGCTTCAACCAGCAGCGGGCTCTTCAGAGCCCCTGCTGCCGTTTGATGAAGCCCTCACGGACATCCTTTTGGCACCTGGTCCAAGCCCAACACAGGGGCTCCTGTGGACAGGATGATTGCCCGATGCCACAACCCGGCCCCGGGCAACCCCACTTTCCTCTCCCAACACCCCACCCCTAAGAGCTTGGTGGTCCAAGCCTCCACCTCCAAAGGCGCATTCCCCAACACACCACCAGATGGGGAATCCAAAAAGCTGGATCAACTTAGGAAGAAAATGCTTTCTTCCTCCAGCTTGGGACTGCGGTCGGTAAACACTGCATGTCTGTTGGACCGTAGTGGAGGCCCAGGCCGTACTCTCCTGTGCAGTTTCCGAGGGGAGAGACGCAGTGAAGTTTACCATCCGATGTGGGCTGGATACCGCCGACTCACTAGGCAGGACGATTTCCGCGTTGATAGCCATCCGACGCTACGCCTGGTTGAGCTGGTTGAGGTCGACTGGTTTTTCGGGGGTGTCCAATTCACTCTTAAGGACATGCCCTTAGATGACCGTCGCCTTTTTGGCGACAAGGCAGACAACACACTGGAGCGCTTTAGAGACTCTCGAATTACAGCCAGGTCCTTGGGCCTCTCCACAACCTACCCTGCTCAGTCTGCCTTTCTCCCCTTTCGTGGCTTCAGAAGGGGTGCCCCGCCACATCCCGCCCAGGGCCACAGGCCGCGCAAGGTGCTCAGACTCTGCGCAGTCGGGGATGTGGGCACCAGAGCCATGGTTCTGGGGGCCAGCCGGCAGGCCAGTCCACCACAGGCCCCTCTGCAGCAACCTCCAAACCCTCCTAGTCTGACTTTTCAGGGCCACCAAATGCCAGTGGGCGGCAGGATTGGCCATCACCTCCCCCACTGGCGCACCATCACGTCGAACAGGTGGGTTTTGCAGATAGTCAGAAGGGGCTACTCCCTCCCTTCAAAACTGCCCCTCCATCCATGCCCCCTCAGTCCCATCACATGACAGACGATCATCTGGCCCTTCTCCAATAGGATATTTCGGCACTCTTGGCCAAGGGAGCCATCAAGAATGTTCCTGTCTCAGAAGTAGGTCTTAGTTGCTATTCCCACTACTTTCTGGTGCCCAAGAAGGACAAAGGCCTGCGTCCTATCTTAGATCTCAGGAACGTCAACCGTTTCATTCGGAAGGAGAAGTTCAAAATGTTGACGCTCGCTTATGTCCTGTCTGCTCTCGACCATGGAGACTAGATGGTAGCATTGGACTTGCAGGACACTTACTTTTACATCCCCGTCCTGCCGGCTCACCGGCGCTACCTGCGGTTCACGGTAGGCCACGAGCATTTTTATTTTAATGTGCTCCCCTTTGGCCCCTCGGGTGTTTAAGAAAGTGATGGTGGTAGTCTCAGCTCATCAGCGCAGACCAGGGGTTCCAGTCTTCCCCTATCATGACGACTGGCTGTTAAAGGCAGGCTCTCCCCAGGCTGTCATCTCCCACCTCCTGCATTTGCTGGGGTTTTCCATTGACGTGCTGAAGTCACACCTGATTTCCTCTCAGAAGCTCCTCTTCATCGGAGCGGTTCTGGACACGATGCAGTTTCGGGTTTATCCTCCCGAACAGCAAGTCTGGGATATTCAGGCTATGATTCTGAACTTTCAGCCTCTATCCCGGATTTCGGTCAGGATGACCCTCAGACTACTAGGTCTGATGGCCTCCTGCATCCTGCTCGTGAACCATGCCAGATGGCATATGCGGGCTCTTCAGTGGGATCAACATCAGGGGAACCTGTCCGATTGCGTCCAGATCTTGAAGGGCACAGCACACCAGTTGCAGTGGTAGCTAAAGAACCAGGATTGGGTCAACAGCAGACCCCTCTCCCTTCCTCAACCAGAGTTCCCAATGGTGACTGGTGCATCACTTCTGGGATGGGGCGGCCACATGGGGGAGGCGGAGATCAGAGGCCTCTGGTCTCCGGCGAAGTCAGGGCTCCATATCAACCTTCTGGAGCTTCGAGTGATTTGTCTTGCACTCACAGCATTCCTTCTCTCTGTCCAGGGAAGAGTAGTGCAGGTGTTCACGGACAACACCACCGCCATGTGGTACTGCAACAAACAGGGCGGGGTGGGGTCGTGGACCCTATGTCTGGAGGCCCTCCGCCTCTGGACATGGAACATCAGGGCATATCCCTGGTGGTTCCACACCTGGCAGGTTCCCTGAAGGCCAGGTCGGACGAACACAGCCGCAGGTGTATGATGGATCAGGAATGGCATCTTCACTCGGAGGTGGTTGTAGCGGGTTGAGGAGGAAAGGGCAAGAGACGGGTTTTCTTGACACCAGGCTTTATTTGAGAATAAAGAAAGTTTGTACACGTTTTTCTCCAAGGGGGCCTCTGGGGTGATCGGCTTCTTATCGTTCTCCTCTTCGGTCTGCTGCTGTCTTCTTTCCTTTTGCTACGTCGGGGGCTCCTACGGGAACGAGACTCTTCCAACTCCGTGATGGTGGTAGGCGAGCCGTATGGAAGAAAAGGAAGAAAGGACAGGTATCAGTCCTAAGTCCGATGTCGTGACTGCTGCAAGGGATAGGGAGTGAGGGAACACCACTTGTGACACTATACAGATTGGTGAGAGGGACAGGGGGTGTGTCGGAAGGGGATACCGGGGAATTCCGCAGGGTATCAGGTCACGGGACTGACCTACCCCTTCTCTCCACCCAGCCCGCTATACGGCTCCGTACCTCTGTGAGCCACACACCTCCTGGCGTGCGGCTGGGCGGCTCGTGTTGCCGATGACCTCCTGGGTCCCGCGCCGCCAACGGGTCTCTTCTCCTCTCTGCCGTAGATGGTAAACTGGTTCACCCTCCCTCGTCTGCTTCTCTCACTTCTCTCTCCAACTCCTCACTCGACTCCACACCACACTCGCCTCCTACTCCTCCGGTGAACAAGCACACCTGTGTGCCGTCAGCTGCTGTACTTGACGCCGGTGTAGGCTCCACCCCCTCGCCTAGTGTGTGCCAGTTAAAAAGACCGCCGTCTTCGTCCTCCTCGTCCCAGGAGCAGCATTGCTCCATTGAATACCTCCAATCGTTAGGCTGCGGAGACAAGAGGGGGGGGGTGACATAATGAATCCCCACATGGGGGTGAAGAGTTCCTGGGCGGCTGGGGTGACGGCCTCTCCGCGCTACACACTATCCCCCCTGGACGCTTCCGTTCGGGAAGGGGATTCCGTGACAGGAAGTCCGCCCCCGTGTTCTCAACACCCTTCCGATTACATACTTTGAAGGCAAAGGGCTGCAATGTCAAGAACCACCTCATCACCCTAGCATTGTTTGACTTAGTCCTGGCCATCCATAGCAGAGGGGCGTGATCCGTGAAAAGGGTAAACGGGTGGCCATCTAAGTAATATGTCAATTTTTCCACCGCCCATTTTATCGCTAAACACTCTTTTTCGATAGTAGGGTATCTGATCTCCCAGGGAAAAAGCTTCCTACTGATATAAAGGATTGGGTGGTCCAACCCATCCTCCCCCACCTGTGACAGCACCGCTCCTATCCCATAATCGGACGCGTCTGTGTGCAGGGAAAAGGGGCGGGAGAAATCCGGGGAAGACAAGACAGGGGTGGACGTGATAATGCGCTTTAAGGTGTGAAACGCGTCTTGCATCTCTTTGGTGGGGGTTGCACACACTGCCTGTTTGACCTGTTGTTGTAGGGTATCGGTGAGTGGTGCCGCCATCTGAGCAAATTGTGGTATGAACCGTCGGTAATAACCGATGAGGCCCAGGAATGCTCTCATCTCGCGCTTGGTACTAGGAAATGGGGTATCGGCTATGGCCCTTACCTTCTCTATCTGAGGTTCAATGAGCCCGTGTCCCAGGACGTATCCGAGGTATTTTACCTTCTGGTAAGCAATTCGGGACTTCTTGGCGTTCACTTTCAAGCCTGCTTCTTCCAGAGTCCGAAATACCTGGTGTAAGTGTTTTAGATGGGTTTCCCAGTCCGGCTGAATATGACGATATCGTCTAAATAGGCAGAGGTATAAGCTGTCATGTCTTTCAATACGGTGTTCATTAGTCTCTGGAAAGTGGCCGGGGCCCCATGGAGTCCGAATGGCAGGACTGTAAACTCGTAGTGGCCCTCGGCTTTCGAGAAGGCGTTTTTCTGGCGGTTTTCCTCCCTCAGGGGTACCTGCCAGTACCCCTTGGTCAGGTCCAGCATGGTAATGTACTTTGCCTCCCCTAGTTTCTCGATGAGCTCGTCTATTCGGGGTATGGGGTAGGCATCGAAGGTAGAGATCTCGTTCAGGGCGCGGAAGTCCATACAGAATCTTCGTGATCCGTCCGGTTTGGGAATCATTACGATTGGGCTGGACCAGTTGCTCTTAGAAGGCCGGATTACCCCTAGGTGTAGCATGTCTTGTACCTCCTTTCGTATATCCTGTCGTCTTGACTCCAGTATCCGGTAAGGCCTTATCTTTATTATCTTCCCAGGAGGGGTTTCTATGTGGTGTTCCGCCAATTCTGTTTTCCCCGGTCGGTCGGAAAAAACTGCAGAGTGGTTCCAGAGTGTGGCCTGGAGTCCTTTCCTCTCTTCTTCTCCTAGTTCCTCGTTGACGACCAGCTGTTCTATTGTGGACGGAGAATCACTAGGCGCGTGTGTGGCGAGATGTATTCCTTTCGGAGGGGGTCCTAGCCACTTTTTCAACATGTTAATATGGTATGTCTGAGTTTTACGTGGACTCAGTCTCAATTTGTAACTCGTGTTGCCAACAGTAGACACCACTTGGTAGGGTCCCATCCACTCGGCCTTAAACTTCTGGGTGGAGGAGGGAAGCAGGACCAGAGCCCAATCATTCAGCTCCAGTCGCCTCCACTTCTTCCTTTTGTTGTATACGTGTTTCTGCTTGGTCTGACTTTTGTCGAGGTTCGTGTAGGCAAGGTCGCGTAGTTTGCCGAGCTTGGACCTTAGGTTCTTGGCGTATTCCAGGGTCTTCAGTATTTCTTCTGGCAGCTCTTGTTCCCAGGCTTCTTTAGTCATTTCTAGTAGAGAGCGGGGCTGTCTCCCATATAGAAGCTCGAAGGAGGAGAAACCTAGGCTGCTTTGTTTCTGACTTTGGATCACGTACAGGGCCAGCGGGAGTAGTTGGTCCCATTCGGCACCGCTGACTTCCAACATCTTCCGGAGGGTAGTCTTCACCGTCCGGTTGTATCGCTCCACGAGACCGTCGGTTTGCGGATCGTATACCGACGTTCTTATTTGCTGTATGTTTAACACTTGGCATACCTCCTTCATCAATCGCGAAACGAAGGGGGTCCCTTGATCCGTCAGGATTTCTTTGGGGAACCCTACCCGTGAAAATAGCTCCAGCATCTTATCGGCTACTTGTTTGGTGGTAGTAGCGGTCAGAGGGAAGGCCTCCGGGAACCTCGTCGCATAATCGACTATCACTAATACATGTTGATGTCCTCTCCTGATCTTGGGCAAAGGTCCTATTAAGTCCATTCCTACCCTCTCAAAGGGGGTCCCTATGATGAGAAGGGGCTGCAGCGGGACGGCAGGAGGTTTAGTCATATTCTTCCTCTGGCAGACATCACACTCTTGGCAATAGGTCATGGTGTCTTTATATATGCCGGGCCAGTAACAGTGGCGTAGAATGTTCTGTGTGGTTTTCTCTGCTCCGGTGTGTCCAGCAACCAGGTGCGCATGGGAGAAAAACAATATCTGTTCTCTGAAAGATACGGGCACCAAGAGTTGCTCCGGGTCTTCTTTTTGTCCTTGTCTGTATACAAGATCGTTTTTGATAAGGAATCTAGGGAACCTGGGGGGTCCTGTCCTAGGGTTCTATGGGCACTCTCCCACGCATTGAACAGAGTGACATCATTACTTTGAGCGAATCTAAAACTTCTGTCCAGTACCCAGGGTTCCGGGGTCACGAAGGCAGGGAGGGAAGAGGGATTCACATAGGTCTTAGATTCCCTCCCGGGGTCCTGAATGAGGCTTTGTTGAAACATGCGTAAGAACGTGGGGTTGTCGGTCCCTATTATGAGATCCTCGGGGAGGGTGGACAGAACCCCTACTCTTATGGTGTAGGGGTCCCCATGTTGGGGAACTATCGGAATGTTAGCCACAGGATACGGTTTTACATCACCGTGTACGCAACGGATATTAACCCTTTCTTGCGGGACATATTGAGAAGGTTCCACATGCTGGGACTGAACAACTGACTGCCTACAGCCAGAGTCTAATAGGGCTTGGATAGGGGACCCGTTTACCCTAACACTCGATAGCTGTTCCCCATCTCAGCGGAGTACAGGACTGTCCTCGGGAGGTATCCCACCTCCATAGGTTCCTCTGTGTTTTTCCGTCGTGGGCAGAGCCGCGCTATGTGTCCCCAGTTGCCACACTCGAAACACTGGGGTCCACCGGGAGCCGGGGGTTCCGGTCTCCATGGTCGCGGCCAAGGGGGCTCAGGGATCTTTGTCAGCTTCTTCTCTATCTTTGGTCCAGGTCGTGAGGTCTTCTCCATCTCCCAGGTGAGGGTTTTAGGTTGAGCCCTTGAGAAGGTGGCCGCCAACTCTACGGCCTGCGCCGTAGTTAGGTTGTGGTGTTGTCGCAGCCATTTTTGGGTCGCTAATGGCAGAGCTTCCAGGAACTGCTCTAAGTATACTCGGTCCATTATCTCCTCCTTTGTGCTCACGTTAGGAGTGAGCCACTTATCAGCCGCCATTTTTATCTTACGAATAAAGTCTTAGGGCTTTCCCCTGGGGTCCCCCTTTCTCTCCTGAACCGCAAACGGTATGCTTCGGAGTCTAAGCCCAAATGGTCCAGGATTACTCTCTTCACGTCTGCATAGGCGGTGTCCCCCCGTAGGGTTGGCCACCTGGTAGGCTGCTTGGGCTTCGCCTACCAACAGTGGTGCCAGGAAAAAGGGCCATTTTGCCACCGGCCACCCACACGCTCTGGCGGCTATTTCAAAGTTCAGCATGAACGAATCAGGGTCTTCCCCTGGTTGATATTTTTGTAGGGAAACCCCGCTCACTCCATGCGGTATTCCCCGTTCTTCACCACCCCCGGTTATCAGCCAGCTGGTTGGGGGATCACTCGTTCTAGAGCCCATGGCTGCCTTCATTATTTCCCGGTCGGCGTCGGCGGACCGTATTTGCTGTTCCACGAACCATTCTAAACGTTCTTGTCCCTTCACTAGCTGCTGCACTACGGATTCCATCTTGGCTAGACAGATGGATGGGTTGCCCGCATTCTCCACCAGTATAGTGGGTTGAGGAGGAAAGGGCAAGAGACGGGTTTTCGTGACACCAGGCTTTATTTGAGAATAAAGAAAGTCTGTACACATTTTTCTCCAAGGGGGCCTCCGGGGTGATCGGCTTCTTATCGTTCTCCTCTTCGGTCTGCTGATGTCTTCTTCCCTTTTGCTACGTCGGGGGCTCCTACGGGAACGAGACTCTTCCGACTCCATGATGGTGGTAGGCGAGCCGTATGGAGGAAAAGGAAGAAAGGACAGGTATCAGTCCTAAGTCCGATGTCGTGACTGCTGCAAGGGATAGGGAGTGAGGGAACACCACTTGTGACACTATACAGATTGGTGAGAGGGACAGGCGGTGTGTCGGAAGGGGATACCGGGGAATTCCGCAGGGCATCAGGTCACGGGACTGACCTACCCCTTCTCTCCACCCAGCCCGCTATACGGCTCCGTACCTCTGTGAGCCACACACCTCCTGGCGTGCGGCTGGGTGGCTCGTGTTGCCGATGGCCTCCTGGCTCCCGCGCCGCCAACGGGTCTCTTCTTCTCTCTGCCGTAGATGGTAAACCGGTTCTTCCTCCCTCGTCTGCTTCTCTCACTTCTCTCTCCGACTCCTCACTCGACTCCACACCACACTCGCCTCCAACTCCTCCGGTGAACAAGCACACCTGTGTGCCGTCAGCTGCTGTACTTGACGCCGGTGTAGGCGCCTTCCCCTCGCCTAGTGTGTGCCAGTTAAAGAGACCGCCGTCTTCGTCCTCCTCGTCCCGGGAGCAGCATTGCTCCATTGAATACCTCCAATCGTTAGGCTGCGGAGACAAGAGGGGGGGGGGTCACATAATGAATCCCCACATGGGGGTGAAGAGTTCCTGGGCGGCTGGGGTGACAACCTCTCCGCGCTACAGTGGTGCAAGTTCTCCTTCAGCAGTGGGGAGAGCCTTGGTTAGATCTATTCGCCACCGAAGAGAACGCGCAATGTCAGCAGTTCTGCACATTGGAATTTCCAAGGCATCACTCGCTAGGCGACGCTTTTAGTCGCGAGTGGAGTTGCAGGCTTCTATACGCCTTTCCACCATACCACTTCTGCCCAGAGTGCTGAAGAAGATCAAGTGCGACCAGGCCCAAGTCATTCTTGTGGCTTCAGATTGGGCACGAAGAGTCTGGTATCCCGAGCTGCTGAACATGTCCATCGATCCTCTGATCTGACTGCCTCTCTTCATGAGGATCCTCTGTCGCAGCAGCAGGGGACGGTCCTCTACCATAACCTGTCCAGCCGTCACTTCCTTGCCTGGAGATTGAGCGGCAGCAGTTGACGTCGTTTGACCTGCCTCCCGAAGTCTGCGATGTTATCTTGGCAGCCAGGCATTCCTCCACTAAGACGGTATATGCTTGCAGATGGAACAAATTTGTGGCTAGGTGCACAGCAAAGGCTGTGGATCCCCTTTCCGCCCCTCTTTCTGAGGTTCTCTTGTTCCTGCTTTCTTTCGCCCAGCAGGGCTCTGCTCTGGGCACTCTAAAGGGCTACCTCTCGGCCATTTCAGCCTTTCTTAGACTTCCTGATCGGTCTCAATACCCTCCTCCTCCTAAATGTTATCGTTCTGAGACAAATTCGGAAGAGTAGGAGCAGCCGCAGGTACTGGTCATCTAACGCCTTTTCTGGACGTTTTATTAAAACACCTTCCTGAGCTCCAGGGGGGCTCCGCCCCGCCCGGACCCCCTCTTCCGGGGGCCCCTACCTACGCTCCCTGCCCAGGGCCGCCATGAGCCTAGAGTCACCCCTGTGGACATGGTTTGTATATCACGGGGAAGGCACTAGATAGTTGGGTGAAGGGTAGTGAGGTAAAAACTTCTGAGAGGCTGTATAAAATGTTATTGCTAGAGAGCACATGTTCAGTCACTGTTTTCCAGAGCTACGCCAACACCTGGTTGATTGCAAGTTCCCTGACCCCAGGGAGCTTGCAAAGGAGGCAGGCCTCTGGGTGAGTAGCAAAGTGTCTGGGAAGGCATCAGGATTAATCCTAAGAAGGGTGGCTCAAGTTCCCCTATCAGAGTGAAGGAGAGGTACACAGTGACCCAGACAGGTCCCAGTATTGTGCATGGTGGGCCCACCATATCACCCAGGGTGCCCTATTTTCAACCCCAGTGCCTGGATTGCTCTCAGTTGGGGCACAAGCAGGGGAACCTGGTCTGTACCAAGAGACTATTCACTGATGGGAGGTCCACAGTGTCAGGAGTGCTGGGTGGGACGGCCACCACCGGTACCCTGCCAGTTTTGTTTTCTGGGGCTGCTACTCCTCAGTGGTGGGTACAGAGGCCCAGACAGAGAAGCAGGATGTGGAAACATTCACAGTGGGAAGACCAGTGGGTCAGGGGTTAATAGCTCAAAGAACAGTCAGGTTATTAGAGCAACAGGGGCAACTCAGTAACCCAGGGACCTGGGCTGAACAATTTATCAGAAAAAAGTGGTCCCTACGGGGAAAGTGTAGTTCTTGACTTCCACAGCAATAGTATTACACCAGAGACTGAAATAAACTTCTCAAATGAGTAAGTTCCAGTTTTGCATTTAGTGCATTTATACATGTCCCATTTCAGAATATATGGATCGATTTTAAGAGTATAATGCAGTATTTACACTTTACTAGAACTAAGCTGCTTCTAACAGTGAAGGTGCAGTGTTAGTGATATATAGTCAATAAAGAGTGCATAAGTGCTATGTACAAAAATATATACATGTGGCTGATAGGGTTAATAGAATGTTTGAAGTCAACGCCCAGGCAATGAGTGTTGATATCCACCATCAAACTTTTTTTTAAAACACAGTCCACATATATCATTTATCGACGTTTCAACCCTTGAGCATAAGTATTTAAAGCAGGGTCATCATCAGGACGCAAAAGTTACAGGAGACACCAAAGGATTGGGGTAAAAAGTCCCACAATCAAGTGAATGTCAAACACTATTTATGTTTTTCGTTTTATAAATCTGTTTATTGAATAAGCAAACAAACAAACCTGGCAGTGTATCCATTGACACATCTTTTCCATACATATTCCTCAAAGGTATCCATCATAACAACTGTGAAGTCTTAATAGATCACAATTCAAACTGGATCAATGCAATCAGTCCTAGGTACATTCCTATGTAGTGCAGGGGCTTGTATCGCGCCCTTCTCCCACTACCCACTTCTCCTAGAGTAACCACAGATGCCTCAAATGGGTGCCCACTGACCCCAGATTTTGTCCCATTTCTTTGGACACCTGCTGCCCTGTAACACCACTTTTTGTGCCGCGCAGCACCAGTCAAAATCCTCCTTCCACTGTTCCACACTCAGATGTTGACTCGCCCGCCGCGCCTTATATTTGGGCCATTTATCTTCTCCAGTCACACATAGAACGTGCGATTTGGCCCCCAGTGTGACCTCTTGGTTTATCACTTCCGAAATTACCCTGATTTATTTCTCTCCAGTATTGTTGAATTCAGGGGCAAGACGATATTATATGGAAGAAGGTGCCTACCTCCCCGCAGCCCCTTATGCACTGGTCTGTGTCACTACATCCCATTCGGTGTTGTAGTCTCCTTGTAGTGTATGATCTATGTAATAAACGCAATTGTATTAGGCGAAGCCTTGCTTTAGTAGCCACCTCTCCAGGGCTCTGTAGTGCTTCTATCCAGTCTTCATCAAGTGCATCCAGTTCGACTGTCCAGGCTTCACCTAGAGTCCCTAGTGGGTCTGGGGAGTTGTTCATTATCTTTCTGTATACTAGGGAAGTAGCTTTGGCTCTCATGGGGTCTGTAAGTAGTCTGTCCTCAAGTGGTTCATATTCCGCTAACTGTTCATCATCTGGAATGTGCCGCCTCAGGACATGTTTGAACTGTAGATATCTAAAATGTTCAGAGTCAGCCATCTGGTACTCCAGTTTTAGGTCATCAAAATCTATTAGCTTTTGTCCCCTCCATACAGCCACCAAGTATTAGATCCCTATAACTCCCCATTTACGAAAGCCCTTCAATTGGCCAACCTCACGTAGGAGATCACAGTTTTACAGCAGAGTCCTTCCCGTCAGTTTCCCTTTTCAGCCAGAAATAGTGTTGGTGCCCTCCATATATTTATAGTTGTTTGTGTGTGCAGAGGTAGCACATACCCTGTTTGGCGATGGTACCGTGCCGCCTGGTAGCCTCTGTCTCATCAAGTGGGGGTCAACCCTGTATTCTGGATCCTCCCATCCCATGAACACCCAATCATTAATAATTACTAACTTCACTGCCCAGTAATACTTCCCGATATCGGAAATTGCCAGCCCACCCTCAAATACACTCCATTGTAGCTTGTGTAGGGCTATTCTAGGTTGTCCTCCATCCCATAATAGCTGTCTTAGTTTGCTGTTGATTTTCTTAAAAAACCTAGGTGGTATTCTACAGGGGGTGTTTTGGGGAATATATAAAAATCTGGGCAATGCCATAATTTTGAATAAGGCAGCCCGCCCAATTAAGGACAGCGGTAACTTCCTCTAATGCATGACTTCCCTATGCAGTCTATCTAGCTGCAGGAATAAATTGTCTTTAAAAAAAACTCGTTGTCAGTCTTTAAGATTATTATGCCCAGGTACTTAAATTTATCTTTTATCACTAGTGTTCATGCACTGGTCGGTAGGCTTGATACCTCTCCCGCCAACACATATAGGAGGAATTTGTTCCAATTTATCCTATATCCTGAATAATGACTGAACAATTGGAATATGTGGAGCACTTGACAAATCAAGGATTTTTGCTCAGTGGCATATAGCAGGATGTCGTCGGCATTTAGCAATATGTTTTCCTCCCACTCGTTTCCTTCCACAATCCTCTGGATTAGTGGGTCTGTTCTGACCCATGCCACCAAGGGCTCTAATGCTAAGGCACAGAGCATAGGGTGAAAGTGGACATCCCTGTCTCGTACTTTTGTGTAGCATGACTGTTGTTGATACCACCACATTCACCCGCACCCTAGCTAGTGGATTTGTGTACAGGACTTGAACTGAAGCACAAAATTTAGGGCCAAATCTTAACCTTTCCAGTACGGCGAACAAGTATGGCCACTCAATGTTGTGAATATTTCTGAAGCATCTGAATCAAACTGGAATGTACTCATTTGAGAAGTTTTCTTCTGTCTCTGGTGTAATACTATTGCTGTGGAAGTCAAGGGCTGCAATTCCATCATCAGAACAGTTCTGAGAACAGAGCACCGCAAGACTGAGCATGGTGAGGCCACTTCTCGCCGGAGGGACTCCATGCACTGTCAATGGGACAGAGGGCTGGGGACCTACACTAGGCAGACTCTTGCATGACACACACAGAGTGGGTCTTCTCTTCTTTGAGGGGGTAGTGGTACTCCCTTTGAAGTCCCGGCTCGCCAGGCACATGTTTATTCTAAGGGTACAGACCTTGGGTTGAAGTACCAGTTTCAAGACACCACCCCTGAACTGATGGGAGGTGGAGTGGAAAAAGGTTACAAGGCACCTGTGGCTACTGTCCCCCACCCTGAAAAACCACTAAGGTCAGAGACCCCTGGAAGGCTTCGGGCCTGGATCTTCACACTGACAACTGCCAGTGGCACTTGTTGGTTCTTGTCCTTATGGACAGAGTTTTTCCTGGGTTGGAGACAGAAGTCAGACCCAAGGGGTGGAATGGGCCACATCACTTTGTTGGCCATTGTGGTACTGTCTGCCTACTGGGATACATCTGTGAGCAAATTAAGGTTAGGTGCTGCACAGATGAGGTCCACAGGTGAGGAGTAGGGTTACCCATGGGTCAGTTTAGTGGCTCAGGAGAGTATAGACAGAGGGATCCAACTGAGTTCAGTGAGGTGTAGAACTGGCAAGTGCCCCTGAAGTAGTTGGCATGTGTCCAAGTTCAATCACCTAAGCTCGGAAGTCTATGAAGGTATTGATTAGTCTACCCTGGCTTTAGGCTGGAGGGGGTTGTGTTGGAAATTTCTGCAGGGTCACCCCCAAACTTTTAGCCTTCTTCTCCCCTTTTTGCTGAATTCATTATGGTTGTCTTTAGGACTCTGTGCACTTTACAACTGCTAACCAGTGCTAACGTTCTTGAACTCTCTCCCTAAAATGTAGTAACATTAGCTTATCCACAGCTGGTTTATTTCATTTACTTATAAATCCCTGGTAAAGTGCACTATATGTATCCAGGGCTTGTAAATTAAATAGCACTGATGGCCTGCAGCACTAATTGGGCCAACCATGTGTGTAGCCCTTTAAATGTGTCTCAGTCCTGCCATTGCAGAGCCTGTGTGTGCAGTTTACATTGCCAAGGAGGCTTGACATTTAAAACCCCTTCCCAAGCCTAAAACTCCCCTTTTTTTACATATAGGTTACTCCTAAATTAGGCCCTAGGTAGGGCATGGTGCTATGTAATTAAAAAGTAGGACATTTGCTTTTAAGTTTTACATGTCCTTGTAGTGAAAAACTCTGAAATTCGTTTTGACTACTGTGAGGCCTTCCCCTTTCTGTTTCTTATTGCGGTATTTGGGTGTCAATGAGGTGAAACCTTTCCCCAGACAGTGTTAACTGTACACCACATAATTTGCCTTTTCTTTCTGCATAATTTAGTCAACCTTGCCCCACATTTTGGTCCTCCTCTGCCACATAATTCCAGCGGCCCTGTAGCCATGCCTATTTTTCAAAATATGTCCTGAGACCCTTGAGATGACTGTGCAGACTTTAGTCGCTAGATTGTACTTCATGAAAGCTCAAGCAGAGTCGAAAGAAAGTGAAAGGCTGCTGAGATAACACAGGAGGTTGCAAATGCACCACAATATTTTTCACTAGGGGCTTCTATGAGTCAACCACCATTGAAACTTGTTTCTGGCCTGCTTGGTGAATCACTGGTATAGAAAGAGAAGATTACTAATTAAGTGCCTAGAAATCCGGTATCTTTAGTTCTCTCTTTAGTCAATGTAGTTTGATCCACACACGCCTGATCCTTGTCTAAGAGAAGAGGAGGCCCACAGTCACCTTAAACATTGGTATTTATAGGGTGACAGTGTGGGCCTCTTCTCTTAGACGAGGATCAGGCGTGTGTAGATCAAACTACTTTGACTAAGGAGAGACCTAAACATACGGGATATCGGTAGACCTAATTATTCGAGCATGATGTGGCATCAAAAAAATGCATGACATTGGCAACTTTCGGTTGGCAGGACGCAGGAAATGTACTATGAAGCTATGTCTTCAAAAAGAGGTATCCCACTTGCTAGTCCCCTCATAACGAAGCCTGGACTCTTCCATCTTAATTTAATAATGGCAACATGACGCCCAGATGGAGTTGAAAAATAACTGCAGACTAACACATCCATGGAAAAGGGCCCGATTGAAAGAAAGAGGGAAAAATATGTTTGAGTCATGCAGGCAGTGAATGGTGGGTACTGGTGGATGGTGTGGTCGATTTCTGTACAAATAGGTATGTTGGGAGAATTGAGACTACTGGCCTTGCCACAGCACTGCTCAGACTGGATGAATAAACACGTGTTGCAATCAAACAGCTAAAGTATGGTATGGCCTGTGAGATTCTAACCCGACTAGACCGGAGTCCTGAACATGCACGGAGCCCCCCTGGGCGTTCCCTGGAATGGTGCCTGGTGCTTGACTGGTATGCAGAGGCAGTCCTTCCAGATGCACACACGGGTAATATCTGGAATAAACTACCAAACAACACATATTTGTACCTGGAATTATCTGAACAGGCAAACACAGGCGTTACTCACTGCAATTTACCCAGCAGGCAGGCACAGGCACAGGTATTGCCTGGAATCCGTACAGCAGAAACATACATATGTGCTCTGAAATTGACATAGATGATGAGATATACAGACTTTACATTGAATTTGCATGAGGCACACACGGGTTCTACCCAGGATCTCACATTGCGTAGGTTTACATTAACTTGAACCTACACTCCAGGAACATGCACATGTTACACAGACGTAAGCCAGCAGGCATACTCAGATTGTGCCTATACATAACAGAACAGCCCCCCCCATGAGTATTAACTCTTGGAACTTGCTCAGCAGACACAGGGATTTTGCTATACAACAAGAACACACAATTATACTCTGTATCCGGTAAAGTAGGGACACCCAAAGGTTAAGTAGAATTTACAGGAGGCATACACAGATACACCCTAGACCCTACACAGGAGACACATCTGTCCGTTACTTTGTACCTAGACTGCAGGCACGTGCAGGCATTCCACATAAATGACACAGGAGGCATCTGAACCTCAACGAGCAGCCAAGCTTGGATATACTCAAGTGCCTGGCGGTACTTGAGTAGAAGAGTGTGCCCAACGACTCTGCAGGGCAGAAGTTTGCCTTACTCCCTCCGTTGGGATTAAAAGACGTTGGGTGTTGGCTTCACCCACTTTTGCACATGAAAATGGAAGATCCATTGTCTTTCAGTGGTACATACTGATGTCTAAGACACTTAGGAACACTCTCAGGGGTCAGGCTCCTTACACGTTGACGTTGGTGATCACCAGCTCCTGCCTCTCTCTCCGCGACGAGCTTCCTTCCAAAGGGAGGTCAGCCTCCAATGAAGCGCTGGTCCCGGTACAGCACAGGTGCTTGGAGCAAGCTTTGCCACATGATAAGCTACAGAGCAGGGTGGTCTCATTGGCACAAGCAAATTCAGGCTGGATGGTGAAGGAGTGTACGCCATGGGTCAGGAAGACTGCCTGCATCTGCCGGGACAGAGCCAGGTAGGTCTCAAGACTGGCACATTTCATATGAAGTGATGCCATTGTGTGCCCACGACTCAAGTGCCACACATGCAGCTCATGCGTTCCTACCATTCCAGGTAGGCTGTTCAAGGTGTTGTATAATTTAGTGACACTGACATGTCCTGGCACACCCTGGAGAAGCACAAATCCAGCTCTCCTCACCTGTGGGAGGGCATCCACCAGTAGGAACGTGAGAGCTGCCAAGCAAAAGAGGGGATCGAGGTAAAAGAAGAACAGGCATGTCCGGGCATGAAGGCACTCATGGTCCATGAAATGGTACAGAAGACTGTTGATGAGCACCAGAGAGGAGCAAAACAAGCCCCGGAGCCAGCTGCGCACACAGCCACGCCACCAGCAACCTTGGGAGCCAACCATTTCTTCAGTTTTAAGTCTTGAGGTGACAACAGTTTTCTCAATCTCTGAAAAAGAAAGAACTAGGTTACATTTAAAATTCATGAGAATGACAATCACTACAGTACATATACATCTTGTTGCCATTTAATCCTTTCCCAGAGCCAGATCCAGGGCATCACACAACTGATGTGCAGACTGTGGGGTAAGTGGTAACTGAAACAATCTGCCACGTGCCGCTGGCCAACACAGGACTTTAATTTAGTCCACCACTGCAGGTCCCAATGTGAAACGACCTTTGCCACGACTCCGAAACAACAAGCTCCAGAGTCACGCAAGCCGAACAGCGGCTTACCCGAACAACGACTCAGCCTTAACCACACGTGTGTGGTTAAGGCTGATTCGGTCTAGTGTTTGGGCAGGGCGGAGTACGGAGTAGCGTCGCACAGGAACAGGTAAGAGGGGTTCATGGTTAGTTTTTAGGAAGTGTGGGGTTAGTTTTCAGGGGGTGGGGGTGTTGGGATTAGTTTTAAGGGGTTGGGGGTCTGGGGTTAGTTTTTAGGGGGTATGGGGGCTCGTGTTTCTTTATTTATTATTAGGGTGGAGGAATTCGTTTTTAGGGGGTTGAGTTTGTTTTTAGGGGCTGGGGGTTTGAGGTTAGTTTTTAGGGGGTATGGATGATCGTTTTTGTTTCTAGTGTGCGGGGTGTTCGTTTTTATGGGGTTGAGTTAATTTTTAGGGGTGTAGGTGATCGTGTTTATTTTTAGGGTGGGGGAATTAGTTTTTAGGGGTGGGGGCTTGGGGTGATCGGGGTAATAGTTGGTAAGCATTTTTTTAACACGCATTCCTTTATCACGAAAAATCATGGTAAAGGAATGCGTGGTAAAAAAAATTGTGGTTTAGACGAGGTCATGGTAGCGCCCTCCTTGTTAGGAAAGTTGTTGTTGTGGAACTCGTTTGTCCAACAAACAACCGGTATGAACAGTGCTTAATTTGAGCTGGTGGTTTCCGATGTTTGGCACCAGCACTTAATTGTCAGACCTGGCACTTATGACAGTCTGCACATTATGGCACTGTCAGTTGAATTTAGAGATAAGGACAAAAGCTGTGTATTAATTCGATAAACAATAAAGAAAATAACTAATACCTACCACCCAGGCAGTTTTTAGAGCTTTCGGGGCCTGGACCTGTCACACGTTTAAGAGAGTGATGATTAGTAGTGTGTTGGTGCTGTCATTGTCACCTTGCAAAAAGAACAATTGATGGACAGAATGCAGAACAATGTCGTACATTGACCTCAGTACAGACATCTGGGCCAAAATCCATAGTTTTTTTGCTGGCCATGGTATTCCAGTTTGGACCCAGCCATATGAAAATCAGTCTTGACCCTGCACCCAATGGGAAAAGTCCAGCCTGAACTGCCAGGCCAGGTCCTCCCTGGCCTGGAAACAAGCATCCTAGGACTGGTGTCGGGCTTTCAGCCCTCATCAGCCAGGATGGCTTGACTCCAGTGGCATAGAGAGCACGGGACCCACGTCTGGGCATACCCGTCCCCCTCGGGGTGACAAATGCAAAAAGAATATTTGATGGACAGAATGCAGAACAATGTCATACATTTACCCCAGTACAGAGATCTGGGCCTAAATCCATCGTTTTTTTGCTCACCATGCCATTCCAGTTTGGACCCAGCCATATGCCATGGAGGACCTGGCCAGGCAGTTCGGGCTGGACTGTTCCCTTTGGGCGCAGGGTCAAGACTGATTTGCATATGGCTGGGTTCAAACTGGAATGGCATGGTTAACAAAATAACAGCGGATTTAGGCCCAGATATCTGTACTGGGGTGAATGTATGACATTGTGCTGCATTCTGTCCATCAATCGTTCTTTTTGAATTTGTCACCCCGAGTGGGACGGGTATGCCCAGACGTGGGTCCCATGCTCTCGATGCCACTGGAGTCAAGCTATCCTGGCTGAGGAGGGCTGAAAGCCCGAAACAGGTCCTATGATGCTTGTTTCCAGTCCATGGAGGACCTGGCCTGGCAGTTCGGGCTGGATTGTTCCCATTAGGCGCAGGGTCAAAACTGATTTGCATATGGCTGGGTCCAAACTGGAATGGCATGGTGAGCAAAAAAACGATGGGTTTAGGTCCAGGTCGGGTATGCCCAGACGTGTGTCCCGTGCTCTCCATGCCACTGGAGTCAAGCTATCCTGGCTGATGAGGGTTGAAAGCCTGAAACCGGTCCTAGGATGCTTGTTTCCAGTCCATGGAGGACCTGGCCTGGCATTTCGGGCTGGACTGTTCCCATTGGGCGCAGGGTCATGACTGATTTGCATATGGCTGGGTCCGAACTGGAATGGCATGGTGAGCAAAAAAACGATGGATTTAGGCCCAGATCTCTGTACTGGGGTAAATGTATGACATTGTTCTGCATTCTGTCCATTAATCGTTCTTTTTGCATTTGTCACCCCGAGTGGGACTGGTATGCCCAGACGTGAGTCCTGTGCTCTCCATGCCACTGGAGTCAAGCTATCTGCGCTGATGAGGGCTGAAAGCCCGAAACCAGTCCTAGGATGCTTGTTTCCAGTTCAGGGAGGATCTGGCCTGGCAGTTCGGGCTCGATTGTTCCCATTAGGCGCAGGGTCAAAACTGATTTGCATATTGCTGGGTCCAAACTGGAATGGCATGGTGAGCAAAAAAACGATGGATTTAGGTCCAGGTCGGGTATGCCCAGACGTGGGTCCCGTGCTCTCCTTGCCACTGGAGTCAAGCTATCCTGGCTGATGAGGGTTGAAAGCCTGAAACCGGTCCTAGGATGCTTGTTTCCAGTCCATGGAGGACCTGGCCTGGCAGTTCAGGCTGGACTGTTCTGTTGTAAATAGAAGATCCTTTAGCCAGATGTATAAAACAGGATAGGTTTATTTAGATTAGTTCCGGGTTAAGTTCATCAGGATAAGATAGATAGATGGAAATGTAAACCCCACCAGGAGCGACCTCCCTGTCGCTCAGCCTGCCTGCCATCAACTGCCATTCCACACACAGGCCAGACACCAAACATTCCATGATGTCACCAGGCATTCTACCACTCATACTATCTGAGCAACAGGGAAATCCCAGCCAGGGAAAAGAGAGACACAAGTCAATTATAACATATCCCCCTTCCTTAGGGAAACAACAAAATTGAAGTTAAGGAAAGAAACATGAACATGAATATATACAATGCGTTCTAAAAGAAAACATTCACTTTGCATTCTCAGAAACATTTGAGATGAGCCCCATCCCCCTCCCTTGGGGGAAATTAAATTAACATTGATGTCACTAATTGGCGTATGACATAAAACTTTAAAATTTGGTAAACACCCAAAAATGGGGCACTCAGCTCCCACAACCTCCATGTAATAGGGAACACATCACCCTATGATTCAGTACTGGGGCACTTAGCTCCCACAATGTCCACATAATGGGGATTGCACCTCCCCATGTTCCATAACTGGGGCACCTAGCTCCAAAAGTTCTAAAAACTGAACTGGGGCACTTAGCTCCCAAAACCTCTTAACAAAAAAATATAACTGGAGCACAGCATCCATAACTGGGGCACTAAACTCCCATAATGTCCACTTAATAGGGAAACATAAATCCCTATGATCCATGACTGGGGCACCTAGCTCCCAAAACCACTCAAAATTGAACTGGGGCACTTAGCTCCCAAGACCTGTCAAAATTGAAAATTATACTTAGCTACACAACCCCACAACCTCCCCACAAGAAGGAACACAGGGGCATATTATCAAGGGATTTATCTCCGCTTTTTTGGCTTTAAAAGCCAAGAAAGCGGAGATAAAATTATCTCCCTATTACCTAGCTGTCGCTAACACCAGTTAGTGACAGCTAGTAGGAGATAGATCTTGGGCCCCGCTTTGCATGTCAGAGATATTTATCACTAATGACATGCAAAGTGGGCGTGCCAAGATGTTCGCGACTGGAAACAGTCGCTAACATCGCTATCTCCTATTACCAACTTTTGGAGATATTCGCGCCTGCCCTGAGCAGTTCTTAGCCATGTTATCCAATGGGAGGTGGATAACATGGCTAAAAGCATTAGTTCGGTAATGCATGAATATCGCTGACTTTACAGCGATATTCATGCATTTCAGCCGATTTTTATCGCTTAGGAGATAAACCTTGATAATAGCAAGGCTCCTAAGCGATAAAATCGCCGCAACACGGCGATAAAATTATTGCCGCTAAGCCAACATAGCGATAATGATTGCTAGTTGTTGGTAATATGCCCCTCAGTTCTCTATGAAGCCAATACTAAAGCACTATCCGCCCACAACCTACACATAATGGGGACATAACATCTCCCTAGTAACAAAACTCAACACCCTGCAGCCACCGCCACAAAACCGTATAACCATAAAAAATAAATGAACAAAAAGGAAGTCTCTTACTGCAGTGAGCGATCTCTCACCCGAGGATCCATGTGGTTGTTGGCTTCCAAAACGGTGGCTTGTGAAGAGAGATCACAGAAGGTACTTTAAAATGCTAGATGCTCCTCTGTCTCGTACATCAACTAAGAAACACAATGGTGCATTGGAAACTGGAAAAGTCATTTGCACCAGCGCCTTAGAACCTGAACGATGTCGACAAAACAGTTGCTATAACCATGCTGGGCCTTCATATCCCACGACGATACCCGGAATGCCATGAGAAACAGCAGCATGACGACATGAAGACGACGTTGCATAAATGTTAACGAACGTGGTTGGCAGCTTGGATAACGGGAATACATCTGTAGCCAAACGCAAGATGGTGATACGCCTTCATGGCGCAAGGCCGGGTGGCTCTTGGCACGTACCACGCTTCCATAGACGTCGGAACGGCCAGAGCGCTCCTCCACGCAACAATGCCAAGTAAGTTTTGTGTGGATTACCCAGCCCGCGCACTGTTTTTTAAATGGTAATGAGACAGTTCAACTGTCCACAACAGCGCCATGAAAGTGACCAAAACTCTGCATTGCAGTTTAAAATTAAGTGGTCACACTCACCATTCAGCACACGGCGAGTTGACTCTGCTCCTTTAGACAAGTGTATCGGCTCACCAACGTTACCATTTTTCAAGTCCGCCAACTCCTCAGTCACGTGACACCTCCAACCTAATAATACAGGCCGCAGGTTGGGATACGTCACCAGCCTCTGCTTGTATAACCAGTGTAACAGCTCATTTGGGGTGTCAGTTTTTAAGTAGAAAACACTGCTGCTATCTTTGTTCCGATCCTCGCACCTCGATTGCCTCAGGCTTTACAGCAGCTGTCCATTCACAAGGGCACGACCAACACCGCGTGAGCAGGCAGATGACTCCCGCTGTGCTCGCCCAGAGCTTTCTCTTTGCCAGAAACAGCTGGCACGGCTGTCAGACCACAAATCTACTTCCTTCACGTCAGATTTCACACACAGGGTTGGCTACTCACAGAAAAATAATCTGCGGTGCCACTCTTGCCAGAATACGTCGCTCCCTCTCACAAGGCACGGAGACAAAAATGTAGTAGCCTCTCAACACAGCCCAATCAAACAGAAAATCTGAAAAACGCAGGCCAAAACTGTCCCACGACTGCAGCAAGAACACAAACACCCTGGTGTTGCAGGCTGTCCAGATGGCAAAGGACACTGGTGGGGCTAACCAGGGCGCTTCCTTTTCTTTAATGCTTCCGTAGTTTCAATATTATTCAGTAGGTTCTTTCTCGTAATTCCTTTTTTCCCTTAAAACAGAGTCTCTTTCTTGCACGCTGTAGGTTCTTTAAATCGTTGCCAAAAATGTTGTAAATATAAGATCCTTTAGCCAGATGTATAAAACAGGATACGTTAATTTAGCTTAGTTCCAGGTTAAGTTCATCGGGATAAGATAGATAGATGGAAATGTAAACCCCACCAGGAGCGACCTCCCTGTCACTCAGCCTGCCTGCCATCAACTGCCACTCCACACACAGGCCAGGCACCAAACATTCCATGATGTCACCAGGCATTCTACCACTCACACTATCTGAGCAACAGGAAAATCCCAGCCAGGGAAAAGAGAGACACAAGTCAATTATAACGTATTCCCATTGGGTGCAGGGTCATTGGGTGCAGGGTCAAGACTGATTTGCATATGGCTGGGTCCAAACTGGAATGCCATGGTGAGCAAAAAAACGATGGATTTAGGCCCAGATCTCTGTACCGGAGTGAATGTATGACATGCTACTGCATTCTGTCTATCAATCGTTGTTTTTGAATTTGTCACCCCGAGTGGGACGGGTATGCCCAGACGTGGGTCCCGTGCTCTCCATGCCACTGGAGGCAAGCTATCCTGGTTGATGAGGGCTGAAAGCCTGAAACCGGTCCTAGGATGCTTGTTTCCAGTCCATGGAAGACCTGGCCTGGCAGTTCAGGCTGTACTGTTCCCATTGGGTGCAGGGTAAAGACTGATTTACATATGGCTGGGTCCAAACTGGAATGGCATGGTGTGCAAAAACTATGGATTTAGGCCCAGATCGCTGTACTGGAGTGAATGTATGACATTCTTCTGCATTCTGTCCATCAATCGTTCTTTTTGCATTTGTCACCCCGAGTGGGACTTGTATGCCCAGACTTGGGTCTTGTGCTCTCCATGCCACTGGAGTCAAGCTATCTGCGCTGATGAGGACTGAAAGCCTGAAACCGGTCCTAGGATGCTTGTTTCCAGTCCAGGGAGGACCTGGCCTGACAGTTCGGCTGGACTGTTCCCATTGGGCACAGGTTCAAGACTGATTTGCATATGGCTGGGTCCAAACTAGAATGGCATGGGGAGCAAAAGAAGCTGGATTTAGGCCCAGATCTCTGTACTGGGGTGAATGTATGACTTTGTTCTTCATTCTGTCCATCAATCGTTCTTTTTGCATTTGTCATTGTCAGCTTGGCAGAGGCAACAGGTGGTGCAAGATGCAGTGGTCTCCTGACAAGGGCCCCACCACTTCCTTTTTTATTTTTACAAATTAAGCACTGGGTTCCAACAGGCTGCTTTCTATGACTGCTTTTTGGCATCTCACAATGACAACCAGCTATGGGATGTTATTAACAAACCACACCCCAACAGATCTTGCCACCATTTCTACCTCCAATGTATGCCTGCTCATAATCATAACCTTTAAACAAAATCTCTCAGAATGGACAACCCAGTACAGCAACCTGTTAAGTGAACTATGATAATAAGAAATGCCATAAAGTGATCTGCAGAGCTATTCAAAGCTGCCAGCATGCTGGAAACCAGGAACTGTGCACCTCTCTCTTACACTTCTACGACCATTACACTGCTAAGTGCTGCATCCCATCACACCATAACCACACCTCAAGTGCTCCCATGTTCTGCATGATGAGCACTGTCACATAGGATCAAAACAAAGGCAACACACTTTGAACCATTCACCACACACAATATAGTGTGCTACCCATGTAGACAAAAGCTTCAGGGCACCACATGGTCATAGTAAGAGCTATAGAAATATGTAATACAATGCAGTACTATTTTTTTAGCACAATGCAGCACAGTAACCAGAGTTGCTTTGCTGCCTTGTACCAATGAGAAAGACAAAACCAGCACCATATCTCCAAAGATATGGTGCTGTTTTTGTCTCCCCCTGTACTGACACACTTTTGGATGCCATGCGCCTATGTTTCAAGCATAGGTTTTGTACTGGAAGAAGACTCTTCCAGTCCAAAAATATGAATATGAGAGAGAGAGACATACACACACACACATGAGGGGTATGTGTGATATACAGTGCAGTTCCCAAATTTGAAAAGTTTTGAGAAAATCTTTTCTCCAATTTTAAGCCTGCCTCAAAGACTCATACATTTATGGCACACATAACTTTCTCCAAATGTTAGTAGGAAGGGAATTGCATCAAAACCCATAGGTGGTTTCACACATGGAAGTCCCCTCTGACACAAAGAAGCATATAGCAATACTTTGTGTTACTTTACGCAACTTTTCAACGCATTTCAGAATTTGTGTAGGACAGTAAACCCAACACAACATTTTGCACTGGCTTTGTGTCACTTTTGTGACTCAAACCCGGCACAAAGTGTTGATAATTTTTCTACTGAATATCTAAATATCTACTGCTGCACAACATTGCTGCCTTGCTCTGCCCCTCCGATTTCCAACTATTTGGGTCAACTCACATCCTTACTTGCACCACAGTACTAATATTTGTACTCAGCCCTAATATAACTACTGACGTGGAACACTTATCCCTCAATAAACAACTACTAGTTTTAACTGATATCTACCGAAATTAATCTGAATGCAGCCTGTGTTACTCAAACTTGTTATGTTAAATATTTATAAAGTGCTGTGCTTCCCAGGGAAGGGCATCTTGGCACTAAGATACCATATTTGAGCATGGCATTGAAGAGAAACTAAATCAAGACTTTTGAAAAAGCCGATCTCTAAGCTTTTCTTAAACAGTGGAAAGCTGATTTTCTTTCTGATAGAAATGGGCAGTCAATTCCACCTTTTTGGTGCCAAAAAGCAGAACGCGCGGCCACCAGTATGAGACTGAAAGTTCTGAGGGATAGCTACGAGAGGCATTTGATGAATTTACAATAAAGAAGGATTGCCCGGGCAAGATACCTTGTCCTTTTTTAGGTCTCACCTAGGCAGTGCTTGCGCTGTCTCTTTGAGACATTCTGTATTCACAGTGGCAGCTCCTCCGTTATGGCAGAGGAGCATCTACCCCACTGCTTTTAAGCAGTGTGAAGAGGAAGCCTAAAATGATAACTTTAAGTTAGTATCATTTTATGCTTTCTGCTACTCTGCTGGCGGGTGAGCAGGCAGGGCTGATCTGCTCTTGGAGAAGGGCAGGGGAGGAGTGGTTTGCCCACTCCAAAGAGCGCAATGACTTTTTGGTCGGCCCTCTCCGTTGCACAAACCAGTCATGCGCACCTTCTCCATTCTCCATGCAGGCTACATTACAGCCTGCATAGAGAACAAGCCCAGGTTCCCATTCCCTGGTTGAGAGCCCAACCAAGATGCTCAAAACCAATCACAACGCTGCATTGTAGCATTTTGATTGGTCAGGGGAGCCTGCATGCCTACCAATCACAACGCTGCAGTGCTTGGTCAGTGGGACCTTGGTGTGTGTCTGTCCGAGACGGAGAAGAGCAGGAGCAGAGGTGCGGGACCCGGCAAAATGGTAAGTTTATATTATATATATATATTTTAAATATGCGTGATGCCGCGTGATCCCGCCCACGCAACACCCTCCCCCACGCTACAGCCCCCCCCCCCCCCCGGGCCACCACCCACGAGCCATGCCGGTTGCCGCTATGTATTCAATTCAGGTATGGACTTTGAGCTCCGCCCATTTTTCGCCCATCTTTACAATTGGCTCCTCTTACTGGTATGTCTCGCATTACCGAAAGTTTGAGCTCTTGGCATTGCAAATAATAATGCAACGCCAGTAACGCAAACTTTCAGTAATGCGAAACCTATTGCATTGCAATTGCTGGTTATTGAGTGTACTATGAACTAGGCAGAGAGGTTATCTCGCAAAGTCGGAGCCACTGCAGTGTCTTTAAGAAGGGAGGCATGTATAGGAGGCCAACCTAGGCGTCAGCCCAACTGTCCTTGGAGAATAGCTTGCTAATGTCACCAAGACTCCGGAGGTGCAGAGCTTTGCAAAGCAGGCACTAGCCCGAACGTATAGAACATTGGACCATACAGCATTACTTTAAAATATACTACATTTGTGCAAACAGGAGATAACTGTGCAATGCTGTAAGAGAGGGTGCCTGTGATGTCACTTATCGATATTGTTCTAAACATACCGCACTACCGCAACTCTGAAGCAGTGAATTACAGAACAAAGGAGAGCAAGCCATGCATGGAAATATAAGGTGATAATCAGCTTGCACGTTGTTCGTGTGTGCCTGGCTTCATTTGGTGCTGGAAAGCCACGCAAAGCCAGGACTACTTTAGTTAATATGGGTTTGCATGGCATTCCCGAGAAGTGTGTACTGTTGCCGCTCAATTACACCCACTTTCCGAGTTTATTTGGGGTGTCGCATTACGCAAAACAATGCATCGACTTGCATCAACTGCTGGTGTTAAAATCCGTTTCGTGCACTGCATCATTGGTCTACACAAGCATTGCCTGAGCCAGGTGGGACTACATATTTCAGGGTTTCCTGCCACCGAAAGTACAGACTTTAACAAACTGTACCAATCCTGTGAGCACCGTAGTACTTCTGATATACAAGATTTTTTTTAACATGTTTTAACATGTTTTTGAAATTGGTTTTACTAATTGTTCAATCAATGCATTGTACAAACCCAATTCACTTATTTTAAAGGTCCTTCAGCCAAACATACCCAATTATTACTAACTAGCAGCCCGTCCCGACCTTGTCCGGGTGCAACAGGCTTCCCCGACCCCCGCCCGCCCCGACATTGTGCAGCAGCCCGGGCCCCCGCCCGGCCCGTCCCCCGCCTGCCCTGACATGGGTCCCCTTACCTGAGCCGCCGCTCCTCCCGCCTGTCCGCTTCTCGCACTGCCGCTGGCCTGTCCGCTGCTCGCACCGCCGCTGGCCTGTCCGCTGCTCCTCACGTCACCGCTCCTCCCCCGCGCCATGTCCGCCGCTCCTCGTCGCGCTCCTGGACGCCGCTCCTCCCCGCGCTCCTGACGTGAGCACGCACGTCGCGGCCGGCGCTACTTCGGATGGACTACTTTTTTTTTACTGTAAATTTTTGAAATAACGTTTTTTTTTTATTTGTACTGCCTATAACCATCTACACACCCTGACGATGACCACGGTGTATCGGGTGTGTGGATTGGCGCTGTGGTTCCAGAGTTTACCCGCCTCAAAGGCTGAAAGTTCTTCCTTTATTATAGTAGTATAGATTCTAGCAACATTTCAGCCAACCTCATTGGATACAGGGGGTTATTACAACAAAGTCATTTTATACCTGCCGGATATCACTGGTATCAGTTTCTTTTACGAGCATATCACACCCAAGGTAGTTACTTTGGGCCTGATTAGGATTATAACCACCGTCCACTATTGCAGCGGTCAAAAGACCGCCCGATAAGCCGGCGGAGGCCCGACTGGCTCATTTCGATATGACCACCGTGCTGTCTGTCGGAAAGTGCTCCGTATCACGGCAGCTGGGGCTGTTGCCAAGGAAAAGGGCCATAGCTTAAGCCGCCATGGTATGAAGCACCTCCTGCACGTCCATGGACCGGTGCATGGAGGTGAGTGGGGGCACTGCATGTGCCCCCAGTGCCACTCTACATTGGCCCACGACAGAAGGGGTCCCTGTTTCGGGGCCCCATATCAATTCCCAACAGCCTTTTCATGGCAGTCTATACGCCATGAAAAGGCTGTCGGAAAGGTATACCATAACCCCTTGATGGTGCCTGCCTTGGCACTGCCGCTATTCAGGCATACGACTCCGACCGCGGCACTGTCGGTACTGCTGATCCTGGTGGAGGCGGCAGTCTACCCTCCGACAGCTGGGGGTCCAACCGCCAGCATTGTAATCCAGTGGTCGGACAGAAGGGCTGTTGGTAGTTGGACCTCCACTGATGCCCTGTCGGTGGTGGTCCGACCGTCATCATAATCAGGCCCTTTGTTCCAGGCTGCTTAACCCCTTGCATGCTCGTGACGGAACCATTCCGTCACGAGCCACGGTGGTGCTGTGCTGGTGACGGGATAGTTCCGTCACGGCCCGGCCGCCGCGCCTCCGCAGCGCTGATTTCGCGCCTGCGCTGAGCGTTCTATTAGGCGGGCGGGGCCGTGACGGAACTATTCCGTCACAAGCACAGCGCCACAGCGGCTCATGACGGAGTGGTTCCGTAACGAGCATGGCAGCGCCGCGCGGCCCCCCATCCCCCCTAGCACCGCGGCGGAATTACCGCCGCGGCCAAGGGGTTAAAAACATGAGAACATTATGCAGAAAACAAATGTGCAGCGTTTTTTAATTCTGTACTTATTGTGCATAAAGTTGGCATTGTTTATTTATATAGCATGTTATGCCCGTCTATGAAAGATACATAGGATTTCCATGTGATTCACTGGTCAATTTAGTGTTAGATTCATCATATCTACAAAGTAAGGCCCAGATATGCTGTTCTTGAATGGCCGTGCGTGCACGGCATGAAGTGATGTGAACAGAAGTTTTGATCAACTTTCACTTGCAAACACTTATTGCACTGAAAAGTTGATGCGGGCAAGAACTTGTTTTGGTCCTGCTATAAATCATTATACAGGACATTAAGAGGAAAACAAAGTTAGTTGAAATAACATATTATTAGATTACAGGTTACCACCTATCCTGAAGAAGCCCTAGCAGTTTGATATAATATGTGGGTCTGGGCTCTAACCATTCAACCTAACATCATAACTTATAAATGCAACAGGGACTTTTTTCAAAAGAGCCGTAGCATCCTGGTGGTCCCGCTAACAACTTCACATTTTGCTATCCACCAAGAACTGGGATTGAAGTATGCTGAAGAGCTGATTAATTTAGCACCCCTGCAATTGTGGTGTTCGATCTGGTGCAAAGAGCAAGCCTCTTTAAACAAAGAGATAATATTAGATTGCTTCTCTTCTGACTATATGAACAGAATAACCTGGTTTAATTATACAAAATGATGTAACAGCAGCCTTGGCTGCCTCTCTGTCTTTGAGAACCCCCACTAAACATAGCAAGAAGGTCAAAGGATGACTCAGTGAGTGTTTTATGTCTGAAAGGTGGGCAAAGAGGGAGGGTAAAGAAATGATGAAGACTTCTGTGAGAGAATGCTATATGGTACAAACAACGGTGAGCCTTACTTGGACCTGGTCCTGGGCACATGGGAGCGGATGTTATTGACCCGGTTTAAGCTGGGATCTTTTAGGTGGATACTTTGGGTTTTTTTAGGGACAAAATGGGGCAGCTAGCATATGCTCTTGTAATGAGGTATCCCTCCAGACTTTGTTGCACTTTATTTTTTTGGTATATTTTATGAATCTTCTACTAAACGTTTTTTAATGTCTTCCATTTGGAAGTGCAATCTTAGTAAGTTTAGGGTGGCCCTGTTATATCTTCAACAACTTAATTGTCTGCTCAGCTGTGGGTCTTTTTTTAAAAATAGGCTGTACGTTTGCTCGTTCCAAAGAGCGTGCCATATGAGGACATGCTTCATATATATATAGTCTTTATGGCAATCCCAGCTCTTTATGTATAATAATTCCAGGTGTATATTTTGGGACTGCATGTCAGCGATAAAGGAAATTTTTGTCCTGCATTTGCAAAATCAAAGTATCGCCAACCCCCCATAGACTACACCTGTACACAGCCACAGACTGACATTTGCTTTTATAGATTGCCAACGTTGGTTTACAGCCTAATTCTGTAGCAAACCTCAATACTCCTTCAATAGCGTGCATCAAGTTTAAAAGCAAATTTATCTCTGGTGATCGTATGTTTCATTAGGAGTAAACTGTATTACCAAACAAAAAGAGGGACACTTTTAATGTATTGGCAACTCATTCTCGGTGTTCCCCATCCACAAATCATTGTAAAATTATTTTTTAAGTTAACTTTCAGGTATCTATCCTTCTTATATTAAGGAAGGGCGAGAACAGAGGCCTGCCTAACCCCTCTTGTTACCTTGGAAGGGGAGGAGGTATCTCCATTAGGACCATAGCACCGCCTGGTAGTTAGATTCCCATATGTTCGTGCCGGAAGTATCACTGTGTCTTATGGGGCACCCAGAGAAGTCAGAGTTTGCCATAATTTGTGATTGTTAACCAAATCAAAGGCACTGCTAGAGTCCACAAAACAGAGATGCAGATGTCCTGCTTTAGCCCAACTATATTTCCCTATTATAAGAATTAGGTTTAGACACTGCTCCACAGAACTGATGCCCCTCTTCAGTGAGTATTGCATCTCAGTGATTATAGAGTTCTCTTTTGCCCAAATTTCTAGCCTTTTTCAAGATAACTATTCCCATAAGCTTTACAGACTAATCCAGAAGAGATATTGAATGGTATCATTCAGGGTCACTCTTGTTACCTTTCTTATAAATCGGGACAATTATTGATGTCAACCAGGTAGCTGGGATACTCCCCACTCTGTCACATTTAAGACCAGTGTTAGTACTAGGGCCCATAGGGTGGTAAACTCTTGTATTCATTTACCGATACCCCATCTGAGCCTGCTGCCTTCTCTTTTGCATGTTTATCAATTGCCCAGTCACATCATTGAAAGTAATAAAAACATTTTCCACCATTGGGGCTAAAAATAATGGCTCATTGTTACTTCCAATAGCACACTCATTGTAGGATTGAAAACTGATTTAAAATGGTCAATCCAAGTTGGGGCTTGAAGAAGTGTAATCTTGATCCCATTTGGGAATAATGTAGGAGTGCATCATACTCACGCAGAGGCAGCACTCGAATATATACTCTGTTGTAATTAATGTACTTAAAGGGGTGGAGCAGTTTATACTAAAGGGTGTTTTGTTTGAAATATAAGTATTTAGAATGTGATTAATAATGTTACATGACAATTTCTGCATTAACGTGACGGTAGGAAATAACCTGAAATGTTGGATTTTGAAATTCTTAATTAAGATGTGTACAACTAATGTTTATAACATTTATAAGCATGATTTGAATTAATCGCGTGCAAATGCATTTACACCAAGACATTTATGATTCATTTCTTTTATTTGTGGTTTAAGCAGTTGTGATTATTTTATGTGTAGAAAGGTGCACATATCTTCTGTAACTCTGTGCACATGATAATTGAGCAAAACTAGGCCTAACAAAATTGTGTTCAGTTGTAGCTCACATAATTATGTGAAATTCACGTTTAACCTTCAAGCATGGAATGTACGTTGCTAAGTTGTTTCTATTGAAGGTGTGGATAAGCCTCATTAGTTAGAATAAAGACATTTTTGTTAATAGAGAGGAAATGCATGAGAAAGGAGAGTTGGCCAAGGGAATCGCAGTAGCATACAAGGAGAGGAGTTCTCAAAGGAAATGAATGGCCAAGGACAAGAAGAGATAATGTGCTATCTGGCTGATCTAATTGTACCAGAGCTATGGAAATTTTCTAAGGAGGAGCCACATGAGTCGACGGCAGATAATATTATGTGCTGTGTTTTAGTAAGGGAGAGTGTCCATCTTGGGTTTCCTTTGGTAACAGACGTATGCTACTGTTTGTGTGGTTTTAAGCTACTGTCAGAGTGTTTACTACTGAAGACTATGATGGCTAACAGCTTTCTTTTTCCTTATTTGATTACATCCTTACTTAAAGCCTAAATTAGGGTTGCCCTTATTAAGTTAGTGTAGGGCTTATTTTGAGCACTCCACTCAGTTCTATTAATACCATCACCCTCCATGTTCCCGCAGCCACTACACATCCAGAATGCAGCTCTTTAGAGTCCAAAGTCCTCGTAGGAAATCTAGGGAAGGGAGGGGTATCGCTCTCTGGTTAACAATTCCCCATCCACCTTGGAGTATCTGAGAAACCGGTGGGAGCAATGGCTGGGCCCCCTGGAGGAGGAGGAGGACTGGAGAGACACCCTTATGGCCCCCCGAGTGATTACCAGCTCGGCCAAGCTCCGTCTCATCCAAATTTTCTACCTCCACTGCACTTACCTCACCCCAGCCTTACTGCACCATGCTGACTTTCTCCCATCTCTCAAATGCCCGCGGTATGTGGTAGAACCCACGGAATTTTATCATATGGTCTGGTCCTGTACCTCTCACTCAGTATTGGACAGCAGTAGTGAGTGAACTGAGTGTCACACAGGGATGAGTGGTGGAGGGTGGGTTCCACTGAGCCTTCGGAGCATGAGTGCCTCCGCTATTTGTTACTCATTATGGGGACGACAAAGGCGGTCACACTACTCTATTGAGCCCTGCTGAGTGGGCCTCAGATGGACCTGTCACAACTACACCAATGCTGGGACTCAGACCCGGGACCTGTGCTCAGTGATTCTGCCTGGAAGAGAATCCTGGTTTTTACCCACAAGGTGTCCTGAATTACTAGAGTTAAACGTATTCAGTTTTATTTCTTGCGCTGGGCGTATCTCACCCCTCAACGTCTTCACACCATGTTTCCTAAGGCTTCGTCATCGTGTCCCCGCTGTAACGAGATTGAGGCGGGGTTCTTCCACATGGTATGGACTCACCCGGTACTGGCTCCGTACTGGGCCACCGAACTGCAAGTTATTGTTTAGGCCACAGATAGACACTTTGACTGCTCTCTGCTGCTGTGTTTACTAGGTCTTCATGCTCGAAGTGCGACCCAGAAGACAACAGACAGGTTTATGGATTTGGTGCTCGTACTTGCCTGGCGGCAATTGACAATGAGCTGGCAAACCGCCATTGGGGGCCTGGGTAAATGGGGGGAAAAATTGGCTAGCTTGGCAGATTGTGAAAGGGAGGTGCTTCAAAGGAAAGAGACCAGGGTAGTACGTAGGGTCCCAATTTTGCCTTCTTGGGATGCAATAGTGGGGATGTATGACGTTACAACGCAAGATATTACAACGCATTCCGTTACAACGCATTTTTTACAACGCAGGATCCATTACATCGTATGCCTTTACAACGCATGACATTACATAGCAGATGCTATTACAACGCATGCCATTACAATGTAAGTATAGGTAAGTATATTATTATTTTTTTAAATGTAAGTAATTTAAATTTAATTTAATAAATAAGTTTTAAAAAAATTAAATAATTATTTAGTACATATATTACTTTAAGTTTATTTTTAAAAGAACTTTTAATAATAAATAACTATTTTTAATAAATAATAAAATTATTAAAATTAATTTTTTTAATTAAAATAAAAGATTGTATTTTAAAACTAAACCCTAAAAAAAAACCCTGTACCCCAAAACCCAAACCCAGCCCTGAACCCTAAAAATACCCCTGTACCCCAAAACCCAAACCCAGCCCTGAACCCTAAAAATACCCCTGTACCCCAAAACCCAAACCCAACCCTGAAACCTAAAAATACCCCTGTACCCCAAAAACCAAACCCAACCCTGAAACCTAAAAATACCCCTGTACCCCAAAACCCAAACCCAACCCTGAAACCTAAAAATACCCCTGTACCCCAAAACCCAAACCCATTATAAAAAAACATTAATTAATATATTTATTTATTTTTAATATTAATTAAATTAATTAAATAATGTTAAATAAAATATAAAATAAAATTATACACTTACCTATACTTACGTTGTAATGGCATGCGTTGTAATAGCATCTGCTATGTAATGTCATGCGTTGTAAAGGCATGCGATGTAATGGATCCAGCGTTGTAAAAGTTGCGTTGTAATAGAAGTGCGTTGTAAAAGTTGCGATGTAACGGCTGTTTCCCAATAGTGGTGGCGTGCATAAGATTGGCTGCTCGGGCAGTTCTTGCCTGAGGTGGTGGACTCTGTGGTGCCCTCAGTGGAAGCCGATGTAACGCTGCAATTCCCTGCTTCTACTGTCAATGTTCAAGTGGGGGAGGACCCTGCTGAGTGAATTGTATTTGCTTGTTTTCGGCAGGTCTGGTTGTTGCGTGTGGCAGAGGTCCGCTGTGGGTTGTTCTGGGCTTATGTCCTCAATTACACACCTTGAACCGGGGCAACACCAAGAGCTACTGTGTCAGCTTTAACTTGATGCTCCGAGTTTGTACTTTCTGTATCCTTTCTCTCATTATTTTTCCACCCATGTTTGGCACATAAGTTGGCAACTATTACCCTGACCGCACCCTCCTGCCTTTCTCTTGTTTGTTTAAGTTAAAATGGTTACTTGTAAACTGTAGAAATAAAAAGGGAAGGTCAGCTGCTGGATGCACTGCATGCATTACTTCACTAGATGAAGTATGGGTTTGGCAGCCGCTTAACCTATTTTAACCACCTTTTAGTTCACCCCATTGTATGGAGTGTATGTCTCCATGCTTAGGTCCTGTTACTCTGGGACCATCCAACTGCACAGAAGGCTGCATCAATGGCGAATTACGTTTTTCTTAAAATAGGACCTGCAACGCCAACGAGTTCTCTTTCAGTTCGGGCCCATCTATAGGTGTGGCATGCAAGTAGGCGCCCTCTTTATACTGTTCCCCTTTTATCATATCAGCCAACTACTCTTGGAAAAGTGTGCATTCAGAGTTTGACTTCTCTGTTGGGCCAGCTCTGAACAAGTTCTGTTACTGTAAATGGAATCATTTACAAGGAATAAAAGTGTCCTAATCAACAGGAAAATAGAAAAATTAAGACAAAATAATCATGCCAGTGGTATGGAAATCCTACTATAGTGCCATTTAATCAGTACATAAACATCGCTCACCGTTCACCTTCTCCACACCAGTGGGTGTTGATGCTGCAGTTGTTTCGAGTGTCTCTGCACCAGCATTATGGAGTACAAGGCACTCTGTTGGCTCTTTTCCATCTGAGATAGGGGAGATGCTCTTAAAGGTGTCACTAAAACACTCATCATCGGCTGCAGGTCCGAGGGCAGGAGCCGCCTGCCCTTCCTGAGATGTTTCATCTGCACGAGGCTTCTCTGGACTATTGCCACCGGAGTGTCCTGAGGTGGCCAGTTTGTCCTCTCCTACTGTCGATAGAGTCCCATCACCTGCTTCATATGAGGAAGGGCTATTCTGAGTGTCCCCAGGCTCTATCCCAATTTCAAGGTCACAGGCTGTTTTTAAATTCTTCTGGAGTTTCAAGTTTGGGGTCTCTCCCCGTCTGTCCCAATGTTCTTCCTGCTCAGAACATGCTGCACAGAAATAAGTAGAGAAAACACAAGTCAGAGGAATACACTTAATGACTCAGTATCATTAGCTCCATCTAAAACACACAAGAAGGGTAAATCACTTAAACTGGACATTGTGTTTTCTCAAAAAGAGCAGAAATAGCAACTCTTTGCAGGTCAGCATACTGAAAATCAACCTTTCTGCAATACTGCCAATAAGAGGTCAAATTGGAATGTACGACGGAATCCCCCATGCGTTTAGTACTCATGCCTTCATCACGCCATCATCAGGACGACGCGTCATTAGTACGCATTAATTCAGAACACAAGTCGTTATAATGGCTTGCCTTAGAGGGGCGCTGGACTTTGGAATAGAATCATTTACTATTTCAACTCCAGTCTGCGCAACAGTAGGGAAGGTGATGGACTTTAAATCCAACACCATTCCACCAATACGGTGCCTTTAAAGCAAGTCGTTGTAGTGACTTGCGTGCTGCACGAATGCATGCTAACCACGCGTGCGTTCTATTGCCAACGGTGCGAAAGCACATCATGATTCCGGCTTGGTCCTATAAGACGTTTTCCTCAAATAAGCAAAGAACCACTATGGTGATATGAGTTTCCTCAAATACCATTGATGAAACGCAGTGGGGAGGCATCGTTTTGCAATAACCCTGTATAGAATGGGGGTAAGTGACTGAATAATTTGCAAAGAAGAAATGTAAAAAAAGTTAAATATCTTAAAAAGAATGAGCTAAACTTGGCTCAACTGCATAGTTTCGTCTCGTTAACACGTTTGGTTTCCTTTGTATAAATGTTTGTTTTGTTGATTGGGTTGATGGACCAATCATAGGCAGCCCACTCTAAGCAGACCATTTTAAGAATACACACTGGCTACATTTGGTCTTGGCAAGCCTGTACTTTTTTAAATGCATTTCACATTTTTTGCAAATAGGCCTTACAAGAACAATAGTATTAAAAAATTAAAAATACCACCTTCTCCCTTAGTCTTGCATATTTTTGCAAAGAAAATTTGTCCAAAATAACCCTTTTAAAAATGAATTGAAAACACTTAAAAAGGAAGCAGAATGAAAGCAGAGATTGATCTACCAACCAATGCGCGGAAGTTGGCAACTTTTTAGGCAAATGTGCACTTTTGCATGAGTAAAAATGTCACCTCTCACAATAAAAATAGCCATTGACTGAAGTGGGCTGACCCGTTGTCCCACGCTGAGGGAGTGGACGCAAAATGTGAATGACACTTGAACCGACCGATGAATGCAGAGAGCATGCTGTTAAGTATGTGTCTAAGCCAGACCTAGAAAGGGGAGGGAGAATGGGAGTGAGAAGGGGATTGATCACACTGTCACCCACTAGTTCTGAATCTTTTACATCTTGCACTGGTGACACTGAGGAGGAATAAGTTATGCTTCTCTGCTGGAGACAACAATATGTTTCATGAAATCATTAAGAGGTAGTATAAAACGAGGTGTACATTGGAACAGCTATTTGGAAGATGTCCTCTAGGGTTCAAAGGGCTACACAGTAATGCTGTTAGGGCATAGTTATCCTGAAGAGCGGTTAGGGCCCTTCGTATGCATTCAAGGTCTCATCTTATCTGGAAACTAACAATATCCTACATCAGTTACGGACCGGTTTCTGTTCAGGCAGCAGCGCTGAAACATCCCTGCTTGTAGGCTTCCACAGAAGGGCTAAAAACCATCTTAGATCAGGGTGAGACCGTATCTCGGATTCTTTTGGATCTGAGTGCAGCATTTGGTATCGTTTCACACCAGATGCAATTATCAAGGTTAAAGGAAATTGGAATCTGCGGATCCGCACTTACGTGGCTAAATTCGTTGTTGCTTTAAAGAACCTTTCAAGTCTGTGTGGAAACAACTCTGTCAAACACCTATTCTCTTAAAAATGGGGCCCTCAAGGGTCCTCACTGAGCCTAACACTGTTCAATTTGTATATCATCGCATTGGCAGAAATCATAAACAGCCATGGTTTCTCCTCAATATCTTATGCTGATGACACTCAGATTGTTATCTCCTTCTCCCACCAAACAGAAAAACTTCAACTCCCTTAAAACCTGCCTCAAGCATGTCATGGAGTGGATGGCGGCAAGCTGCCTTCAACTTAACGGGGAGAAAACAGAGTGTTGGACATAGGAATTAACCCCTCTAGATGGATGGATCCGAACTGACCTGAATTCCTTGTAACCATCCAATTCCAAAAACAGAAGTCAAAATCCTTGGTTTCTGGCTTGATGATAAAATTACAATGGCAACTTCAGACAAAAAACCTGGTGGCAACCTGCTTTGGCACTCTAAGAACATTGAGGAAACTGCTCAGATGGTTGGTTACCTGAATCATCGAGTAGGATATTAGTACAAGGTTTGGCCATTTCCAGACCGGACTACGGGAATTCCTTGTACTTGGGCAGCCCAAAGTGTGTTATAAAAAGACTTCAAGTCATCCAAAATGCCACAGCACACATCCTACTGAAAACCTCCAAATGTCACTCTGCCACCACTGCCCTGGCAATCTTTCATTGGTTGCCAGTGCTTAAAAGGGTACACTTTCAGGTACTGTGCATGCCCATAAAGCGATGCAAAAAAAGGGTCCTAAGTTGATAAAGTTTTGACTGAACACAAGAATGCTGCGATCTAACACTCAGCAACTGAAGGTAGTACCCAGGATAATTTGGACCAGGAGGGAAGGAAGATCCTTCACTTTCCTGGTACCAAAAACTCTGGAACAGACTCCCTCAGAACCTAAGGTAAACCAAACGAGAACTAGCATTTAGGAAACTTTTAAAAAGCATTCCTTTTCTAACTCACAACCAATCTGCAGGATACCTGGTTGTCGTAGTGCTGGGAGGCCCTTCTTGGTAGCCATGAGCTTACGAAATCCTTGAGAATAGAATAGAATAGAATTAACCAGGATGAGATCACATGGATTGGGCAAATAATATGCCACGGTGGTGCAGTTAAACACAGAGCTGGGGGTGTGCATAAGAAAAGCTGTCAGCAAACTGAAGATATGTTGCCACTGTGCGTGCCACTGGTGAGGTCTGTGAACTGAGAACCTGGCAAGGCCACAGAAAGCCAAACACAACAGAGCATGCTTTGAAGCCCAAGTCCTGCAAAGAGAGGTTGAAGATTTTACACATGTGTGAACTGGAGGAAATTGGTGGGGCTCCGGCGTAGGAGAGAAACATTTTAATTCCTACAGAGGCAACAAAAAGACAGATGGAGGGATAGTTTTAAAGGAAGAACACTTCAGGTCTACAGATGAGACTGTAGAGAGGATGGGCTCAGAAATAACTTTGGGGTCTCTTTTTCACACAAAGACATTTACATTTCTTGCAGTAGAGTGGGCGATTTATAAGCAGGAAATTATTTCTAAAGGCTATGATAAAGGGTTGATATTGGGGAAAATGAGTGGCGGCCTTTGATCAGGTGTTCGCACTTACCATACCAGATGTAAATAATTATCTTTCCTTAACCAACATTTGCAACTATATAATGTATGGATGCATTATTGATTCTAAGCTCCAGACTTAGGTATGTACAGTGCCCTTGCTAAGTCCCTCCTTACTTCTCACTGGATTCAAAGGCTGCGTCCTACAAGTGCTAGAAAATATATATCTCAAGGTTTTTTCTCTAAGTTTTAGTAGACAAGCTTATTAGTTTAAATCATCGCAGAGGCATGGCGACAGTCGTAAGAAAGATAGAGGTATTATTTAATTAAAATGCATGACTAGTGATTGTGATGTAGACTGCTGTAGGGTGGAGTACATTTCTTATACATTGGAGGAAGTAGAAAGATTCTGATTGACACTGTGGTACAAAGAAAAATTATGATGTTCAGGTAGGTACCTGCGGTGGAATTCTGATGATAACAAGCATCGCAGTTAAGCAGGAAGAATATTCAAGCTGGTGTTTCTAGTGACGCTGCACAGCCCTGCCTCAGAAGTACTGCATTTCAACAGTAGAGTACGTAAAAAAAAGTCAACACTCACCTGTACCTATCAAAACACTGCTTGCGCATTCTCGTGAATCTGGATCCTCCCAAATTGTCCATCCCTGTCTTGAAGAAGCAGCTATCACCACCAGATTCATGACAATACCAGCTACTCCAGCTCCCATGGAGAGGTGAGGTCTGTGCGGTGGGTGTGTATTGACAAAGCGCCCCAGAGCATTAAGGGTGACTGAGAAGCACAGGGACGACAGAAGCACAGTTGAGGTCAGGGTCCAGAGATGAGGCAGTCGATTCCAGCTGAAGGTGAGCCAGGCAGGGCAGGGCCTACCAACCACTATCCTGAGGACAACTGGCATTGCCAACGAGAGGCAAACAGAAAGAGTATGGAAGGAGTCAACCAGGGTAGTCAGGGAATCACACATACGGCTTAAGATGACTTCTATCACCAGAAAACAAAGGGTTAACGTCAGTAGAGCCCATTGTTTGCTCCCGATTTCATAGAGAGGCATTCTGCAAAAAAGGGAAGGACAAATAGTCATACTACGATATTATTAAGCCAATTTTATAGAATGACATAGATTTGACAGTTTTTCATAAAATGTAGGATACTTTTATCTTCATGTCCTCTTCTGTACTACTTGTTTTAATATGTCTGTCATTAATAAGCAAATGGATATGGTACAACTGCTTCATAAACTATTACGAATCATGGATACTATTTTGCAGGCATGCAGCCACTTCCTGTCCTTAGATCAGTTGATCATGTTTTAATTTAAGCTCATTTTCCTTCTTTTTTGACATGCCTGGCCAGTGATGAGGGCAGTATATGTATGTGTTATTTATAGAAGACCATATCAGTTTAGGAATAAAGGCGTCACCCTAAAGATGAAGGTTTATCTTTGTTATTGAACGAGATCTGATACATTTTCAGCCAATTTCACAAGATCTGACACAATAAAGCTAGCTGAAAGAAGAAAGGTTGTAGATAGCCAGACTTCCTCGCGCTATACAAATGCCGTGATTGATTGATTGATTGACTTCTTAGTCAAACTTATCAGAGGAAGAAGAAGAAGCATCCTAATAGTATTGCCTGTAAATAGCCCTGATAGACATAGAGAAAACCATCAAAACTGCCTTAGGTCTGGTAAGTTCAGAATTGTAAGGTTTGCAGAAATAGCGAATACTTTGTAGTATTCACCTAGCGCCCATTGATCTTGCTCTGGATATGACAGCATCTCTCCTACTGAAGTGAAGAAAAAGTCGAGGACCCAGAGCAGATGCTAATCCAAACCGAGTATTAACCCCTTCCACGCTCATGACGAGCTCAGCTCGTCATGAGGTACGCCTGTCGTACGCTCATGACGAGCTGAGCTCGTCATGTAACGCGGTAATTGAGGACCTTTAGCGCACAGCGGTAAAACGCTTAGCGCGGATGGGGTTAAGGCCTGTGTGACATCCAGGGCTAGATTTATTATTTATTGCGTTGTCCTAGCGTCACATATTGTGTTGCAAAGGCAATAAAATACTTAATCAGATTTACCAAGCAACGCAAGGCCACCTTGCTTGGTCCTGTGTTGCTTGGTAAATATGGAGCAAACAAGGCAGCGCAAGCCGCTGCCTTGCGTTACTCTGCCCTGGGAAGGCGTTCCATGGGTTGAGCGTGGGTGTTCACACGTATCCACCCATTGATTTTTAGCGGATTCCCAGATTTACCACGGCTGGTAAACCTGGGAATCTATCAAATAGCTTTGCCTTCCCAGGGGAGTCCCAACAAGGAGAAATGTAATAATTTATCCTCTTTGTTTCCTGCAGCACACTTAGAAAGAGGAAACAGCCTTGAAGGATTGTTTGCGAGAAAGATGTCCCTTCCTGCACAAAAATGATCCGCCTGAAACGCAGGCACCCTTGCACTATGGTACAAGGATGCCTGCATTGGCTCTATTATGCAGATTGTGCACAAGCACAGGCATAGAGCAGAAATGTGCCATATATTGGTAAATATGACTAATTCCTGCCCTCTCCCTTTCACGCAGTGCAGCGCAGCTAGTTGTCTTTCTGCAGTGCGTTGCATGAAATAATGATAAACCTGGCATTTGCTTGTAAGGGATCTGAGGGATAATGAAGTTAGTTGATGAATTCTAGAATGCACTGATTTTGAAATATTAAGCTCTTGGGAATAAATGAAAATTGCCTTAAGGCCACGAAGACAGTATTCTAAAAATAAAAATGTGCGAAGCTCTTTAGGTAGCTTTGCTGACAAAACAGCAATACAGAAGGCAGTCTTGCAGTATCTAAAGTAAAGTGAGATTATAAGAAGTAACCTGCTTCATGGGCTGGACATGAGCTAACATACTCCAGATTGAGATTCAACTGGCAAGAAGAACTTCTCCTGTGAGAACATATGATTAAGAACATTGATGTTCTCAGTAGAGAAGAGCAAAGAAACAATTACAGATTCAAATCCACGACCCATACTCTGGGGTGCTATAGAGGCCCTCTCATTTACAGGTAGAGACCCCCACCCCTCCACTGGAGACGATCTGCCAGGCTCAAGATGATAGAAATGCAGTAGTTTCAATATTATTAGATATCTTGACCGCTTTCCGTACGATTGACCACACCATTCTATTCTGTAGACAGAGATCAGGCTGCAGGGCATGGTATTGGTCTGATTTCAATTTCAATCTTTTTTGTCCAAAGTTCTCAAACATTATGGGGTCGATTCCGATTTGGGAAAAAACATTCCGAATAGCCGTTTGGAGCGTTTTCCCGTACGAAGTGTACCCTGCAACGTCCCCCGTACGTATGAAGAAGTACGATTCGTACCAGGAGCTGGACTCCGTACGAATCATACAGAGACCGTATGACTCAAATCCCCATACGAATCTCCCTCGGAACCCGCTGTACGCGACATCCGTATGGTTCGCGGCTGTTTTTTCCGACCCAGCAAGTACGATTTGTGTCGGGTACTCACCGTACGACCCTTTTTCTACGGGAGCTGAAAACAGTCGTAAAAGCAGAGTTCACCTCTAAACAGGTACGGAATGGCCCCCCCTGGTACGGTGTGCACACCCCATGATCGCAGGGGTACGGTGCGTACCCCTGCGAACATGGGGTGTACGCACCGTACCCCGCGATCATGGGGTGTACCCACCGTACTCCGCGATCATGCGGTGTACAGACCGTACCCCATGTTCGCTGGGTGTACAGTGCGTATACCTTGCGATCGCAGGGGTACGGACCGTACCCCCGCGATCATGGGGTGTACGGACTGTACGGTGTGTATGTGATTGTGTGCTTCACCGTACGAATCGCCCTTACCTGACGTGGACCGTACGCATCGCGTCCTCATACCCCGGTCCGGATCGTACTCGTCAGGTCGTACGGCATGTTTACGATTCGTACGGAGAGGGCTACGGATACGAATCGTACGGATGTTTTTTTTTTCCAGGGTCGGAATCGACCCCTATGTCTTGCACCCTATTTCTCATGAAGACTACCATCTACTGTGGAGAACCCAGAGCCCTTCTCTGTCTTCACTCGTTTTTAATATGTACAATCACTCACTTTAACAGTTTATAAAATCATTTAGGATTAAGGCACTATCACAGTTCTTCCCAAACTTTTTAGAACCATGAGCCAATTTTTAAAACAACAAATTTCGCCACCCACCTAGCCTTAATGGACATGAGGTGGGCAATATTTTAATGAAATGAATACATTGTGTTGTAGCACACAGACAGCACAGTTTCCATTGAAATGGCCACTACATTTGCACAGACATGCAGTTTTACTGAGAAAACTATACCATACATAATTCATAACATGTGAACATCAGGTTTCAGTTAATATTTATCATTTGGGAACCACTAAGTAAAGTGTCTTCATTTGTTTTGATCCCAATAATATCTTTATTTTTCATCACATTTTAGAATTACAAAATAATGTGCTTCATGTTTGCTTTTCTAACTGCTGAATGTGTACAGTTCATTTACAGGTATTTACATGTTGTTGTGTTGCACAAAAAATGATATTCTACACCCTTTCCTTTCATACTTCTTTACCCCAGCAAGGGTGTCACATAATTCACTTTACATTTCTTTCTCTGACTGCAAATTGTGAGGAGTTTGTAAACACCAATCCCCATGTTACCAAAAGGGCAGCAATTTGTCAAAAGACATGGCCTGACATTCGACCTCTGGCAGCGAAATTTTGCGACCCACAAAAAATTGGTTCCCGACTCACCAGGGGGTCACAACCCCCAGTTTGTGAAACACTGCCCTAGAATATGAGGACAACACATAAATCATCAGTAGACTAAACCATTGGGCTCGTAATTCTGCAGTCAGATTGAAGGTTTTTCTCATCGCAATCTGTCAGTGAATACATTTCAACTTGCTAAGATGGAGCGTAGATAGAACTGATCTTTGTATTACGGGAAAATGTAACTATACATGCAATGAGATACACAAAAGGTGATGGAAGGAATGCTTGCACTTTGTCTAATCACTACAATCGCTCTAGGTAGCACCCCAACCCATTGTTCTTTTGCTCACAATGCCACCTCAGTTTGGACCCAGACATCTGCAAACCAGCCTTGACCCTGCTACTCATGGGAACAGTCCAGCCCGAACTGCCAGGCCAGGTCCTCCCTAAACCGGAAAACAAGCAGCCCAGGATTGGTTTCGCCCTAGTTATGGGCTCATCAACTGGATACAGCTTGGTTCCAGTGACAATGGGACCCACATCCGGGAATACCCATGCCACTTAGGCAGTACATGAAACACAAAAAAGATGATAGGAGGAACGCTTGCAATTTTTCTAACCACTGGCAATAGCTCAGGGTAGCATTCCAACCTGCTGTTCTTTTGCTTTGCTCATCATGCCACCTCAGCTTGGACACAGCAATATATAAATCAGTCTTGACCCTGCTCCTCATGGAAACAGTCCAGTCCAGGACCAGGAGTACCCTGACACGTTTGAGGAGGACCAGGAGAACTTGTCAGGGCAAGTGTACTAAGGCGATTAATCTAGGAACCAGATTGGGAGGATTACGTAGGCCATAAGAATCAGAGAAAGCAGGACCAGAAACAGGGCTCGGTGAGCAGTGGTGTCACAAACAAGGGGACCAGGACCTGAAGTACCAAGTGAAGCTGGAGAACCAGGAACATAAGCACCAGGATGGTGACGATCAGGGGACCAGGTCAAATAGGGCCACAAGGACCAATGGAACCAGCCTATGACCAAACTGAACATGCCCAGCCCAAGAAAACATAATAAGGAGTTCCTGGGCCAATGGACGCAGTACCAAGTGGACCACAAAAACAGGGACCAGGGCAATCAAAATCAGGATAATCCAAACCACAAAGACTAGGGGTGCCAGCTCTGTGAGAACCAGGACAAGAGGGAATGGATGTAGAAAGACCCGGCAGACTGGCAGAATCTACTTCCTCTAGCAGCCTGATGGAGTAGGGTTCATCGAAGGATGGACTTTACACTGTTTACTCTAGTAAGGAACCTGGCTGTAAGGGACAGGAAAATAAATAATGACGCTGACATCCTGGGGGAAAACTCCCATCATGTGAACGCCATTAGTTTTGTGTTGCAAAAAAAGCTCCAGCTTTGGGAATTTGTTTTTGAAAACCATAGAACATTTGAAAAGTTTGTTGGCCTGCCATAATGTCTGCCTGCATTGTACGTTAATTTTTTTCATAATAGACAGGAACTGCTATGAAAGCAGTTCCTGTTAATGTAGAGAATTTTTCACAGGGCCAGCGGACAACTCAAAATTTGGCAGGCGTAGGTCCATCAGGATGGCTAAGGTATTGTCCTCCATGATCCAGACTTAGTTAACTGCACCCCTTAAACTCTAAACCAGGCATATAGTTTTTCAGCCTCTGTCATGAGATTATAATGAAGTCGCTCAGTTATACTTCTTTGGCAAATTCATACAAGCCCTATGCAATTATTTCTATTTTGATAAGATCATCCTAAATATCAAAAGGCTATGTCCCTGGGATATAACATTTTCGGTTCTGGCCTTTTACAAATCATTATTTCAGTTGTTTTAGTCTGATTTGTTTCATTGAACTGAACCAAAATTTAATAATTTCAGAGTACACTAGTTTACTGCAGAAAAAATGTTTTTCTTATAACGTGGTGCCTTTTGGTACTCCTATATTTGACCCTGGTTCATTTCCATGGCTTTGTGAGTAAAAGTGAGTACATAACTATAGAAGAGTGAACAGTATCAACTAGTTTTGCAAAGGATCTATCTTCTTTATCATTGTAGATGTTTAAATATCGAAGGGACAGAATATAGAAGGTAAGTAATTTGGATATTTTTAACATCGATGGGACAGAATTTCGAAGGTAAGTAATACCGATTTTGTTAATATCGATGTTAGTAATATCGATGTTACTAATATCGATGTTAGTAATATCGATGTTACTAATATCGATTTTTATATGATTTTTATGTCTATGATTATGTATTTAATATGTATTTTTTTATGTAATTTAATTAAATTTTGTATTTTAGTGCCGTAGCGGTTTGTGGGTTTATAGGGGAATAGGGTGGGAAGTAATTTAATTATATTAATTCAATTATTAATTTTTAGGAATCATAAATTAATTTTAATTAATTGGTAATTAATTTTTATTAATTGGTAATTAATTTAAATGAATTGATTAATTGGTAATTATGTTCTGTAGCGGGTTGTGGATTTATAGGGGAATAGGGTGGGAAGTAATTTAATTATACTAAATTAATTAATACTTTTTATGAATTATAAATTAATTTTTATTAATCGGTAATTCATTTTTATTAATTGGTAATTAATTTACATTTATTGATTAATTGATAATTATGTTCTGTAGCGGGTTATGGGTTAATAGGGGAATAGGGTGGGAAGTAATTTAAATGTAATTAAGTAATAATTTATTTTAATTAATTGTTTTTGTTAATTATATTATTGTTAATTAATTATTAATTGTTAATTAATTTTTATTAATTGATTAATTGATAATTATGTTCTGTAGCGGATTATGAGTTTATAGGGGAGTAGGGTGGGAACTAATTTAAATGTAATTAAGTAATAATTTATTTTAATGAATTGTTTTTGTTAATTATATTATTGGTGATTAATTATTAATTGGTAATTATTATTAATTGGTATTTATTATTAATTTATTTTTACTTAATTATTCATTGGTAATTATGTTTTTAATAATTATGTATTGGTATTTGTAAATAGTTTAGATTGATTTACTAATTAATTTTTTTATATTTTAAAATAATAATTTATTTATAAGTATGTTATTTTAAACTTCTACGCTATCCAACACTTTCTCTACTGTTGCACTCTCTGGAGTGGGAATAGTAATTTTTACCCCTACGCTATCCAACACTTTCCCTACTGTTGCAATCTCTGGAGTGGGAATAGTAATTTTTACCCCTACGCTCTCCAACACTTTCCCTACTGTTGCACTCTCTGGAGTGGGAATAGTAATTTTTACCCCTACGCTATCCAACACTTTCCCTACTGTTGCACTCTCTGGAGTTGGAATAGTAATTTTCATCCCTACGCAATCCAACACTTTCCCTACTGTTGCACTCTCTTGAGTGGGAATAGTAATTTTTACCACTACGCTATCCAACACTTTCCCTACTGTTGCACTCTCTGGAGTGGGAATAGTAATTTTTATCCCTACCATATCCAACACTTTCCCTACTGTTGCGCTCTCTGGAGTGGGAATAGTAATTTTTACCCCTACGCTATCCAACACTTTCCCTACTGTTGCACTCTCTGGAGTGGGAATAGTAATTTTTACCCCTACGCTATCCAACACTTTCCCTACTGTTGCACTCTCTGGAGTGGGAATAGTTATTTTTACCCCTATGCTATCCAACACTTTCCCTACTGTTTCACTCTTTGGAGTGGGAATAGTTATTTTTACCCCTACGCTATCCAACACTTTCCCTACTGTTTCACTCTCTGGAGTGGGAATAGTAATTTTTATCCCTACCATATCCAACACTTTCCCTACTGTTGCGCTCTCTGGAGTGGGAATAGTAATTTTTACCCCTACGCTATCCAACACTTTCCCTACTGTTGCACTCTCTGGAGTGGGAATAGTAATTTTTACCCCTACGCTATCCAACACTTTCCCTACTGTTGCACTCTCTGGAGTGGGAATAGTTATTTTTACCCCTATGCTATCCAACACTTTCCCTACTGTTTCACTCTTTGGAGTGGGAATAGTTATTTTTACCCCTACGCTATCCAACACTTTCCCTACTGTTTCACTCTTTGGAGTTGGAATAGTAATTTTTACCTCTACGCTATCCAACATTTTACTTACTGTTGTTTTTTTGGGAGTTATAATAGTATTTTATTCCCTCTGTTATTTAATATATTTTGTATAGTTTAGCTAATGTAGTATATAATTAATTTTAAAAATATTACAAGTACATTTAATTTTTTTAATTTGTATTTATATGTTAATATTTTATGTGTATAGGTGAATTTGTAATTTATAATCTTTTTTAATTATGTATAATGTAATAAATAATTATTTTAAATGATTATTAAGTTTATATTATATATTATGTTTCATTATTTTTGTATTCAATTATGTATATTACTTATTAATTTTAAATATTATAAAATATTTTGAACTATGTTTATTATATTTTTAAGTATTATTTAATTTATTTTACATATTTATTTTAATTTTAAAAACTATATATTTTTTAAAAGATATTTTTGACATCGATATTTTCCCCCCGATATATTTGTACTTACCTTGTTGTAGATCAATCAATCAATCAATCATAATACTTGTATAGCGTGCTACTCACCCGGAAGGGTCTCAAGGTGCTTGGGGGAAGGGGTCCGCTACTGCTCGAACAGCCAGGTCTTGAGTTGTCTTCTGAAGGCGAGGTGGTCCTGGGTCAGCCGAAGGTGGATGGGGAGGGAGTTCCATGTCTTGGCCGCCAGGTAGGAGAAGGATCTGCCTCCGGCGGTGGCTCTTCGGATGCGTGGTACGGTGGCGAGGGCGAGGGCGAGGCTGGTAGACCGTAGCTGGCGAGTGGGCGTGTAGAAGGTCAGGCGGTCGTTGAGGTACTTGGGGCCCAGGTCGTGGAGAGACTTGTGTGCATGGGTGAGGAGCCTGAACGTGATCCTCTTGTTGACGGGGAGCCAGTGCAGGTCCCTCAGGTGGCCGGAGATGTGGCTACGTCGGGGGATGCCCAGGAAGAGTCGGGCAGAGGCGTTCTGGGTGCGTTGGAGTCTTTTCTGTAGCTTGGCTGTGGTTCCGGCATAGAGGGTGTTTCCGTAGTCCAGTCGGCTGGTGACGAGGGCCTGGGTGACCGTCCTCCTGGTTTCGGTCGGGATCCATCGGAAGATCTTGCGAAGCAGGCGAAGGGTGTGAAAGCATGATGAGGAGACGGCGTTGACTTGTCTGGTCATCGAGAGGGAGGAGTCTAGGATGAAGCCCATGTTGCGTGCGTGGTCTGTTGGCTTGGGGGCGGTGCCCAGGGCTGGGGGCCACCAGGAGTCGTCCCAGGCGGAGGGTGATGGTCCCAGGATGAGGACTTCCGTCTTGTCTGAGTTCAGTTTCAGGCGGCTGTTCTTCATCCACTCGGCGACGTCTTTCATCCCTTCGTGGAGGCTGGTTTTGGCGGTGTTGGGGTCTCTGGTGAGGGAGAGGATCAGCTGGGTGTCGTCGGCGTAGGAGATGATGTTGAGGTTGTGTTGGCGTGCGATGGTAGCGAGAGGTCTCATGTAGACGTTGAAGAGGGTGGGGCTGAGTGATGATCCTTGCGGGACGCCGCAGATGACTTCGGTGGCCTCGGATCGAAACGGAGGGAGGCGGACTCTCTGTGTTCTTCCGGCGAGGAACGAGATGATCCACTTCAGTGCCTTCTCTTGGATGCCGGTGTTGCTGAGGCGTTGGACTAGGGTGCGGTGGCAGACAGTGTCGAATGCTGCGGAGAGGTCCAGGAGGATGAGTGCCGCTGTTTCCCCGTTGTCGAGCAGGGTTCGGATGTCTTCGGTGGCTGCGATGAGGGCGGTCTCGGTGCTGTGGTTGGCTCTGAACCTCAGGGGTCGAGGGAACTGCGAGGGGTCGAGGGAACCGTTCGTCTCGAGGAAGGCGGCCAGCTGTCTGTTGACGATCTTCTCGATGACTTTAGCAGGAAAAGGGAGGAGCGAGATGGGGCGGAAGTTTTTGAGGTCGGTGGGGTCCGCTGTTGGTTTCTTCAGTAGGGCGCTGAGCTCGGCATGCTTCCAGCACTCCGGGAAGGTGGCAGTGTTGAAGGAGGTGTTGATGACGTCCCGGAGTTGGGGTGCGATGGTGGAGTCGGCCTTGTTGAAGACGTGGTGGGGGCAGGGGTCTGTTGGAGACCCGGAGTGGATGGTGTTCATCGTGCGGGCTGTGTCTTCGGTGGTCACCGTGGTCCAGGTGCGGAGGGTGGCGGTGGGGTGCGTTGGTTCGGTGGTAGGGAGCGTTGATGGTGCGCCGAAACTGTTGTGGATGTCGGCAATCTTGCGGTGGAAGAACGAGGCGAGGGAGTCGCAGAGATCTTGTGAAGGGGTGATGTCGTTGTTGCCGGTGCTGGGGTTGGAGAACTCCTTGACGATGCTGAAGAGTTCCTTGCTGTCGTAGGCGTTGTTGTCCAGTCGCTCCTTCAGTGATTTCTTCTTGGTGGTGCGGATGAGCTGGTGGTGCTTCCGGGTGGCGTGTTTGAGTGCGGTCATGTTGTCAGTGGTCTGGTCGAGGATCCAGGCTTTCTCGAGGGTTGTGGCAGGTCTTCTTGGAGTCCTTGAGTTTGTCGGTGAACCAGGGGGCTCTCTTGCTTCTGGGTCTGCTGGGAGGGTTCTTCAGTGGTGCGAGGTCGTCGGCGCAGGCGGTCAGCCACTGTGTGAAGTTGCGGGATGCTTCGTTGGGGTCCGATGTGCTGGCAGGTGGGTTCTGGCTGAGGGAGGTGGTGAGCTGGTCGGCGGTGATCTTGCTCCAGCTCCTGTGGGGAACCTGTTGCGGGTGGTGGTGGGTTGTGGTTTTTCTGAAGCTGAAGTGGACGCAGCTGTGGTCGGTCCAGTGGAGTCCGGTAGAGTGGCTGAAGGTGATGTGTTTGCTGGATGAGAAGACGGGATCAAGCGTGTGGCCGGCGTAGTGGGTGGGGGTGTTGACCAGTTGCTTGAGTCCGAGGTTGGCGAGGTTGTCCAGCAGGGCGACGGTGTTGCGGTCCTTGTTGTTCTCCAGGTGAAAGTTGAGGTCCCCTAGGAGGATGTAGTCGGCGGAGGGGAGGGCGTGTGGGCTGATGAAGTCCGTGATGTCTTCGCTGAATTGTGTGCGTGGTCCCGGGGGTCTGTAGATGAGAGTGCCTCTGAGGGTCGTCTTTGGGTCGGTGTGAATCTGGAAGTGGAGGTGTTCGGCGGTGGCGAGGGTGTCGTCGGCGTCGGTCGTGATGCGGATGGTATTCTTGTGGACGATGGCGATGCCTCCTCCGGTCTGGTTGACGCGGTCCCTCCTGATGATCTTGTATCCATCCGGGATGGCGACGGCTATGTCGGGGGCTGAGGTTCATCCAGGTTTCCGTGAGGAAGGCGATGTCTGGTGATGTCGTGTCGAGGAGGTTCCAGAGTTCCGCGGCGTGTCTGTGTATGGAGCGGGTGTTAAGCAGGATGCACTTGAGGTCGCTGCTGGAGTTTGGCTTGGCGGGCGCGGTGCAGGTTTGGAGGCAGGTGAACTTGCAGGTTGTGCAGGTGAAGGGTCCGTGAGTGCGTTTCGGGGCGGCCCGGCAGCAGGTGGGGTTCCGGCCGGCATTGAGTGCGTTGAGGGCCGCGGCGTTGTAGGTCTGTCGGGTCGTCTTGTGGCGGTGGGGACCAGGGGTCCTAGCACTGGGCGCAGTCCAGGCGCGGACGGGCGCAGACAGACTTGCCATCGGCGCGCCCGCTGCGCGTTCGCGCGGTCGCCATTTATGGCGAAGTGGGAGGGAGGAGCAGCTGGGAGGCGGGAGCGGGGAGGACACAAAACAAAAGGGGGCGTGGCCGCGTGAACGGCGGCGGGATGCGGGGTGGGCAAGGCACAGGGGGACGACAATGAATTTAACACTAGGCAATAATAACGCACACAGACACAGGGGACAACAGCAGAGATGAAACAGAAGGCAATAAAAACAACAGCAAAGCCACAATAAATTACGAAGCACAACGAGGCTGCGAGCAGCAGCGGGCGAGGGGCACTCACACAGCTGGTGGCCGTGCGGCGCGGGGGTGTCCTGAGAACAGGTTAACAGGTAGATAGGATGTCGATATTGTTGACATCGATATTAATGCTCCGATATTTTTGTACCTCGATATTATGTCTTTCTATATTTTGTCAGACATTCCTTTATCATTAGCTACCTCTGCAAATAAACATAAAGCTGTAGGAGCATGTGTGGATCAAGAGTCAGCTCCATAAAGGTTCTCCCAGGTTACTGTGTCTTGGCCCATGGTTCAATGGAGTAGCAGTCTGTGTCAAGTTTGTAAAAATAACTTAGATACATTAAAACATATGGGACCTTTAGCACCTTAAGTAGGGGTGAGGATATCTTCAGCTATTTACTGTAGAGTACCTACATGGAGTTGCAACAAAATTATGAATAATTACGCGAGGCGCGTAACCCAGAATTTAGAGACATTTTCTTAATACAAAAAGGACCCTCGCATTCGAACTGGACTCAAGGATGCATTTTGTGCTAAGAACATAGTGCAAAATGCAGCAGAACAGGAACAGGAGCAGCCAGCAGCTGCTCACGCTCGCTAAGTTCATTGGTTCTGTGCTTTTACTGTAGGATTTTTGCCCCACATTTGTCTTAATTACTTGAGAGGGTGTAATTGCGTAATTTTCAGTACATTTGCATCACAAGAGTAATGAGGAATTACCAAAATGACTCTGGTATAATTAAGATTTCTCCCAGGTCTAACTATGAGTTAGTGCTTGCATCTAAGCCAGTTATAGAACTAAGGGGCCGATTACGATGGCGGGCAGGCTGGTGGAAAAGGGACCACCCGCCATACGTGCGGCGGTTCCGCAAAACTAATTAGAATGCACCCGCCACACTGGCGGGCACATCCTGTATGTTTACATTGTGGCGGGTGGCAGCACCTGCCACAATGTAAAAACACATGTTTTACATTTGCTTGCACAACATGGCAGGCACCGTGCGGTGCCTGCCACCTTATACATGCAAGTGTAGGGGGGTACCATAGGTACCCCCCACGTGCAGCACCCCACCACCCCACTGGGGGCCCGCAACGGGCCCCCGAAGGCATTTTCTGGCTGTCAATTTGCGGCGGGAACTCCGCTGCAAAAGACAGGCATCCAAATACCCACTGCGGTGCCTGCACGGCACCGCCTCCATTGACCCCCTGTACCTGGTCCCGCAAGGCGGGCGGAACAGGCCCGCCTTGCAGGAACACGGCGGACGGTCTTTCCGAGGGCACGGCCCGAGAGGAGTCGGATAAATTGAGCAACCTTAAGAAACGTCAAATAAGGGTCGCCCTACATGGGGCCCTTATGACCGAATACCTGCGGGCGGGTGCCTCCCCTCCAAGTTTGATAGTGGGTCTAGAACCTAAGATTTTCCTTGAAGATAAGCAGTTCCGTGTTGATTGGAGTTTCATAGCAAATAAATGCACTAGGGATTGGCTTATCCTTATTATTAACACCGCGAAACGCTTGAGTTAGGCACTTTTAAAGGAAATGTTAGACCTGGAGGAAAGTCTGATTACTAACTCTGCACTCACAGATGCGAAGGAACAGCTAGCACGCATCCAGGGTGATTTAGCCAAATATAAAACATATATGGTTAATCAGAAGAATAAGGGATTAAAGAAAAACCTTGATCGCTATACACACACGTGGGCCTTTCCTTACACAGAAGACAAACACCACGACAAACCAGTTGAACAATCTAGGGGCCAATTTTATCAAAGACGAGGCCAGAATTTTTAGAGAGGTGGACAGAGAGGGAACAGACGCACACCTAACAACTGGCGTTTCGATAACACAAGCAGTGAGGACGAGGAGGCGCCAGATCGCCAGTCAGCACCCACTGGTAGCAGGGTAAATTTTGACCCAGAGATTAGATCGGATGAAGATTTGGGGGTCCTACTAAGAGCTTTTTTAGGACAAACCCAGAGAGAGGCTCGGGTGGCAGAGGCCAGGCACAGGGGGGTCAAGGCAGAGGGAGAGCACAATCCACATGGCAGACGCACTCACCACGCATCACTCGGAGCAGAGGGAGGTCCTTCCAGAACTAAGGGTAGAGAATAGATCTCAACCCATTTATGAGAATTACATTGTGGTAAATCTGTCCTCCCACGAACTCACATCAACTGAATGGGGAGTACTTAACAAGGGTCTTGGGTTTGTCCCTACACCTAGACACAACTCCTTCTTGTGTAGGACTGAGATCTCTGAGCTGACAAAGAAAAAAACCCTCCATCATTGTTTGACATCAATCTACATCGGGCTTCCACCTTCTGCCCGCCCAGTTCACTTCTTGGCCCTGAAGTTGCAGTATTTGAGCAACGCATCATACACGAGATTGAGTCTCTAGAACAGCACAAAGAACGCCAACACTGTCATAATATGACTAAGGAAGACTGGTTGGCCATTAGAGCCTTACAACAGAATACCGCTATTACCATCAAGCCGGCCGACAAAGGCGGGGCCGTAGTCGTACTTAACACCAGCGACTACGAAGCCGAGATATTGAGATTGTTGGAGGTCCGTACGAATTACCACCCGTTGGTACGTGATCCCACCCCTGAACTCTCTGAAACCATCAAGAATTCGGTGGCGGAGGCCGTTGCCAAAAAGTGGATTTCAACCAAGGAAGCATATTTTATTGTGAATACTAAACCTCGGGTTTCGGCATTCTACATCTTGCCCAAGATTCACAAGCCCCAACGTCCGCCCTATTGTTTCGGGGATTCAGTCAATCCTCGAACCTCTCTCTCAGTTCGCGGACTTCTTTCTCCGGCAAGCCGTGATCCGGAGAACCAATTGCTAGTAACCATTGACATAGAGTCATTGCATACCAGCATCCCCCAGGATGCCACGCTGGTGGCAGCAGCGAGGGCCCTGGGGTCCTTGGAATGGTTCTATGACACACCCCAGACTTTTGTGTTGCAGTGTATTGAATTGGCTCTCACCCCAAAACAATTTGAGTATAGGGGCCAGTTGTACCTACAGACTTCGGGGACATCGATGGGGGCCACATTTGCTCCCTGCCTGGCCTGCATATATGTGGGCCAGTTCGAGTCAAATGTGGTCCTCCACCCGTCCAATCCATATCAGGGGAACATCTCCTTATGGAGGCGTTACATTGATGACGTCCTCTGTATCTGGACAGGTACAGAGAATCGTTTGAACTTGTTTTTACAATGGCTGAACCAAGCCGATACCAGCCTACGTTTTACTTGGACTATCAGTAACGCATCGGCAGTCTATCTTGATGTGGACATCGTTGCAGTGGATCAGAAACTGGCGACCAGTGTGCACCATAAGGAAACTGACAGGAATTCCCTTCTTCATTATCATTCTTACCACTCCAGGGCCCTCCGGGACAATCTCCCGGTAGGGCAATTTCTGAGATACCGGCGCAATTGCTCCACCACCGAGGTGTTTATGGAACAGTCGGAAGGACTAGTGACTAAACTTAAACAAAGAGACTATCCAGTGAAGGTGATTAAACATGCCCAGAAGAGGGCATTGAACACACCATGGGAAGCTCTTTTAGAGAGAAATACGAAAGAAAAACAAATTTGCCTCCCAGTGGTCACGACGTTTGACCCTCTGTCGACCAGAATAAGACAGATTATTAGGAAACATTGGTCGATCCTGAACACTACCAATGATAAGATGCCACCTCCGCGATTTGCCTTCAAAAGAGCGGCGAACCTACGTGACAAATTGGTCCACACTCGATGCGCCAGTTCAATTCAAGCCAGTACCATCCCTCCGGGTCACTATCCATGTGGCAGTTGCTTTGTGTGTGGCCTCACGTCAGCCACAAAGAGTGTCACGTTGCGCGATAGTTACCTGGTTTCTGAATCGGTTCAGCAACTGCAATACTTCACATGTAATCTACAGACTTACATGTAGCTGTGGGTTGTACTACATTGGGTTAACCACACGCAAAGTAAAGATCCGCATTCAAGAACATTTGAGCACGATCAGAGCCAAGAAACTCACGACCCGGCTGGTGCAACATTTCATGGAACAGGGGCATGGTCAGAGAGATCTCAAATGGACAGTCTTAGAGAAAGTGGTAGGGGACACACATAATTTGGACACCATCCTGGCAAGAAAAGAGGCTAAATGGATCTTTTCTGAAAAGGCAGATAGAGAAGGGCTGAACGAGAATATCGAATGGAATAAAGTAAGCAGAAGGTGAACCCTGGTAATCTGTGTACTGTACCTGTGAATTTCCTCGAGCCATAACCACTTCCACTCCCTTCAATACATCTGGGGTACATTAGATCAGACCTATACATGGGGGAATATTATCAACAGTTGCCCGCCCTAGCTTTACCATCCACTTTTTCATGGGCCGATACACATATATGAACTTTGTGGACATACACCTCCCTCTATGCAAAATAAACAGGGGATTAGGACAGGTGCCGTATCACGGTATATTTAGCAATTGTTTTTTTCTATCCTCCACCCCTATTCCTATCAGCCTCATTAATATTATGATCTTTTTTCTGATGGCTGCATAGGGATATGTCTGGTCCCGGCTCTAATTTGCCTCAATACACTTTGATGCGGCACAATTTTGTGCTGCAAGCTTGTCACCACCCCGTTGGAGTGTCCATACATCTATTATGATCCCTTCCTGGTTGGATAGATGTCTCTAAACTTCGTGCTGCTTTTTCAATGCCATTCGGGTTGGTGTCTATTTATTCATTTCTGGTTTCTGAGCTTTTACCTGTTTCAATATGGCCGCGGCTTCGACTGTATATCTGTATTAAGCCGTTCGTGAGCCATCCTTTGTTTTTACTCACCGAGATCACTGGACCTTCGATACGCTATTCCCATTACATCATGGCCGTGACACACAACGCGGGGGGCAGAGCCCCCCGGGCTTTTTCCGGACCCTCTGAGCGTGTCTCTGTGAGGATCCTCGGAAGCGCCGGAGGGACTCGGCACGAGTAAGGCAGTGTGTTTGTGTGTTTGAACGAGCCTGTTTGACTGGGCGGGCGCCGCAGCGGTTAATTGTGCATGGCCCCGTAATTTTGAGTGAAGGCTGACGGAACGAGATTTAAAATATCCACAGCCAGCCAAAAAATGTATACAGAAGTCTACCTGATTGTCCACGCAGGGGTCTATAAGGCCACCGGGTAGTACACTAGGTACCACGTAATTAATCATCACAGCGACTTTTGTCCGGGTTCGGGCTTTACTAAGATGCATACATATTGACATAGAATAGACCAGTGTGTTGGAGCGGGCTCTGTGTGCGCTGTATGTGCACTTCCGGCTGTTTATGAACAATAATTAATTGATGGATTGGCTTCATTTAGGGGGCTTGCTATACGTGGAGCCCGAGGCAGACACGTGATCAGTTGACACGGGGTCTGATACATGGTTGACGGTATGTGAAGACTTGGCAATCACAAGGTAAAACATTGTCTATTATTATCTCAGTGTGTGTCCCTGGTGTATCTTGAAACAACTCCGTTCGGAGGATTGCAGCACATTCATTACTGCGCTCTGGTTTTTATATCTACACAGGTCCAATTATTAATAAAGTGTGAAGGCTTAGAATAGAGAACCCCTTCTTTGCCCTGATGAAGTTGCTGAAATTGGAGCAACGAAACATGTTGGTTCTAAATAAATGATAATGGTATATATGTAATCATTTTTAATTGGGAGGCTTTGCAGCACCGGAATAAAAGATTGATAGCCAGCAAAACCTCACCAGTTTTTTATCTTCTCTTATGGGGTTGTGGATGTATTTTTTCACTTTTTTCACAATAATTGTCTGTATTTGTTCACTGTTTGTGTCTCTATCACTATTCTTATCTGTGCACATCTGTATGTTAGTGTGTACTTCTTTTGTCTTCACACGGAGAGAGTGACCAATGTTGAGAAGTGGGTATACCAGCAATCATTAGCCGGGAACCCCCTCGGGTGTTGCAACCGTGAGGCACTCTCTCTGCTCTCACACTTTCTGTGTGTTTGTGTGGGTACCTGTGTGCATATTTGTGTTTCTAAATATATACATCTAGACCTGTTGAATAGTGCTATTTCACACATTCAGGGCTTAATTACTGATAACGGTATATCAGAGTTTAATTACGGGTCTAGAACACTGATGTTTTTTGGACTATTTAAGGCTCTTGTTGATTGATTGATTGCTCTTTAGGCCAATTTGACCCTGCATCTATCGGATTGTCCTCCCACCCCTTACTGGCCACCATCTTGCTGAAAGTACATGGCAGTGCCTTGGAACAGAAAGGGTGAGAGCCTCAACATGCACTGCCTGGATTGAACAAAGGCAAAGGGGAGTATGGTGGCCATGACTTGGCCTCAAGACACTTTTTGTGCAGGCTGAGAGATCGGGTGCAGAAGCAGGAAGAGCTGGAGGGCGCTGCTTGAGTGGAGGCAGTGATGAATTGTCAATCACTGCCATGGTGGGGCCTGGGCATTTCTTACAGTGGTCTAGGTTTGTCGTTCCCCAAAAGATCTATATTCACGAAAGGGGGTCTGGAGGCCACATTAGAGAGCCCTGAAATTGGCCACAAGCTTTCCGGGCAGTAATCTGCCTCCATGGTTAGCAATTGGCAGGCACCATCTTGCAAGTAGCTATGCGAAGAAGGGGTAACCATCTCAGGGAGCCACCCAAGCACTGCATGGAGCTGAAGATGCAGTAGACTCTTCCCTATAGAACAAGGGAGTGGCAGATTCCACAATAATGCTTCAACAGACAACGGACCTAGGCTTAAACCTTGGCCACACCAGAGAACAAAGACCACCAGAGACATTGTGATAAGTGTCTTTGAGTAGCTTCCTACAGGTGTGATGTCAAATACATAGTGCTATGTACAGTCTTCCCAGAGTCTAAAGAGGCCAAAGGATGGCAGAACATTATGGTCATTTCAGAGTCAGCACCCAAAGGGGCCTCCAAACTGACTCACAGTGTTGATGCTTTGGACATACCCTTGTTGTCCACAGAGCCTGGGGCCATGTGGTTAGGGGGGGGGCTATGCCACTTTGGGAATGAACAGGGCCAAGGGTGCAAGGGTGCCTGCGTTGGCGCTAGTCTGCAGTTTGTGAGCCAGTGCTGGCAGAAAGGACAAAAATGCAAAGGTAAGCTTATCTGTGTCATTTAATAAAGATTGCAGCAGAAACAGTTAAAAGACCAACAGGAAAAGTCTCGAGCCGATGCGTTTCGGGCTCCTACCCTTTGTCACAGGCTCATACAGCAGCGATACATGCTCGTTATCGTGTGCCTCTATTTCACTGGTCTTCGCCTCACTGGGCGTGGCCCTCCCATGGCCTCTTGGTCTTTGTAGTGCTCACACGTATTTCTCTAGTGAGGGAGCATGCATAACAGTCAATAAAATTCAGTCACTTGCCCCAGTGGGTTGCTGTGACCCTTTAAAACCTGTTCCGTTGCCATTATTAACCTTCATCACAGTACCTGTCCTTTGGCTGGTAAAACTCATCTTGTGTTACCAAGGTCCGTTATTCACAGCAGGGCTTCCTTCGCGGCTAGGCTCGCCGCTAAAATCCACACAAAGGTTTCCCTAGTGAAGGAGCCCATTAGGGTGACCTTTGTGTGGATATATATATATATATATAATATATATAAATAAAAGGTCCTTGTTTGTGAAAGGTCCTTGTTTTTTTCTGGCTTACCGGTGGGTGAAGGTTTCTGGGCCGAAGGGCATTATTAGGGTTTTGGTTGGGTATGGGTTTTTGGGTGGCAAGGGTATATTTAGGGTTTAGGGCGAAATCAGGTTTTGGGGTGACAGTATGGGTTTTTGGGTCGCACGGGTAATTTTAAGGTTTAGGGGGAGTATAGGTTTTTTGGTGGCAAGGGTATTTTTAAAGTTTAGGGTGGGTTAAGGTTTTTGGGTGGCAAGGGTAATATTAGGGTGGGTATGGGTTTTTCAGTGGCAAGGGTATTTTTAGGGTTTAGGGTGGGGTTAAGTTTTTCGGTGGCAAGGGAAATTTTAGGCTTTAGAGTGGGTATGGGTTTTTGGGTGGCAAGGGTATTTTAAGGGTTTAGGGTGGGTTTAGGTTTTTGAGTGGCAAGGGTACTTTTACCGTTTAGGGTGATTTTAGGTTTTTGGGTGGCAAGGGTCATTTTAGGGTTTAGGGAAGGTATGGATTTAGGGTGGCAGGGGTATTTTCAGGGTTTAGTGTGGGCTTAGGTTTTTGTGTGGCAAGGGAATTTTTAGGGTTTAGGGTGACTTTTGGTTGCCCAGGGTATTTTTTGTGTTAGGAATGGGTTTAGGTATTTGGGTGGCAGGGGTAATTTTAGGTTATAGGGTGGATATAGGTTGAGGGGTTGTGGGTTTGTAAAGATATATGTATATATATATATATATATATATATATATATATATATATATATATATATATATATATATATATATATATATATATATATATATATATATATATACACCCACAAATAGGGTTTGAACCTATCTTTACCATTTTACCAAGTGCATGCCTTTACCATGGAAATGTACGTATTATACAGGTACGTATGAGTCCTCTATGTATACATAGAAAGGGTTTATACTTGTAAAATACTTACATTTTCTTGGTAACGGCATGCATGGTAAACGCATATGAGTGGTATATATTTCTGTTGTAAAGGTAAAGTGTGGTAACTTCACTTGCGTTGTAACGACCGCTTTGTAATGGCATGCATTATAACGGAATGCGTGGTTCTGCCATACATTCAAAATGAATGCAAGGATGCATTTTGCACTAAGAAATAGCACTAAATGCAACAGAACATGAATAGCGAGCTCAAGAAGCCACTCCCGCTCGCTAAACATGCTCCTGGGATAAGATTTGTTTCCAACTTATTCCCAACATTTAGTGCTATTTTCTTGGTGCTGCACCATTACATCCAACATAGATGACAGGATGCATTTTTTGGCTAATAAACAGCAATAAATACAGGAGAACACGGATAGCGAGCAACCTCTCGCACTCGCTAAATGTGGTCTGGTGGTAGGATTTTGCCCCCCTAAATTTCTCTTAATTATGCAAGGATGAGTAATTGTGTAACTCTAGGTAATTTTGCATCAAAGAATAACGTAAAATACCTAAATTCCTCCGATGACTCTGGTGTAATTGAAATTTCACCCAGGCCTGGTGATGATTTAATGGAATGAAATAATAACAATTATAAGTAACACTGTAGGTAACTTAAAGACATGTACACCACAACACCTCATAGCAGGCTTATATTTGAGACCAAAGAAGGGTAACCCAGGATGCAAGTTTGTGGAGCTCTCCCTCATCCTAGCTAACATACCCTCTGACTGCAATGCACAATGGAGAGAACTGACTGCAGTTGAGAGTGAACAAGAAAGAGGGACAAAATTATCAGGGTAGCCTGCCCAATGCCAAAACTGACTGTTCCTTGTAAGTACCCAGGTTTCAATGTACCTATTGACTGATATAAGAAGATCATGTTTTGATGATCATCTAAAGGACTCTAACACATCAATCGCTTGAATTTATATGGCAAACCTGTGTCCTACACCTGCCTCATTTATGCTCAGCATTGATTGTTTGTTTGTTCATTAAAAAAATGATAACAATAATTTAAAACAAAATAGAATCTTGAACTGGTTCTCCATGGACCAGAAGCAAGCATCCTGGGATTGTCCATCATTTGTTCTTTTTGCTTTTGTCGCCCTAAGTGGGATGGGTACGTCCATTCATGGGTCCTGTGCTCACTGTGCCACTGGATTCAAGCTAGCCTGGCTGATGATGGATGATACCCTAAAACCGTTCCAAGGTTGCTTGTTTCTGGTCCAAGGAGGACCTGGCATGGCAGTTTGGGCTGGACTGTTCCCATAGGGAGCAGGGTCAAGACTGATTTGCATATCCAAACTGCAAACTGGGTCCAAACTGGGGTGGCATGGTGAGCAAAGAAATACAATGGATTAAACTCAGATCTGTGACTGGGGTGAATGTTTGATTTGTTCAGCATTTCGTCCATCATTTGTCCTTTTTGCTTTTGTTGCCTAAGTGGGAAGGGTATGCCCAGGCGTGGGTCCCGTGCTCACTGCGCAACTGGATTCAAGCTAGACTAGCTGATGAGGAGTGATGCCCCGAAACTGGTCCCAGGATGCTTGTTTCTGGTTCAGGGAGGACCTGGCTGACAGTTTTGGCTGGACTGTTCTCATGGGGAGCAGGGAGAAGACTGATTTGGATATGGCTGGGTCCAAACTGGGGTGGTGAGGTTAGCAAAAAAAATGGATTAAACCAAGATCTGTGACTGGGTGTCAATGGTTGATTTGTTCAGCATTCTGTCTATCATTTGTTCTTTTTGCATTCTTCTTTGTGAGAAGCCATCACTAGTGGTCCCTTTGAGGAGCAGGCACTGTTAGGAACTGCAGGAAGCTGACACGTGAGTTGAGTGTTTAAAGAATGGGCTCCTTGACAATGTGGGAAGCTTGCACCAGCGAAAATTAAAGAGGAAGTACTGATGGACAATGTGAGAAGGTGCCATAATGAATATTGAGCTGGCAGTTGTGTGTACTTGGCACTGGTGAGCCATGTTAGAAGCTGACTCTATTGATCCTTGTGAGATATTGTTTCCATTCACATTTGTGAGAAGGTGGCACTAGTGGGCAGGGTTTAAACTGGCAAGGATTAACCCTATCTGGAGGTACGATTTGTGTGCAGTGTCAGAAGCTGTTACTTGTGATCAATGTGTGTAGCTGGCATTTGAAGGTAGTGTGATAAACGGGCTAGTGAACATTATGAGTATCAAAAATAGTAGGAAGTGTGAGAATCTAACACTGAAGATCATTGTGAGAAGCTGGGGCATGCGATCGGTGTAAGAAACTGGCCCTAGTGGTCACTGTGAGAAGTTGCCACTGATTATAAATGCAAGAAGCCACCACTGGGGATCATTATGCAAAGCAGGCCCTAGGGCATTATTGTGAGAATCTAGCACTGGTGACCTTTGTGAGAAGCCGCTAGTGTCGTTCACTCTGAGAATCTAACGCTGGGAGCGCTGTCACAAACCCGCTCTGGTGATCCTTGTAGAAAGGCAGTACTGAGTGGCAGTGTGAGATGCTGGCACTGTTGATTAAAGAGAGAAGATGTCACTAGTGATCAGTGTAAGAAGGCAGCACTGGTAGCTGTTATTGTGCAAAAGTGGCAGTAGATCATTGTGAGCACCTGCCACTGGTGAGTAGTTTGAGGACCTGACAGTTCTTGGGAGTGCAATACCTTTGGCCACCTGTGGGGATTTTAACATACCTATGTACCAGATTCAGCAGCACCAGCTCCACACCCGAACCATCCCCGAGCGCTTAGAGGCACTTTTTTTCAGGACCTTGCACAATAAATTCACTCACTCATGTCTACTCCAGCTGCACCAGGGCTTCAGCATAAAACTGCATAACTTCTCAAAACAGGTCCGCGAATTGTGAAACTCTCACTCAGAACATTTTCACAGCAGTAATGTTTTCTCTGAAATCATTCTTCAGCTTCACACTCACATTTTTGGCAAATCCCATACTGTGTGCTCGTTTCCAATAAAGAAACTGTTTTAATGCAACATTTATCTAATAAGCGTGGCTTTTTCCAATCCCAACGCGTGTCTCAACCCGATAAGAACTCTGGGGCATATTTACGGGAATTGTGGCGCAGGGCAGCTTAGCAAGTTACCATGCTGCGCTTCCCTGCGTCAAAGGGAAATGGTAGGAAAGTGCCGTATTTATCCAATATGAGCATTTCTGTCTTTCCCCCTGCGCTGGCACCGTTTCGACAGCCTAGTGCCAATGCAGACACACTTGCACCATGGTGCAAGGGCGCCTGTGTTGTAGTCAGGATTGTTAATGTGCAAGAAAGCGTACCTTCCTGCAAAAAAACAACCCTTAGAGGCGTTTTCCTCTTACAGAAAGAAGGAAAAACAAGGAGAAATAAACGTATTTTCCCTTGTTACGTCTCATCTGGGGAGGTGCATCTTTTTGGTGCATTCCCAGGTTTCCCAGGTTTTGTAAATCTGGCAACGCGTCAAAAACCATGGGTTTTGCATGGAAACACCCACCACAATGCCCATGGAACGCCTCCCTTGCGTTGAGTAATCAACTCATCGATTTGCGATGTGTTGCATTACTCTATACATTTGAAGTTGATCAAAGCCACACAAAGTGGCTTTGTGTGGCTTCATAAATATGACTTAGAGGTTTGCGTTGGGTATGTACCACGTCGAATGGTGCAAGCATGACGTAAAGGCCTCAAAAATATGCCCCTCTATTCAGAAGAAAAGTGGACTGATAATTTTTTTTTAACTCTTCCTACACCACGGGTTATTGGGGGTGCTCACAATGCTCGCTCATTTGAAAACAATGCGTGTCTCTACAGTGAGTTTCATCATTTCTATGAGCTTCACGCCCAATACGACTGACTATGAAGCTGGGCAACCTGGTCGGAGTCTTGGCGAAAGGCTCAACATCCTGCGATTCTGGGCAAATCACTTAATCTCGCAGTGCCTAAATGTCCGTCTGTAATGCAACTGTTGCTGGTGTAATGCGATTTGATACCTTCGGGTCGCGTTCGCGCCATATAAAACTACAAAAAAACATTGCACCAACAATTGTACCACTGACCAGTGCACATATAATACTTTATCCAACCAAACGATGCCAAGAAAAAATAGAACTGCATCCAGAGAGTGTATTCTGTGCTTAAAATGAAAAGATATATGTCCAGGTACACACTGTCCCTGAGCACCAGCTTGTTCAGAAGTGCCCGAAAACGCTCTCATTAAATCATTACCAGAATTAAACCCTGCTGAGATGTGTGCAGATATACTCCCTTTCAGATTGAAGAAGTGCAGTGTCCCAGTGCTGCTGCAAAATATAAAGGGGCAGATTTATGTCGGACTTGCGCCACGTTTACGCCGCCGTTGTGTCATGCAACGGTGGCGTAAACGTAGCGCATCCCTGCGACCCATTTACAACGTGACGCATCTAGGCAGATGCGTCACGTTGTAAAGCCCTGCGCTGTGGGCGTTCCGGCGCAGGGTGGGCGTTCCGGGGCAGGTGCGCCTCGCAAAAGTGCCTGCGTGAAATCTACAAGATTTCACGCAGGCACTTTTAGGCCAATGCTGCGTCAAAACCCTGCGCCTACTTGAAGCAAGGGTAAGGCTTGGACGGATAGGGCCCCCAAGAGCATTGCTGGAGCTGTGTCACGCTTGCGACGCAACTCCAGCAACGCGCCGCCTTTACGGCACAGATGCGTCACGCATCTGTGCCGTTTTTGCCCCGTGGTGCGAGCTGCGGCGCACAATAACTGGCAAGTATTGTAAATCTGCCCCAAAAAGTTTGCATTTTTCCATCATCTTCGTCAGAGCAAATATTGACGTTGCTCTGGCCTGTCTGGGGAATTGCTGCAAAATTAATTTGCTGCTAACATGAAGTAACGCCAACAGAAAAAAAAAAGTTTCCTTGATCCATGTTGGCCCTGTAGTATCTGCAAATAAAGTTATTTTCATAGATCCATGTATGTACAAATCCGTTTCTTCTCAAACTTTTCACTGTTGCCCTATTGGAAATTCCATCAGCCTTTTAATGTATTTATTGGTGGACATCACCAGGCGACTTTGTCACGGGCTTGAGGCGAGCACCCGTGGGTTTGAGATAAACGGGCTCAAAGGAAAGAAAATGCAAAAACGCCAGTTTTACTTTTTAATAAATTGCCATTAACAAGGCAAAAATCCACACTGATCCACTGGCAGGTGCAATGCACTTTTATCGAAAAGATTTCCAAGTGTAGTTCAACCACGGGAGATAAAACACTCCTCCCCTGACACAACTGTTGTGAACGGAACATGCTTGTAGACAAACTTAGCTAGACCCCACAAGCTCGCTCGCCTGGGTTCTCAGAACCTCCGCTGCTGCCGCGCGATTGGGCGACCCACTCCACGGTGTAACCTCCCAGGGGCAGATTTACAAGCCCCTTGCCCTTGCGCCACTTTTGCGTCACTTTCCCATGTGAAAAGTCACACAAAAGTGGCGCAAGGGGCTTGTAAATCTGCCCCTTGTATTTAATCTCCAAACGTAACTCCACCTCGTACTGATATAACTGACTGCTTGAACATTTGCTATGCGGTCCCCGACACGTACCTGAGCAGTGGTTTAGAGGGTCTCGCTGTCCCGCTGGGTCCTGCACCTCACTCGGTCCGATCCGCTGCCTTCCTCCCCGGTCAAACTCACGCTCAAGCTGGACTAGTTTCCTTGGCTCTGGGAACGCTGCTTTCTCAAGTTGGTCTGTCGGCTCCTCTGCCAATCTTTACTGGCCCCTCCCCCTGTACTTCACTCCGACTCGGGCTCTCTCCCTCCACCCCCATCACTTGCACTTCCCTGCGCTTGCCTTTCTCTCTCACGGCCGCTTCCAAAGCCTTTCTTTGTATCGGAGGGCAGCGCCAGGAAAGGACCCAAACAGTCACGAGGCACTATGTTAGTAAGGCTCTTGCTTTTAGTAAGAGGCATTGCTGTCCGATTTGCTAACGTTCAGCTGAGTGCTGAAGTCAGGCGCGCAACGCCCATTGGACTGAAAGGGCTTCAGCCCCCCTGTGTGTGGCGGCCCGGGATGAGACAGCTTCCCGGGCACACACAGCCGCACCTGAGCACTTCATAGGTCTTTAAAAGACCATTTTCAAGTTAATGAGGCATTGTTGTTGTTTCACCCCTTCTAAGACCCCCTGCAGCTCCACTCTGCCTATTGCTTAAAGAGTCAGCCCCACCGAATTTTTTTCTTAGCCCCACCGCCTCCCCCCGAAATTTGGTTCTAGTTGCGCCTCTGGCTGGAGTGGCACAAACGGTAGCCTTCAACAGTCGCGCGCAAAGGTAACGTGAGAATAGTACTAAATTCCACTGCTTGGGGTAGGGTCAAATCCCTGCTAAAGTAGGAGCAACACGGTGGAAGAAGGGCTAACACCCCGAGGATGCCACACAATGTCAGATCAACTAAAGTTACTCAAAGAAACGCAACCTCAATATGTGTAGAGTCCAAGGCCCAGATGTATCAAACTATCACGCAACGCAGCGCAACGCAACGCAGCAAGCCATCTTGCTGTGGTGATCTGCGTGAAAGGTCAGGAGTGCACTGTGTTTAACATTATTCCTGTTCTTTCCTTGTGTTGTCGCACAATGTGCTACCTTGCGCCTATGCAGTCACCCTTGTGCCATTGTGCACGGGTGCCGGCGTTGTAGATAGGGTGACCAACCGTCTGTAAATTTCACGGACTGCCCATTATTTGGGCCTCTTGTCTGTTGTCTGTGAGGAATTCCTTTACGGACGCCGTTTGTCCGTAATTTCGGACAAGCAGCCTGAAAGTTCTGTAACTCACTGCAGGGGCCAGCTCGCGCTCCTGCTGTGATCAGTGGCCTGCAGTGCCCCCTCGCCAAACACACACAGATTACTATCAGGCCCATTATCATTCTGTATGTCCGCCTAATTATCACATACAGAATGATAATGGGCCTCCCTGCAGTGACAGCATTTGCTGGGCCTCCTCCTGCCCCAGCCTAGGGCATGGCATTCTTCTTTCGTTTAGTGGCTGGTGTCAATTTTTTATTTATTTGTATTTCTTTTATTTAATGCATTTTTATATAGCGCAGACTTTACCCGAAGGTGTCAGAGCGCTGTACAATAGAACCAATTACGTTAATTTTCTATTGAAAATCCAGTTGAATAAAAAAAAAAGCCATCATTTATAAATCCTGGTGAAAATGGTTAAAGAAACATTTTAAAATGACAAAGTGGATAAGTGAAAAACAAACTAATGACAAAAAGGGGAATATTTTAGCAACATTTATGAAACAACGCAAGCTGTAGAAGCATTTTGAAATGATAAAACAGGCACATGTGGGTTGTAAGAGGTGTGTTAGGAACATCACACCCTACCTTGTGTTATGTACATTAGCATGCCCTTAATACACCTTGGTCCGTGCCGAAGAGGGAAGTTTAAGGAAGAGTTTGTTTAGTGAAAGTAATTTCAAATCAGCTTTTCCCAAGCCTCCTGTATGTTTCAAGTGACAGCAGGCCACAAGTCCTAAATAGTAGTAGTAAAAGCTTTTATTCAACACTTTGTCATAAAGCCAACACACATATAATACACATATTACACATATTTGTCGTTAAAAATTTAGTTACAATAGATAAAACAAACGTTCATGGTGTGCAAGAATACAGGTAGGTGCAAGATACAATTGTAAGATAATTCATTAAGTAAATATTTTTAAAAAGGAATATACATACCAGGGTTTTTTACTAGACCATTGAAGTATTAAGAACAGTTATATACAATTATAAATAATTAAAAGCCAGAAAATAAAATCAATTTTTTCTATGTTAACATTCCATGCTTTTTCCTGATTATGCAAACGCTGTGGAGGTACCTACTCAAACCAAATACAATCAACCTGCTATTCGAGGATCTGAGTATACGCTCTGCCTCTTTGTATGAACGTGTCCCCAGGTTTTTGCAAAGGGGTATAATCCATTTTTTTCGAGTTGATACGTATAACGGACAAAAAAAGAGAATATGTGCTTCATCTTCTTTTAGTTTAAGGTCACAAGAAGTACAATATGGATCTTTACTTACTTTTCCCCACCTACAAGTAGTTGCATTAATCTGTAAAACCCCATACCTAAATTGAAGGTAAGCAGATTTAGCCAAGGGTGGCTCGATTTCGTCCATAAAATGTTCGAATGAGGGGTGATCCTTAAATTGCAAAAATCTGTGCGTTAGTGTACCAGTAGCACGTTCGTATACATGTGTATTTACATAATTCCAGTAAGCGGATTTTACTTGGTTCTTACAGATATTTGGCGAGGTGATAGATGTGGTTGGTGTTTCCCAAAAGTGTGATAGACCTATTTCTATGAACCAGTAAGATACATGTCTCAGCCACTTAATTGAGTTGAAGGAGTCCAGCTCCCTAACTTCCATTAAGCCTGCTCTATAGTCAGCAAGTTCCGGGGTAGACCACAATCTCACCCAATAAAGCAATGGTCGCATCCAGCATAAGAGGTCTGTGCGCTTTATGTTAATGTCTAAATAGACCGGCACTAAGGGTGTTCTTACAGGCAGTCTTAGTACACGTCTAAAAAACATATTTTCATCAGCCTCAAATGTTTTTTTAGAATGAGGCCCCCAGATCTCAGCCCCATACAAGGCAGCAGATTGTGCTTTTGCTTTGAACACTTCAATCGCAGGAGTTATGGCTTTAGATGTACTCCCACCATGAATCTTTAGAATGGGTAGTGAATTCTGTTTAAGTGTTAACCTGCTTTTGTCAAGTTGATTTGTCCAAGACATTCTGCTGTCCAGCCTGATACCCAGATAATCAAAAGAATCTACGTATTCAAGTTTGGTATTATTTAGGGCCAGATTTTTCTTAAATGATTTGGAGGGATTGATTGCCATATATTTCGTTTTAGATGAGTTAATTTCTAACCCCTTCATCTCACAATAACTATTAAATTTATTTATTAGATTTTGCAGGCCTTTGGGAGTTTGGGATATTAGGATGGTGTCATCCGCAAATAGTAGTGCTGTGACTGCCTCATTACACAGTTTAGGAGAATCGTGGTTGCATTGGGCTAGATAGTGGGGAATATCGTTTACAAACAGCGAAAAGAGGGTTGGGGCCAATACACACCCTTGTCTCACCCCCCTTTTCACTGGGATGGGTCGGGTAAGTTCTCCGTTTCTTCCCCACCTTACTTTAGCAAAGTTATCAGTATGCAATTTTATAAGATTAACCAACAATTCATCCGGGACGCCCATCTTCTTTAAACATTCCCATAATAAGTGGCGGGGAACAAGATCAAACGCTGAGCGTAGGTCCATGAATGCGACATATATGCTACACTTTTTTATCTTAACATATTTCCAGCATATACACATGAATCTGTACACTTGATCCACAGTGCTAGTCTTGGATCTGAAACCAGCTTGGAATTTACAGAGGGTTTCAGATTCTTCAATCCATATTAAAAGCCGATTTAAAATATGTCTGGCAACATTTTTTTGTAAAATATCAATTAAACTAATTGTTCTGTAATTACCCGGGTTGTAGCGATCCCCTTTTTTAAAAATGGTTACTATTTCGGCCCCTTTCCACGTTTCAGGGATCGGGGTTCCTAGTAGAATTGAATTACACAAATAATTTATGTAGGGGCACCATACCTCAATGTTATGGGTGAATAAATCACCAGGTAATTTGTCCGGACCTGGAGCTTTTCCCGCCTTTATTGCTTTTATTGCACATAGAGTTTCTTTAGTGCTAAATTGCACAGGATTAATACACTCGGTACAAGACCCGGGGTTGTTGTATTCGGCGGGAGGCCCTACTTGATCATACAAGACCACAAAATGATCAAACCAGACCTTTTCGTCCAAGAAGAAATCCCTATTGGAGCTACCTGTTTTGTTGTTTTTGGCTATTAGATTCCAGAAAGTACATTGGTCATGTCTTTTAGCAGCACTCAAGAGGTCTTCCCAGATTCGCTCATCCCATTCCCTTTTTGCATTTTGCATAAGGTTTTTATATGCTTTTCTGCATTCTCTAACCCTCGGCTGGTCTTTAGACTTCACGGCAATAATTAAATCAGTTTTGGCTAGATGACACTGTTTGTTGTACCATGGTGTCTCTAGTTCCAATTGCCTATTTGTGTTAACTTTTTTGTTTGTACAGCTTTTACTCAAGAGCGGAGTTAGTGATTCCACTAGGTGATAGTGCATTTTCAGGACCTCATAGGATCCCAACCTTAAGTTTCCGTATTGGGGGATGATATCTGAGAAAATGCTGTAAATTCCCAAGAGTGTTTCTTCTTTTGCTAAGATATGAGGCCATTTAATTGCCTTCCTATTATTAGAGACGACAACCTCTGCTACCCCACTCTCACTTTCCATCCTGCTATCATGGGCCAAAAAAGGGTCGGATAATAGCCCTAACTGTAAGGGAAAGTGGTCACTCTCTGGTCTATCCACGACCTTAAGGGCCGACAGTAAGTGCCAGAGATTAGTTGAAATTAGTATGAAATCTATCAAGGATTTAGACAACCCTTTGATAAAGGTGTGGTTAGCCGGTTTATCCGGGTCTAATCGACCATTACATGCCCGCAATCCATGGGATACAGTCAATTCATATATCTGCATAGCAGCCACTGTACATTTTGCATACTTTGCATTATCTAAGGGGGGGATGTCGAGTGCTCTATCTTCGTTTTCCAATAATTTTTCGAGCCCCTTTATGGGCTCGAACTGACAATTGAAGTCCCCACCTATGTATATTTTGGATTCAGGTTCTAAGTTGACTAGATAGGTGCTAAGCTGTTCAATAACCATTGATAACTTATTTTTTGGGGAAGGTCTAATATAGACATTTATCATATAAACATCTCCCAAGTTTCTAGTAGTTAACTTGACGCCAAGTAAATCATTGGAAGCAAAATACAGGGGTGATACAACAACATCCAAGGATATGCTTATCCAGATTGTTAGACCCCCAGAGGGTCTACCTCTTACAGATGCGGTTGCCCCCTTAAAGAACGTCTTAAAACCAAGTCTGTGTACAATATTAGTAGCCCATGTTTCCTGCAAGAGTATAATTTCGTGCTCCTCCATAAAGGAGCTCCAATTTCTATCGCTCAGATTTCTGGACAGCCCTGCGATGTTCCATGACAGTATCTTTAAGACTTGGTTGGGCTTGCAAGGTTCTTGGTTGGTTGCGTGGCTTATGGACAAGGGTTCATCCTCGTTGAAATCGACCAGGGGTGCATGTACAGGCGCCTGGTTCCAATGAACTTTACTGAACAATGATGATGCTGGTGGACCGTTACCCTCGGTACTACCATCAACAATTGGAACTAGTCCTTGTTGGTCAGATGCTTTTCTTCCGGGTATTTTCCCTGTTTGCTTTAGCATGGGATTATCATTCCCAACATGCTGTTCCTCATTAAAAGAGTTTGTAGTCGTGTTTTTCGGTGCAACTTCCTCGTTTTTTTGTCAGTGGCCCCACCATGACCAGTTGTTGTCCAATCCCGGATTTATCGGAGGTGTTCTTCCAATTGGGGTCGGGGGGTCAAAGAAGGAATATTTATTGGCCAACAGGCCTGGCTGTTGTGGTACTCTGCTATCTTGCTTCCATTGCATTGGAATGAATAAAGAAGTGTGGGGACACTCAGAGACGGAAGTGACGTCACGGCAGGAAGTGACGTCACGGAAGGTAAAAAACCTAGAAGTGGGGGGACGCACAAATACGTGAAGTGACAGCACGACCGGAAGTGACGTCACGAAAGGTAAAAAAACTAGAAGTGGGGGGACGCTCATGCTTGGAGGGGGCTATCTTTTGTGTGAAGGGGGCTTGCGGCCTCGCTGGCGTGTCGCATTCCGCCTGTGCAAACCCCAACCAGTTAAAAATTCAGTTAAAAAATAAATAATAATAATTTTCAAAACGGCAACGAGTACCTAATATTGCAGAAACCTTTAATATATCATTCTACAGAGCTCATCTGAAAGTGACGCAATGACCTACTAAGAATGTCCGTAATCGAGAATAGTCTTACTTAGTAGACAAAGTTTGCAACAGCCCAACTTTTGCCCAGTGCACTCGGGTAAAACTAGATGGCGGAAAAGTGAGAAAAAAAACATGAGCCTTGCAAGGCATACACTGATGTCTAATGCAGTTGCTTTTACCCACTGAGCTAGCTAACCAGACAGTTTACCCCGAAGAGGAGGAGCGCGAGAGAGGCGGGGCGAGGCTCGGAATCGCACTCGAGGAGCTTTTGGAGGGGCTGTTTGTGCTTTTTTAACCTGACTCCAGCCATGACGTATCACTGAATGGGCTTGCCGGGGGGTGCCTGTGTCGGTAATGGCTCACTTGCTGGAGTGGAGGCGCCCTACCTGGAGCCTTAATTATATTGTCTTTGGGAACTGTCGACTCAGCACATGACCCGGAGCCGTAGACAGCGCTAGCGCCAGCTCAGCACAGCTTTTGCACAGGGGGAACGGCGTCCACCCGGTAAGACCGCTTAAAATAAGTGGGGGGACGCCGTCCACCCGCGTGGTACCCCGACTCGAGCCCTGAGTGACAGGTTGAAAACAGCCCAGCAGAAAGGAGATTTTTTTCTTGGCATGCTGCTGTATAAGCGTAAAAATTCCGAAACCAAACTTTGTTAAAGCAATACAGCATGTCAAACAAAGCATAAAAAGGCAATACATGCAGCTATTAACATGAGTGTTGGAAGTCCATGTCCTACAATCTTTGGCATCTTCTACTTTCAGAGTTCACAGACCTCTTTGCAATGCTGAATTAGAGCATTTCCCACAGTTCGTCACCAGAACTCTAATAGATCACCTGTTCTTCAAAGAAAAATGTGCCTTCATGATTACCCTGATTGTGAAAGGTCATACATGTTACATGAAAGGACTGCTATAGGCAGCAGTATTGCTACTTAAGTGTATCTCAGGAATGTCACTATTACTACAGTAAAAGTGCAGCAATAATGCCACATGAGCCATCCCCCTGGCACCCCACACTCGCAGGCAGGAAGAGACACTAATTCTCTATTGGCTGATTTCAATTAGGGTGGGCTAGGTCAGTCTCCTAGCCGTACACATTTTGCTGAACCATTCTGACTGACTGGCATTGATTGGTGTGCGGGGTCCAACTGGCCTACAGGAAAATCTGCCAGTGGAGAAGGACTGGCCTGACAGGTCAGTGTTTTTTTGTCTGCTTTTTGGGCTGTTTTAATGTCTGGTGGGCATGTTGTTCTTCTTATGTGTCTTCAGAAGATCAAAACTTTCCCATTTTGTAAATATGGACCACTGTTTTTTGGCTATCTGCTTCGCAGATGGGAGCCACTTTTATTCTTGATGCCTGGGCCTATTTTCTGTCACAGGCCAGCCCTGTTGATGTGGCCAGATATAGATTTAGAACCACAGTGAAAACCAAATGGACTACTCAAGATAAACCAGGGAAGACAAGTTAAAAACCCATTTATATATATTTTCATTTAAATCTCATATTTGTGATTTATTTTCCATTATGAAGGGTAAACTACAGATACCAGGATGTAAAGAAAAAACAGCATAGACATTAGGAGCCAGGTTTCAGCTTCTTGCGGAACACGAGAATTGGAGAGGAGGCTCTGACGTGGAAAGGGAGGTTGTTTCATGCTTTGTAGGTTACATGGGAGAAGGCAAGGTCTCCGGCTAGCTAGTGACAGTCTGGCTGAGTGGAGGTTTCTGGGAGGTGTGTAGAAGTGTATGTTGATATTCAGGTATGCAGAACTGGTTGTGTGAAGTGCTTTGTGTATGTGTGTGTGAGCAGTCTGAATCAGGTTTGTTTGTTGATTGAGAGCCAGTGTAGTTCCCTGAGGTGAGAGGTGGTGTGGGTGCGGCAAGAGAGGTTGACTGTTTTAGAACTTTAAATTATCGTGTCTGTGCTTCTTAAGGTGGGGCTCCATGTGCAGCTGGGTGAAGGTGCTGTACAGCATCTGGGCACTACCGTAGACTGCACTCATCAAGTGGTGACATAGAGTAGGCAGACACATTTATGTTCAACTGTGGACAAAAATGGAAGGTAGTTTATAGCTGCTATTGACCTTAAGCCATGACTGCAGGGAAAGAACACAGGTACTGGGAACCTGGACAGCAGGGACCCAGTACACCTGCATCAAAAACCAGGCACATTGGGAGGGGGGGGCTCTGCAACAGAAACCCAGTTTCCTACGGCTGGCCACTTGGAGAACTGCACTTTAGTCCAGCACTACAGGTCCCAATTCGCTATATTCCATGCATGCTGCTTTCAATCTCACAATGTCACTCAGATATGAGATGCTAGTAACTAAGTCCACCCGAGCAGATCTTCCTGACCACTTCTCTCACCAAACATGCCTGCTCAGGACCATGAACTGTAAACAAAATATCAGACTGGACAACCCAGTGCAGTAACCATATAAATAGATCATGATCATGATCATATGAAATACCACAAAAAGACCTGCACAGTTGATCAAAGCTGCATGCCTACCAACAAACCATGATATGCACGATTGTCTCAACCTGATATAAACTTATTTTGACTTCTACTTGTGTTGGTTGTCTATTTAGTTTTGTAATATTGTGCGACCTCCTCTGATGTGTCCGTAAAACTTACCTTTTGTCATGAATTTTTGTCCTGAATGTTGACCTTTTGTCATGAATTTTTGTCATGAATTTTGACCCTTTGTCCTGAATTTTTACATTTGCCGTCCTGAATTTGCAACCATGCCAGTTGGTCACCCTATTTGTAGACAGGATTGTTTTTGTGTAGGAAGGGACACCTTCCTGCACAAAGACACTCCTCAGAGGAATTTTCCTCTTTCTATGTGTGCTGCAGAATGCAGCACACGTAGTAAGACGAAATAATGAAATAAGAAATAAAGATATGTGTCCTCATTATGCCTCGCCTGGGGAGGCGTTGCATTTTGATGCATTCCCAGGTCTACAACTAATGGTAAATATGGGAATGCTCCAAAAACCATGGGTGGATGCATGGGAACACCCACGCTCCACCCATGGAACGCCTCCCTGGGGCAGAGTAATGCATGGCAGCGATTTGCGCTGCCCTGCGTTACTCCAGATTTATCAAGCCACGCAGGGCCACGCAACGGGCGGCCATGTGTGGCTTGATTAATCAGACTTTAGTGTTGTGTTATCCTTGAGCCCCCTTGTGTGGCGCAAGGGCTATGCAACACTATGATAAATCTAGCCCCAGGTAATCTTGTGCTCTGAGGGGGGCGCTAGAGGGCGCACTGCGGAATGGCTGACTAGTCTGTCAGCTCCGCCGGACGGGCGCGAAACTAGCAGCCTTTGACCCCTCCGGTCCCCAGCTAACGTCAAGAAAAAGCAAGAGTCTGGTGTCGGAACCCGAGCCCCATGTAGCTGTGTCAAGCAGGTGTCCCTACGAGGGCTGAGCGAGGAGATTCCGGGCAACAAGGAGAAGCGGAGCCAAGAGCGCTCCAAAATGGCCGCCCGTGTGGATCGGCGAACCCGCCATTGAAAGACGTCTGATGGGGGTTTGGCATGCTGCACTCCTGGCGCAGACTGGGTCGGGGATCTGGAACACCATGCGGGGCTGAGCGGTGACTGTAGACCGCGACAGTAAGCATTATCGCCGTACTTTGCCGTGCGTTCCAGCGCAAACAAAATGGCGGCGCCGCTGAAACGCATAGGAATCGCAACGGCGGCTGCACGCAGCGAGCATTGCGGTCCCCCACATTGCTGAAAAGCGGATGGAAAGAGCTCCGGAGGTAAACGGGAGACGCGCATGTGGAGTGGCTGTGACTGTAGGAGGTGTAGCTACGTCCCCAGAACAACGTAATTAAGGAGATGGGCACAGAATAAGTGAGGACGACTGCAGATCCAGCAGGGAGTAAGGGGCATATGACATACGAGACGCCAGGGGAAGGGAAATTGCCCAGAGGGTCTTCTCCACATAAACACAACACCCGACTGGAATCAAGGATAGCATCTCTGCAGCAGGAGGCGCCAGGGTGACGCGCCCGGTAACACAAGGGTCACATGAGACACCCAAGAGGCAGCAACCATTGAATTTCACAGCGCGCAATAACATCACAGGCCAAACAGTGCATCCACACTGAAAATTCGGTAGATGTCTACACGCACAACGCGGTGAAGGGCAGCGATAGCGACACATCACGCCGCAACTACTAACAAAACTGCACCGGCAGGCAGCCCGAGGACGACCCAACATACCTCGCCGCAACAACACAGGAACATGGGGAAACCTGACAAGCAGGAAACCAAGCTCCCATTCGAGGCAAGACGACAAGAAAAACATACCACAACAGACCCTGCAGCAAACGGTGGTCAAGAGATGACGGAGGGAACGGGCATGGAGTCAGTGCTACGTGCGATCCAGCAGAGCTTGCAGGAGATGAATGGTAAATTGGATAATGTGATGCAGAGAGTGGACAATATGGCGGCGACGATTGAAAAGCACGACGGCCGAATTGTGGAAGCAGAACAGCGGATTTCAAGGGTGGAGGACGACCACAGAACCACGTCAAAGACCTGCAGTGGATTGGAGAAAACAGTGGAGAGCCTACGTGCAAGGGTGGAGGACCAGGAAGCCAGATCTAGGCGCAACAACGTCCGAATTTCGGGCCTACCGGAGTCCACCAATACGGGAAAGATGGAAACTTACATCGAGACACTACTGAGAGACGTCTTTGGCTCCGAAAAACTATCCTCAGTGTTCTTAGTAGAACGCGCGCACCGATCTCTGGCCCCTGTACCGAAGCCTGGCGCTGCCCCGCGTATGATCATAGCCCGCATGCTCAATTATAGGGATAGAGACACGATCTTACGGCTGGCCAGAGAAATGGGCAAGATTACTCATCAGGGAAACACTCTGGAATTTTACCCTGATCACACCATGGCGGTTCAACTGGCACGGAAGGAATTCACTCCGGTGAAAAAGAAGTTGCGAGAACTTGGTCTGGAGTACGCAATGCTATACCCGGCAAAACTCAAACTCACGAATGTAGGGAAGCCGGTTATATTTCAGACAGTGCAGGCGGCACACGAGTATATCAAGAAGCAAGGAAAGCGGCGGAAAGATCAAGACCGTAATGAGCCAACGAGTGATGTGGAGTGATAATCTGTTCGTGACTCTTCTGGACTACACTACGAGGATCACGACAAGGACTCCGGCCTGTACTCGCTCATGCATACAATGGGGACTACTGAGACACATGACGGCCGCGATTGAACTGGACAGTGACATGCTGGTGTAATTCCAAGAGTATTGTAACTATGGCCATCGACAGCGGTACCCCACTGAAGGAACGATTGCGCAGTGAGTATCTGCAGAGAGGGAAAAATGGGAGGGTGTGGTGCGGACCACATGACACGAGAAATAAGCCGGGAGCCTCTGGTAAACGCATTGCTTAAACTGATATTCGAACTGCCTGTCTACTATGCAGACTTATGGGACATGCACGGCTTTATGTCGCTGTACGCTTAAGTCGCAGAGATGAGGGAGGTCTGGGTGGATATGGTTGCACACTATGACACTGTTTAGTTCTGTTTGACGGATTGGAGGGAGAGAGAAGGACTTATCATTGCAATATATTGATGTTTATGCCAGCGTCCGTCCACGTCCACTATGTGGATGGAGATGTGCGAACCTAGTGATACCCCCATGAGGGTGCACCCCACGACATGTTTTTCATTGAAGTTAAAAGTTGTTCAGGGATGGCTTTGGCAGAGTTTGGGTGCTAAAGTGGGAGGGGGAGGGGAGGAAATTCGAGTTCTACTCAACTACAACCTCTGTATCTGAGAAGCATGGCGAACTCCTTGGTTGTGAAACGCTCAGCAGCTCAAGATTTCATTAAATGTATGCCTTTGTTGCTTTTGATATATGTATTATATGGTGCTACAGACCTATACCACCAGATGCATGCGCGACACCTACCGAATATGAATGCAGTCCACCCACAAACACATGTCACGTAATGGTACGCTGAAATTCTTAACATGGAATGTCCGGGGACTAGGTAACCCGAAAAAGATCAGGCAGATGTTTGCTTATTTAGACCGTTTACATATTGACATAGTTTTCATACAGGAAACGCACTTGGCACGAGATGGCTCACCCACACTAGGTACTAAATGGGCTGAATCTGTGACCAGCTCAACTTACTCATCTTACTCCAGAGGGGTGAGCATTTTAATAAAGAAGGGAACAAATTTCGAGATAACAAATATACACAGAGATATAGAGGGGAGGAGCGTTATGGTTGCGGGTATGGTGAGAAGACAGAGGGTACTGTTGGTAAATACGTATGGCCCTAACGTAGATGATCCGGGGTTTTTCAGGAGGGTATGGCAAACCGTTGATGACCAACAGATGGCCCATGTGATATGGGGAGGGGATTTTAACGTAACACTGCATGACACTCTAGACAGGGCGACACACACGTTGGAACAACATGGGAATGCCAGAACAATGCTACAGGATGCCATGGAAGACCTGCGGATGGTGGATTTATGGAGGGTTGGTAACCCAGGGGTGACAGCGGCGACACACATTAACGCAGCTAACAATAGTTGGTCAAGGCTGGACTACTGGCTAGGTACGCAAGAGGTGCTAACTTGGGTAGCATGTATCAAACATTTACCACGAACATTGTCAGACCACAATCCAGTGATGCTGGAAATTAATATCCCACAATATTAGCCGCCACCCTTCACCTGGCGTTTCAATGCAACGGCGTTGAAAGACCCCCTGTACGTCACTGCAATACATAAAGCAATAGTTGAATATTTTGATCTGAACGGCCCGACGACTGAAGATCCGGGCTTGCTTTGGGAAGCTTTTAAGGCCACAATCAGGGGGGTGTGTATCAGTACAACTTCAGGCATACTCAAGGATATACGACACCAACTGCACACACGAGAAAAGGCCATACAGGCACTGGAACAGACATACACGCAGACAGGGAACACCAAAGTGTTAGGGGACATTCAGGTTCTGTTGACGGAACATAGGAAATTTGCATTAGACGAACTTCAATATGTCACTAAACGAGCGACTGCTCGGAGATATGGTGAGGGGGGAAGGCCGGGCAGAGCGCTGGCTGAAAAAATATGCTCAGGAAAGAAGCCACAAAATATCACATCCATCTGCACACCGACCGGAATGGTGATTACTGATATCAAGGGGATAATGACGGAATTTATGACTACATATGGCACGCTGTACGAGGCGCGCCCATCACCCTCGCACGCAGACTTGTTAAAATATATGGAGGATGTGGAGTTAGCATGGCTAGCGGATGGACATAGGGAATACTTGGCACGCCCTGTAACAGTGGAAGAAGTCACAGATACCATTAGGCGGTTGCCCAATAACAAGGCGCCGGGACCAGATGGCTATGTGACGGAGTTTTACAAAATGTATGCAGACTTGCTCGCCCCGCACCTAGTGAGGCTCTATGGAGCAGCACATGAGGCCCAGACGATGCCGGCGTCTCTGAGGGAAGCATTACTAGTTACACTCTTAAAGCCGGGCAAGGAGGAAGACAAGTGTGATTCCTATCGCCCTCTGTCACTTTTGAATGTAGATACGAAAATAATAGCTAGCCTGCTGGCGGATAGGCTGAACCCGCTTATGCCCCTATTAATAAGACCTGATCAATCTGGATTCATCCCAGATAGGGCCACCACACACAACACCCGCACACTGTTTGCATTGGCACATTATCTAGCTCCCGAGACGAAGGCTGTGGCAGTGCTACTGGACGCAGCGAAGGCATTCGATACTATTGGGTGGCCCTTCATTCGAGCAGTACTGGAGCGAATGGGATTTCCCCCTATCTTTCTAGGATGGATAACGATGTTGTACACAAATTTAACGGCTCGAATTAGAGTGAACCGGTATATTTCGGAACCCATTCAGATTAGCAGGGGCGCCAGGCAGGGTTGCCCGCTCTCACCGATGTTATTCGCGTTAATTTTGGAGCCGCTAGCCTGTAAGATACGACAACACCATCATTATTCGGCGCTGCAAATGCCTACCCGCCCCATCCACATCTCGCTCTATGCGGATGACATGGTGTTGTATGTAAAGAATCCAGAACAACACTTAAATCCGCTTTTGAGGGAATACATAAAATTCGGTCAGCAATCTGGATTGCAGATCAACTGGGATAAATCCCTTGTCTTGTCACTGACGGACAGCACGCGCCAGACACACTTAGACTACCCGCTAGAATGGCAAGATGAGCCGACGAAATATCTAGGAATTTGGTTCCATAGGGATCCTGAATTGGTTATCAGGACGAATTACGGAAGAGCCATAGCGTCCCTTGAAGACAAAATTAAAAGATGGAACAGACTTCCACTATCCCTGGCAGACAGGACCGCGATCGTTAAAATGGTATTATTGCCCAAGTTCCTCTATTTATTCAACAATATCCCGATAAGACCCCCAGCTGCAGTGTTCCGAAATATAACAACGCTGGTACTCACATTGCTTTGGGCGGGAAAACAGGCGAGGATGGAGCTGCGCACCATGACACTGCCATATGCTAAGGGGGGATTCAGGGTTCCAGACTTCTATCTTTACTATTTATGCGCACAAGCGCAATTCGCGCACTACTGGTACCACGACATACCCTTTCTGACCCATGTGGCTGTGGAAGCGGGCGATACTGACCCAATCCCACTAGCTAATATATTGCCACATAAACGCCCTAGGTTGCACGAACGGGATATTAATCCGGTTAACACTACCACAGAGGCATGGAGATTGATGGGAAAGGCAACGGATAGTCTTCCAGCACTCCAGCACTTCCGCTAGCGCATCACCCAGCAATTTCAGTGACGCAGGAGCAGGTTGGCATGGATCTGTTGAAACGGGCTGGTATAGACACACTGGGCGACGTGTATGTGGAGGGTAGGTTTCAGAGCTTGACCGAGCTACAATACATCAGCAACCCATCCCCGTTGTTCAGTTTTAACTACTACAGGCTACAGAGGGCACTGCAGGGACACTATCTTACACACCCCGAAGAACCTAAAACACTAGATCCACTACAATTACTCCTCACTACGCCCACAGCTTCTCACTTGGTATCCAAACTATACGCAAGCTTACAGAATGCGGTGGGTGGGAATACGGACAAAGCTAAAGATAAATGGAGTGCTGGTTTAGAGATACCACTGACAGATGACGAGTGGAGTGCCTGTTGTATGCTCACTGGCATGTTAACGCCTAACGGAAACTTGAGAATCATTCACTACAAATACATGCACCAGGTATACTACACGCCACAGCGATTGCACAAATACGGCTTGAGAGAGGACTCAAAATGTTATCGATGTGGTCAGGAAGATGCAGACTTCATGCATCTAGCATGGCATTGTAGTAAAGTGGCGAGATACTGGGAACGGGTCATGCAAGTTCTGAATGAAATGCTTGGAGTTTCGGTGGAGTGTGAGGCGAGGGTCTGCCTGTTGGGTATTGTTCCGCAACTAAGGGCTTTGAAACGTAAATTCTGTGCTGTGGCACTCTTACTGGCTAAAAGAAGGGTATCCCTCCACTGGAATAGCAAAAGGGGCCCGAAGGTGAAACAGTGGCTGGAGGATATGACATATTGTCGGGACACGATCAACACATATGAGGAAGAGTTACCGATCGGGTCTAGGCCTAAAGACTATTGGGAGTTTTTGCGTGCCTATTTGCTTGAACATGGCACGACAGAATCGGAAGCGGACAGGGGTTAAAGTTTACAGGCTACGAATAAAGACATAAGGTTAAAAATGTATGTCATGCTGGCACTGAGGAGGGAGGGTGCTGTGATGCAGAGCTCTGGTAGTTAGAGGACACTTGACAGTTGAGTAATGTAATGTTATGTTTAGTTCACTTTAAACAGAATATAAGAAAAAGTAAGAACAACGACATGCTTGTAAGCGATTATGGCACTGACAGACATATCTGAGATCTACAACCGAAACGCCGCCGGTCCGCTGGATGTCGGCTGATGGGCTGTGTAAACCTAATGACATTTTTTGTTTGCTATATGTACCTGTAGCCGGCCCATTGCGGTTGTAGGCGCCTTGAATGTAACTAGTTTGCTATGGAAAGTGCAATAAACATCTTACACCAAAAAAAAAAAAAAAAAATTAAAAAATAAATCTGGCCCCAGGTGTATATAATGGGCAAAAACAAAACAGTGTGATATTATCTGCTGAACTGACCCTTTCCACCATCCCTCGGATCCGCAAGACCAGAACCGGAGGAAGATCCTTTTCCTACTTTGCCGCCAAAACCCAGAAGACCCTGCCTCTCCACTTCAGGCTATCCCCATTACTGACCCAATTCAGGTAGAATCTCAGGACCTGGCTCTTTGACTGAACCTCTGCACCCAGCAGGATCTGCAGACCCCCCCCCCCCCCCAGCACCTTGAGAGCCTCATGGGTGAGTAATTGCGCTTAACAAACACTGATTGATTGATTGATAATATGTGTAATTTCCATGAAAATGACACGTTATGTGACTGACCCTTGTGTAGTCATCTGCTTCTGAATATCTCCAAGGGCTTGAAGTAGAGCTTGTCCACTGTTCAATAAGTCCAGGAACAGCAAAGACTTCACCTTCCTCTGGGTACCGCCTCTGGGACCATGTGTTTCAGTTGCCACAGAGAGAAACTGCAATCCGACACCGTCACCAAGACCACCAGCGGTTCTATGACCTGAAGGCACCGCCGAGGGCACAGCCACACTTCGTACCACAACCCTTGTTCCACCGATGCGGATGTATGGCACCGAGCCGCTGCTAACACCGTGACCTGTGGGCAATGCACTCCGCACCGCCTCACTTCATTCAGCCGCCCCCGGTCTCATCGATGACAATGCTGACAGCTGACATCGCCACTGCTGCCTGCACCATGGTTTGGGGGACAGCGCTTGTAAATTACCTGAAGCACTGCTCCGTCCCACACCGCAGTCTCAGCCCACTGACGCCAGCCCCATTGATCCCAGATTATCAACAGACGCCGAGGCCTGCACTGTGATGGGCAGCACTGCAACAAGCACCGCCCCACTTCGCACGGCAGCTCGGGTGCCACCGATGCCGCTGGATGACCGCCACCAAGCCACTGCCTGCACCGTCTGTGGGCACTGCATGCCACACCGCTCTGCTCACACTACAGCCTCAACTTCCTCGCCAGCCATCCTGCACCACTGAGGTCGACCGAAGCAAAGGTACTGTTCGAGGGTCTTCCGACTTCGCACCGCTGCAGTTGGCCGGAACCAAGGGGTTTGTTGGTTCACACCGCCGTGGTAGCCTCGGATGGAGCTATCCACTACAAGGAACTATTTCCAAAGTCTATTTTTGATTATAGATATTTTTGAATGACTGTAAGTTGGATTTTTATCGTTTTGGGCTTGCTTTACGCAGATAAATATTGGCTATTTTTCCAAAGCTGGTGTGGTGTCCTTTTGTAGTGTTTTTGCTGTATTACTGTGAGTTATGTGCAAATGCTTTACACATTGCCTCTGAGATAAGCCTGACTGTTCATGCCAAGCTACCAAGGCGGTGAGCAGGAGTTATTTTAGAAGTGTAACTCCCTTATCCTGAGTAGGAAGAGGGATCCCGACTCGGACAAAGTGCAAACCATTGCCAACTAGAAACCCCCTTTTCGAACAGTATCAAAATCACTATAATGCATGCAAACTGGTGTAACTAAGTGACAGCAATTCAAAGTGTTATTGTCACTCATGCAAATGGAAATTTGTGACGGTCAGCCTAAGTAGTACAACTTAACACATTGGAAAATGAAAGCCAAAATTTAGTGCCAACCAAACACAGGAGTCAACAATGGGCAATCATGAAATCCATAAGAAAGTCACATGGAATTCACCCCCTTCTCTACTATGCCCCCAGACCACATTGAGCTGCAGTGGTGGTGGTAAATAAACCAACACAGACACATGGTGCTGTGAATAGAAACACATTTACTCAGAAGACTGAGTAGGTTCTAAACAAATACATAATAAGTGCTGCACTACTTTGGGTACAAGAAATATTATCAAGTGGAAGTATAGATTAAAAGGTACTACCCATATCAGAATTCCTCAAACAAATTGTACCATTCCTTTGAACCATGAACAGACAGTACCTCTGCAATACCAATGCATGTGAAGGTAATTGCTGCACTACACCCACTGTCGTGTATTTCTATAGGTTCTGATTCGATCCCCCTATTCCTGACCCTATTACTAGCTAGTTAACTAACAGTCAGCCCATGAGGCAAGAAATCCCCCATGATGCAGATACCGTTATCTGACGCAGTCACACTACGGCACAGGAACGTGTTATCTGATTAGGTCATAACGCTTGAGATCTAATTAGACAAGCGATATTCCTCCAGCCCCTGATAAGGCATACGACGTTCTCATAACAAATCAAACCTATGACAACCTGGATAATCCGTGCGGCCATTGTTTTGATTTCACAGAGAACTTTAGTAAAGAATGTGCTAACGAGCAAGTCGTATGACATCTTTATTCACGTACCTATGTCCATCCTTACGTCAATCTCGGCACCTTTAAGGTATAAATATTGCCGACCTTGCCCTATGCAAACACACGCGTGGTGACAAGACGGAGCAGCCATACTTGCCGAAGCCGAGAGCAGAAGCAGACCCCGCAGGCAGCAGCCCCGCCTTCCTGACGCGCTGAGAGACGCGCTGCTATCTCAAGCCGAGAGACCCAGCACCGGCGCTTCTGGGCAGCCCTCGCAGGCAGCCTGGAATATCGAGAGCAGAGAAAGAGATACCATTCCTCATTCATCCTAAATTCCAGGTACAGAACTGAATAACCCCTCCTAGAGAATTCTTTAGTTATTCACTTGGCAAAAACAAACTTAAACTAAACTGTAACTTTCTATTCCCGCTCACGCATTAGACTTAGGTCAGGTACACGGGGTAGGCGTATTTAGAAACACCAGTTGAGCACGTTTAGTCAAATGTATATGTGTATGTAAATATATTTTAATCATTTTAAACATCATATGGCTCAGAAACCATATCAATGTTTTTACAGTATTATTTTATACTATTGCTTCTAATGTATGCACTTTACTTAACTATAAGTATTGCAATAATATCGATCCATTTCTCTTGTACGAGAAAAGAGACTGATCAATAAATAACATCTTTTATTGAACACGCCCGTCTCTTCCTTTTCTCTACATTCTGATGAGACTAAGAATGCACGTACTGACTGAGTAAAATAATTGCCTTGTGCTCACACGACTCTCGAGATTGACTCTTGATTAGGGGAGAGCAAAGTTGTCATGTTCTATGGTTGTCAGAAACTAAATCCCTTCTTGTCTAATCAGGGGAGTTCATCCTTCCTTGAACATTCGAGAAAGTTTCTAGCGAACTCTGAGCTTAGCTGGCAACCCAAAAATTAAGTCTAGTTTCGACAGTAGTAGACCTAGTTAACGTCTGGCCTAGGCCTTTACTGCTGTAGGTACTATTCCAATGCGCAGAGCCTATTGGGAAAATAGGAGCTACACTACATGGCGCCCAACGTGTTTGGAAAGGGCGATAAAACTAACGTAAGACATTTAGAGTAACTCAGTCGTGCTTTCTCACTCAGACCCCTTTTCCCAAATACTCCAAAGACGTCTGGAGTGGGTGAAAGGTTATTATATCCTCCAAAACCTCGCAGGAGGGAACTCCTATGTATGGTTCTTGGTCTAGTCAACGTTGAAGGATAAAACAGTTCCAAAATATTGTGCACCTAATCTCTGTTTCCATAAAGAAACCTGATCTGCAAATAAAAATAATACCATCCTGTCAGTAAAATGGGAGACAGTGATGGAGAAAGAGAGGCAATTAGATTAGCTACTGAAATAGCAGATGCTGATGCTACCATGCAAACAGCAGACCCGGATATAATACTCATCCAGGTCGCCAAAAGGAGATCTATAACCTTAAAACTTATAGAAAATGGACTGACACCTAGAGGTGGCACAGTCATATTCGTAATTGAGGCACACGAATATCGGCAGACAGAGGTATACTATACATGGATACATTTTCCAGCAGCAAATGCTGTAACAAAGTACTTCCACTATTACAAAGTAGAGGAACCTCCTGAAACGTACACTCCTTTCGAGGAGGTGGAAGTACCACTCAAATTCCAAGAGCATTTGCTCTTATTTGATGGCGCCCTAAAACATAATAATCACATTACAAGGCTCGGTCCTTTAGGAAGACCAGGAGCAACGTGGCCGGTCTTAGCCGGATACACACCACATCCAGACATCGACGAGATGACTGCACCAGAGCTATTAATACAGCTAAAACAACTACTAAAAATTCACAGACAATTAGTTCAGTATGTAATGCGGACTTCAACAATTCAGCCAGCGATTAAAATTCCACAGCTGACCCCTCACCAGGGGAACACAAATAAAATCACACCACAGAACATCCAATCCTGCCTAGGTAAAGTTCCAGCTAAACGGGAACAGATACCATTCTGGTTGGCACAGAAAATCACCCAAATAGAGGCGGTGTTTCCTGACACCACCCCATTAGAAAAGCACAGGATTCTGACTATATGTCTCCCAATGGGAATCGCACCACACATTGAGGACTGTGACACTTGGGGTACGGTCTTTGCTTCAATCTACACAAAAACGCACGGTGTTCCATCCATTTCGGTAATACCAGATGTGCTAAAACAAATTCAAGATGAATACGGTCCAGAACCTGCTTTAACTCTTGGTATGAAATTACTGAAAGACTTCAAGCAGGTCTCGGCTATATTACTAGCCAACATAAAGGGTGAAGCAGCAAACGTGGCGATCCGCCAGAGGTTAAAAGAGACAGATATAGCAGACCAACCAGCTGAAATTGCCAGAATCATAGAAAAATCCTATGAAGAACTAGGCAGAGATAGTCTAGGTGGAATACCAGTAAAACCGCAACTGACTACAAGTCCAGAAAAAATATTTTTTAATAATAATTCACCAAAAAAGAACTGGGATGGAAATAAACAATCCAATCCTAAAGAAAAGAAATTCCAGTCCAGAGGAAGGTCTCCTAGGCGAAGAGAGAAATCTCCAAACCCGAGACAAAGGTCACCTCAGAGTGAACCCTCTGGGAATAGATATAACCTTAGAAATAGGGATAATATTAAAAAACCTGATAGATATCAAGACATTGATACACGTCCGTCTCAATCTTTTCAGAATTCCTCGCAGAAATCGGAAAGAAGAGGACGATCAGAAGAGCACGCCAAGTCCAAAGACAAGGAACCTGCTCAACTGAAAAAGAAATCACAATTTCCAAAAAAGAAGGTAGCCAGTATCAAGGTAGTTAACAATGCCGAGAATACTGAGGACACAACTGAAAAACGGAGAATGGGCTCAGACAATGCTAGACAGCGCAGCAGAGGTGAGCATAGCTCGCAAAGTCCTTATGAATCATCTGGAGACAGTGGACACGAATGAATACCTTCAAGTGGAAACTGCAGATACCAGAGTTAGCAAGCCCCACAAAATATACGAGATAACATTACGTATAGAGGGAGATAAGACTAGGAAAATAAGGGGACTATTTTGGGATAACCTATCCAAGGGCTATGACATCCTTCTAGCTGAAAAAGACTGGCCACCGGAGTTTGTCAGGGAGTGCCCTCATGGCGAAGAAGTAATTATGCCTGCCTTCTCGAATCAAATACCGATTCATAAAAAATACACACTTGCTAGAAAGTGGGCAGTGGCCTTAGCACCTGCTTTATATAAAAATCACGTAGGATGGGATGAGGATTCTCCTCCTCACAAAGTCCAGTTAAAATCACAACCTACTGCACAAAGGCAGTACCCAATTAAGCAAGAAGCTAAAAAACAAGTAAATGAAATACTAGATCAGCTAGAATACCAGGGGGTGATTGAAACTTGCACCTCACAAATGAACAATCCTTTGTTTCCGGTCTCCAAACCAGACAATTCGTACCGTCTAGTTTTGGATTACCGACACCTTAACACATGTTGCAAAACTTTTGCAGTGCAAAACTCACACAGTGCTGCACTAATGAATAACATAGTGCGCAAAAAATACAAAACAACCTTGGACATCTCCAACGGATTCTTTTGTCAAAACATAGCACCAGAGAGCAGATATTTAACTGCATTTTCAGTAAATGGCACTCAAAAACAATTCTGTCGGTTAGCCCAGGGGTACAAGAACAGCCCGGGGGTATTCTCAGCGAGAGTAACAGAATTACTACAACTATATGATGATGAAGCATTATCTTATGTCGATGACATTTACTTAACAGATGATGACTTGGAGACTCACTTGAAAAGAGTGAACACCATAATACTTGGTTTCGCTGCAGAGGGTTACAAATTCAACTTCAAAAAGTCCAGAATTGCCCATCTGAAAATCCAGTACGGAGGATATGAATTATCAAGTATTGCCTGGTTAACAGTCTTTTAAGAACTAGAAGAATTAAAAAATCTAAAATATGAAAAAACGTATCCTCTGCCAATCGACATTCTGCCTCTACGACATTACGCCTGTGTAATCTATACAGACGGACATGCTCAACCCTCCGTTTGGGGAGAACATGCATACAATCCCACATGTGAGATTACAAAAGAAGTGTGGCACGGAGGTAAACTAAGACCTCTATTAACAAAATCACACTCAGTAGAAACTAATTCAGAACTACAAACTGAAATATTAGCTTTGAAAATGGCGCTAGATAATGCGGATCGCGAATTCCCGACACTTATAGTGTCAGATTCATATTTCTGCGTCAAAGCATATAACAAGGGTTTGCAGACCTGGATTCAGAACGATTACAAAGATGACACGGATGCACCAATAAAGCAGAGACTGCTCTGGGAACAGGTAGCTCTTTTGAAAAAAGAACTACCAAAGACTCACGTGACACACTCACTGAGTCACCAGCGTGATGGCGTTCACGTTGTAGGGAATTCATTGGCTGAAACAGCCGCAGCGGCAGCCAGTAAACCGGCTCCCGTAGATCGAAAAAAGCGTACATTAAAATACATTGACGGCGAAACAGTGCTGGCAGTAAAAACGTCATCAAAAGGCGACTGCTCGGCGTTACCGATCAACTATCCACTCAATTACACATACATCATAGATGCAAACTCCATTCCTTTTGCTCGAATCCCTGGAGTGGGGGATAGAGTGATTCCAAACATGGACAGGAGAAACTTGTTAATCGCAGACGCACACATGGGCGAGGGTCTCAGACACCTTAAATTAAAAGATTCTCTGGAAGAATTACAATCACGGTACTGGTGGCCAGGCATGAGCCTGCACTACACCATGTTTGTAAAAAACTGCCCAAACTGCAACAGAGATCGCAGTGGGGAGAGAAGCAGTTTAATACCTCGTCGTATCAAGGCAGATAACATCACCACTAAAAAGAATGGCTTGCGATTAACATATACAGGCTAGTTCCCACTTATAATGTAGATCCACAGCACTCGGCTGACGTCCGGACTGTTATACAAGATTTGCGAGTCTAAATGGCATATACGCTAAGAGCATGCTACGTTCGACCATTTTTTTTTTCTTTTTCTCAGGCAATCCAGCCTGGGGGGGGGAAAGAATGGCCAAATGAGCACAGCCCAGCGGGAATCTTCTCACTTCCTTCCTGAGGGTATGGGATGGTGTAAAGAAAAAACCAAGACAGAAAGCAATCTATAATAGAAAGGATATTAGGTTCGGGAGCTGGGTGGGTCAAACATCTAATAAGTGTCCAACGTAGTCTAAATAACTTGCCAAGAAATTCTCTGAAGGGATTCAGTCCGTACGAATTATTATTCGGAACTAGGATGTTGATCTCTGACCTTGATAGTCAGACTTCAGTGGTAACAGAAAAAAGCTTTGATGTCAAAGACCGTTTGGCTATTTTGCAGGACTTAAACAAAACAAGAAAAGACCTGAGCAACATACAGTTGAAAGAACAGCCAACGACCACTGAAGAATCACCACCTGTCCCAGCAAGACCTGTCTGGATTCCAAAAGTCGGGGATCTAGTCAGGGAGAAGATCGCGGTAAAGAAGGAATTTGGGCCTTCTTACAGAAAAGCAGTTCCTGTATTGTCTGTCAACGGGACAAGATCAGTTGTACTACCGCCACTTGCTGGAAAAAAGGAGAACCGAGTTGTATCCATCGACCTGGTAAAACCACAACATGTGGCCGATAACCAACAGTAGGCCAAGTGGACTCCCAATAAGTAGCAGAACACCAAGGTTTGCTACCAGTACAGAGGTCCTATCAAAGAGGCTCATCACATTCGAAACGCCTACAGAAGAACAACAAGGACTATGCAACAATGCAATAGAACTTAGACCTCTGAAAACCCAAATAAAGACATTTAGCAGAGACACACCAATCTATACAGAAGTACCAAGTGAAAATGCAAGAAACAAAAATCCTGAACCAATTGGAACAATTGACAGAACTGCATCCGGTTACTTCATCAACTTCGATGATTCCTCTGAAGGCTTCAGCGAACAAAAGACACAGCCATCATCAAAATCCTTTAAAGACAAAGCGAAGGAACTTTTGAAACAACTGAAAGAAACATATCTAGTTTCTCCATGGATTGAATTTTGGGTGGGTTTTGGTGCATTTATCCTCATACTTTGGCTCATCATGGTATTTACCTTGGGACGCTTCATTGAGGGAAAATATGCTAAAATGGACACAGCAAGTCAGAACATCAACTTGGTCCTCAAACCACACACATCTTCACACGTCGAGAAAAGAGAACTTTCTTCAGAACTTTCTTCAGCCAACTTCACAGCAATTCCAATATCTGGTGGGGTAGCCTGGGACAACACTGACTATGAAATTTATGGTCCGGTCGAGATCCTGAAATATCCACACCAAATCAAGATCTCCTTGAGTGACTTTGCAAAACCAAACTCATTTGCTGATGATTGGGACTTTGAAAGTATAAACAATATGATGTCTGACTTAGTAATGTCTGCTAAATTTACAAAACATGATTATTTGCAGGGTTCTACAAATTATGACAGCATGTACTGCTATAACCATTATGGTAACCATTTCTTGCATAAATCTGCACAACCTAGAAATGTTTTAAATTTTAATCAATGGGAACATTGTGCTACACCTCCAAAAGGGAGCTCTAGAACCGTGTATGGCAAATATTCATATTTTTCAGGTTTTAACATAACTAATGCTGAAACATTTTATTACAAATTATCAAACAAGACAGGGATGAAAACCATGATAACCAACACAAAATTGATATATTCAGATTCTTTCTTTGAAAAAATGAATACTTTTGGATTTGATTATTGGGACAAACATGTTGATTTGAAAAGTGTTTGGGGTACAAAAGAATGGCAAGTACAGGGTATAGAAGCTTTGTTTAGAGCCTGCATGATCCCAGAACAAATGATATTTTTAAATGACACCGTTCAACAAACCACCTGTCTTGGCTTAGCCAAAATCAAAGATTTAAATAACCTGTCTATTCCAAAGCCAACAATGTTTAGCAATAACTCTGAAACAGATGAAGAAATAGACATAAACCATATACTTAACCAAAACAGAACACATCCTGATTGGAAACAATGGTTGATCTGGCCCACAGATACAAATAACTGTCAAGATAGATTCCTGAATAAAACACAGGGTTTCAAAATGAACAGGCCAGACCCTAGATATCCCCAAAGACATCACCCAGGGATAATAACAACCTACAGTGTGGGCAAATTATGCCTTCAATGGCTACAAACTTCCACACTGCCTGAAATTAAGCAACACCTAACTTTACTTACTGATGGTGCTGACTTGCGTGATTTCATAATGGGACCACGCAAACAGCGTCAAAAGCGTTTCATAGCAGCCTCTGTATATGCAGCATACAATGAGGCCTGGAAGGTTACTCAAATTGAGACAGCAGAAAGAATACGGGAAATTGACCGTATTAATTTGGAAAAATCACTTTCTGTAGTGGACAATGGGTTAATGACTCTGTCCTCCAGAATTTTTTCATTGGACAGCATTGTGTCTTCAGCAATCGATATATTATCGCAAGACTTACTGTTATTACAACATGGTCAGTCACAATTGCGTTCTATTGTACAGCTTGGCTGGACGTTACAAAATCTGCGTTCAGGCTATGTGCCTTGGCGTTTAATCAACACAACGTCACTATTTCAAATCTTTAACCTTACTGATAGACAAATCGGTATGGCGCAGAAGGGTGCTGATTATACAATCTTGAGCATTGAAAAACTAGAAAGATTACCGTTGACAATGTCAGAACGACCTGTCAGTGAATGGATAATCCACGGAATCATAAATATTCCAATCTCAACCTTCAGGTTTCAATACTGCCAAAAATATATACAGGCTGGCATGTACGAGAAATTGGGAAAGGGGTACCTTAAAACAACATGGAACCTGCCCTATTCACATGCATGTATCAGTAACAAAGGACAGAAAGTGTTTCTTAGTGGCATCAATTGTGCTATGTCACTAAGCGGCACGCTTCTGTGTAACGGTATTAGTTTGCACGGAGCCTGTGAAGGGAATTCATACAACCTTTCATGTCACCAGCAAGGCGCACCTGCAACTGAAATAGAACCATTCTTTCAAAGACTCTATAATGGGAGTTACATTCTTATTGTAGACCGCAGATGCTGTAGTCTTATGCCCGGGACTCCTTATCTCGTCACTACGACGGCGAAGGTCAAGTGCTGTGGACGTTCTTTGTTCCCCAGCTCCTTTCCAGACAGGGAGGCGAGGGCATGGCCCAGTTTGAAAATTACTTCTATTCGAATAGACACTTTAAGCAGAATGAAAACAGTGCTTCTTCAGACGCCTACAAGGCTCACGTCATCTAAAGAAACGTATGATCTACAAGTCGCAAGGACGACTGCAGAGATACATACATTATTATCAACTAATTCCCCCGTACATTTCGCGGAAATCCTGAGCGAAATCTTAAATATTTCTGATACCACAGGGGTCTCAAAGGTATTTAAGACAGTATTTTCGATGGCATTAACACCATTCAAAGCCATACTGGGTATTTTTCCAGACTTCGTCCATTCGATTTTTGGCGGACTTCCCCTGATCCTAGGACTAATTGCAGGAATCCTATTCCTAGTCCTTATTTTTCGTTATGGCAACCCATGTCACAGATCAAACTCTCGCGACAATGGAAGATACGATCCTAGCCATTGGATACCGGGACCGGATATCAAAAATCCTGGGACTATCCCGGCTTAGAGACCTAAACATGACTTGGTTTCTATCATTTCGACCAATGTGGCAGAGGTGTGTTTTACCTGTACTAAGGTGTCTGCTATGCGGAGAAGAATGCGTGTTAGACACCTGTCTGACGCTACAATCGGATGCGCCGGTGGATGCAGATACACTGTTGGTTCCTACCAAGGTTCACGCACTGTGCTGCCCTCAAAGGCTGCCAATTCTGATGACGGCATTCCTGGAATCTTCACCACTGCGATTGAAGAGTAGTGAAGTTCAAGATGAAAGCAGCATCGAACAGGTACGACCTTCTGTCAGCAATGCAAATCAGAATGTCAATGGAGACAATCATGCGCATGAATGCATGGTTACCCCTATTTCCGACTTAGAGGAACTTTCCCATGAAGCTGTTGACAGTTTTTTCGAAAGCCTGAATGATATGATGTTCTCTCCGGAACAGAAATAGAGACTTTTGAGTAAACTCGCACACGGCGTTCCCTGAATTCGGCCTTCAACTTTAAAAATAAAGTCACATGAACAATTACAATCCAGTTCACGGACAGCAACTTTTTTCAGCAAGCCCCTAAAATATTTTTCTATATATTTTTCCCGGGACACTGATTTTCTGCTTAAAGTAAGAGACTATTCCTAGAGAACTAAGATTTCTATTTTAGATACTTTATAGACTTTATAGACTTTAGCTGCCCGCTGGTATGTTCGCAATAGATTTTATGTGATGAAATGGTTTCGACTTTTTTTCTGTATAGCCATATTAAGAGCCATTTCATGTGTATTTCTCATATACCAACAATCAATAATGCATAACAATGCGTGTTCACTTTTTCATTTAATTCATAGCTTAAGTGCATACAATATATATGACTGCAATTTTTCAGTATATTTGAAAATTTCGAAATGCATTTATGTATTTTGGGGTGGTAAGGTATACACTATACTCTATAGTATGTTGTACTATGTTATACTATGCATAGATTAGTAGATATGACCATAGTTAGCGTGGAGTGGGTGTCGTGTATTTCTATAGGTTCTGATTCGATCCCCCTATTCCTGACCCTATTACTAGCTAGTTAACTAACAGTCAGCCCATGAGGCAAGAAATCCCCCATGATGCAGATACCGTTATCTGACGCAGTCACACTACGGCACAGGAACGTGTTATCTGATTAGGTCATAACGCTTGAGATCTAATTAGACAAGCGATATTCCTCCAGCCCCTGATAAGGCATACGACGTTCTCATAACAAATCAAACCTATGACAACCTGGATAATCCGTGCGGCCATTGTTTTGATTTCACAGAGAACTTTAGTAAAGAATGTGCTAACGAGCAAGTCGTATGACATCTTTATTGACGTACCTATGTCCATCCTTACGTCAATCTCGGCACCTTTAAGGTATAAATATTGCCGACCTTGCCCTATGCAAACACACGCGTGGTGACAAGACGGAGCAGCCATACTTGCCGAAGCCGAGAGCAGAAGCAGACCCCGCAGGCAGCAGCCCCGCCTTCCTGACGCGCTGAGAGACGCGCTGCTATCTCAAGCCGAGAGACCCAGCACCGGCGCTTCTGGGCAGCCCTCGCAGGCAGCCTGGAATATCGAGAGCAGAGAAAGAGATACCATTCCTCATTCATCCTAAATTCCAGGTACAGAACTGAATAACCCCTCCTAGAGAATTCTTTAGTTATTCACTTGGCAAAAACAAACTTAAACTAAACTGTAACTTTCTATTCCCGCCCACGCATTAGACTTAGGTCAGGTACACGGGGTAGGCGTATTTAGAAACACCAGTTGAGCACGTTTAGTCAAATGTATATGTGTATGTAAATATATTTTAATCATTTTAAACATCATATGGCTCAGAAACCATATCAATGTTTTTACAGTATTATTTTATACTATTGCTTCTAATGTATGCACTTTACTTAACTATAAGTATTGCAATAATATCGATCCATTTCTCTTGTACGAGAAAAGAGACTGATCAATAAATAACATCTTTTATTGAACACGCCCGTCTCTTCCTTTTCTCTACATTCTGATGAGACTAAGAATGCACGTACTGACTGAGTAAAATAATTGCCTTGTGCTCACACGACTCTCGAGATTGACTCTTGATTAGGGGAGAGCAAAGTTGTCATGTTCTATGGTTGTCAGAAACTAAATCCCTTCTTGTCTAATCAGGGGAGTTCATCCTTCCTTGAACATTCGAGAAAGTTTCTAGCGAACTCTGAGCTTAGCTGGCAAACCCAAAAATTAAGTCTAGTTTCGACAGTAGTAGACCTAGTTAACGTCTGGCCTAGGCCTTTACTGCTGTAGGTACTATTCCAATGCGCAGAGCCTATTGGGAAAATAGGAGCTACACTACACCACCTTCCTCCGACCCACTCGATCGCATGTACCTCAGTGCCCAGTGCATCAGAAAGTGCGATTTCTGTCCTTGTGTCACATATTTTAGAAATTATCATTAACATCTCACCACCACACGCGAGGTTTCCTAAACAGGAGCCCAATATACAACAACCACATGGTAGCTTCTATACCTAAATAATTAGAAGGGGTGGTATGCACACCGTTACTTGTCACTGTTAATCCTTATATTTCAACGATCGTCAGGAAGTTGCGTGCGTTTACTGGGCATGTGCCTAGCCCTGTGGCACACTGTCATAAAACAATGCTGTGGGGAGCGCAATTAAGTTCCACTCCCAGTCGTACTCCGAATATGGATACATCATCCAACTTATAGTTCCACCTTTAATTTTTCTCCATGTAAAGCCATATTTTCTCCACGTTGTATACCAAAATCTTTGTACTCTTCTTTTTTGGCCACATATATGGTTTCTTGCATTTTATCTGCTTCTCATATTCTAGATGTGTTAATCCAGACCTCTTCAAGAACACGCTCAAAACGCAAGGTTTGTTCCAGATAGCATTTCTTTATTAACACCCAACGCATTTCGGGCTTATACCAGCCCTTCGTCAGGTATAACTGCAGATTAACAATTTAAAAGAACATACGCTGTTACTACATTATCCTTTATATAACATTTAAAGATTCATCTTGTCACCAAAAAATGTTTTGCTTATGAAACCGTACAAACACAAAACCCTTCCCAAATGAATGACTTCAACCCCCAACACCATTCTATCCCCTTCCCCCACTGAACTGTGCCATAAAATATGAATCAACTCACGTTCCCCACTGTTACCTAACAACATCCTTTTAACATAGAACTTCCTCTGCCAAACCCCTCCATCATTGAATTAATCCCCTAGCCATTTTCCCTTTCATCAGTGCCATATAGTGTACACACGTATGATTTTGCACCATCTACTAACATAGCACATCCAAACAGGAAAAGTACACACATTCTCCATCAACGTACAGGAAACATGAGATGCGCAGCAGAGCTTCAGAAAATGTAATACATTTCACAGGGAAACATAACTCTTGGAATTTCAGATGTTGAATAATTAATGTATCAATGTTTTTAACATATTTCTTACAAACAAAGCACCTGATTTAGAGTTTGGCAGACTCGTTACTCAGTCATGAATGTGACTGGTATTCCACCCACCAAGCCCAAAATTTGGCCCAAAGACTTTTTTAAGTGTTAAATACATTTTTATTTTAAGGAATACAGTAGACAATGCATAACTTTGATAGCAATCCCATATAATTTAACATGTGAATAGAGAAATATTAATAACATACTCAATTATAATATGTGTATGGAAGAATAGACTAAATAATATCAAGATGCAACAAGTTACATGCAGTAGAAAGAAAAAGGAATTAAAGCAGGAAAAAGGGAACAAATACGATATGCCATTAAAACATGCACTCCAATTAAAGACAATATCAACATCACAATAACAATGCAGCGAGACAATACATCACATTTTTTCTTAATCATGAACAAAGCTAACATAAAATAACGGTGGTTTCAAGGACGTTTTGCAACTTCATTATTCATATTAGTATGTGAAATATAATACATAGATGTTTTTGTTACGTATTCTTTCAAAGGTATTATGCTTCATAAGCAATTGAAATGACGAATAATTTATAGTATTAACATTACTGTGCATTACATATGCCGTTCCAAAATGCATAATAGCAAAGTTTTGAACTGTCTTTCGAATTCAGGGAATTTTATTGTAATGCATTTGCAATAAATATATTCAGTAATATACCTTTCCTTAAGGGCAGTCGAAATTCTTTAGTTATGCTTCCAAGGAAAATATTTTGCTGAGATAGGGGAACATTAGTTTCAAATATAATGAACATTTTCCGAACCGGTTTCCAAAAACCATGAGCAAGACTACAGTCTTAGATAAAATGTTGACATGTACAAGGAACAAATGACATGACCAACAATAAGTGGGTTTTAGAGCATTACATTAATTAATGAAAACAACAGTAAAACAAGCTTGACTATAAAGAAAAAAACGAATTTGGGTGATACTGGTGGCACCCATTGTAGATAAAATCTCTGTCCATATTTTATTCCATATTAATGGTGAAAATACCTTTTAAGCTCCTTTTTCCGATTTCATCCTTATTTTATACTTAACTTCATCAACCATATTACCATTCAATAACAAATATATTACAGAAGCTATAGGAGGTATGTTAAACACGCATAAGTTAATAAGTCCTAGTTAACAATGATATAGTTGCACATTCTAAAAAGTTAGAAATCATTTATTTTAATGTGTTCTAGTGTTTTGAACAGGATTTTAGTAAACATTACTTATTTTGTAATTGAGCATAATGGAGCAACTCACTGTTATCAAAGAGATGATGTACCCAAACATACCTCTTTCAGCCAAACATCTGTTAAAATAGTCTTACTCTTCAAATGACTATACTTATCGTTCCAGATAGTTGAGGAAATAAGTACATAATTATTACCTAGTTTATTATTAGAAACAAAAGTTTGATTTATTCTACACATATGTTTGTAAATTGGTGAAGCTAAAGAAACAGGTTTTTGTTATATAGAAATAAAATCGGAGAAAGAGAAGGGGGTAATGAAAGACTCCACCATCTCAATACATATTGGAGAGTGACCCGAAGACAATTCCTGCATGCTAAAACTATGGTTGTCTAAGGAAAAAAAGCATCATTATAAAGTGAAAATAAGGGAATTGAAGTAATTTCTTTCTGTAGTAGTAATTTATAAAGAGGTATTCTAATTTGTTTTAAACATTTTTTATTAAACTGCGCTCATTGTACAGTGATGATAGTTGTTGAAGAAAGTGTTCAATACACGTAGTAAGAGCACACAGCATCAAATACATGACATTGGCAGCAAATAAAGATATATTTGGTGTGACTGTCAAAAATGTCAAGCCCACCATTGATACCATACAACATTAATTTCCAGCCCATCCCCTATCACCCCCACTCCTTCAACATCAATATCCCCAGCCTATGCTCCAGTTGCCCCACGCCTTTTCCCATTTTCCCAGGGCAGACGTAGCTTTGATAAATCACTTGTTACGCCCTCTATCACCAATCCATGTCTGGTTCTCAGTCTTCAACTCGAGGGGGCTTGGTTGCGCCCCAAATGCGTACTATATTGCGCTTGGCCTCCCCCGCCGCCAACACTAGCCATATCTTCTGGTGCATTGGCAATGTTGTCTCTCCTGTAATGGCCAATAGGAGCTATTTCGCATCTTGGGGGAACCTCTTACTCCATGATACCATCACCCCAAGCTTAATGGCTTGAAATAACATCTATACCTTTTAATGAAATAATAATATTGCCACTTTATCTCCCTTTCTCAATCATTTTGTTGTAGTTCTGCCACAGTGACTTTTTTTCAGTTTGTAGGTCTTGCCTGCAACATCGCATTTGCTGCATGCGCTCTCACTTGCGAGAGATATTGTATACAACAAGGGACTTGGAGCCATACTATTGTTTATCACTCGTTGGCCTCATTATCACTCTTATTTTCTGCCTCCTAATTGGTCAGCGCATTCCGGCTTCACTTCCTCTTCTCTCCTGGGGAGCATGGACCAAGTACACTTCCCCTCGTTTGATTTGGGTCTTTCCGCTGCTTGCGCTATAATTGAGGTACTATTTGTTTTTCTGTTTCTCTTTGTGTGGCTTTTTTTTATTATAGTGCTTTTTAACTTTTAGACAAGCTATACAGCTGCCATGCTGCTCTACAACATGGCTAAAAAACACTGGCAAAGCTATCAGCTCTCACATAGTTGATACGTACTAGCTTTGCCAATGCTTGTTGTCTTTCCTTTTCTTCCTTTAATTGTCACTCTCCTCCTCTCTCTTTCATTCCTCTTGCCCTTGTTTTCCCACTTTTATCTCTTCCACTGCTTCTCCACCTCTCCTTGTGCCTGTTGCTCTTCTCTCCCCATCTAGTTTTCCCAACTCCTCTTTCTGCTTCCGTATTTCTTTCCATCCTTCTCTTTTGCTCTCTCCGTTAATCATGATGGGGCACATTTATCAAGGCTTTGGATCGCCCTTGCGCCACGCAAGGGGTAGCAAGGGCGACACAAAACCTAGTGAGATTTATCAAGCCACGCAAGGCCACCTTGCATGGCCCTGCATGGCTTGATAAATCTGGAGTAATGCCAATAAGGCATTTGCTATCTTGTGTTACTCTGTGGCAGGGAAGCGTTCCATGGGTGGAACATGGGTGTTCCCATGCATCCACCCATGGATTTTGGCTCATTTCCAGATTTACCATTAGTGGTAGACCTGGGAATGCGTCAAAATGCTACCGCTCCCCGGGGGTGGCGTAAGAAGGAGAAATATGTTTATTTCTACTCATTCTGCAGCACACATAGAAAGAGGTACATGCCTCTCAGGATTGATTTTGTGCAGGAAGGTGTCCCTTCCTGCACAGAAACAATCCTGCCTCCAACACAGACACTCTTGCAACAAAAAGTGCGCCAGCGCTAGGAAAGGACAGGAATGCACTGAATAATTTAAAATGCGGCGCATTCCTGCCCTTTGTTGAGCTTTTAAAGCGCGACAGCTACCCAAAAAGGGTTTCCTGGCGCTGAAAATAGTAAGCTGTTGAGTAGGTCATAATACTCTGATGCAAAGCAGCGACAAGTTATTGATTAAACAGCCAGATCTTTATGGCTTTGCGAAACTGGGCATAGCTTGTTTCTGTGCGTAAGTTGAGGGGGAGGGAATTCCACAGCTTTGGTCCCAAGAGTGAAAAGGACCTTCCACCCATCCTGGCTAGGCGGACTTTAGGCACGCTGAAAAGGGCCTGCGAAGAGGATCTTAGACAACGGGCAGGAAGGTAGGCGTGCACCAGAGTTTTTAGATATCTCGGGGCAGAGCCAAATTGAATTCTGTGCATGAAACTGAGGGCCTTGAACTTGACCCTGTTATCGATTCTGAGCCAGTGCAAAGCCCTGAGATGCCCTGACATACGTTCTCTCTTGTGGCACTTGCACAGCAGTCTAGCTGCGGTGTTTTGCACGAGCTGGAGACTCGCATGACAGCTTGTGAGGTCCCTAAATAGAGGACGTTTCCGTAGTCAAGCCGCGAAGTAATAAGAGCATTGACTACAGACTTTTGCGTGTCTCCAGGCAACATCCATATGATTTTTCTGAGCCATCTCAAGATGGTGAAACACGTGGCTGTTAATTTCCTAACTTGAGGCTGCATGGTGAGGCCTTTGCAATGATAATGCCCAGATTTCGCACATGGTCCGACGGCATGGGAAGAGATCCCATTTCTGGAGGCCAGTGACTGGCACTCCAAAGATCCGGATTTGGGCCAAGGATTAAAACCTCCGTTTGTAGCAATTTTACTTAAACCTGCCTTTAAAGGAGAAGAGGAATTCCCATCTGTGTTTGAGAGTGAGAAGACAATTTGCGAATCATCTGCATATGTAAACATGGTCAGGCCTTCTGATTCGGCGATCTGCGCAAGTGGGGCTACATACAGATTAAAAAGCAAGGTGGCTTGCTGCTTTGCACTGCGTGAAAGATTGATAAATATGCCCCTTAATCCCTTACCGTTTCACCATTTTTCTAGGTCTGGCCGTTTCTATACTCTTCTCGTCTACTTTCTTTTCATTATTCTTGTATTTTGCGATTTTCTTCTTTCATTTACTTCTCCTTTCGACCTTTTTCGCCTGTATTTCCGCTCTATTCCCCTTTGTCTTTCGTTTACTGTAAATGCATCTATCTACCCCACCTTATCTCTCTTTTTTTTTCTTCCCTATTCTAGAATTTCTTTCCCTCTTTATGTTCTTCTCTTCTTTCACTTAACATGTTCACCTCTCCCATCCTGGCATCGCTCTTCCTCTCCCTCTCTGCCCTCATACCCTCACCTCTCTTCGGTTTAGTCGCCATGTGACTGCAGAATTCCTCTCGGTTTCCGCTTCATTTGAAGAGGCACCGAGGCAGGTACTTTGAGCTGTCAGCCGAAAAAGCAAAAGAAACACGCGCCAGAAAAAAGTGGTTTACTCTGGTTTGGGAAAGCGGAGAAGGAATGACAAGAATGTTTCAAACAGCATGGAATGATCTCAAAATACCGGGGAATTAGTGCAGTTGTACAATTTAAGAGGCAACGCCTCTTCAGGGCACTTTCAGAAGTCACCGAAGGGAAGGAGGAGGCAAATAGCCACTGAAGATGTTAATGTTGCGAATAATAAATAATACAGTACTTTGTTTTTTGTGGCGCACTGGCAGCAGCCACAGCCTTGCTGTTTGTACTTCAGAGCCTGGTGTCACTATTGACCGTTAGCATGCGCTACTGTAAAGTACATCGGCGGGAAATGTGGCTTCTGTAAGAAAACACGTATGCAGCAAAATCCATCATACAACAATGAAAGGTGGCTAACAGTCAAGATTTTCGTATTCAGCGGTAGGTTAATACCAATGCAACAAAAAAGTGGGTCTACAGTGCTTAATTTGAGCCGGTGGTTGCAGGTGGGCCCGTTGACAGTCCTTTATGGGGACAGACACTTATTCTTCCCAACTTGACTTTTGCCCAGAGCAAGCCAAACAAAACACACAAGATGGTGTTGCAGCTTAAATGTTGTTTATTCTTTACACGACAGGAAAATCCAATAATGAGAATAAAAAAAACACACGAAAATCAAGATGCACATTGCATATGTTTCAGAGATTTCGAGAAAAACATACCACAAGCACCGTAAAAGAATGCTCAGGGGCATATTCACAAGGAGCTATTGCGGAATTAGCTGCACTTTATCGCAGCCAAAGTCGTGATAAATTTACCCCACCATTCACAAGCAGGTGCTAACAGCCCGCAGGACCACTTTTCCCGCGATGGCAGCCGCAAAAAACATCGCCACAGAGGACCCCCGCAACTATTGTTAATGAGATGCAGAGTAGGAGTTCCCATGACAAAAGCTGCGACAACACCACACCTCAACATTCACAACGACCAGACAAAACGGCGATAAGAACACAAAACACGCGATAAGGCGTGTTAGCAGTAGGAATTTTACACCTGCTCTGACCTGGTGTGAAGTCGGACAGCAGCCTGTACCACAATAGGGAGCCCTGCCCAGGGCGCCATCGGAAGGGCAACAGATGCGTTGGAGCAACTGAACCTACAGCACGGACACCCAAGAGGGCCGCAACACCCACCCGGGACCCCCCCGTGGACCACCACAGGGGCAGCGCAGACAATTACAGCGGCCCTCCCAGGAAACTAACCTGCCTCACAGGCACAACATCTGACAATGTCACTGTCCACTACAGGCTGAATGGGAAAACCATCCCACGCATCCTGGCCATCATCGCCTAACAGGCCAATGGCACCAACAAAGTGGCCAACCAACATCCCACCCCACACCAAGCTGCTGGCTGCGCACCACCTGTTTGCCCCTGGCACACTCCAAACAACACCCGCCAGAGTCAGCGGAGTCTTGCAGCCAGCCACATCCAAGACCCCTACGCCTGTCCTGGACATCACCATCATCCTGGCACCCCAGTCCCCGTACGTCCAACACAATGCGCAGGAACCGCTGGAGAACAAGCAAGGACCACACGCCACAGCCGGATGCCTGCACGTGTAGGGGGCAATCCACTGCACACATGTCCCACCTGTGCCCCCCGGTGACACAGCACACAATCTGCGCTACAGGAAGCACACGTCACACATCAATGTGCAGGCAACATCCGAACACCGTGGGACCTTCACCAATGTCGCCTCTAAAAATTCTCCCTCCGACAGTCCAACAGCAACCAGCAGTCCCAGGATGGCACTAAGGGAAATGCACAGCCCCTTGGCAACTTCCCAATTAACACCCCACACACCTCAAATCCACAACCATGCAATCCACAACTCTGGCAATGCACACGTCACAAGTCCACCACCAAGATGCACAAAAACATGCTCATCCATAAGACACGATAGAACAACTCACAATGGTAACCTGGGCAAGCCGTGAACATGACCAATCTATGGCATGGCACCTCAGCCACACAATAGACGAATGTTGGGAGAGTTGGCAACCAGGCATATGTGAAGGATTCAGTAGAACCGTGATTGGGAAAGTACACAATGCCAAGAGTGGCGGCGAAGTACAGAACAAACCGCAGTATGCAGAACACACCCATATCCACGGCGACATACACCTCTGGTGAATGGAGTGCAGTGGACCCAATCATGTCACCCCAGCCAGTGGGGGTGCTTGTAGAAAAGTTGCCTGTTACTCCCCCTGTAAGCGTGTGCAGAGTGGGATGTGCTGGCGTACCTCAGACCAGCAAAGCAGTGTGAATAAAAAGCACGTAGCCCTGGGCGTGGTCCTCATCCGGAAAGCCCAACGTCTCTTCCAGGGCGGTGCCTCCCACCCCACCACGAGGCCGATGCCGTTCTCATTAGCGGAGTGGCCTGCGATCCTGTGCGCCTGCCGTACCCCGGCCCACTGGACCACAAACCCGTCAGGGCCGACCCTACGCAGCCAGGCTACACTGATCAGCATCCGACATCGGCGTGTATTATGGAGGGCCCACCACGTGCCAGCGTAAGCTCCAAGCCCGAGGCCCGCGACCCGGCCAGCCTTTCAGACTACCGCTGTCCCTCCGACGGTGGCCCACATTACTCCTTTCTTGTTAACATATCCTACCTGCGACCTCTGTGACCTCTGTGGCCTAGTGGGTCCCATTTGTGAGACTATGCCCTGGTTCCTGAATGGCAGTGACCGGGGACAGCACCCACAGCACCAAACTCCCTTTGATCAGTGAGGCATAGTCCCATATGCGCTTCTTGGGACACAACCTGCCACAAACCCTGTCCAACGCCATCCGGCGAGCCGTGCTGCCATAAACCCTGTCCAACGCCATCCGGCGAGCCGTGCTGCCACAAACCCTGTCCGTCAAGGGATTTATTCACGTAATATGATTTAAATTATTAGTATACTAAGTTGATGAGGTCAAATAAATGATAACCTTGGGTGGTAATACATTCCAGCTATTTGATACCTTAATTAAATAGTGACAACAAATCAGGAAATCATTACTTTTCACATATGATTCAAATCATCAATGTAGAAATAAACAAAACAGATATGAATAAAAACAATGAGAGGGTGTATATAGAAAAATATCTGATTTTATCTTATTAAAAAAAAGGTACTTTTGTAAACATTCAATAGACAATGTGACAGAGAGGTGACATTAGCAATTGAGAACCTCCACTGTAACATTTGTAGACACCTTTCCTCTTATTACAAATTATGACAAGTTATGGAAGAAAAGATGTTGGTCGACGTTTGGGTCTCTACGTTGTCATACACAAGACCATCTTCAGGACAGTAATAATTTTTAATGTTGACCCCTTAATATGCCAGTAGGAGGGCGTTAGGGATATAATCTTTCCAATCTGTATTATATCAGCTTCAATGAATGGAAGAGGCATGTAAATGACGCAGCCAAAGCAGAGTTTCACAATCTCGTTGTATTCTGAGGTTTTATACTGTTGTAAACTAATCTAGGACCCTATTTAAATATTCCCGATTTATGCCCTTATGTGGTTATATCAAATCATATCCTTATAAAGGCATAAGAATCATATCCATATTAAGTCATAGCCAATGCAGTCCAAATACGGCAAGGCTATTCCCATAGACTCCTAGAAAGCACAACGTGTTCTTAAACAAACCAAGCCTCCAGCAGCCCGGGAATTCCCCCTGCTTCTGTTTTGATTTGTCCTAGAACTCCTGGAGTCCTGAAAGAACTGCGAGTTCTTAGTGACGTCTTATGTCCACCCTTACGTCAAACTCTGCACCTTCCAGGTATAAATATACCAGCATCTGCCTTAGCAAACACACGGTGGTTTGGAGCAGATCAGCTATCTACTTGCCCGACGCCCTGCTGTGGCAAGTGCTGAAGGAAGCCGACCCTTCCATTGACGCACTGAGAGAGACGCTGTCTTTTCTCCTGCCGATAATTCCAGCTCCAGTGTTTCCAGTTACCCTTGCGGGTTGCTGGGAGATCGAGTCCTGAGAACGAGATACAATCCTCCTTCATTCTATAAACAAGGTATGGAGCTGATTAGATCCTTAGAGAATTCTTGATTCAGATTCTTGGCAAAGCTATCTTAACTCAAACTATAGGTCACTTACTACTTCCCACGTACTAGGCTTAGGTTAGGTACACCGGGGTAGGCGTACCTTAGAAGCACCAGTTGAGTACGTTTAGTTATGATTTTATCATTGTATGTATTTTAACCATTTTAAACACTGTATGGCTCAGAAACCATACCATGCTTTTACAGTATTACTTTGTAATACTCCTTTTACTGTACGCACTTTACTTTATGATAAGTATTGCAATTGTCGCAACTCACTTCTCTTGCATGAGAAAGAAGACTGTTCAATAAATAACCTCTTTTATTGAAAACGCCCGTCTCTCTGTTTCTCTGCACTTCTGGTGAAACTAAGCATGCACGATTGACTGAGTAAAATAGTTATCTATTGTTTCCGCGACTCTGGAGATATACTCCTTATTCTGTTGGGAGCAAAGTTGTCATGTTTATGCGGTTGTCAGAAACTGATCCCTTCTTTTCTATTCAGGAAAGTTAACACCTTCTTGTTTATTCGAGAAAGTTTCTAGTGACCTCTGAGCTAGCTGGCATTCATAATTAAGTCTAACATATTCAATAGAGACCTAGTCGACCTCAGTCCTACGTCTAAACTATTGTTTATGTTATTCCAATGCGCAGAGCCTATTGGGAATATAAGAACTACACTACATGGCGCCCAACGTTTGGTAAGGCGATAATTTAAAGCTAGATACTAGAGTAACTCAGTCGTGCTTTTCACACAGACCCCTTTCTCCCGTAAAAACTCCAATAGACGTCTGGAGTGGGTGAAAGGTTAATATCCGCCAAAACTTAGTAGGATGAGAATCCTATGAATTAGTTTTTGGTTTAGTCAACGTTGAAGGATACAGTGTTCCAAAATATTGTACACCTAATCTTTGTTTCCTTGAAACTTGCTCTGCAAATACTTTCTGACAATAAAATGTCGGACGACGAAAGGGAAAGAGCTAGAATAGCTCAAGTAGTCTTAGATGACACAGCCCTCCAAAATGACCCGGAGGCAATAATCATCCCAGTCAATGTAAGGAAAACAATAACTATAAAACTTATAGAATATGGAGTATCATCAAGAGGTGGTACAGTCATATTTGTGGTAGAGGCCCATGAATATCGGCAGACAGAGGTATTCTATTCATGGATACACTTTCCAGCAGCAAATGCTATAACACATGATTTCCACTACTACAAAGTAGAGGAATCTCCAACGGAATACGTTCCTTTCGAGGACGTTGAAATTCCACTTACCTACCAAGAGCATCAGCTCTGGTTTAATGGCGCCCTAAAACATCAAAATCACTTCACCAGGCTCGGTCCACTAGGTAGACCAGGAGCCACATGGCCGGTTCTAGCCAGCTATACACCACATCCTGACATTGAAAAAATGTCAATCGGAGAACTTTTAGTTCAGCTAAAACAACTAATAAAAATACATAGACAATTAGTCCAATATGTCATGAGGACTTTAACAGTCCAACCAGTGATAAAAATTCCACAGCACACCCCTCACCAGGGGAACACAAATAAAATTACACCACAGACTATACAATCAGTCATTGGCAAATTACCCGCAAAATGGGAATAAATTCCGTTCTGGTTAGCTCAAAAAATTACTCAGATAGAGGCAGTATTTCCTGATACTACTCCTAATGAGAAACACAGAATTCTGACAATCTGCCTACCAATGGGGATCGCACCACATGTGGAGGACTGTGACACTTGGGGAACAGTCTTTGCTTCAATATACACAAAAACACATGGTGTTCCGTCTATGGCGGTTATACCAGACGTACTAAGACAGATTCAAAATGAATACGGTCCAGAGCCTGCTTTAAATCTTGGTATGAAATTACTGAAAGACTTTAAGCAAGTCTCGGCTATACTACTAGCCAACATAAAAGGAGAAGCAGCATCCGCCAAAAACTGAAAGAAACAGATATAGCAGAACAACCTTTTGAACTTGCCAGAATAATTGAAAAATCCTATGAAGGATTAGGTAGAGACAGTTTGGGTGGGAAACCACTAAAACCACAACTAACTGAAAATCCTGAAAAAACCTGTATTAAGAATAATCTAAATTCTCCAAAAAAGAAGTGGGAGGGTAATAAACAAACCACTCCCAGAGAAAAACAGTTTCAGTCCAGAGGAAAGTCTCCCCAACGGAGAAATAGATCTCCAGAACGGGGGGGAGGGGGGGGGGAAGGTCTTCACAACGGGAGCCCTCTGAAAAAAGATATAACCTTAGAGATAGGGATAAAATAAAAAAACCTGACGGATATCAAGATAATGATACACGTTCCTCTTGATCTTTTCAAACTTCCTCACAGAAATCGGAAAGGAGAGGACGGTCAGAACCTAAGGAAGAGCACGTCAAGTCCAAAGACAAGGAACCTGCTCATCAAAGTAAAAAATTACAGTTTCCAAAAAAGAAGGTAGCCAGTATTAAAATAAGACATGCCGAGGATTCTGAGGACACAACTCAAGAACGTAGAATGGGCCCAGACAATGCTAGACAGCGCAGCAGAAGTGACCATAGCTCGCAAGATCCTGATGAATCTTCTGGAGACAGTGGACACAAATGTACATTCAGGTGGAAACTGCAGACACCAGAGTTAGTGTACCCCATAAATTATATGAAATAACATTACGTATAGAGGGGGACAAAACTAGGAAAATAAGAGGTCTCTTTTGGGAGAACCTATCAAAAGGCTATGATATCCTTCTAGCAGAGAAATACTGGCCACCAGAGTTTGTCAGGGAGTGCCCACATGGCGAAGAAATGATTATGCCTGCCTTCTCAAATCACATTCCAATTCATAAAAAAATACACATATGCTAGGAAATGGGCAGTGGCCCAAGCACCTGCATTATATAAAAATCATGTAGGATGGGATGAGGATTCTCCTCACCATAAAATTCAGTTAAAAAATCAACCTACTGCACAGAGGCAGTATCCTGTTAAGCAGGAAGCTAAAAAACAAGTCAGGGAGATCTTAGATCAACTTGAATATCAGGGGGTGATTGAAACATGCACCTCACAAATGAACAATCCTTTGTTTCCTGTCTCCAAGCCAGACGATTCATATCTTCTAGTTTTGGACTACAGACACCTAAACTCTTGTTGCATAACATTTGCAGTACAAAACTCACACAGTGCAGCACTAATGAATAACATTGTGCGCAAAAAATATAAAACAACATTAGATATTTCAAATGGTTTCTTCTGTCAAAACATTGCACCAGATAGCAGGTATTTGACCGCTTTCTCCTGCATGGGGGCCCAAAAGCAATTTTGTCGTCTCCCACAGGGATTCAAGAACAGCTCAGGATTATTTTCAGCCAGGGTAACAGAATTACTACAAATGTATGATGATGAGGCATTATCTTATGTCGATGACATCTATCTTACAGACGATGACCTGGAGATACACTTGAAAAGAGTGAACACCATAATACTTGGATTCGCAGCTGAAGGGTACAAATTCAACTTTAAAAAGACACGAATTGCCCACCTCACAGTCCTATTTCTAGGATATGAGTTATCAAGTGAAGGCAAAAGCCTAGCAGACAACTTCTTGGAGAAGTGTGCAGTACTCCAAGCTCCAAAAACGCTGAAGAACTTACAATCAATTCTAGGTTTCCTGAATTTCGGAAGAACTTACATTCTAAACTATGCAGAGAGGGTTAAACCTCTCTACGAATTAATAAAACCTGATTTCAAACCAATTAATTGGACACAGAATCACACAAAAATATTACAATCAATACAAACAGATATGTTAACTAAAACAAAACTGAAAACACGCGCAAACAAATGCAACCTTGTAATCCGAGTCATCCCAGGAAGATGCGGATTCACATACCTGACCTCTAATGAGGGAGGAACGGTACCAATAGCTTATAAATCACACTTGTACACTCAAGCTGAAATGAAATTCAGTTCTACTGAAAAAATTCTGACTGCGGTTCAAACTGCTGTAGCAAAAGAAAGAGCCCTAGCCCAAGGGAAGAGCATATCTGTTTTAACAGCAGTATCAGCCCTGGAGGCAGTAACAAGACCAAGCATTCCAAATGCTATGGCATTAGATCCAAAATGGATACAATGGGTTAATTCTCTTGCTGTAACAGACGTGATACACGCATTTGATCCCAAAATGAAAAAACTAGAATATCTAGAATACGAAAGTGAATGTCCTCTGTCAATCAAAATTCTGCCTCTCGAACAGTACACCTATGTAATCTACACAGACGTATCTGCACAACACTACGTTGTGGACAAACAAATTTACAATGCAGCATGCGCGATTGTTAAAGGTCGCTGGCGCTTAGGTAAATTTAGACCGATGGTCACTAAAACGGAATCACTCAGAAAATGTACAGCTCAGCGAGCTGAACTACGAGCTTTAAAGATGGCACTTGAAAATGCTGATCGCGTGCGATTCGTATTATTGCGTCCATTCTTATAATAATTTGATGCAGACATGGATCGAAAACGGTTACAAAGATGAGTCAGGTGCCACAATGAAGCATAGGAAACTATGGGAACAGGTAGTTCTTTTACAGAAAGAATTACAAAAGGCTCACGTGACACATACTCAGAGTCTTCGACGTGATGGCGTTCACGTTGCAGGGAATTCATTGGCTAACAAAGCCATGACGGCAGCTGTTCAACCGGCTTCCGTAGCTACCAATAAGTGTTCTAAAAAACAAATAGATGGACAAACCATGCTGGCAGTAAAAGCCTCATTAAAAGGTGACTATGCGGCATTACCTCACAACTATCCACTCAACAATACATACATAATTGAGGCAAACTCCGTTCCTTTTGCTCAAATCCCTGGAGTGGGGGACAGAGTAATTCCAAACACGAACCGGAGGGCTTACTTGATTCAAGAAGCACACATGGGAATGAGTCTGAGGCACCAAGAGATCTTGAAATCTCTAATAGAATTACAATCAAAATACTGGTGGCCGGGGATGAGCGTGCATGTTTATAACTTTGCATTAGATTGTCAGGACTGCAACAGAGATCGCAGTTGTGAACCGGACCAGATACCAGCCCAGATACCGCTACTAGACAGCATTAGGCTATCTACACGCAGACGTCCACAAGGAAAGAAGCAATCACATAAATATTAAGACAAGATTCATTTAGATGTGGCCCCAGTGCTCGGCTGACGCCAGAACTGTTATAAAAGATTTGCGAGTCTTTATCGGCACATACGCAATTGGCATGCTACATTCTGACCAGGGTCCTGCGTTTAGCTCTCGAGCTTACAAGGAGGCCATGGCCAGTTTGGGCATTGCATTGCGGTACCCTAGTCCATTCCATCCCGAGGGAAATGCGGCAGTGGAGAGAAAAAACCGTGACATAAAGCAATCTATAACAGCGAGGGTATTAGGTTCGGGTGATGGGTGGGTCAAACATCTAATAAGTGTCCAACGTAGTCTTAATAATCTGCCAAGACATTCTCTGGGTGGAATCACTCCGTATGAACTTTTGTTTGGTACTAGAATGATCATCAGTGACCTCGATTGTCAAACTTCAGTGGTGGAACAAAAAACCTTTGATATCAAAGATCGTTTGGCTGTTTTATAGGACTTAAATGAAACAAGAAGAAGTCTAAGTAACATAAAGCTAAAGCCAACGGCCACTGAAGAAAAAAACACCTGTCCCAGCAAGACCTGTCTGGATTCCAAAGATTGGGGATCTGGTCAGAGAAAATATCGCGGTGAAGGAGGAATTTGGGCCTTCTTACAGAAAAGCAGTACTTGTCTTAGCTATCAGCGGAACAAGATCAGTAGTACTACCGCCCCTTGCTGGTAAAAAGGAGAATAGAGTTGTATCAATCGACCTGGTAAAACCACAATCATGTGGCCAATAATAAGTAGTAGGCCCAGTGGACTCCCAAGATGTAGCAGAAGACTAAACCTTGCTACAATTCAAGAGGTTCAAACTGAAAGACTAATCACATTTGACAAACCTGCAGTGAATAAAGAAGGCCTATGCAACAAAGCCATGGAACTTGTGCCTCTTGAAACCCAAATTGCAACAGTTCGCCAAGAAACACCAATCTACAATGATGTAGCATCTGACTACACAAACCCAAAGATTAAAGAAAATTGGAAAGCAATTCCAACAATTGACAGAACTGCATCTGGCTACTTCATCAATTTCGATGACTTTTCTGAAGATCCAAGTGAACATGAAGAAAAGCCAGCAAATAAAACTTTCAAAGAAAAAATGAATGAACTCTTTCATCTACTTGGAGAAACATATCTGAATTCACCATGGATTGAATTATGGATTGTGTTAGGTGTACTTTTCCTCCTACTATGGCTCATTTTGGTTTTAAGCTTGGGAAGATTTATTGATGGGAAATACAGTACAATGGACACAGCAAGTCAGAACATCAACTTGGTTCTAAAGCCTCACAGATCCCCTCACATTGAGAAAAGAGAACTATCATCAGTGAACATCACAGCCATTCCTATACCTGGTGGTGTAGCAAGGGATGCTACTGAATACGACATTTATGGCCCGGTTGAACTCTTGAAATATCCACATCAATTTAAGGTTTCATTAAGTGACTTTGTATCACCTAGTACTTTCTCTGATGATTGGGACTTTGAAAATATTAATAATATGATGTCAGATTTAGAAATGTCAGCAACATTTACTAAACATGATTATTTAGAAGGTTCATCAAAATATGAAGAAATGTATTGCTATAATCATTATGGTCATCACTATTTGCATAAATCTGCTAATCCTAGAAATGTTTTTACTTATAATCAATGGGAACATTGTCCAACACCGCCAAAAGGCAGCTCGAGAACATTTTATGAGACATTCCCATACTTCTCAGGGTTTAATACAACTGATCCAGAAACGTTTTATTTTAAAACTGTAAATAAGACAGGAATGAAAAACATGTTGACGAATACTAAATTGATTTATTCTACAAAATGTTATGAAAAATTGTCTACATTTGGTTTTGAATTTTGGAAAAACAACATTGAGACAAAAACCATCTGGGGTACAAAAGACTGGCAGGTACAAGGTTTAGAATGATTATTTAGAGCCTGCATGATCCCAGAACAGATAATATTCCTGAATGACACCATTCAACAAACAACCTGTCTTGGCTTAGCCAAGATAAAAGACTTAAACAAACCGTCTATACCACAGCTTTCCAAACTATGTGTCGTGACACATTACTGTGTCGTGACCCATATGTAGGTGTGTCGCATCGGCAGAGTCGAGCTGCAGGGGCTCTTAGAAGGGGCGAAGCAACAACAAAGCCCCATTAACATGCACAAGGTCTTTAAAGACCTGTGAAGTGCCCGGGTGCGGCTGTGAGCGGTCCCGGCCTGCCACACACGACAGGGGGGGAAGAGGGGGGGGTCCTGCTGACACAGCGGGAAGTTTGTGAAAAAGGCAGGAGGCTCCTGATTTAAGGGACTCGTGCGTTGGCCTCGCAGAGCTGCCTGCTACTCGAACCGGCTCACCAGCGCTATGCCTGTAATTATGGCGCCTGCCTGAGGCAAATTGAATTCTTGCTGAGCCTGGGAGAGTGGCAGTCACAGAGTCAGTGACTGACCCTCTTGTTCAGGGTCCGCTAGTATGCACTTTGTTCGTGTCCTGATTAGACTGGGCAGCCTGAACTTAGGGTGGCACACCGAAATGATTGCCGCCCGTGGGGGGTCAGTGGCTCGTGACCTGAAGAGCCTGGCTGCTGCCTTGCAGGCGATCGGCTGCGATGTGGAGGCAGAAGGTAAAAGGCAGCACATGCAGCAGTCACCGCCAGTTTAGCCCCATTGCCACTTTTACCTGCTTTCTGCCGAGTGTCCAGAAACTAGCAGAGACCCAATGGAGCATTGGTGTGTGCAAGAAACAGCTTTGGAATTGTAAGGAGCAAAAGGTGATTTCAGCTCACAGTACTGCTGCCAAACTAAAGGCTATGGATTCCTACTGATTATGAACAATGGCCAAAAAGCCAAATTGCTGCCAAATAACTGTTTACAGCGATCGATATACAATTGGTAGCCTGCAGTCTCCAGCTTACAACTACAGTGTATACAGGTAAGACTGCAAAGACGCGTTGCCGCAGTATACAATAAAGACTGACGCACCTCGTACACTTGAGCCGGCTTTGTGACAGTTAAGCAGCTTGACACCATTTAGGTTTATTGTGCACCGTGAAAAATCAGTTCCCTAGTTTCCCCGTGTGGGTTAAGAGATGGATAAAGTGGTTCTGGGAGGGCGGAAGGTTCACAGTCCTAACAGCACCGCATCTTAGCCTGCAAAATATATTTTACTAAACAACTTCACGCCTCCCCCTCCCCTTGGCCTCCGCACAAGACTGCATCTGAAGGTAATGGCACTTAAGCTGGTTGGTCACTGTAACGTGTGCTGATTTTGAGGTCAGGGATAGTTGGTTCCAGAAGCTCAGGCGGTGCCCGGCAAACTGATGGCCCCAGGGTGGACACACGCTTACTCATTAGATCGGACGCCGGCAGGCACAGACTAGAGCAGGATGTTTACCAGCATGGGGGAGAGAAATCATATGGCTCTCTCCACTTACTACACCCGATCCCCAGCCTCTCCCCAGATTACACCGGTCAGATTAATTTGCTGACAAGAACATCAATATTTTACTCGTCTCAGCACATGTGCAGCCTGTGTGTGTGGAGGGGAGGAGGTGTTCCAGGTGTTTTTGATTTCCCCTCCTAGCCAAGCACCTAGCACAGTTTCTTTTACACAGAGCTGATGAGGAGAATTGGGGTCCAGAGTCTGCAGCTGTGGTGCACCTCTTCGCAAGCTGTTTTTCTTAAACTGGCAATTTGGCATCCATTTATCACAATGAGGACCTCCTGCGAAGTTAATGCACTTGCATTTCTGGTGTTTTGCAGCAGTTTTAAGATGTTCTTAAAGATTTTCTCAGTCCTCAAATGGATGTAATTTCTGACATATATATGTTTCCTTTGTCTTCATTACTTGATTTTGCTTGCGAGAAAGTGTCACTCATGGTTGCTGAATGTCACTCATAAGTACAATGACATTTTGAACATGTCACACATAAGCAATCCGAAACCTTGGCAGCTATGTAGAAGCTTTCACATTTACATCATTCTGCACGCTGCAGCTTGTAACCTTACGAAAACCAAAACAATTCAGTTCAATGGAGAATGCCCGTGTGAGCCATGGGCATGGAGAAGTGCGGGGGAGGGCGTGGGGAGGGGCGCTGCGCACCTGGGCACCACCAATACAGGAAAATATTAAAACGATTTAAGAATGAAAGCAACATTTTTTCCTCTTTGTCACAGACCCTTATGAAACCCACAGAATATGTTGGTCGGGGGAGAGGGAGGTCGTGAGACAGAGAGGGAGGGAGTGCGACAGAGAGGGAGGGAGTGAGACAGAGAGGGAGACAGAGAGGGAGGAAGACAGAGAGAGAGTGTGAGACAGAGGGAGACAGACAGGGAGGGAGACAGAGAGAGTGAGACAGAGGGAGACGGAGGGAGAGAGAGAGAGTGAGACGGAGGGAGACAGAGGGAGACAGTCAGAGGGAGAGGGAGACAGAGAGGGAGGAAGACAGAGAGAGAGTGTGAGACAGAGGGAGACAGACAGGGAGGGAGACAGAGAGAGTGAGACAGAGGGAGACGGAGGGAGAGAGAGAGAGTGAGACGGAGGGAGACAGAGGGAGACAGTCAGAGGGAGAGGGAGTGAGACAGAGAGGGGGTGAGACAGAGAGGGAGTGAGACAGAGGGAGGGAGTGAGACAGAGGGAGACAGAGTGAAACAGAGAAAGTGAGACAGAGGGAGACGGAGGGAGAGAGAGAGTGAGACGGAGAGAGACAGAGGGAGACAGTCAGAGGGAGAGGGAGTGAGACAGAGAGGGAGTGAGACAGAGAGGGAGGGAGACAGAGGGGGAGGGAGACAGAGAAGAAGTGAGACAGAGAGGGATTGAGACAGAGAGGGAGGGAGACAGAGGGGGAGGGAGACAGCGAGAGAGAGTGAGACAGAGGGAGACAGACAGGGAGGGAGACAGAGTGAAACAGAGAGAGTGAGACAGAGGGAGACGGAGGGAGAGAGAGAGAGTGAGACGGAGTGAGACAGAGGGAGACAGTCAGAGGGAGAGGGAGTGAGAGGGAGAGGGAGTGAGGCAGAGAGGGAGTGAGGCAGAGAGGGAGTGAGACAGAGGGAGGGAGACAGTCGGAGGGAGAGGGAGTGAGACAGAGGGAGTGAGACAGAGAGGGAGTGAGACAGAGAGGGAGTGAGACAGAGAGGGAGTGAGACAGAGAGAGAGGGAGGGAGGTAGACAGAGGGAGGAAGACAGTCGGAGAGAGAGGGAGTGAGACAGAGGGAGGAAGACAGAGAGGGAGGGAGACAGAGAAGGAGTGAGACAGAGAGGGATTGAGACAGAGAGGGAGGGAGGGAGGGAGAGAGACAGTCGGAGGGAGACAGATGGAGGGAGACAGGTGAAGGGAAAGGCCACCTCCACCACTGATTACCTCACTAGTACCCTTTAACAGTGTCCCTCAAGTCTCTGTGTGTGGCGTGTGTGTTGGGTGTGTGGGGTGTGTGTGTGTGTGTGGGATGGGTGTGTGGGATGGGTGTGTGGGGGTGTGTGTGGGATGTGTGTGTGGGATGTGTGTGTGGGATGTGTGTGGGGGTGTGTGTGTGGGTGTGTGGGGCTGTGTGTGTGGGGGGTTGTGTGTGTGGGGTGTGTGTGTGGGGTGGGGTGTCTGTGGGGTGGTGTGTGTGGGGTTGTGTGTGGGGTGGGGTGTGTGTGTGTGTGTGTGGGGCCCGAACCCACCATAGGTGGGTTGGGCTCGCTCGCTGCACTTCCTCGCGTTACCGTGTCCCTGAAAATGTTTTCACAAAAGGGTGTGTCACCAACATGAAAAGTTTGGAAAGCTGTGGTCTATACCAAAGCCCATACCTGACAGTAATAACACTACAGATGTGGAGATAGACGTATCCCAAATTTTACACCAAAACAGAACTAATCCTGATTGGAAAAAAGGTTGATCTGGCCCACAGACACTAATAACTGTCAAGATAGATTCCTGAACAACAAACAGGGGTTCAAACAGAACAGGCCAGACCCGAGATATTCCCAGAGACAACATCCAGGGATAATTACAACCTACAGTGTAGGAAAACTATGCCTCGAATGGCTACAGAAATCTACACTACCTGAAATTAAGCAACACTTGACTTTACTTAAAGAAGGTGCTGACTTGCGAGATTTCGTATTGGGACCTCGCAAACAGTGTCAAAAACGTTTCATATACGCCGGTATATACGCTGCTTACAACGAAGCTTGGAAAGTAACGCAAATTGAAACTGCTGAAAAAATACGAGAAATTGATCGTATTCATTTGGAAAAATCACTGTCTGTAGTGGACAATGGGTTAACGACTCTGTCCTCCAGAATTTATTCACTGGACAGCATTGTATCATCTGCTATTGATATAATAGAACAGGATATGCTAATGTTACAACATGGCCAGTCCCAATTACGTTCTATTGTACAGTTAGGCTGGACGTTACAAAGTCTCCGTTCAGGCTACGTGCCATGGCGTCTAATCAACACAACGTCATTATTTTCTATCTTTAACCTTACTGATAAATAAATCTCTTTGGCACAAAAAGGAGAAGACTATACGGTGCTGAGCATTGAAAAACTACAAAAATTGCCATTGACAGTCTCCGAAAAAGACCCGTCATTGAATGGATAATACATGGCACAATCACAATTCCGATAACAACTTTTCAGTTTCAATATTGCCAAAAGCACATACCAGCAGTCCTATATGAAAGGTTGGGTAAAGGTTACATCAAGTCGACCTGGAATCTACCATATACACATAGATGTTACAGTGGGGGGAAAAAAGAGGTATTTCTTAGTGGTAACAACTGTAAAAATTCACTAAGTGGTAAACTTCTGTGTCAAGGAATTAACTTGCATGGAGCCTGCGAAGGTTCATCAAATAACCTTTCATGCCACCTACACAGATAGAGCCTTTTTTTCAGACAACTTTCCAACGGCAGTTACGTTATAATAAGTGACCGCAGCTGTTGTGGCATGGTGCCAGGAAGGGCCTATCTCGTTAGTGTAACTTCCATGGTCACTTGCTGTATGCAAGTATTGTATCCAAACAGCAAATCAGACAAGGAGGCAACGATATGGCCTTCTCTGAATATCTCTTCTATTCGAATTGATACTTTAAGCAGAATGAAGTCTATTCTTTTACAGACAACTGTGCCTTTAACCTCGTCTAGAGAAACGTATGATCTGCAAGTCGCAAGAACAGCAGCAGAGATACATGCATTATTATCAACAAATTGCCCCGTGCATTTCGTAGAAATGTTAAATCAAATCTTAAACATGTCTGATACCAGTGGCATCGCACATGTATTTAAGACCATTTTTTTCGGGACTGTTAGCACCCTTTGAAGCAGTCCTGAGCATCTTCCTGAATTTCGTGCACTCTGTGTTCGGTGGCCTGCCTCTCATCTTGGGACTCATAGCAGGAATATTATTTTTGTTCCTTCTGCTCCGATATGGCAAGTCCAGCCACAGACAAAACTCAGGCTACAATGGAAGAGACGCTCCTGGCAATACGATACCGAGATCGGATTACTAAAGTACTCGGCTTGGCTCGGCCAAGAGATCTGAATGCTACCTAGTTTCTTTCATTCAGACCAATCTGGCAAGATTGCATCTTACCTGTTCTACGATGCCTGCTCTGCGGAGAAGAATGCGTGTTAGACGTCTGTCTAACACTCCCATCAGCAGTACCCATGGATGTCGATACTTTGCTTGGTTCAGTAACGGCTCATGCAACGTGTTGTCCCCAGCGGCTACCTATACTGATGACGGCATTCGTTTAGACCGCACCATTACGATTAGGTGGCGGTGAGGTACGAGATAAAAGCAGCACACAGGTACAACCTTCTGTGACCATTGCTGATCTAGACACCAATGACGGCAATGCATCTCACATATGCACTATTTCCACTTTTTCAGACTTGGCCCAACTTTCACCTACTGTTGTAGACTAATTCTTTGCCAGCCTATCTGAGTTAATGTTCTCCCCTAACAACGAGAATAACTTTTGAAAAACACGAGCACACAGCGTTCCCTGAACTCTGAATTCGGCCTTCAGTTTTTATAAACAGAACTTCTGAAAAACTATTGGAACTATTTTTTCCCTAAAACCGAAATTATTTTTTCCAGTTCCCAAAATATTTACTTTTTGGCACATGATACTCTGCTTAAAGTAGAACTATTCTTAGAGAACAAGATTTCTATTTTTGAAAACTCTAGAGACAATATCATGATTTAACCTCTAGCACATGTACAGTCTTGTATAAATATGTGATGAAATGGTCTCGACCTTCTCTTCTGTATTAAGAGCCATTTCATAAATGTGAAATATCGTGATTCATTCAGTCGTCATTATATGCTTATCCGGATGATACCACTGCTTGAAAAACGTACAGAATATTACTCATTTTCGTGTATATACCATTTCAAATGCATTTTATGTATTTTGGTGTGGGATGGAAAACACATGCTATACTATAGATATGTTTAATTGCTTAGTATTTAGTAATGATGGACATTATACGTGGAGTGGATGTTGTAAACGAATCTAGGACCCTATTTAAATATTCCTGATTTATGCCTTTATGTGGTTATATCAAATCATATCCTTATAAAGGCATAAGAATCATATCCATATTAAGTCATAGCCAATGCAGTCCAAATACGGCAAGGCTACTCCCATAGACTCCTAGAAAGCACAACGTGTTCTTAAACAAACCAAGCCTCCAGCAGCCCGGGAATTCCCCTGCTTCTGTTTTGATTTGTCCTAGAACTCCTAGAGTCCTGAAAGAACTGCGAGTTCTTAGTGACGTCTTATGTCCACCCTTACGTCAAACTCTGCACCTTCCAGGTATAAATATACCAGCATCTTCCTTAGCAAACACACGGTGGTTTGGAGCAGATCAGCTATCTACTTGCCCGACGCCCTGCTGTGGCAAGTGCCAATGGAAGCCGACCCTCCCATTGATGCACTGAGAGAGACGCTGTCTTTTCTCCTGCCGAGAATTCCAGCTCCAGTGTTTCCAGTTACCCTTGCGGGTTGCTGGGAGATCGAGTCCTGAGAAGGAGATACAAGACCTCCTTCATTCTATAAACAAAGTATGGAGCTGATAGACCCGTAGAGAATTCTTGATTCAGATTCTTGGCAAAACTATCTTAACTCAAACTATAGGTCACTTACTCCTTCCCACGTACTAGGCTTAGATTAGATACACCGGGGTAGGCGTATCTTAGAAGCACCAGTTGAGTACGCTTAGTTATGATTTTATCATTGTATGTATTTTAACCATTTTAAACACCGTATGGCTCAGAAACCATAACATGCTTTTACAGTATTACTTTGTAATACTCCTTTTACTGTACGCACTTTACTTTATGATAAATATCGCAATTGTGGCAACTCACTTCTCTTGCATGAGAAAGAAGACTGTTCAATAAATAACCTCTTTTATTGAAAACGCCCGTCTCTCTGTTTCTCTGCACTTCTGGTGAAACTAAGCATGCACGATTGACTGAGCAAAATAGTTATCTATTGTTTCCGTAACTCTGGAGATATACTCCTTATTCTGGAGGGAGCAAAGTTGTCATGTTTATGCGGTTGTCAGAAACTAATCCCTTCTTGTCTATTCAGGAAAGTTAACACCTTCTTGTTTACTCGAGAAAGTTTCTAGTGACCTCTGAGCTAGCTGGCATTCATAATTAAGTCTAACATATTCAATAGAGACCTAGTCGACCTCAGTCCTACGTCTAAACTATCGTTTATGTTATTCCAATGTGCAGAGCCTATTGGGAATATAGGAACTACACTACAATACCAGCCTTGTTATTTCTGGACGAGCCAGCGTTATTTTGATAAAATCAAGTTAGTGCAGTCACGTCGGCATGCTGTACGGACTCTGGCGATCTACAGAATCACAGGATACTGCCTAAATCGTTATAACAAGAACAAGCTGTAATATTGCAGGTCTCACCGCTGACTCACTTCGTCATTCGTTACGGAAGTTAAACAACGGCAAATTAACAAGCCGTCAGCGTGACTGCATTAACTTGATTTCATCAAAATAACGCTGGCTCGTCGAGAAATAACAAGGCTGGTTTAAAACCTCAGAATATGAACGAGATTGTGAAACTCCGCTTTGGCTGCGTCATTTTCGTGCCTCTTCCATTCATTGAAGCTGATATAATACAGATTGGATAGATTATATCCCTAACACCCTACTACTGGCACATTAAGGGGTCAACATTACCAATTATTACTGTCCTGAAGATGGTCTTGTGTATGACAACGTAGAGACCGAAACGTCGACCAACATCTTCTCTTCCATAACTTGTTGTAATTTGTAATAAGAGGAAAGGTGTCTACAAATGTTATAGTGAAGGTTCTCAATTGCTAATGTCACCTCTCTGTCACATTGTTCATTGAATGTTACAAAAGTACCCTTTTTTAAATAAGATAAAATCAAATATTTTTCTATATACACCCTCTCATTGTTTTTATTGATATCTGTTTTGTTTATTTCTACATTGATGATTTGAATCATATGTGAAAAGTTATGATTTCCTCATTTGTTGTCACTATCAAATTAAGGTATCAAATAGCTGGAATTTATTACCACCCAAGGTTATCATTTATTTGACCTCACCAACTTAGTATACCAATGATTTAAATCATAATTCGTGAACAAATCCCTTGACAGCACTTGTACCCTACCATTTACTTTTCCTAAGCCCTCAAGGGTTGTTTGGGTTGCCCATTATATTTTGTAACAAACCCTGTCCAACGCCATCCGGCGAGCCGTGGATGAGGGACCAGGACTACCTTGCAGACTAGTAGGTCTCACATACAGCACATAGTCGCGAATCACGAATGGCAGAGTCCACACCAGTGGTCGCGCAGAGAGGAGTAAGAGGAAGATGTGGCTCAGTCCGGACGAAAGCCGGGTCACAGTCACGGAGGTGACCGAACACGCGGTGCCACTGAACATGAACTACGCAGGCCTGTGGGGCCACCAACCTATGCCGACGAGACTCGGTGAATGGCCCGTGCTGTCCGCTGCCTCCAGCCTACACTGCTCTCGGCCTAGGCTGTGCTTGAGTAGGTCACAGATTCCGAACTGAACATCGATTATGCAAAGGCAGATTACACATCATTGCGCGCAAGGAGAGGCCTAAGAAGATGTAGCCTTGCATCTTGGTGGAGAGAAAAGGATCATCGTTATGGAGGTGTTCGTACACTACCGACAACTGCCCTGGTGTCACTAGCTCTGTGCATCGCGAGCCAAAGACACATGGCTGTGGGCCACTGCTGACCGCTGCCTATGGCCTTCACTGCGGTCGAGTAGGTCACAAAGTCATGATTCAGCAATGGCGGAGTCCATATCAGATCATCGGCATCATCACTGTCTGCATCCCCACTCAGCCCCAGTGCCACTAAGTCTGTCCCCCGTCTGTTGCAAAGTCATCCTGTGCCCTGGGCACCCCCAACTTTTTGCTGACTGATGCTGGTGGTAACTGATTTTGACTGACCTTGTGCTCTGCCTAACCAGGTCCAGGGCCAGTGCTAACTTGAAAGGAACATGTTAGAATACAGTTAACACACCTAACATGCACAAGGGTACACTATGGTATGGTGGGGTACCACTGTAATTGGCATGACCTACCCCATTAGACCCTAGTATGTAATAGAGCAGGGGATTGAAACTGCCTAGAAGTCCCCAGTACCCTGGGGCATGGCAGTTTAGAGGCCAACAGCTTGTTCTGCACTTGCATGTGTGCACTTCTGAAGCCTGAGTTCAGTTTAAAAACAGCCCTGGGAGCCAGGACTGCTTTTAAAAAGTAAAGTGTGCCCAAACTTGACTTTGGTGGTAGGGGCACTTAAAAATGGAAAACCTACAATGTTTTGGCATATTAGGGACCTCCCCAGGTTCTCCCCTATGTATCACAGGGATGGGGGGTCAGTTATCTATAAGGTACACCTTTATAAAATTTCACTACCCAGATTGTGGTCACGGGCTGCTCAAATTCGACTTTGATGCTAGGAGCACAGTAAAAGGAGAATCTGCAATATTTCTACAGATTCAGAACCCCTAAAGTCTCCCCTAGTTGCACCTGGGGTGGGGTTCCTGTAGATATAAGGCAAGTGCTTATATAAAATATGTTTTTGTAAGTCCTGGTGCTGGAAAAATGGCCCAAGTCATTTTTCCCATTGCAAATCCCTTATTACCTAGGTTAACATGGTAGTAAGTTATTGACTAATAAGTATTGATAGGAGAGGACTAGCCTGACCATTCAAAGACTTCCCAGAATTGTAGTAGTAAATCCAACAATATCATATGGTTGAATCTCTCCTAAAGTGTACATACAAGAAGTTATAAGACTTTCTTGTTTGTAAGTCCAAATTCAGCCTTCCAGTGGTCTGCCCTAATTGGTCAGAGTTAAGTAGATTGGCCAGGCTGCTTTGAAGAGGTAATAAAGAGCCCCTGGGGTTACCAACTCTGCTGGGAGGGCAGTGTGCTGGTACATAGGAATGCCAGGCCAGGGGCTGGAGTCATAAATCATAATCTTCAAAGGAAGAGGGGAGGCCTGGGTGTCAGTTACACTTTTTCACTCTTGACCCAGAGTCAGGGCTAGGCTTAAGGAAGGTATGTGCAGATGGTAGTGGGAGAGTCTAGAGAAATAAGCCATCCCTGGGGGTGTGTTTAGCCAGGTCTTGACTCTCTGCTGGAAAATCAGCCATTATGGATTTGAGGGATTTGATGCACTCTGGGACAAAATAATGCCAAACTCTACAGGATGTGGTCATCGCCTTGAGGAGTTACCCTGCTCTCATTGGTCAAAAATGACCTGCTACTTGACCTAGAGAATTTTGAATAATTATCTGAGAGGGGCAGAGCCCTCTAGATTTGCTGCTTGAAACTGAATGAAGCAAGAAGGGCCCTGCTGAGAAGATTTTGCTGTGCAGGGAACTCTAAGGCCTGACCTATGAAGACTGCACCATCTGAAACTGCAGCCCCGTGGATTATCTTGCTGGAAAAGAACTAAAGAGTGGACTCCCTGAAAGCTACCGGTTAAAAGAAGCTCAACTGGAACATCACCAACTAAATCTACACCTTGGAGACCTATGTGTGGATTTGTAAAGGTTTTGTACGAGTGGATTGTGGGAACTGAAGTCCTCAACTTTCAAGGTCCATCTTGGAGCTTCCAGACCCTTGGAGTAAGTTTGACACACCTTGGGACCTCTTGAGGAACTTCAGGAAGCAGATCGAGAAGTTTGGACTAACTTTGAAAAAAGACCGCCTGCCTTCAACCGCGAGCCGGCCAAGCTATACAGGTCCGTCCAGCTAAAAGCTCCATAGCATTGACTTCCAGAGATTGACTGGGACTAGAGAAAATCTGAAGCTGGCAAACCCTCACCAGATCCGGCTACATGAGGAGCATCGAGAGACCCCGCGAGAAAAAGCTCCAGAAAAGTTTCTAAGACCGCTCGTAGAAAAGTCGACCGGGAGCAACCGCGAGAGCCAAGCCGCCTGCCTTCCATCGTGTGTGGGCCTGGATTCCTGGTTTGGCCCGCTGAAGAAAACTTGAAATATTTTCTACGTCCGCTCCAGGGAAGTTCACAGGGACCTCATCACAAGTCAAGCCGGCGCACCCTCACTGAATCCAGATTGCCTGTGACCTTCAAGGGGCCTCGAGAGAAAAGGCTACAGAAATGTTTCTAAGTGTGAAGGTAGAAACTTGGACCGGGACCTGCCGGGATCCGTAGCCACTCAGGGCTGCATCGCGCCCGGCCTGAAACTTTGACTTTGCCCCGGTCTATCGCGAGCAGGTATCACAATATGGTTCTATAATCTTCTAAGTGCTATATTTTATTAAATCTTTAAAAATTCATATCTCTGGTTCCCTACATTGGAAGTTTGTTGTTTTGGTGTCATTGTAAAGATACAAATACTTCCTATTTTTTTAAAATTGGTGTTGGATTTTTATTATGTGGTGTGTCTTAATTATTTACTGAAATTGTGTTTTTAAATGCTTTACATACCTGTCTTTGAAGTTAAGCCTGTCTGCTCGCAGCCACGTTACCAAGGGTTGAGCAAAGGAATACTTTTCTAAGACCTATGCTGGGTCCTATCATGTGTTAGTGGCCTTATTTAACGTAAAAAAAGGAGGGAGATACCCCTATGATTTACACAGGAACAGGGTATACAAGTAAGCTAAAAAGACTCAAAATCCCTGTAGCGTGGTATTTAAAAGGGCAAATCCCTCTCTAAGCACAAGGGCTATTACGGTATTCTCTCTTATTGAATTATCAATTACTCTGACATTATCTATTTCTAAAACACATTTATCTCGCCACAATTTCCAGTATTACAGTACAGCATACAGTTTCTCAAAAACTCTTCTATCAGATTGTAGATATAAAAAAATTAATTTATTTAAAAAAAACACATTACGTATTTATACATATATCATTAATAGCAATCCTCCCATTTTAGGTTACAATCTAATTGTGTGTATAAAAAAACTTTCAAAAGCAATTTTTAAAAAACAGTTGACGCAGTGTTTCGGTGTTAATTCTATATTTTCACCTTCATCAGGATGGACATTTTTCATAAAATCTTTTTATTTGGGTGGATTATGTTTAATTAAGTACATCATCTGTGGAGGTTAAATATCTCACCACCGTTATTGCCTCGTTAATGGGGCCTATTTAGGAAATCTCTGAGGGATTTTTTTAATATACCTCTATAGATATATGTCCTTTTCTTATACCTGTTAGAGCCATCGTATTGTATTATTGGGTGCAGAGGGGGATTTGTAAAAACTCTCTTTAAATTGCATAGCACCATGGAGGAAGACAGAGCAAGTACAGAGGATGACCAGAACCCCACAAGCCGCCAGGAGATGAGGAAGACGAGGTTCAGTCCACAGGAAACAGGATCATCATCACGGAGTGATAGAACACCACCAACAAATGTTCGTCACCTCCAATGTGTCATTGGCAAATAAAAATGCAATATGGCAGTCCATCCTGGACAAGGTGAATGCAGTCGGAGTGAGGAGGAGGACAATTGGAGAGGTCAAGAGGCGCTGGAATGATGCGAAGCACCAAACCAAGAAGAAACTCGCTGACAACCATCAGACAGCAATGCAGACTGGAGGTGGCAATCCAGTGGTACACCAGGAGCTGGATGAGATGGAGGAAATGGTGTCCACAGTCATCAGTGGGGAGATGGTGGCAGGAGTTGGGGGCCCGGACACTGCTTGACAATGGCACCAATGCACAATTAAGTAGAGCACCCTACACACCCACAATGACTCTGGATCATGTCCCTGATCCCCTTGACACACTGCAGCACACCTACAACCAGCAAGTAGGACCCCGTTCACTATGGGCACCAAGGGATCCCCCACCACACTGCACCAATCTCAAACCAACCCATGCATACGTGTTAAAACCAGCAAAGCTGCATGTCTGTGAGCCACACTGACAATGCAAGTGACACTGCATGACCAATAGCATGGCTGCAGTCCATTTATCATGACATGGTGCACACCACGACACTGAGGTGGCTGAGTGCGGAACACATCCGTGCACAAACAACCTCTGACGTCAACAACACATCTGTGGATAAACCATGCCCAAGAGTCCAAAATCCGAACAAGAGCCAACATTAGCCAAGTCTGCAACATCTCAGCACTTTAGAAGCACAGAAGTCAAAGGCACACCGCCTCAAAGGGATAAGGGGCAGCAAAATCACAGCTGCAGGGGCAACTCTCCCACAATGCAGCACACACGGTGAGCAGTCAAAATATCGAAAATAAAATATCGACCTACACTAATATCGAGGTGACAATATCGAAGGGACAAAATATCGATGTAAAGAATATCGATGGACAGAATATCGACCCTAAGGTAAGTAATAAAGATTTTTTTATATCGATGTAAGTAATATTGAAGTTAGTAATATCGATATCAAATATATCGATGTTACTAATATCGATGTTACTAATATCGATATTTATATTATTGTTATGCATTTTATTATGTATTTAATATGTATGTGTTATATGTGTTTTGTTAAGTGTTCTACTGGTTTAAAAATATATGTATACAATTTTTATATGTAAATAATGTTTTTTAAAGTTAATTTTGTGTTTTAGTACCGTAGCGGGTTGTGGATTCATAGGGGAATAGGGTGGGAAGTAATTTAATTATACTAAATTAATTATTAATTTTTAGGAATTATAAATTAATTTTTGCGTTTAAGTTCTGTAGCGGGTTATGGGTTTATAGGGGAATAGGGTGGGAAGTAATTTAACTGTAATTAAGTAATAATTTATGTTTATTATTTGGTATTGATAATTATATTATTGTTAATTAATTAATAATTGGTAATTAATTTGTATTAATTGATTAATTGATAATTATGTTAAGTGTAGTATTTTATTATTGGAGTGTGTTGTGTGTTTATAGGGAAATAGTGTTGGAAGTAATTGAAATCTAATTAGGTAATTAATATATTTATCGTTGGGTAATGATTATTAATTTATTGGATATTAATTATTAATTGGTAATTATTTTAAATGATAATTATTTGGTTATGAAAATTAATTTATTGTTGTTTTATCATTAATTGGTACTTAAATATATTTAAATATTATTTATTGATATTTTTAATTCATATATTAACCAGTAATTATTAATTGGTAATTCATGTTTACTAATTATTATTTTTGGCCATAAAAATTATCTAATTGTTCAATATTTGTTAATTGGTAATTATTTTTTAATAATTAATATGTTTTTGTTATTAAATATGTTATTGTTCAATATTTATTATTCGGTAATTATTATTTCCTAATTATTATTTATTGGTGTTTATTATTAATGTATTGGTAATTAGTTATTCATTGGTAATTATGTTTTTCCTAATTATTTATTGGTATTTGTAAATAGTTTAGAGTTATTTAATAAATAATTAATTAATTATTTAAAAAATATATTTTATTTATTAGTATGTTATTTTTAACTTTTACGCTATCCAACACTTTCCCTACTGTTGCACTCTATGGAGTTGGAATAGTAATTTTTACCCCTACGCTATCCAACACTTTCCCTACTGTTGCACTCTCTGGAGTTGAAATAGTAATTTTTACCCCTACGCTATCCAACACTTTCCCTACTGTGGCACTCTCTGGAGTGGGAATAGTAATTTTGACCCCTACACTATCCAACACTTTCCCTACTGTTGCACTCTCTGGAGTGGGAATAGTATTTTTTCTACCCCTACGCTATCCAACACTTTCCCTACTGTTGCACTCTCTGGAGTTGTAATAGTAATTTTTACCCCTACACTATCCAACACTTTCCCTACTGTTGCACTCTCTGGAGTTGGAATAGTAATTTTTACCCCTACGCTATCCAACACTTTCCCTACTGTGGTTTTTTTTCAGGATTTTGGAATAGTAGTTTTATTCCCTCTGATATTTAATTTTTTTAAAATTATTTTAGCTAATGTAGTATATAATTAATTTTAAAAATAAGTAAATGTAATGTTTTTAATTTGTTATACATAATTATTTAATTTGTATTTATGTTATTGTTTTATGTGTATAGATGTATTAGTCATTTATAATATGTTTTAATAATTGAGAAGTTATTAAAACAATTATTAAAACCGATTATTAAGTAAGTATATATATTATGTATTATATGTATATGTTTAATTCATGTTTTATTAAATTATATATATTACTTATTAATTTTAAACATTATAAAATATTTGTAACTATGTTTATTTTATTTATAAGTATGATTTAGTTTGTTTTACATATTTTTTCCCGATATTTTTGTACTTACCATGTTGTAGATAGGGTGTCGATATTCTGGACATCGATATTCTTGCTCCGATATTTTTGTAGGTCAATTTTTTGACCTTTGATATTTTATCAGTGAAAAAGCACACACACACATAGCAATAACAGCACATCAACATTGACGACAATGTGGTACAAAGTGCAACACTTTCACTACAGAACAGAGTACACAACTGGTTCCGCTTGTGTGTAGAAACTGGCCAATTACATCTGGCATAGCAGGAAACTGTACAACCACACATCCGTGATGTAGTTCAAATGTCCACTGTCCCGCATCAAATAGTCAGCTCCTCCCAAACAGTCAGTGTTAGATTTGGGAGTCTCTAGTTGGCATAGGTAGGTACCTGTGACAAACAGGGACCCTTGCATTTAGTTAGGGTAAGGGGGTACACTCCTAAAATAGCCCCTGCTCACCCCCTTGGTAGCTTGGCATGAGCAGACAGGCTTATCTCAAAGGCAGTGTGTAAAGCATTTGTGAACACATACAGTAACTCATTGACAACACTACATACACTTTGGGGGTCATTAGGATGACGGACGGACTTTGTCCGCCCGTCATCCTGTCGGTATGCGGGACCGCCCGCCATAAGGGCGGGGGTCCTGGGGGTGGTATTAGGATGTGCCCGCCACAGTGGCGGGCACATCCTGCATGTTAAGCATTGTGGCGGGCGGTGCTCTCAGCACCGCCCGCCACAATGCTTAAAAAGCACTTTTACATTTGCATAATCAAAGCGGCAGGCACCGCGCGGTGCCTGCCGCTTTGATTATGCAAATGCGGGGGGGTACCACCCGTGTGCCACCCCCCCTTTGCCTTCACTCTGGGGGCCCACAGGGGGCCCCAAGAGTGAACACTGCATGCCTTTGAGTGGCGGCATTTCCGCCACGGAAAGGCATTGACAAAGGCCCATAGTAATATGGCGGGCGGTGTCTAAGAGACACCGCCTCCATGTTACTCGTTTTCTGCCCCGGCCGCAAGGCGACCGGGGCAGAAAACAGGCGGGCGGTGTTTTTCACCGCCGCCTTCCCCTCCGCCATCCTAATATGGCGGGGGGGATTTGGGCTTGTGATGTCGGGCGGTTTGCCTTCGCCAGGCCGGCGGTGGCCACCGCCAGCCTGGCGGAGGCAAACCGCCCGACATCGTAATGGACCCCTTTGAGTCAATGTACCTGAAAATGCGTAACGCAATACAACGAAAGTGTTGCAGGGAAGGTGATGCGTCGGTTCCTTACACGCAAGAACGGTGATGCATTGGTTCCCTACTGCTGCGTAGGGGTCGGCGATGCGTCGGTTCTTCTCTGCGAGGGGATGTGATGCATTGGTTTCTTACTGCGCTTCCATGGCGATACGGCAAGCAACGCCGTGGTGCGATGAAGATTTGGTGCAAAGAAATAAAGATGTCATCTTCTTCTTGGTGAGATATGATGCAGACTGTGACAGGCCCTGCGACTCGCTTCCCAGAGGTGATGCGGTGGCGTCTACTGCGACGTTGATCCTCTTCTCCAGTGATGCGTAGTGCTTCGACAACGATGTGAACCGCGACAGGCCATGCGAGATGCTTCCCAGTGGTGCCGCAGCGTCTGCTGCAACATTGATCCTCTTCTGCGGCGGTGCGAGGTGCTTCGGGGGCCCTGCGATGGCTCAGTGGTTTTTGGGGGCCGTGACAGGCCCTGCAACATGCTTCCCGGTGATGCAGAGGCGTCTGCTGTGACGTCGATCCTCTTCTCTGGCAATGCAAGGTGCTCTTGTGTTGTGAAGGGACATCAGCAGTTCGACGTCACGCTTCTTGCTCGTGAGTCGTGCTTCCAGCTCCTTGCAATATGCAGTTCCTCAGAAAGTCCAACACAACTGCTGGCACTTCCAAAGAACTCTTGGGGAGCTAGTGGGTGAAGTCTGTTGTCACTGAGACTTCAGCAGGAGGCAAACTCTTTTCTCAAGCCCTTGGAGATCCTTACAAGTTGATGAAAGTACACACAAAGTTCCTCTCTCCTTTCTTTGGCAGTCAGGCAACCACTGCAGGCCAATCTCCCAAGCAGCACTTCAGCTTAGGGATAGTCTCTCCTCAGTCTCTCTGGTTTCACTCAAAGGTTTCTTGTTGTTGTCCAAAGTGATCTAATTCTCTGGGGTATGGGTCCCCTCTTTTATACACAGTTTCTCTTTGTTCTCTGAATGCAGAGAGGCCTTAGCCGTACCCCTGCGATCATGGGGGGTACGTGCCGTACGGTGCGTATGTGATTGTGCGCTTTTCCGTACGAATCACCCTTACCTGACGTGGACCGTACGACTTGCGTCCTGGTACCCCGGTCGGGATCGTACTCGTCGGGTCGTACGGCGTCTGTACGAGTCGTACGGAAACGGCTCCGGATGCTAGTCATACAGACGGTGATTTTACCGGATCGGAATCGACCCCCTAATGTTAAAACCAACTTCACTAAAAGATGTATTTTATCATTCTGAGTTCAGGCATTCTAAACTTGAATGGCTACCTCGTTCCCTGAGTCAGTTAGGATTATAATATGTAATAATCCAACTGCCCATTCTGGCCTATGGGGAATAGGCAGCCTTGCCATTGTGAAAAACGAAAATGGCTGTAATTCACTATTAGGACATGCCACACACATAAGGGCTTGTCCTACCTTATACTTACAAGTTACCCTGCCCTTGGGCCTACCATAGGGATGTCTGACATGAAGAAAAGGAAAGGTTTAGGGACTGGCAAGTGGGTGCACTTGCCCATTCAGCATGGCAGTACCAGACTGCATACAGGCTCTGCAATTGCAGACCTGAGATACACTTTTACAGGCTGCTTCAGTGGGTGGCACAACCAGTGCTGCAAGCCCACCAACAGCATTTGGTTTACAAGCCCTGGGCACACTCAGTGCACTTTACAAAGGGTCGGATAAAGTAAACCAAACCAGCTAATCATGGACTCAGTAATCCATACATCAATTTACAATAGGGAGAGCATATGCACTTTAGGACTGATCAGCAGTGGTAAAGTGCCCAGAGTCATAAAAAAACCACCAACAGGTCAGAAAAAATATAGGAGGAAGGCAAAAAGTTCAGGGATGACCCCGCAAAAAGGGCCAAGTCCCAAACAACCCCCTTCCAGTCAAAACACAGGGTAGACCAATCACTACCTTGATGGGCTTCCCTGCTTTGGGCGATAGAACCTGGACCTGGCCCACAACTGCAGGGGCATATTCCAGTTCTACGCCAATCTGAATCCATTTCAATTCCTCTGTCCATACTCTCAGGGCACACCAAGGTAACCCATGGGGAACCCTTCTCCTCACCTGTGGACACCATCTGTGCAGCACCTAACCTTAACTTGCTCACAGGCCTGTCCCAACAGACAGACAACAAGCCACAGTGGCCACGGACAGTAGTCAGGGATGAGAGCCAGGCCTTATGCCTCTCAGGGCTCTCAAACCTCTGTGGCATCAGAGAGTGGGGGCAGTAGCCCCAGGTGCTTGGCACCCTTTGTCCATTCTCCCTCCTGTTAGGTCAGGTATGATATCCAGCCCCAGGCCTGTGCCCGGTGGCTGGACAAGAGACTGGGGTAGGCTCTCCCACACCCGGTCCTCCTCTTCGGGGCTCTGTACCCTCCCACCTGGAGCGGTACTCCCTTCCTGAATTGTCAGGGTGCCTGTAGCAGGCATCCTACACAATTCGCCCACCATCTGGCCCTCCAACCTAGGGTCTAAACCCTCCAGTTGAACCGGGGTCAGAGGCGTGGACTCCCTCCCTCTGCACCCCCTTCCAGAGTGCTGTACCCTCCCACCTGGAGTGGTACACCTATAAGCTACATCGGTCAGGACACTGATTACAGTTACCCCTTCCTCCGGGCCAGACAACACCTGAACCTGGCTTCTCAACCCAGGGACCAATTGCCCGGTGCACTAGGACTTCATTGGAAGCACATAGGCCCCCCAATGGTGACACATAACTCATGTGTTGTGTGACAGTCTGCCTGGCGCAGATCTCCCGACCCCTGTCCCTCTGACAGTGCGTGAAGATCCCGCAGGACAGAAGTGGTATCACGATGGTCATTCACTGGTGACTCAGCCCTTCTGGCTGGCCCCTGACCCACTGGTTCTCCCACTGGGGACTCTCTCCCCTCTCACCCCTCAATCTGGACTTCTGCACCCTCCACCTAGGATCGGCACTGCCAGGCACCAGAACTGATGGAGGCCTCCTTACAGACACTCCCAGTTCACTAGACACCAGGGGATCCCCCACAACGGGCAGCCCCTCAAGACAGACTAGGCTTCCCACCTGGTGTTCCCTAAAAGAACCATACAGGCCCTGAGACTGGGTTTTGGGCACCTTGGGACACACAGCCCCACACTCTCTCCTTCTCCACTGAGACAGGACGTGAGTCCCTACACCCCTCTTACTACAATGGGACATAGCTGGGCTACTCCGAACCACTTCCACCACTCTGGGTTGGAAGATACCTGAGCCACTCGCCTCAGGGTCACTCCCCAATGCCTCTCCAGAGCCTGTGGAATCCACCAAAAGGTCTGCCTCCAATGTGAGCTCCCTGGGGTCAAAGAACCCCCTCTCCAACAGGTGTTGGCATAGCTATGGAAAACAAGGACTTGCACTATGCTCTCACACGATTCGTTCACACAGCCCCCTACAAGGGTTAACCAAACTATCCTTCACCTCACCATCCAGTGCCTTGCACACGTATCCCACACCACTCTCCTGAGATTGGCAAGACAGTATCTGACTGCCTCTGTCACTCAACCCACACTGTTCTGGGCGGTCTTCACACACACCTACCAGGACTTCAGCCTTGGGGGAACCCCTCTCCCTGCACCTTTCATCTAGAGATAGTAGAGGGTCCCAATCCTACCACTTGGACCATGAATCCCTGAGTCAGTTATCCTAATCTACTGGTGTAGGTTAAAGGCAGGCGCCAAATCTCTTTATGTGTGTGTACTACTCCCTCAGCACTATAAGATTCAATTTTGCTGCCACCATCTGAGCTGGATTCCACCTCCAACTCAGCAAAGCTCACTCTCTGAGCTACACAAATTTCTTGTTACTGGGCTGAGACACTCATGGCCTCAAGCCTCTCGAGCTCCAAATCAAGCTCCCTCGTTTTTTTTTATATTTCTTTTTATTGAAACAAGCATCAGCAATAAGTTACATTATACAGGGTAAGGCACGGTAGCTGAGTACACATCACGGGTAAAGCAATAAACAAATTCCAAAAACATGTCAGAATTTCACGGGGAGAGGGTTTCATTTGGGATAGTGCTCACAGGTGGTGTACAGATTTCTCCTCTGAAACTGTTCCATGGAGCCCAAATCAATGACCATTTCCGAGGGCGTCCCCTCGCTATATATATGTGGTTTTCTCCCTGAACATACACCAGTCTAAGTTGTTTTCCCACTCTTTCAGGGAGGGAGCCTGTACCGCCCCCCACAACTGAGCTATATTCCTTTTGGCAATCATATACCCCAGCGTGACCCACTGCGTCTGTGAGTTATTTAGGTCTGTAGACTCCCATATATAAGCAAACACCTTCATGTCTCCGGAGAGAGGGAAACTCCAAGTACCCTGTGTATAGTATTATGTATACTGTGCCAATATATGGTAATATATTCACATTCCCAAATAATATGTATAAAAGTACCAACTAGACCACATTCCCTTCTACAAAGCCCCGTGTCATAAAGTCCCATATGTACTTACCTGGGCCCTGTAAGGTAAATCCTACGTAAAATTGTAAGTTGTACCAGCCTGAGGCGCACTGAAATTGAAACCTCTTTAGGGGAGGACACCGCTATCTGCCAATCTTCATCATCTAGCTCTATGCCGTCCCAGGCTCTCCACAGCACTGGAGTCAAGCTATCCAGGCTGAAGGAAGGCTGATAGCCAGAAACCGGTCCTTGGATGCTTGATTCCGGTCTGGGAAAGACAGGGCTTGGCAGTTCGGACTGGACTTTTCCCATGAGGCAAAGGGTCAGAGCTGATTTGCATATAGCCAGTGTCTAACCCAGGGTGGTGTGGAGTGAAAAAAACGATGGATTTAGGCCCAGATCCTTGTACTGGGGTGAATGTATGACATTGTTCTACATTCTGTCCATCAACTGTGTTTTTTGTAATTTTCACCCCGAGTGGGCTGGGTATGCTCAGACGTGAGTCCCAGGCTCTCCACACCACTGGAGTCAAGCTATCCAGGCTGAATGAAGGCTGATAGCCAGAAACCGGTCCTTGGATGCTTGATTCCGGTCTGGGAAAGACAGGGCTTGGCAGTTCGGACTGGACTTTTCCCATGAGGCAAAGGGTCAGAGCTGATTTGCATATAGCCAGTGTCTAACCCAGGGTGGTGTGGAGTGAAAAAAACGATGGATTTAGCCCAGATCCTTGTACTGGGGTGAATGTATGACATTGTTCTACATTCTGTCCATCAACTGTGTTTTTTGTAATTTTCACCCCGAGTGGGCTGGGTATGCTCAGACGTGAGTCCCAGGCTCTCCACACCACTGGAGTCAAGCTATCCAGGCTGAATGAAGGCTGATAGCCAGAAACCGGTCCTTGGATGCTTGATTCCGGTCTGGGAAAGACAGGGCTTGGCAGTTCGGACTGGACTTTTCCCATGAGGCAAAGGGTCAGAGCTGATTTGCATATAGCCAGTGTCTAACCCAGGGTGGTGTGGAGTGAAAAAAACGATGGATTTAGGCCCAGATCCTTGTACTGGGGTGAATGTATGACATTGTTCTACATTCTGTCCATCAACTGTGTTTTTTGTAATTTTCACCCCGAGTGGGCTGGGTATGCTCAGACGTGAGTCCCAGGCTCTCCACACCACTGGAGTCAAGCTATCCAGGCTGAATGAAGGCTGATAGCCAGAAACCGGTCCTTGGATGCTTGATTCCGGTCTGGGAAAGACAGGGCTTGGCAGTTCGGACTGGACTTTTCCCATGAGGCAAAGGGTCAGAGCTGATTTGCATATAGCCAGTGTCTAACCCAGGGTGGTGTGGAGTGAAAAAAACGATGGATTTAGGCCCAGATCCTTGTACTGGGGTGAATGTATGACATTGTTCTACATTCTGTCCATCAACTGTGTTTTTTGTAATTTTCACCCCGAGTGGGCTGGGTATGCTCAGACGTGAGTCCCAGGCTCTCCACACCACTGGAGTCAAGCTATCCAGGCTGAATGAAGGCTGATAGCCAGAAACCGGTCCTTGGATGCTTGATTCCGGTCTGGGAAAGACAGGGCTTGGCAGTTCGGACTGGACTTTTCCCATGAGGCAAAGGGTCAGAGCTGATTTGCATATAGCCAGTGTCTAACCCAGGGTGGTGTGGAGTGAAAAAAACGATGGATTTAGGCCCAGATCCTTGTACTGGGGTGAATGTATGTCATTGTTCTACATTCTGTCCATCAACTGTGTTTTTTGTAATTACCACTTATTTCTAAGCACCCCTAGGGAGTCAGTCCTGTGATTAATCAACTTTTTATATATTAGCGAGATTGTTTTATCCGGAACATGGCCATCTAAAACTCTATCTTCCAGAGGGGAAGCCACAAAGGTTCTGCCCCACGAGGCAGCCGCGTCAGGAGGGCATGCCGTACCTGACAATACCGAAAGTATTCCACCGAGGAAAGTTTATACTCGGTCTGCAATTCTTGAAATTATTTAATCTTCCCCTTCCCCCAAATTTCCTTGACCGTAGAAATGCCTATGAGTTCCCACCTATCGAAGCCTTTCGTCTTCCACAGCTTACCAAGCATCTCAGAATCCCAGAGCGGAGTAGCCATAGTCAATCTATTTCTCCATCCCAAGGAGGCCGTAGCCGCATGCCAAACATCCACGGAGTGTTTAGTAGGACCTGTCAGTGTCATTCTGTTAGGACGGGAGTATAGGGCCCTATTATAGTTATTACCTGGAAGAAGCAGTTTATCCATAGCGTAGCCAGGGTCATCAACTCGGCCATAGGTGCCATGGTTTATTGCCGCCAGATGGGCCGCCCAAAAATACCTTTTAATATCAGGGAGGGCAATACCTTCATCGTACCAGGAGAGAGTTAATTTGTGTAAAGCAATGCAAGGCCTCCCCTCCCATAGCAGGCTACATTGCAAACTTTCAATTTTGCAGAAGTAACTAGCGGGCACAACATCCAAGGAATTCTGCAAAGCATAAATAAAGCATGGGAGAGCCATCATCTTGAACAATGCCGCTCTACCCAATAAGGAGAGAGGAAGCTTCTTCCAATTAGAGATATCACTCCTAAGCCTACTAAGAGGGGGAATAAGATTCCAGGAATACCTAACTGAGGAGTCCAGAGACACAAAAATCCCCAAATATTTAAACCCTTCCAAGCTGATCTGTATCGGGCAATTCCTGGGAAGCACCGGAGGGTCCCCTTGTAAAACAAACAAGACGGATTTTCCCCAGTTGATCGAAAGGCCAGAATTCCTCCCAAAGGAGGCCAGAACGTCAAAAACCACATTAAGGGCTTTACGAGGGGAAGCCTAATAAAGTAAAATATCATCTGCATATAGGGAGATACGGTCCTCCCAATCCGGAGACCACCTCAGTCCCTTGATCGAAGGCTCTCAACACAACCAGGCGGCCAACGGCTCCATAGCCAGTGCGAAAAGAAGGGAGGGCAACGGGTAACCTTGTTGGGTTCCCCTTCCCAATAGAAAGGCAGCTGATAGTCTATTATTCACTACCACTTGTGCGAGTGGCTCAGAGTACCGTAGACGTATCCAGCCAATGAAACCAGGGCCAAACCCAAACTTGAACAGTACTGCCCACAAATACGGCCATTCAATCGTGTCAAACGCCATTGTTGCGTCCAACGACGCAATTATAGCCAGTTCACTCAGAGTCTGGGCCCGGGCCAACACTCCATGCAATCTACGTAAATTAAAGGCTGTGTTTCTGTGGGGCATAAATCCTGACTGATCGGCATGTACCAGCCCCGTAATAACCTTAATCAACCTATTTGTCAATACTTTGGCCAAAATCTTGGGCTCGGCATTGAGCAGAGATAGGCCTATATGAGGCACAACTGGTTTTGACCTTACCCTCCTTGTGTATCACTACTATCAAAGCGATCCTCTGATCTCTTGTGAGAGATCCTCCCTCCCTGGACTCCAAAAACTTTTCCCTCAAATAGGGCGCAAGGTGATCTGGTTTAAGCTTGTAAAGCTCTATAGGGAGACCATTAGGGCCCGACGCTTTGCCGGAGTTCAGAGAGCGGATAGCTGACCCAATCTCATCAGACGTTAGGTCGCTATCCATAAAACTTTTATCTTCTTCGGAGAGATGCGGAAGCTGAATATCGCGAAGTAACAGGTGAGAATCAGACTCTGGGTAAAGAGAAGTCGAAGTATACACCGCCTGGAAATACTTAGCGAATTCATCTACTATACTCTGTGGGTCTGTATGCTGTTCCCCCTCTTCCGACAGAAGCTCAGGGACCAATCGACTAGTTCAGTCCTTCTTATCCAGCCATGCAATGAGTTTTCCTGCTTTGTCTCCCAAATCATAGAGCCTACCCTGCTGCTCTCTGCCAAGCTGTTTTGCTCTCTCTGTGACCAGAGCTTTGTAGTCGTGTTGTTTTAGTCGCAACTTGTGCAGTTTACTTTGCGTCACCTCTAGTTCCAAGTCTCTTTCCAACCCTTCAACCTCAGTCTCCAACTGTTTCTCCCTTTTAACTCCAGCTATTAATGACAACGCCTGACCCCTGACCACCGTTTTAAAAGCCTCCCATAGGGACAGCGAGGAAGAGACCGAACCCTCATTTGTGACAAAATACTCTTCTATTTGGGCAAGGAGGTCTTTTCGAATCTTAGGGTTGCGCAGATACCATGGGTTTATAGGGGCTACTCGCCCCGCCTGGCCACGAGTCACAACTACCTGAATCAAAAGTGGAGAATGATCAGATATCCCCCTGGCCAGATGATCAACTCTCGCTACATAGGAGGCCTAAGCCGCTGGAACTAGGCAATAGTCTAGCCGTGAGAGGCTGTTATGGACCCCAGACTGAAATGTATACTGTTTCCTATCAGGATGTAGTAGCCTCCAGCAGTCAACCAGACCCATTGCGTCCATGAAGTCCGGCACCCACCGCATCGTTCGCCCAATCTCCCACGGGGGATGCCTGTCGATCACACTGGAGACGACCGCATTAAAGTCGCCTCCCAACAGTAAAAGGCCTTCTGGGAACGAAAGGAGGACCAACCCCAATTCTGCAAAGGTTGTGTTCTGAAGCCCTGGTGGGACATAGACGGAAAGGAAAGTTATGCAGTGACCCTCCCACCTACCCGAAACCCCACTGTACCTGCCCCCACCATCCTCCCAAATGGAGGTAACTGCCAATGGGAATGCCTTGCGGACCAACACTCCCACCCCTCTAGATCCTGTTGTGAACCCCGAATGAGCGATCAATTTATATCCCATCCTATGTAATGCGTTGCACAAGTTTCCAACCAAATGAGTTTCCTGAAGCAGGACCACGTCTGGCACCTGCCTTTTAAGAAATTGGAGAACAACACTCCGCTTGATTTTATCCCCCAACCCGTTAACATTCCAACTCAATACTTTTATTTCACTACCCCCATCGTATACCCATTGCCACCTGCCTCCCTCTTCATGCTGTTTATTCAAATAAGATACAATGCTGATGAACGCAACCAAACTAGAAACATAAATAACTAACATTCCACACCAAAGTCACTTCCTCCCCGCTGCCTTGCCCATTGGCTCAAAACTGCCTGCTGAAAACTGCAGAGTGCCTGTCGCCCCTAACACTTCAAAGAAAAAAAAACTGGAAGAGGATCTCGCTTCGCCACCCCCGCCCAGAACCCCAAACATAACCACAACATTCCCCCGTGCCCATATCTGTTCCGATAGGCCTTGAGGCAGTACAGAATCCACTTGAATCTCAGTGCGACTCACTACTTGCATCACTCCGAGGGGACCACCGGCCTTCTCATTCCCCCTCCGACACCGCCTCCTCCTCCGACCGACCCAGTGAGTTAGTGCCATCTTGAGGGAGGGCGTCAAGCCAATCAGCTACAACATCAGGCTTATCAAAGAACCAAACCTTCCTTTGTACCTCCACCTCAACCACGCTGGAAACATCATAGCATATTTCAACCCTCTATCCCTCAGTTTCTTTTTAACTGCCAGAAAATTACGATGCTGTTTCTGTACTGTCTGCGTGAAATCCGGGGAAAAGGAAAGGGCGGTGTTCTCAAACTGGACTGGGCCTCCGACCCTCGCCGTTTGCAGGATAAGATCTCTGTCCCTAAAATTTAGTATTCTGGCAATCATAGGGCGGGGTGGGGCCCCAGGCCGCGGCTTCCCCCCGGGCACCCTATGCGCACGTTCAACGGTAAAGAAATTACTGATGCTCTTGGCTTGAAGGTGTTTGATGATAATGTTCTCCACGAATAAATCAGGAGCAGGCTCCTCCGACCTCTCAGGCACTCCCAGAATTCGGATGTTGTTCCGTCGGGCCCTACTTTCATACTCATCAAGCTTGCGTTCTGCCAATTCCTGAGAAGATTTCAGCATCTGCACATCCTGCTGAAGCTGGGTCAAAGCATCCACCAGGCTGGAGGTTTTAATATCTAGCGACTTGACCTTTTCATTGACTTTTGTTAGGTCAGCTCGTATGAGGTTCACTTCAATCGATACAGTGTCCGATTTTGCATCAAGTGTCACCATCTGTTGTCCCAGAGAGGATTTAACTCCATTTATTGCTCCCATAACATCATGCAGTGTGATCTCAGTCCCTCGGTCCGGCAGCGCACCAGCATCCACGGTAGGTGATCCCACTCTGAGCGGCGAGCCCTTAGGCTGGGTATACAGGTCCAACTTGTTGGACTGCACTGGCCTCGGGGCTCTCTGTCCCCTAGAGGAATGCTTCTCGCCGTCTTGCTTGGAAGCCATCGCACACATCGAATCACTGTCAAAATATCGACCTACAAAATATCGACCTACAGGAATATCGATGCAGAAATATCGAAGGCAAGAATATCGACATCCTATCTACAACATGGTAAGTACAAAAATATCGAAAAAAAATATAGATGTTAAAAATATCGTTTTTTTCTGTAAAAATATAAATGTAAAATAAAGTAAATAACACTAATAAATAAAATAAACATAATTAAAAATATCTAATAATGTTTAAAATTAATAAATAATACATATATTATAATAATACATGAAATAAACATATACATAAAATATATATTATATACATAAGTTGTAATAATTATTTTAATAATTTATAAATTAATAAAAAATATTATAAATTACAAATACATTTACAAACATAAAACAAAAACATAAATAAAAAGTAAAGAATTACGTTTAATAAATTAAAAAAATTAAAAATACCTTTAATATTTTTAAAATTAATTATATACTACATTATCTAAATTTATACAAAAAAATTAAATAACTAAATAAATAAAAATACTATTCAAAATCCATAAGTAAAAAAAATACAGTAATAAAAATGTTGGATAGCATAGAACTTAAAATTGCCATTCCCACTCCAGAGAGCGCAACAGTAGAGAAACCATTGTATAGCGTAGAGGTAAAATTACTATTCCCACTCCAGAGAGTGCAACAGTAGGGAAAACATTGGATAGCGTAGGGGTAAGAATCAAAAATTTGCTAGCATTCGCGACAAGAATTTTCAATTCTATTAAGGACACGGAGGCGAGGATTATGCTTCTCAATCTTTACTGCATAAAACACAGCAGCCAATGAAAATGAATATTTTCAGTAAACATTAACCACAAAACTTCATTACCCATGAACACCCATGAGTATAGGCACGCCCCCACAGTCCATAAGAACCCCTTGCGTGCTCCCATCATCCTCTTTCTTTGAGGCGAAACAAGTCCAACAAAACTTGAACGGTCACAATCCTCCAACGTGGAAGAACATCATCAGGCAGAACATCCTGAACTCCGGAGTCAATCAGTCCGATTTCTTGTCAGATCCTGAAATAAAGGAAATAACACCACCGTAATCCTTGCATAAAAGGGTGGGTAAGCTTAATACATACAGTACATTAAGCCGGGTGGGATAATCCTCGCCTCCGTGTCCTTAATAGAATTGAAAATTCTTGTCGCGAATGCTAGCAAATTTTTGATTCTATTACAGGACCGGAGGCTTCAGATTATGCTAGTTTAACGCTGATTAAATACCACTGAAGTAATATCTCCCACCGGCTTATAATAAAACGTCTTAAACGTTGAATCAGAGGACCAATCTGCACAACGCATGATATCTTGGATACTTGATCCTAAACCATATGACTTAGACGCCATCGCGCCTCTAACTGAATGAGCACCAAAAATGTTTGTATCAACACCTGCTTCCTTCATAATGAACCGAAGCCATCTAGCAATAGTGGCAGCCGCCACCGGTTTAAAGGGCTTTTGAATAGCAATCAATAATTGGGAACAGCCCTGCGGCCGCAAGGCCTTTGTACATTCCTCGTAAGTCTTTAAACATTGGACTACACACAGTTTCTCATTTTCAGGAAAAGCATTATAAGATATATGTCGAGACAATGTTTTAGTACGACCTGTAATATGAAAAGAAACCCCTTCCGGGGTAAACACTCTACCTGTTACGTCGAGTGCTCTGACATCCGAAGACCTTCTGCAAGATGATAAACAAAGCAACATGGCCAGCTTAGCCCACAATTGCTTCCTGGACAGGAGAGAATTAACCGGCCATCTGTTGAGCAAAGAAATCACAACTGAGACATCCCACAAACCTGTATATTTGGGTTTGGGAGGGTTAGCCACCCTGATGCCTTTCAACAATTTACAAACAACCGGGTGCATGCCCACTGGTTTACCGTCTACCTGGGCATGTCCCGCCGAGATGGCTGAGCGAAAGTTGTTGACTGAACGATACGCTAGGCCCCCCGCCGCTTTTTCAGATAGAAAATTCAAAACTTGGGGTAACTCTGCCCCCACGGGATCCAGACTCCGTCCCACGCACCAATCCATCCAGTTCTTCCAGGCAGCGGAATATCGTTTTCTGGTGGAAGGTGCCCAAGCCTGCTTGATAAAGTCAGCAGTCTTGTCCGAAATTCCTGGCATTTGCCATTGTTCCCTGAAAGCCTCCATGCCATCAGGGTTAACCTGCCCTCCGACAGCAACGGGTGCTGTTCCTGACGAGGGCCCTGCAACAACCACTTCAAGTCCGGTAATAGACGGGGGCGGTCGCAGCTCCACTGCAACAATTTGGGAAACCACGCCTGTGATGTCCACCACGGAGTCACCATGACAATTTCCGCCCTTTGCCGTATCACTTGAGTCATTACCCTGGGGATCAACAGAAAGGGGGGAAAGGCATACTGGGTCCCCATCGACCAATCTTGGAGAAATGCATCCGTTGCCGTAGCCACCGGATCCGGTCTCCAACTGAAGAACCGGGGAAGTTGATACGTCAACCTGGAAGCGAACAGGTCCGTCTGAAAAGGACCCCAAATCGCCTGCAACCAGAGAAAGACCTGGGGAAGCAGCTTCCAGTCGCTGTAATCCCTCAAGTGTCTGGAGTGCCAATCTGCCACCTGGTTGGCCTGACCCGGGATGTACTCCGCTATGACTGATATCTGGTTCTGTAGACAGTAATGCCAGAACTCTTTGGCTATTTGGACAAGAAGTGACGACCTCGTGCCGCCCAACTTGTTGATATACCTCACTGCGGACACATTGTCCAGACGCAGGAGGATGCAACATGACGTCTGCTTCGGGGATAACGTGCGGACCGCGAACGATCCTGCCAGTAACTCCAGACAATTTATGTGGAGTTCTAGATCCTGTGATGACCACCTGCCGCCTGTGGAAACATCTCCACAGCGCGCGCCCCAGCCCCATCTGCTGGCGTCCGATTCGATTACCACGTCCGGTCGCGACCCGAAGATCGCCCTGCCGTTCCAGGCGTCCACGTGGCCTAGCCACCATTGGAGTTCGTGCCGAACCTCGTCCGTAAGCGGGACCGAGTCCGTATACGAGAGACCTTTCTGAAGGTGCCTGATCTTCAGGCGTTGGAGGGCTCTGTAGTGTAAAGGACCTGGGAATATCGCCTGGATAGATGACGCTAGGACCCCTACAATCCTGGCCAGGGTCCTGAGCGTGACCGATTGACTGTCCAGTAATTTCGTGATCTCTTTCTTCAGCTCCCTCAACTTCGCCTGTGGAAGACACAGTTGCGCCGTGAGGGAGTTGATCGTGAATCCCAGGAAATCTATCACCTGAGACGGGACCATCACGGATTTCTTCAGATTGATCACAAAGCCTAGGCGTTGCAACAGCGAAGTAGTCATGGTCAGCTGCTGCTGCAAGACCGACCTGTCCTGTGCCATGATCAGGACGTCGTCTAGATAAATGATCAGACGCACTCCCCTCTCTCTGAGGTAGGCTACCACTGGCTTCATGACCTTGGTGAAACACCATGGAGCCGAGGAGAGACCGAAAGGAAGAGCCAAATACTCGTACCAACGGCCGTTCCAAAGAAACTGCAGGAACCTGCGATGTGGTGGAAAAATTGGAATAGAAAGATACGCATCTTTCAAGTCCAATCGGACCATCCAGTCTCCTTCCTGTAACAAGTCTGCCAACATGTGAATACCTTCCATTTTGAAATGGTTGTACACCAGATACTGATTGAAATCTTTGAGGTTGAGCACTAGTCTGTTGCCACCTCCTTTCTTTTGAACTATAAAAACATTGCTGGAAAAGCCGCGAGGGCTTCGCTGACACTGAGCGATCGCGCCCTTCCCCAGCAAGTCTGCCACCTCTGCGTCTATGAAACTGTGATCTAGTTGGGAAAAACGGAGAGGTGGCGGAGGGAACGCTTGCGCAGGATGAGAATAGAATTCCAGCTGGAACCCCTGAATTGTCTGCAAAACCCAAGCATCCTGTGTCAGCATCTGCCAGTGTAGAAGACAATGCTGTGTGCGACCCCCCAAGGGAAGAAGAGACACGTCCATGGCACTCACCGGAACTTTGGTGGGCCTTGAAACTCGCCCTGTTGTTTCCCGACTGGAAACGTCCTCTGTTGAAGCCTTTCCGAGACGGATAGAAGGTGCCGTCGCGGGTCGAGTCCCACTCGCCCCGGCCTCGTCCAGAATCACCTCTCTGGGAGCCTCTCTGGAAGCCTCGGCCTGACGAGCGACCCCCGCCTCGCCCGGCCCTGTTGAAAACACCCTGTGTGAGTGCTCGCTTGATGCCACTCTGGGCCTTGTCTAACGCGGTGAAGGTACCAACATACTTGGTGACATCTTTAACGAAACGGTCACCGAAGAGACAACCACCAGCCAGGGGACCCGGCTCTGCCTCCGCAAGTTCTGTCAAATTGCCATCCATTCGTAGCAGCAAGGACTTGCGCCTCTCAGAAGAGACGGCGCAATTCGCGTTGCCTAGAAAGCAAATCGCGCGCTGAGTCCATTCAGCCAAGATGTCTGGGTCTACAGGCGTCGCCCCTTCCTTGGCCGCAAGGGCCATTTCCAAGATCTTGGCCAGGGGGCCAATAACATCCAGCATCTTGTCCTGACAGCCCCGCCAGGCCCTGTCAAGCCCTCTTTTGGGATCTTTAGAAAACTTTTTCAAAAAGGTCAGCATACTGGCGTCAATTTCCGGAGTGTCGGCGACATTGTCCGGTATATCTGGACGCGGGCACTCCGACCGCAGCCGGTTGCGTACTTCCCTCGTGAAACTCTTCCGGAGGTGATCGTGAATGTACTCCGAAACCTCCGCTGGCGGGACCCAGTCCGAAGACCGAGGGTGAATAATGTCGGAAGGGTCAAAGTGAAAGGCCCTGGGTGTCTTGTCCTCCGCCGCCTTGGGAGCCGGCTTAGCCTTCTTAGGAGGCGGAGGCTGCTCCTCCGATGAATCAGTGCCTGTACTGGTATCAGTGTAGGAGGTGGTGGTATCCGTGTCCACCACTACTTGGCGCTTACTTTTCGCCTTGCCACCAGATCGTGGCTGAGTAGGAGCGTCCCGATCCTGCAAGGAAGCCATGGACTGGGCGTGAGGCCACAGATGGCGGTCGTCGGAAACAGCTGTAGAGGTAGAGGGAGTAGGCCGTTTCTGCTTCTTGTGCTTGCCATAGCCGTGGCGCTTAGCAAAGCCCTCTAATTGCTTTTTAATGGGGCGCAGGGCCACTGCGAGTGCCTGTTGCACAGTCTGGGGGACTTTAGTGTCCATGGCTCTATTCACGGAAGCCTGGACCGAGGCATCCAGTGCTTCCACAATATTATCTTCCAGGACGGCATCCTGCTGTCCTTCTGATGTTTCCTCCCCTTCTGCCTGTTCTTCATCCGGGTACTTAGCCCAATTTTCCATGGTGCTATATGGCCAATCACAAGGGAATAAACCCCGGCAGAATTGGGGGTGGTGGGGGGGGTCAGCCCACTGCACACAATCAATAAACTGGTCAAACTATACCCAAACCCCCTCAGCAATGCTGTATTCAACAGGGCCAGTGACCCAGGTCCACACAATACAGAGAGCGTGTGCACACTCAGGACCTCGTTTTCTTACAGCCAGAGCAGGCGGTATGACGAGAGGCAAGCCGGTGTGTGAAAACGCGCAAAACGCGCGTTCCTGTGAGCCTTGGATACGTGCCGAGGCGCGCCGCCCAAAACGCTACCAAATACTACTAAAAAGAAGCCCAAATGGTCAGCGTTTTTGGGCGCGCGCGTCGGCCGTGAGCCACCCGGCCTGTACGCAGGGCGTATTAGGGAGCTCCTGCGCGCCCTCAGGCTGCCGGTAACGGGCCCATCTGGAAGACGCGGCGGCCCCTCGCCGGTCAAAGACCGTCGTGATCGCGCTGAACGTGCGCGCTTCCCAGCGGAAACTGCCCCAGTGAAGACGGCCCCACAGCGAGTGTGCAGCGAGGTGAGAGAACCCCTCGCTCGCAACACCAATCACCAGAAATAACCACAAACACCAGAATATACACCTACGTCCTCAATCAGTAAGCGGACTGAGCCGCAGCCATTCAAAACAATCGCAAAACACATAAGCAAGTACAATAATCTCCCAAAGCACCCCCAACTGACAAGCAGAGTGAGGGGACAGGGAAGGTGCACTTAACTCTGGCTTGTGAGCAGCAAAGAAAGAGGATGATGGGAGCACGCAAGGGGTTCTTATGGACTGTGGGGGCGTGCCTATACTCATGGGTGTTCATGGGTAATGAAGTTTTGTGGTTAATGTTTACTGAAAATATTCATTTTCATTGGCTGCTGTGTTTTATGCAGTAAAGATTGAGAAGCATAATCTGAAGCCTCCGGTCCTGTAATAGAATTACTATTCCAACTCCAGAGAGTGCAACAGTAGGGAAAGCATTGGATAGCGTAGAAGTTAAATATAGCATACTTATAAATAATTGTTGTAAATAAAATATTTAAAAATAAAAATTTTAAATAACTACATCATTTGCAAATACCCATTAATAATTACTATAAACATATTTAAAATTGAATAATTAATTAACACTAAATTAACAATAAATACCCATAAATATGAATTAATAAATATAAATTACCAAATAATAAATATTGAACACTAAAATATTTTTCAAAACAAAAAACATATTGATTATTAAAAATTGATTAACAATTAAAAAATGGTAAACAATAAATGTATTTTTAAATAAAAAACATTTGTTATGAAAAATGAATTACCAATTAATAAAATACATTTCCAATTAATAAAAAGTAATTAACAATTAAAAACATCAATTACCAATTGTAAAAAATGAATTACCAATTAAAAATATTAATTGGCAGTGAAAAAATGTAATTTCCAATTAAAAACCTTAATTACCAATTACAAAAATTAATTGCCAATTACAAAATGTAATTAACAATTACAAACCTTAATTACTAATAAAAAATAATTAGCATTTAAAATAATTATTTAGCAATTAACAATTAATTAGAAATAAAAAATTTGTCAATACCAATAAAAAATAAATAATTACTTAATTACAATTAAATTACTTCCCACCCAATTCCCCTATAAACCCACAACCCGCTACAGAACGTAAACGCAAAAATTAATTAAAATTAAATTACAATTACAAAAAATTAATAATTAATTTACTATAATTAAATTAGTTCCCACCCTATTCCCCTATAAACCCACAACCCGCTCCAGTACTAAAACATAAAATTAAATTAAAAATAACATTTTTAATATACAAAAAACAGTACACATATAATTTAAAACAAATAAAATACTTAAAAAAAACATATAACACATACATATAAAATACATAATAAAATACATAACAACAAACAAATATCGATATTAGTAACATCGAGTCTAATAGTACTGGACGGCGGAGTGGGGAACATGGTTGAAGACCGGGGGAAAACATGGCGGCCGCTGGCTAGAGCGGACCGCACGCTCCGAGCAGTCCTCTGAGACTCTTGCTGCAGCGCTGTAAAAGACACTCGTAATGGAGCTGGAAACCGTCGAATAACAACAACGATCGGGTGAGACTGCGGACCTTACTTTTCGAGAAGCTTGAGCTGCTTCTCCTTCCACCTGGGCTTGGTGGATGTGTCTGCCTGTTGCTGACTTCTCCCCGGCCCCCGCCTTTCATCCGAGTTGGAGGCGGGCAGCCGTAGAGCTAAGGCGCGGCCGGGGGGCCGCAGCTCGGGGGTTCCTCGGCAAGATTACCGGCGGCGGCGGCAGAGGAGAGGGAGGAAAGTCGACAGATACCGGATCCTCGCTGCCTCAATCAGTTGACGACTCGCTTGCACGGTCATCGGACGGGCAGGTGAGTCACATAGAGGAGGTGGGAGGTCCTCGAATATTCAGAGATAAGACCTTTGAATCGAGCAGCGACGTCCCAAATTTAAGTGGAATAGTTGGAAGTGCAGACCCCACAACAAGAATAACAAGGAGTAAGACCAGGGGCTGTCATAAGGGGGCCGTATTGGTGAAAGAAAAACTACTGGTCCCAGAGTGCACCTCGAGGGTAGATACAACGAAGGAGCTGGACTATAAGGCAAATTCACGGAATCGAAGAGAGCAGCCACAATTAAGGGGGCAATAAACATCAAACAGAAAAAGCCTAAAAACAAAAACCTAAAGATCTCCAAGGGTATTACTCCGTCGTTGCGGTCCTTTTTTAAACCCCTACCCCAGGTGCTGGAAATTCCAAAAGATATGGCAACAACAAAAACTCTGGGTCTGCAACAGGACAAACAGAAGTGTCAGCAGGATATGTTAAAAGCCGCTTCAGGGGAGGGTCATCTCCTCACTCAGAGCTTGGATGGGGCAGTATCAGCGGTTCCTTCAGGGGGTCCCGCGCTGGAACCCAAGTCACCCTTAAATGCCACCCCGCTGAGTTGTACAATAATCACAGAGGCTGGTAATGCTAGTGAGGCATCCAATTCGCAGGAGCGGCGGGAAAATGAAGGGGGGTACACAGTGCTAACATCAGTAAAAGAGGTGAGAGAGGAGGAAGCAGAGCGGGGACAGGAGGAAATAGGAGTGGGCAGCACCCTCGAGGCTCTTGTTAGCTCTATAACTGCGATGAGAGAAGAAATAAGACACGATTTTGCAGTCTCCAAAGCTAATCAGAACGAGATAAGAGCGTCCTGCGAGATATTGGACCAGAAAGTCGATGGCCTCTGTGAAAGAACTGAAATATTAGAGAGTTCAGTGGGAGCCCTGACTTTAAATTTAGAATCTGCAAGATCTAAAATACATACCCTCCAAAGAGATGGCGAAAGCATGCGGGAGCGAATTGAAGTGTTGGAGAACTACTCCAGACGCAATAATATTCGACTTTTGAAGATCCCTGAGGGAAAAGAAGGGGCTAATCTCAAGAGCTTTACAGTAAAGTTATTAAAGGACTCCCTCAATCTGGACGAGACGGTAGAAGATCTTGAAAGGGATATACAACGAATACACCGTGACCCCTTCCGTCTGAACCCGGCAAGAAATAAACCTAGAAAGGTGTTAATTAACTTTCTGACATATGCACTCAAGGAAAAGGTACTGAATCTTGCCCTGAAGGCAAAAACAATGCAGGGCCCAGATTTTTCTTTTGAGATTCGGTCAGATCTTTCTAAAACCACTCTTGAAAGACAGTGGGAGCTGGGACAGCGCATGGAAAAGTTTAGATCACTAGGAGCTACAGTTCAGATTAGATTTCCTGCATTCCTACGGATCATGTACAATAACAAGATGCACAATATCCGTTCTACTCAAGATGCAGATGAACTACTAGAGAGCATACGAGACCACGCTCAGGCCCAGAAAGAAAAATAACCTAGGTTCAGGTAGCGAGAAACAGAGGTACTTATAGGTCCCGTATGTCTGTCCCTATTGTCTTTCTTGCACAGACTGTGAAGAGATGGGCATAGAGAGAGGAAAAGGGTGTATAAAAGAAGGGAAGAAAGGGGAAAAAAAGAGAAAAATATATACCCTAAAAAAAAGGGAAAAGGAAAAAAAAAAAAGAAAAAACATCAAGAAGGAGGTAAATGGAAAAAATAATAATAATATTAATAAACAAACATAAATAAATAAATAGGAGAACGGAAAAAAAGTGGAAGTAAACAATAACAAATACACATAAAATCATGAAAGGGAGCAATACAAAAAAAAAAAAAAAAAAAAATCTTCCTTTGGAATAATAGTTAGTGGCCCTCCTTATGTTTATACGGGTTGATAATATCAGCTCCAAACCAGTAATTACCTGCAGTAGAGGTCGAAGAGCAAGGCTGCAGTGGGCGTGAATTTGGCCAGACACCAGGCCATAGCAAATAAGGGGGGTTTTCCCAGGGGTGTGGAGGGGGGTGTGGGAAGAAGGGTAGAAATAGTAAAAAGTCCTCACGAGCCTAACCCAAATAGTATTCTAGCGAGGCCTACATTTCCAAATCAGACTTATAACAAATCAATACTGAGACGTCGCCAGCGGAAAAAAAATATTATGAAGGAGGTAGGGATATACATAATAAAATGACATCTGTCCACTATATATCCTGGAATGTCAATGGTCTGCGAGTGAGGGGTAGAAGAGAGCGTATTCTACAATACTTGAGAGACTCTCAGGCACAGATCATAGTCCTCCAGGAGTCACACCTACTTAAATCAGAGGCCGAATCTATACTCAAAAAACATAGGTGGATAGATAAATTTTGCTCCACAGACCACAACGCTAACATCAGGGGGATAATATTGATCTTTAAGAAATCTGTAAAGGCGCAAATCCTAGATTACAAAGAAGACCATACAGGGAGATGGTTAATAGTGAGAGTATCACTGGATGGCCAAATTCGTACCCTGGTGGGCTATTATGGCCCCAACTCGGATGATCCATTGCATCTAGACGCAGTCAGGAACTACCTAACATTAGTTCAGGATCCAGTGATCTGGATGGGAGATTTTAATATTGTACTCAACCCCCAGCTAGACAAATCCACAAACTCTAAAGTCTGCAGTTCCATTAAATCAAGGCAAACTCTTAACACAATTATGAAACAACTAGGCCTGGCAGATTTGTGGAAAGAAAAAGTTGGCAACAAAATGGGGGTGTCCTTTCGGAATGGCCGTTTTAAGCATAAATCTAGAATCGATTACGCTTTCTTCAGCTATTTTTTGAAAGACACTCTGACAACAATAGATTACCTCCCTCTACATCTGTCGGATCACTCTGCCTTAACAGTCACAATGAGATCTGACAACAAGATTAAATTAACATCTTGGTCGTTTGACCGGACACTCTTGCTTGAGGATGAAGAGGTCAAGTTCCTGGCAGCAGAGTCCTCAATATTTTTTGATCTAAATTTGGGTTCTTCAGTCTTGGCTGTAGTTTGGGAGGCCTTTAAAGCCTTTCTAAGAGGACAGATTACCAACAGAGCCTCTTATAGGCGTAAAATATACAGAGACAAAATAGCCAACCTGGAGCAGGAAATGAGACTATTAGAACAAAAAATTGATACACTGCTGGCTACCCCACAGGAGCAGATAAAACTAGCTGAAAAGAAGGTACAACTGGAAAATATTTTACAAGAAAGGCTAAACAAAAGGTGGGAAGCAAGTAAGATCTCCCAATTTGAATTTGGAGAAGCCGCCGGGAAAGTTTTGGCCTGGAAAATAAAATCTGATCAAGCCCTCAAATATATCAGAGAAATTCAGGTAGAGGGGGAGGCTACAGTAAGATCCTCTAATTCAGATATAGGTAAAGCCTTTTATGATTTCTTTGAGGCATTTTATAGAGAAGACCTTCCCAACGACCAACTTGCAAGGGACAGATGGCTCGAAAATATCACGCTCCCAGCCCTCTCAATGGTACAGAGTAAATCCCTGGAGAGCGAGATAACGGAGGAAGAGGTGAGGAAAGCAATACGTCAAACTAAAAAAGGGAAAGCGGCTGGCCCAGATGGTCTCCCAGGAGAGATATACAGATCACTGGAAGATATCATCGCCCCCGTTCTAATGGCTTTATTTAATGATATTTTAATAGAAGGAAATCCACCGCCAAAAACATGGGGGGAGGCCACAATTGTGCTTATTCAGAAACCAGGAAAATCTCCCCGGGAATGCGGGTCATAACGACCCATATCGTTGCTTAACAACGATTATAAAATCTTCACAACGATAATATCAACAAGACTGAGTGGCGTAATAGGCAATATAGTACATCAAGACCAGAAAGGTTTCATCAAAGGTCGGCAACTATCAGAACTAACACACGATCTGATAGGAGCTATAGATATTGCCTCAGCCTTTTCCCTACCTTTGGCCACCCTTACTTTAGACGCAACCAAGGCGTTTGATAGGGTCAATTGGTCCTACCTCAAGGATGTCCTTAAAAAATTTAATTTTGGAAGGAGATTCTGTAGAGCGATATTCCAACTTTATGATGCCCCCTCTGCCAGGCTACTAGTTAATGGTGTCCTGACGGAAGCCTTTAATATCACTAGAGGTACAAGGCAGGGCTGCCCGCTCTCCCCACTCCTCTTCAATCTATACATTGAGCCATTCGCCCAGGTTCTGCGAGAAGAGGCCAATATTCCATCATTTGGTTTCGGGGAGTGGGAGAGGCGGGTAGCACTATACGCTGATGACATTTTGATTTTAACATCTGATCCAACAACAACATTTCCGGTAGTCATCCAGCGAGCAGAGGAATTTGGGCATGTCTCAGGTTATGACATCAACTCGAGTAAAACCGAAATTATGACATGGAATATACTAAATCTACACCTAGGGATAAACGTCTCAACCTCCATGCGATACCTTGGAATACGAGTCACCCAAGAAGTGGGCAACATTGGTCAGACCAGCTGAATAGAACAACAAGAAACCCTGCCAGGGTCAATTTAAAGGTCCCACTAGGTGATCCTTATATTTATAACTGTTTGTGTGTGAATGTGTAAAATAGTGTATTGATTGAGGTTGTGAGTGAGAATATTTGCAGTGGATGACTGTGGGAGTGTGTGGGACTTGAATAGATGTATATCATTGTAAATATTGTATAGCACCCAATATCTCAGATTCCTAATGAACTGGCATTTTATATGTTTGTCCTAGCTCCTATGTTGAATTTTTTACACCTAATTCAGCTTAATCAATGATCAATAAAATATATATTTTTTCTTAAAAGGTGTATGTCTATCTGTGCCCGCTCTGATATGTAACTTCTTGTCACCCTTGTTTAAATATAAGGATCACCTAGTGGGACCTTTAAATTGACCCTGGCAGGGTTTCTTGTTGTTCTATTCAGCTGTTACTTTCCCTTTTCCTGACAGTATCCTAAAGCCTGTTTGGGAAAACCCCCTTCTATTTTATAACATTGGTCAGACCAACCTGGACAGAATACACAGCGAGAGCAAAAAGTTGTTGAGATCTTGGTCACACTTGCCACTCTCCATAACAGGTCGAGTAAATTTAGTTAAAATGTGTATCCTCCCAAAATTTATCTTCGCCTTCGACGCTATTCCCTTGGCGTTTGACCTTAAAATGATTGAAAAAAGCCAATGAGAAATTAACTCCTTTATTTGGAACTATAAATCCACTAGTCTCGCGTGGAAAAAGCTGAGGAGGAGAAGAGAGAAGGGAGGTCTCGCTTTTCCTGACCTACTATACTATGCTTGGGCCTTCCAGATGACACACTCTAGGATGCTTTTAAAAACACCAACCACCCTTTCTAATGGGTCGATGTATAGGGCCATGTTAATTGGGGCAAACCTACCAGTGGACGGGTTTATGTTTAAATTCGCAAGCCAGAAATTTTTCAAAAAAATCAAACTTAAAATACCACAATCATGGACTAAGACTTGGCTTATCATTAGAAAAAGACTGGGGCTGTCTTACTACTCAAATTTTGCCCCAATTTGGGAATCCCCTGGGCTTCCACCATGTATGAGAGATAGTTTGTCATCCATACTAGAACAAGCAGGGATTTCAAGATGGGGTCAACTACTGAAGGAGGGATCATTAATAACTTGGGACGAGTTATATGATCACACCGGTCCCTGTCTGTCCAGATTTAAGTACATTCAATTGGATAGTTGGACAAGATCCCAGCGCAGTAAAGATGAATATCTTGGGAAAGCAAGTTTTTTGGAACAACAGTTAGTGGAAAAACCAGGGGGAGGAAAGGAGGTAGCCTCATGGTATTGGCAGATCCTTGAAGAAATCGATGGGGACTTTACCCTCCCAGATCAGCTATGGGGGACGGCAACTGGCCTTCACTGTGAGGAGATGTGGCTAAATTCTTTTGCCCTTTTAGACAAGATTGTAAAACCATCATGGCTAAGAAGAAATCATCTCTTCTCAGTGCACCGTGCATACATTATGCCACTAAAACTCTCCAAATTTCTCCCTGACAAAAAATGTAACAAATGTAATCTTATGGGAGCTTCTGACGTCCACATGTTTATGGACTGTCCAGAAATAAGTCGGTTTTGGGAAGAAGTGAAGGCCACTCTAAACTCCATTCTGAATACATCACTCTCAATACCACTACCACTTATTATCTTTGGGTTGGAAGACAGCATTACTGGTAAGGCAAGGTCATTTCTCTTCTACGCCATTTTGTTGGCTAGAAGGCAAATCTGTTTGCATTGGATAGAGAAAACAGTCCCTTTACACTCTGGATGGCTCACATCTCTATATGAAACATCTAAAGCAGACCTCAACAGATCATGCAGTAAACGCAATCTGGCATTTTGGGATTTGTTGTCCGAGTGGAGATAGACTCCGGGGTTTTTCTTTGTTGTTGTTTTTTTTCCCCCCGGGTCCAATGATTATGCCATAAACACTCCTTGGACTGGGTCTGGCTTCGACACAATATTGGTCCTACAGGTTGAAATATACCTAGATGGAGTCAGCTCAAATTCCTCAAGCTTTTGGGATCTCTCTGCCACCCTCAAAACAACTCGAGTCTTGGCACAGGAGAGAGGGCACGAAAAAGCACTTTGGCCTGGCTCCAAAGTGAAGGACTCGCTAGGTGGCTGGTATTTCCTATATTGAGGGTAAGGCAAATGAGGACATAAAATAAATAAATAAATAAATAAAACAAATTAGTAACATCGAAATTAGTAACATCGATATCGATATAATTGATATCGATATTACTAACTTCGATATTACTTACATCGATATAAAAAAATCGTTATTACTTACCTTAGGGTCAATATTCTGTCCAACGATATTCTTGACCTCGATATTATTCAGCTTCGATATTTTAAACTCGATATTAATGTAATTCGATAATTAGGAATCGATATTTTGACTGTGCATCGCACACATCCAATGGTTCCCAAGTACTCAGCTCCAGTGGTTCCCACCCAACTTCATTATTCTGTAACCTGTGGGCTTTGCTTCCTTTAAGCCAATTTTAGTGCAAGACTCCCATCAGAGGGGCGGGCTCTGCGACACTTCCTTTATCGCCCATTCAGTCCGGAAACTCTACGCCCCCAACTCCAAGCCCCTCCAGTCCCACACACCTAGGTCACGCACCAGGTGCCACCAGTGCAATCACTCCTCCCCTGGCGGGTTGTTGTCTCGCTCTAGCCAGTGCCTGGGAGGTCGCACTCGGTCGCAAACGCTGGGTCCACCCCTCCCCGCCACAGCGTCGAGCCCCCAGAGCGGTCTCCCCAATCAAGCTGCACAGTTGTCGTCTCTGAGAAGTCCGGAGGGAGGGGAACCCACCATAAATCCCCAGCACACCCCCACTGCACCTCAAAGCTGCAGGTCTCCCCTGGCCTCCGAGGCAGCGCCGCGTCCAGGGCCCCACACACAGCGGGACCGCCGCTAATCACGAAAGGGAGGGAGGGGGGCACCCCGCAGCGGAGCCCCAACTCCAACTCACCTCCCAACACGCTCAAACCATGGTGATCTGGCACTCCAATTGCACAGCACCCAGAGCTCCTCCAACACAGCGGGTCGCCTTCAGTCTCCAGCCGGAGGGGAGGGAAGGCGCAGAGACGGTCTCAATTGTAAGCCACCTTTCCACGCTGTAAGTGGGCCGATGCACCCAAACCACCATGTCCAGGACCCCTCAACACCACCAGCCGCCCTCGATCTACGGCCGGAGGGGGGGCCGAGAGGCGGCACCACTCACGCACTGTCTTGCAATCCGCCTCCGCGCCTGCAAGCCGCACTCCCGGCAGGTCCCACTGGTCACTTCCGGAATGGGCCGCCGCTGTTAGTGCACTCCGGAGCGGGTGCAGCAGGCACTCCAGTCCCCGGTCTCTGCACATCACAGGCCGGAACTCAAATCGGGCACTGCGTCGTCATTCTGTGGCCCCCATTTCCCGAAGTTGGCCTCATCAGCTCTTCCCGATCTCCGCTACCACTTCCAGTGCACGGGGGCAGGATTTATTTCAGGATGCTAGGGCCAGCTGAAGGACTCGGCGGAGCCGAGAGTCTACGTAACCATCTTCGGTCGCAGCATAGCTCCTGAAGCTCCCTCATTCTTATCTCATGCTCAAACAGTATTTTCATTTCCTCTAGGGCCAATCTCCTATTTTCTAACTCCAGTTTCCCACCAATTTGAGCTTGGCAAGCTCCATCTCGTGCATCCTGATTTCCTTCCTGTTTGCCAGCTCCTCTGGGGACAGGCTCTTCGTAGAGACACTGCTACCTGGGGAGGGTACTCTCCATCCCTCTGGACCCAATGGCCCCTCCAGCTGCCCATCCGCATCCTCAGTCCCTTCCTCAGGGGTATTCCTTGCTTTGACCCAGGCCCTCAGTGCCTTTTGGTATCCTCCTTCTTGGAGGGACTGGTCGTTGAAACTTTGAATCTTCTGCAGAAATGCTTCAGTAGTGTTAAGTTGAAGCATTCTAGTCTCTCCTCTTCCCAATCACAATCAACAGATGCTATGGATCGTGCTTTACTCATGGTGGTTAAACTTGGCAGTTCTTGGCAAAAATAGAACATCCCAGGAAAACAATCTACCAAAAAGTATGCGGTCGCGTTTTGGTCTGCACTCACTGGTAGTGTTCACCAATCACTGTATATGAGTCACAAATGCAAGTCCAGAATCCTCACCGCTGACCACCAATGTTAGATTTGAGGGTCTCTAGTTGGCATAGGTAGGTACCTGTGAATAATAGGGACCCTTGTGTTTAGTCAGGGTAAGGGGGTACACTCCTAAAATATCCCCTGCTCACCCTCTTGGTTGCTTGGTACGAGCAGACAGGCTTATCTCAGAGGCAGTGTGTAAAGCATTTGTGAACAAATACAGTAACTCAGTGACACCACTACAGATGGACATCATACAAGTTGTATATTAAAAATAAGTATATTTTATATAGATTAAACACAAGACCACAAATGACAAAAATCCACAATACTGTATTTAAAATGGTAGAATTAAAATGCGACACTTCGAGTCAATATATCTGAATATGCGTAATGCAATACAATGAAAGTGTTGCAGGGAAGGTGATGCGTCAGTTCCTTACACGCAAGAACGGTGATGCGTCGGTTCCCTACTGTTGCGTTGGAGATGGCGATGCATCGGTTCTTCTCTGCGAGGGGAGGTGATGCATCGGTTTCTTACTGCGGTTCCGTGGTGATGCGGCGAGCAACACCGTGATGCGATGAAGATTTGATGCAAAGAAATAAAGATATCGTCTTCTTCTTGGTGCGATACCATGCGGACCGCAATAGGCCCTGCGACGCGCTTCCCGGTGATACCGCAGCATCTGCTGTGACGTCGATCCTCTTCTCGAGCGATGCGCGGTGCTTCGACAACGATGTGAGCTGCGACAGGTCCTGCGACACGCTTCCCGGTGATGCGGCGGCGTCTGCTGCGACGTTAATCCTCTTCTCGGGCGATGCGAGGTGCTTCAGGAGCCCTGCGATGGCTCAGCAGTTCTTGGAGGCCGCGACAGGCCCTGCGAGACGCTTCCCGGTGATGCGGCAGCGTCTGATGCGACGTTGATCCTCTTCTCCGGCGAGGCGCTCTCCTTTTGTGAAGTGACAGCGGCTTTTCGGCATCACGCTTCTTGCTCGTGAGTCGCGCTTCCAGCTCCTTGCGATACGCAGTTCCTCAGAAAGTCCAACACAACTGCAGGCACTTCCAAAGAACTCTTGGGGAGCTGGTGGGTGAAGTCTGTTGTCACTGTGACTTCAGCAGGAGGCAAGCTCTTTTCTCAAGCCCTTGGAGATCCTTACAAGTACACACAAAGTTCCTCTCTCCTTTCTTTGGCAGTCAGGCAATCACTGCAGGCCAATCCCCCAAGCAGCACTTCAGCTTAGGAATAGTCTCTCCTCAGTCTCTCTGGTTCCACTCCTCAGCAAAGGTTTCTTCTTCTTGCCCAAAGTGATCTAATTCTCTGGGGTCTGGGTCCCCTCTTTTATACACAGTTTCTCTGTGTTCTCTGAAGGCAGAGAGGTTGTTCCCTAGTCCAAACTAGTTCTGGTCAGTCCTGGAGCGCTCTGTTTACATGACTCCTTCTTTCCTTTCACAGTGCAGGGCAGAGACATCAGATGCACCACAGGAGGTGGAGCTATCTTGTGGAGGGAAGGCACAGCCCTATTCAGGTCCCAGGTGCAACTCCTCCCTCCCATCTAGATGCAGATCTCTCTTTTCAGGACTGTGATGACTCTCACTGTCTCCTGGAATCACCCAGCCCCTGTCACTCAAACTCCAGACAAGGAATACACAACCTAGCAGAGGCAGGCTTGGATGGTTAGACAAGAAAACACCTACTTTCTAAAAGTGGTATTTTCAAACACAGAATGTTAAAACCAACTTCACTAAAAGATGTATTTTATCATTCTGAGTTTCAGGCATACTAAACTCGAATTCCTACCTAGTTCCCTGAGTCAGTTAGGATTATAAGATGTAATAATCAAACTGCCCATTCTGGCCTATGGGGAATAGGTAGCCTTGTAATAGTGAAAAACGAAAATGGCTGTAATTCACTCTTAGGACATGCCACACACATCAGGGCTTGGCCTACCTATTCAGAATGTACATTGTTGTGCAGTCTGTATGTAAACCTGTGCAATGAGTCAACATACCTGTCAACACAATGGTAAAATGCATCTCCCTTTCACATTGCAGAGGGACAATCAACACCTCCTGCAGAGCAGACCAGACAACTCATCAGTGATGATGAAGAAGACCTCCACACCTTTGACACCGACGCCCTACAACAGCTTATGGACAGCTACGGCAACCCACCTCCAGGAGCTGGGCACACCAGCTGCATCGAGACGACCCCATCCCTGCACAGACAACACAGCAGGAAGCACCCACCACCACGGCTGGCTCCCAGCACCTCACTGAAGAACACATCACATTCTAAGGCCAGGTGTTACACTGCCAGAAGGAGGTGGCTGAACAGGTGCGGGTAGACTTCGATCACATGGCAACCAAACTAGATGATATACGTGGGCGTCTAAGTCACATCAGGGACCACTTACACTCCCTAACGGACACCCACAGTTCGCTCCATGATGTCCAACAATCCATGCCTGACTTCGCTGGAGTCATGACTCTGAGAGGAGAACTACTGTCTAGGCAGAATGGCCTCAGCGATGTCAGCCGAGAGTTGGCACAGATGCAGAGGATAATTGAGAACATGGAGCGGATGCATGCAGAAAGAATGGCTGCCACGGATGCACACCAGTGAAAAGCTGTTGGTATATTCCATGCCCTGCAGATCCTCATCAGCTCATTGCTGCCACTAAGGCAGTCACTGATGAATGCTGCTGGTACAAACATCAGCACCCACATGTCAGAAAGATGACATAGAGGACGAAGATGCAGGTGGTTCCACCTGTGTATTCAGAAGGAGCCAGTAGCAATCTTCTCCGCCATATGCCCTGTTTCAGCTTGGAACTGCCCTCTGCATAATGCCCTGTAACAACACCTCCCACTGTCCCCCGAAACACTCTGCAACACTCACCTTGGACCTCGACATGGACTGCCATATTTTGTTTGCTTACCAATGACACAGCAATCAGACTGCGGACTGTACTCTTCCTCTTCCGATGTACTTGTCAATCCCTAAATGACTCTGTCTGGCCCTCCACTGGGCTACAATGTAATGTGGGGTTTGCATGGCCATGTACTGCTTCAGCTCTGACACTCCACTGAATGTGAATACATCATTCAAATTCACACAGATGTGTCATGTCCATAATCGATCTAGTATGAAAGTATGGATGAATGTAAGGACATTGATTGCACAAAAAGGTACACCCTGGGAAATGAAAGCAATGCGCATATGTGACCTTGACACACATAGGCAGTGAGATGACTGGGAATGTGTGCACTAGCTGTGGCCGCATTGCTCTGAAACAACAATCGCGCAATTTCACAACTTTGCCCCACGCAATGTTAGAAATAGGGCAGGCCTAATGTTGTGTACGTAGTGTCCTCTATCACATTTGACAACAGAACATCTCTTCGCATACCTACTCACACTCAACTGGGCGGACACAGCCTGTAGTGATGGATCACATTGATCCACATGGCAAGAAGTTGGACATCATGCTCACATTGCTGAAGACACGTAATAGCACAGGTCTATCAGCAACTATACCAACCACAATGTCTGGCTCACAGAGGTGGAGCTGGCAATAGGGAATTACCCCTAGATAAAATGAGTCAGTCAGTCCCTCAGTGTGTATGGACAATGCTCATTGAGGCACACAATTTGGTATTCTAATCAACACTCATCACAGTTGAACACTAGTGAAGTTGTGTAGACTTAATTGGCATGTGCGTGTCAGTACAGGCAAGACAAGGGCCACAACATGCAGACCAGTGCATCAGACACTTACAGGCAGCATTTGATCATGGTACAGTTCCACGTGACAGGCGTTGTGCATGTGCCCGGGCGTTCTGCCATTGCGTTGGTGGCTCTCGTAGAACCGGCACTCTTCCGACCTGCAGCAGTTATGTGGATGATATGCCACAGCTCGAAGCAATGAGTCAAATGTGTGTGCAATGTTTGGACGTATGGGTTGTTGTGTATGTAAGTGTCAAGGGCATTCCATGCAAGAGTACCTCGAGCAAGAACTTCTGTGTGTGGGGTGTGGATACGTTGGTCTTTCATTAGCGCTGTGCGTAGTGTGGGAGTCGTCATCATCTGCTATAGTATCTCTCTCAGGGTGTGCCTGCCGCATGCAAGACCAAGTTCGGAGGTGCAGATGTCCTTCCGCCTTATGCATTGAGACAAAGGAGCTTTCATTCCTAATGTTAGTCTGACTACTGCTTGCATTCTGGAAATGTGATGTGGCTTTCGCGCTGCAATTGAGCCTAGGCCTTAGGATTATGGGGCACCAATAGCGATACACACACAACAGTTGGCATGTATGAGCCAAGAGCCCGAGCGGCCTTGTGCTGCTTGTACAATCCCTTTGTGCGCGGCCGCCCTCCAGGTGCATGCAACGTTGCAACATTGTCGATTGCGGACCGTGTGGCGCTGACACTGCAACAGAGACACACGCATCAGTTGGTTTCCTGTCCAGCCCAGAAATGAACCACACCCAGAGCCAGGGATAATAATTCACACCCCTACACTGCCCTGGTGTACGTCGACCCAGCCCACTCAGCTTACATATAAAGGGGGGGACGACGACACTACATGTCCCAGTTCTTCCCCACTGCCACAGGTGACATGGCTGCGTCCGCCTGGCATATCACGAGACTCAATCATAAAGGGTCCATGACTTGCGTTGCACAGAGTTTGTGGCACCGGATACACTGCAGCCAGTATGGGCCTACCGCCATGGGATGGTGACTTTCGGTGCACTGAGTTAGGGGCACCTTAAGTGCTGAGTGAGTGTTTCAGCCTGCGATGATGCGCCGTCCTTTCGGTCCGGACTAGTAAGGATTTGTGTGAGCCCTGCTGGACCGCAGTGTAGGCCTGAGCCAGTGGGCAGCACGGGCCTACCGCCACGTGGCGTTGCCTCGCGGTTAACAGAGTTAGTGGCACCTAAAGAGCTGAGCGGGTGTTCAGCCTGCGATTATGCCATCTGTACTGATATGATCTCTGCCATTGCGAAATCAAGACCCAGAATCACGTGTGTGACCTGGTGGCCCGTGGTGTGGGGCTGCATGATGTGGAGGCTGCCAAGGTGGCAGGACCCGGGCGTGGAGCTTGCACCGGCATGTGGTAGGCCCTCTTGGAGACACGCCGGTGGCGGAAGGTGAGTAGTGAGGCCTGGATGCACAGGGGCGGGCAATCACCGCCGGGCGGCGGGAGGAGCTGGGGTGCAGCAGCTTATGTGCACAGGGGCGGGCAAGCGATGATGGCGTGTGCAATGATATAAACTCTGCCATTCAGAAATCTGGACTCTGTTTCAGATAAGGGACCTGGTGGACTGCAGTGTATACCGGCTCGTGGTTGGAGACACACCGGTGGCAGCAGGTGAGCAGTGAGGCCTGGGTCCACAGTGTCCGCGCTCTCTCTCCCTCTCTTCCTTTCACTGTCTCTCTCTCTCCCTCTCTCTTTCTCTCTCTTTCTCTCTCTCCCTCTCTCTCCCTTTCCCTCTCTCTCTGTCTCCCTTTCTTGCTCACTCTCTTTCTTTCTCTCTCTCTCTTTGACCTTTGATGAGCGCATGACACACCTTCTTATCTTGAATTTTGTCTTGCAGGCTGTGACTTACAGATTGTCCAGAGAAGACCTGGCATAACTCTTCCAAATAGTTGTTTTGAATTTAATTTGAATAAAATAATTTGTTTGGAAATTCAAAGATGAATGAATGATTCTCCTATTTCTGACCACACATGAATGTTAAGTGTTGTAATTGTGCGACATCAGGCAAATTGTTTTGTTCATGATTTCGTAAAGTTGATGTAAAATATCTTTGTCCGGGGGGAGGGGGGGCGCCTGGGGTAGGGACCGGGGTGGGGAGCTGGGGGGGTGGCGGTGGGTGTTGTGGCCCTCATGGGTGTCAGAGCTGCATGATCAGTAGCTCCATGGCATCTGTTGTTCTTCTGGTGTGGCTGTGGGCTCGGCTCCCATTTCTGGTGCAGGAAAGAGCAGGTGTTAATTATTTATTTATTTATTTATTCAAAGTTTTGTATAGCGCGAACAAGATCCTTACAGATATCAGAGCACTTCACAAAGACAGGGTGGGGGCAGTAGGAATGAACAGAGAAAATGGGAGCAATATAGTAGTCATACACATGGTAGGATAATAATAACATACATAAAACATGTCAGTATACAATCAGGTAAACAAGTAATATCAAAAGGCACAAGTCATTGTTCCCACTACAGAGGTGATCAGGTACACCATGGGTGTGTGGATGGCTTACATCAATGTTTTAGTGTAGAGAGAACTGAGTGGGGGCATCGGGAGAGTGAATCAGTAAGCCAACGTGTATCATATATTGGTCGGTAGGAAGAGAATAGCGTAGTGGAGTCCCCATCACGCAGAAGTATAGTGCCAAAGGACCAGGTGAACAGTGGTGCAAAGCAATGCAGAGTCTCTGATCCAGCACCTATAAGGTTCAGGAGATCTTGGCCAGAAGGATGGTTTTCACTTCTTTCTTGAAGAGTGCAGTGGAGGAGATAAGCCTGGTTTCAGGAGGGAGCACATTCCAGATCCTGGGTGCCATTCCTGAGAAGGAGCGCTTGTATGTTTTCTCTTTCCGGAATCTACGAGGTTTCAGGAGTAGATTTTTTGTACTTCTATTGGATCTTGAGCCTCCTGATATAGACAACTTTTGAGCGAGGTAGTTGGGTGCATTGTGGTGCAAGGCCGCGTGTGTCATAACTGCAATTTTTAGCTGTATTCTGGCTTCAAAGGGCAGCCATTTTAGAGACTTTAAGTCTGGGGATATATGCGAATGTTTTCTTGAGCCAGTAATGAGTCTCGCTGCAGCGTTCAGGGAGGCTCTTAAGGGTGCTGTTGTGGATAGCGGGAGTCCGCTGAGGGCCACAATTCCGTAGTCTATTCGAGGGATGACTAAAGCTTGTACAGCAGTTTGGAAGTCTTCGGCCGGGAGGAAGGGTTTAATTTTCCTCAGTGTGTTGATTTGGAAATTAGCTGCTTTTGTGGCTTTGCTAACGTGCTGCTGCATGTTGAGTTTGGCGTCGAGTGTGATGCCTAGGGATTTCGCCGAATCCACGATGGTAGGTTGGACATTGAGTGCAGTTAGGTTTATGAGCCATGTTTGGGTGGTGGAAATTTTCGCCGGGGGTGAGATGAGTAGGAACTCAGTTTTCAGAGCATTTAGTTTGAGGTGATTATCGGCCAGCCAGGATTGAGTGTTAATAAGCGTGGAGTTCAGATGTTTGTTATCTTCCGGTTTGATAATTTCCTGCTGCTAACGTGCCTTATCGCGTGTTTTATGATCTTATCGCCGATCTGGCAGGACGTTGAGAATGTTGCGAAGTGGTGTTTTCGCGGGTTTTTGCACGAGAACGCATACTCTGCATATCATTAGCGTTAGTTGCCGGTGCCATCTGTGGCGATGTTTTTTGTGGCTGCTATCGCAGGAAAACTGGTGATATCAGCTGTTAGCACCAGGTAGTGAATAGGGCGATACATTTATTGTCACTTTGGCTGCGATAAAGTGCCGCTAACTCGGCGATAAGTCCTTGAGAATATGCCCCATAGTCTTAGATTTCCTAAAATGAAAATTCGTAATTACTCTGTAAGTATATTTTACTTGTATGTACTTTGAAATTGTGGCAATAGGCCATACCTGAGAGTAAACATTTCTATGAATTTACTATTTGACACAAATGCTTAATTGAATTTCACTAAGCTTGAGTATTACTTATGTATTCATTAATTAATTAAGATACACTGGGCCAGATGTAGGTGGCCAAATGCCGAGCGCTAACGCTGAAATTCGCAGAATTTCAGCGTTTGCGACCGGTAAATAGCCATGTACAATGTAGGTAATGCCAAAAGCTATCGCAAAATAAGGAATCACAAAAAATAAGGGAAACCAGTTAGCGATTCCTTAATTTGCTATTAGTACACACCGAATCCCTAAATAGCGAATCGCAAAATAGGAAATTCCTATAATAATTCGCTAATTGATGTACCAAAAATTGCTATTACCGATTTTTCAAATATTCGTTATTTAGGAGTCACAAATTACCACTGACTCAAAGCAGGTGGTAATCAGGTGCACTGCAGTTGAACAGCCCCAAAATGCAACAGTGTGAACACAATGGTGGCCCTCTGTCATTGCAAGCGGCTTCGGATGCAAGCAGCAGGACTGAGGATCTGGAGACGGGAGGAACGCGTGTACAGACGGAGCATTACATCTTCCAACTGACTGAGGCGGAAATCCATGAGAGGTACAGGCTTCACCCCCAAACCATCCTAGACCTGATACGGGACCTGCACCCACTCCTGGAGCATCAGACACCAAGGGCGCACGCTATACCACCACATGTCCAGGTGCTTTGTAGCCTGCACCTACTTGCATCAGGTAGTTACCAGGGGGTGATAGCTGTGGCAGGTGGTGTGTCACAGAGTTGCCTGTCCCGTTTTTTCAACACTTTCCTGGCTGCCATGATGCACAGAATGCACCACTACATACGGTTCCCCAGCACACAGGCGGAACTGCATAAAACCAAGATAGATTTTTATCAAAAGGCACATTTCCCACATGTAATAGGGTGCATTGATGGGACTCACATACCAATCTGCCCACCTGCAGCTACAGAGTACATATATCGGAACCGCAAATCTACACATTCTATCAACGTGCAGGTAATTTGTGATGCAGACCACATCATCACCGACATCGTAGCCAAATTTCCAGGGAGCACCCATGACTCCTACATATTCAGGAACAGTGGGATCTACACACGTCTGGCTGGGGCGAATTTGGGGCAGGATACCTGCTAGATAAATCAATATGACACACCCTGATGTATACCTTGGATGAATGTGTTGGTGACTGTTATTAATGACTCTTCCTTTCTCACTCAGGTGATAGCGCATATGCATTGCGGGCATTTATCCTGACTACATATCTCAACCCTTCTTCCCAAAGTGAGAGGAGATTCAATGTGGCACATAGATCTACGCGCAATGTTGTGGAGCGCACATTTGGTCTCTTAAAAAGCAGGTTCCTCTGCCTCCACAAAAGTGGAGGTGCACTGCAGTACCGCCCTATCATCTGCTGTGAAATAATAGCAACATGTGCTATGCTGCATAACCTTGCCACAAAGAAAGGAACAGCAGTGGAACTAACTGACTCAGAGGATGAGGGTGAGGATTGTCCACAGCCAGAGCACAGCGCAGCAGGTGTGGAAGCAGCAGCAAATGGGAGACACAGACGGGCTGAGATCACACACAACTATTTCTGAGTAAGTAATGAGACAAAGCCATTAACGGGTTTTGAGTGACGGTGTTTTATTAACCTTAACTCAAGCAATAGCACAGCACACCGCCACATCATGAAGGCCTCAACATGCCATGCCAATAATCACAAAACATTCAAAAGGTGAAATGGGTTACATCACCCATCTCACAATGACAGGGGATGGCTCTCATTAATTCCTGCGCCCACGCACAGCACTGCTTCATTCCCTGGGAACACTGTCCTCCCTGGCGGTCTGTCCTGTGGCAGCTCCATGACTTTCACTGCGCCTCTTAGACTCAGTTATCGGGGTGTGATGCTAATGCGGCTAGTAGACTCCTCACTTTGCCCCCATCCCCTGCACCTGTTGCGACTATTTGGGTGGTCTGGAGCACTTCCAGAGCACTGGTAACTGTGACCAGCCCCTTGCAATGTCACAGCTGCAGTGGACCATCTCTTCCTGCATGGCCACCAAGCGCCTGCTGAGAACAGAGGTGGCAGTGGAGAGGCGGTTTGCCGCCTTAGTAAAGCCGTCCAATTTCTGTCAGTCCCTGTGCATCGCCACACGATCTTCATCCAGTTTGCTGCACAGCAGCCTCATAGCCTCTGATATGCCCCGCATGCCCTCAGGCACAGTGTTGTTCATGCTGTTTATGCCCTCCTTAATTTCCAGCAAGTGTCTGTTCATGTTGGTATTTGCCGGAGCCAAAACAGAATATCTCAGACCGCTGGTGTCATACTGAGAAGAATCGGCCACTCGTTGTAGTTTGACATTGTCAATGGAGATGTACCTGTTATCCTTGCGACCAGGAAGTGGAGGTAAAATGACTGTTTTTGTGTCCTGCACTCCAAGCACAGGAACTGGTGCACGATAAGAGGGGCCAAACTTCTTCTTGTTCTCCACCTTCTCACGGACCAGGTCACCGACTCGGGGTAGCCAGTCAACTACCGGAATCTGAAGCACAGCATCAGTTGTGGAGGGCAAGTGTTCCTTTGCAAGACTGTCACAAGTCTTTTGTAGGTTCTGTAATACAGCAGAATGATCATCTACTTCAAAGGGTGCGGTAAACACCGCCAGGTGTAGACTCTCAAGGTCTGGAACAAACATTTTGATGCAAAAGAGCATTTCGTATGGGGTCCGCCCACCCAGAGACCTTCTAGGGAGATTATTAAGTGCACATTGAACGCTATAGAGAGGGGCCAGCCAGTTCCTGCCAGTACCTAAGAATCGGCCACTGACTGGAGTGGGAATAGTAAATTTTACCCTCCACAATCCAGCACTTTCCCTACACTTGCACTGACTGGAGTGGGAATATAACATTGTTACCCTCAGTAATCCAACCTTTTCCGTACAGTTGTACTGACTGGTGTGGGAATAGTATATTTTACCCCTACGCAATCCAACACTTTCCCTACAGTTGCACTGACTGGAGTGGGAATATTTAATTTTTCCCCTCCACAATCCAACACGTTCCCTACAGTTGCACTGACTGGAGTTGGAATATTACATTTCTCCCCCAACAATCCACACACTTTCCCTACTGTTGCACTGATTGGAGTGAGATCATTTTTTTTGTTAATTATGATATCTAGGGGTCGATTCCGATACCGGAAAAAATGCCTTCCTAATGCTATTCGTAGGCTTACCTTCCGACCGAATCATATCTGGAGCTTTTTCCTACAAACTAGCAAGTACGATGCGTTTTCATGGAAAATTCTGACCGAATCGTCGGATCCGATTCATGCACTATGTCAGTACCTAACATGCTCAGGAAACATGGAAATCGAGTCGTACGGAGGCTCAGCCTACAAAATTTAAAGACACGCAAGTACGATGCATTTTTCAAACGCGTCATACAGGGCAAAAGTTCCAGCACCTCGCAGCATTCAGACGAAGCACATTTAAGTTCCGAATCGCACCATAATTCATTCAAGGGAGATTTGATGGAGTCTGTCGCGTCGTGTATGTGCCAGGCTGTGTAGAATCGTTCGCGTATGTGTCTAATGGGTTGTGTTAATGCTGGACTATGTGGCATCGGTCGCGCCAGAGTCTGTTGTGTTGTGTTGTTGCTTGGCTACATGGAATCATTTGTGTACGAGTCTATCGCGTCAGGCTCCTTTCCGGCCTTCAATATTTTTTCCGAACGATTCGTTTGGAAATTACATGATTCGCATCGTACTTGCTCATTTGGTTGGCGGGTGTACGATTCAGTCGGAAAAAATGATGGGTACGTGTCGGGTGAAACAACTTCCTGCCGGAATCGGAATCGGCTCCATAGTGTTGTGGTAATTGTACTGGGAATAGGACATTGTAGCATTTTCCGATGTTATATTTTAATTCATTTTATATTTATTGTAGTTAGAGTAGTAAATCTTATTTTTGTGTGATGTAACATTTTGTTTTATTGTTGTGTTGTGTTAGGTGTGAGTACTTATTTGTATGACTTACATATATTTAATGCAGTGTCTAGGGACATGTCACACAGGGTGTGTGTGCCATGTCGTGTTTTCACTTTTGTCTGCACCATTTCACAAAGCCTATAAGGACAGTCTACATGACTTTGATGGTGAGTCTCTTAGGGTGGCACAATCACGTGGCCGATTCCTGGTGGAGCTGCTCCGACAGCTATAGGGGAGATTGGCTCTGGCACACGCTATGGCCGTCACCTACCCAGCTCCACTTCGGACATATGTCTCATCAGTTTCTCGGCTGCTGTCTCCTTCCTGTGGTTTCCCAACTCTGGCTGGTCTTTTTTGGGTCTTGATTTTCTTGTTCGCTAATAACTCCTGTCTTGTCCTGTCTCTTGAATCTGTGAACCTACCTCTGACCGTGGAGACTAGCTTTTTGAACGATGGTATTCTCCCTCCTACCCCTTTACTCTACCCCCTTTCTCCTTTACACTCCATGTATCCTTCCTCTTTGCTCTTTAATTGTTTTCCCCGTTGAGAACTAGCTGTTTGGCTGATGCCCAGTAGAGCTACCCGATAGCTAAAGAGGAGATGGGCTGTTGACTTCCCCCTAATTCGTCACCTACCCAGCCGGACTTTGGGCTAACTCTCCTTCGTCTCGCAATCCTATCTACCGCGTATCCCTTTACCCCACCCCCTCACCCTTCTAAGCTCCATTTATTTCGTCATCTACTCTCTTGAAATGTTTTTCTAGTAACTGATGTAACGTGTTACTGATGTAATTTTGTAATTTCTGTGGAACCTTATGTAAAGCACTCTGATACCTCCGGGTCTAGCCAGCACTTTATAAAAATCTCAAAATAAATAAATGAAATAAATAAATCATTTTTTTTTTAATGTAGTGGGAAATGTATATGTATTTATTTTAATATTTAATTATTTATTTGTGTAATTTAGATAATTATGTGTTCAATTTATTATAACAATAATATTTAAAAATGTAAATATTTTTTGCTTGTAAATTATTTATAATTTCATTTTTTTAAATATGTGTTTATTTTTTATTTTTTATTAAATTGTTTTTCTTTTTTATTATATTATGTTTTTGGTATATTCAAATATGTATGCATATATTTTTGATAATAATATATTATTTATGATGTTTTAAATTATATTATTATTTAAAAATATTACTTTATTTATACGTGTATATGTTCATATATATATATGTTTACATTTTTAAAAGTACGTTTATTTGTTATATTTGTTAAAATATACATTCAAATATATTTTATTTTTATAAATTAATTTTAGTATTTAATATATGTTAATTTTTATTATTTTTCATTATATATATTTAAAAATATATATCTAATACAACTATATTATTGTACATGGGGAAACAAATCTCTATATTTTTGTACTTACTTTTTAAGTATAGGCAGTTAATATTTTTGTATTCTATATTTTTTCCTCTATACTGTTTACTTCTATATTATTTTCCTCGATATTCTGTCAGTGAACCGTTCACGACGCCGTGATAGCCCTGGATTGTTATGTGTAAATTCTTTAAACATTGCCTCTGAGATAAGCCTGACTGCTCGTGCCAAGCTAACAAGGTGTTGAGCAAGGTTTATGTTAGAAGTATATCCCCCTTTTCCTGACTAGGAAGAAAGTTCCCTACTTGGACAGGGTAACAAGGTAACAATCTGTCAACTAGAGACCCAGCATCTAACAGTATGTGAATACAGCAACTACCCCTAAAGCCACGGGAACCTGGGTACTGAGCGGTTATAGAGAACAGTGATTTGCATAGGTTTAATTTAGTACAAAATTTCTGGATAATCAGCCCAATCGCTGCATGCACATAATGCAATTCGCAATAAAAAGAACACAAACTTCCACTATTCTGATTTTGAAACAAAAATATATTCAAAGCTTAGGGCCTCATTTATTCATTTTTTGGCGTAGGGCAGCGCCGCAAGCCTTCATGCTACTCTGCCCAACGTCAAAAGAAAAGGGCAGGAATGTGCTGCATCCATGAGATACGTTGCATTCCTGTCATCTTTCACAGCGCAGGTGCACAAACAGTGGCGTAGTTAGACCTTTTGCCCCCCATGGCAGTTGGGGCGTTTGCCACCCTGTGACGGCCGCAGCTAAGTGCAGGGGCGCTGCCGCCCCTAAAACACAGACCGCCACCCCCCCATGCAATGCCACTGTGCACAAATGACTGCAATGTACCAACGCAGGTGGTCTTTGCCTTGAAATCAGGTTGTTTTTGTGGTAGAAGGGACACCTTACTTCACAAAAACAACCCTTGGGTCGGCTTACCCTTTTGACACATTCCCTGGTTTATAGCATGTTGTAAATCTGAGAATGTGTCAAATGCCATGGGTATTATGTGGGAACACCCACCTTAGGGGTCCATTAGGATGTCGGGCGGTGGCACTACCGCAACGATGGCGGGGCGGAAAAACAGCTTTTTCCGCCCGCTAGCAGTGGAATTCACGTCCGCCACATTAGGATATGTAAACACAGGTCATTTCCCGTCCGCCGCGGAGCGCCGCGCTCCGCCATCAAGGTGCGCCCGCCACCGCGCCGGCTGCAGCCAATCAAGACCCTCCGCCGCGGCCGATGACGTCCGCCCCGCTCGACAAATTAGGATGGGCCAAACAAGCTGACGCACCGCACCGGAGACACCGCACAGCTCTAGCAGGCGGAAAGTCTACAGCGGAGCACGCACGCCGAGACCCGACATGAACCCCATGGACCCAGCCCTCCACATGCATCCGGTCATGTACCTGCTGCAACACTATCGCCAGATGGGCCGCCGCGGACGCCGCCGCAGGTACGTCACTACACATATACACCACACAACACACATGCCGACACAGGTCCCAAGCACCACACTGGCATCCTGCTGGGGGGCACAACACATCCACATGGGCACCCACACATCACCCACCTCAGAACAAGGCACCCCACGGCATCCGGAACACACAACGTCGGCCAACCTGCAGCAACGTCACGGTCACGGACACGTCACCGCCGCGGTCAACACATGCGCACTATGCAGAAGGCAGGGCAACACCAAGGCATGGACACTTTCCAAACATCACAGCGACACACCACCCCGACCAACACTGCACACCACCCGAAGTAGTCACAGGCCAGGTGCCTATCCCGTGCACCCCCTTGCACATCAACAAGCACTGTAACAACAAGCACAATACACACACACTGCGACACACAACCAGGGACAAAGGCACAGCAGGATTGCCTGAAAACGGACACACAACACCAGTGCACTCCCCACAGCCCACACAATTGTATACAAACATCCACACAGGGCAAGACAAAACATACAACAGGCATACAACTCCTGCCTGACACATGTGTGTCTCACACCATACAGGGGCACACATACATACACTACAAACTAACACCCTTCACACTGCACACCTCTGCCACACACATGCCATGTAAGCCATGCCACCAGGACCAAGGGCCAACACAAGACGACCATACACATACACGCCAGGGCACACAGAAAGGGAAACACACACCTCATCACATCATAAACATCGACTACACCACAGCACAGCTGCACACCCTGTGCTGCCAGTGTCCCCCAAGGTGACCTGTGAACAGTGTATGCAGCAATAGCAATTCACCCACACGAAAACTGCATGGCCTGCCAAATAACCATCACAGAGTACAACATCAGCAGGGCCACAATGGACTGAAGACCCTGTCCCCCTGTCTAAAAATCATATGGGCACATAGAACCTTGCAATGGTGATGTACAAAATAGACCATGGAACTCAGTCAAACAAGAAAATGACTTTAATCAGTAAGGAGACAGAGAAAACACACCATAATGTACTGTATTTATTCACATATTGCACAGATGTAGCTACACAACATAAGTAGACACCAGCAAATCTCAAAATCATGTGCAAATGCCATAGACTATGCACTGGTGAATCACAATCGGGAAGTGCAAAGTCCTTGGCAGGGCAGGGTACAGCACATCAGAGCAACAGGCCCAGAGTCCTTGGCAGGGTACAGCACATCAGAGCAACAGGCCCGGTGTCCTTGGCAGGGGAGAGCACATCAGAGCAACAGGCCCAGAGTCCTTGGCAGGGGAGAGCACATCAGAGCAACAGGCCCAGAGTCCTTGGCAGGGTACAGCACATCAGAGCAACAGGCCCAGAGTCCTTGGCAGGGTACAGCACATCAGAGCAACAGGCCCAGTGTCCTTGGCAGGGCAGGGGAGAGCACATCAGAGCAACAGGCCCAGAGTCCTTGGCAGGGGAGAGCACATCAGAGCAACAGGCCCAGAGTCCTTGGCAGGGGAGAGCACATCAGAGCAACAGGCCCAGAGTCCTTGGCAGGGCAGGGGAGAGCACATCAGAGCAACAGGCCCAGTGTCCTTGGCAGGGGAGAGCACATCAGAGCAACAGGCCCAGTGTCCTTGGCAGGGGAGAGCACATCAGAGCAACAGGCCCAGAGTCCTTGGCAGGGTACAGCACATCAGAGCAACAGGCCCAGAGTCCTTGGCAGGGTACAGCACATCAGAGCAACAGGCCCAGGAACACACCCACATCGCTAACAATGGTGTACTGTAGCACACCTATGTGTGGCACAGGCGTCTGAGGGTGTTGACAACTCACTCCTGGCTGTCATGTGGAGTGGAACCTGGCTGTGTGTCAGGGACTGCAGGTCGACTTGACTGGTGTGACAGAGGGACATGTGGTGTGGCTATAACAGAGGGCCTGCAAGGTGGAGGGCTGTGCGGACCAGGTGGCACCGTGGCACGTGGAGGTGGAGTAATGCACGCCCTTGACACAGTGTGGGTGGGAGAGGTAGGAGGGGTGCCCTTCCACTTCTTTGGAATATGAATTTGCTTCCCTGTCATGGGGTTGATGGGAAGTGGCGTTGACACCACCTGCACACCCCCCAACTGTTCCACTTCAGGGGCAGACACTGCCACTCCCTCTGGAGAAGTGCTTGATCCTGCAGTACGCTTGTGCTGGCTACGCCTCCGGACCACTTTAGCCTCTCTGGAAGGTGTACCCCCCACAGTGACCACCTTCCCACTTACCCCAGGGGTGGTGTCTACACTGCCCTCCTGTCCCTTCTTGCCAAGGATGGCCACTACACTGCCCTCCTGTCCCTTCTTGCCAGGGATGGCCACTACACTGCCCTCCTGTCCCTTCTTGCCAGGGATGGCCACAACACTGCCCTCCTGTCCCTTCTTGCCAGGGGTGGTGTCTACACTGCCCTCCTGTCCCTTCTTGCCAGGGGTGGTGTCTACACTGCCCTCCTGTCCCTTCTTGCCAGGGATGGCCACTACACTGCCCTCCTGTCCCTTCTTGCCAGGGATGGCCACTACACTGCCCTCCTGTCCCTTCTTGCCAAGGATGGCCACTACACTGCCCTCCTGTCCCTTCTTGCCAAGGATGGCCACTACACTGCCCTCCTGTCCCTTCTTGCCAGGGATGGCCACTACACTGCCCTTCTTTGCCACAATGACTGGGTTGGTCACGACAGGGGTCTCCACTGCCACAATGACTGGGATGGTCACAACAGGGCTTCCCTCCACCTGCCTCGATGTACTTTGTTCTGGGGTTGATGTGGTAGGTGGGTGTGTCCCTGTGTTCTCCCCAGGTGTAGTCATGACATCCCACACATCCTCTGTGGGCATAGCAGAGTCAATATCTGGTGATGGCTCAGCAGCATGTGAGCCTGATGTCTGACACAATGCTCTTCTGGCCTTGCTCTTCTGTGACTTCACCTTGTCTGTGCATATTGGGGGGTCCCTGCCCTTCTTTGGGGATGGAGTCTGTGGACGGGATTGTTTGCTTTGGGTCTGAGCTGTGCTCCTAGTGTTGTAACGTTTACTTGATGTATGTCCCAAGTGCTCACTGTCATCTGATGTGGCCACTGACTGGGTGGACGTCACAGGCACCTGAGCTGCAAAGGGGGCATGTTGGAGGGCTGACGTCACTGTACCTGACAATGACAGGAGTGTACGATGTAGGCCACCCACGTCAGAGTGTATGCCCTCCATGAATGCCAGAACCTGCCCTATTTTGTAATCGTGGGCACTGAAGGCATTCAGCAGGGCGGTCTGGCCCACGCAAAGTTGCCGCAGGAGCTCTACGCACTCTGCACTGAGGGCAGCAGGGGGGACAGGTGCAGGTGCTGCGGTGCCATGTGTGAATGTCACACGTCCCCTCTTAGTGACACGGATACGGCCAGCCCCAGAGGAAGTGGATGGGAGGGTGGGCAGTGGCCGTTGGTAGTCAGATGCAGCAGCAGAGTCCCCATCCCCTGTGGCTGCTAACAGGGACTCATCCCCCCTGCCATCAGATGAAGTGGTACTCTGTGTCTCAGCCACAGATTCCTCATGCATACTCCTGTCACCCTCATCAGCGCTGGTGTGGTCAGTGTCACTTTGCTCCGTCTCACCCTGCTCTGCTGCCGCTGTCGTGCTGGTCTCGCCACCACTTTCAGGATCATGTTCCGCCGTGGTGTCTTCCGAATCTGCATTAGCGACAGAAACATGGTTGTATAAGTGTCATAGTCTGGTCACACGATATCAGAGCAATGCAGCACATGAGAGGCCTAGAGCTACATGGTAACCACCACACCCTCAAATCATTGTGCAGCTACACACCAGTTACACCACAACTGTGCCTGTCATGCGGACAAACAGGCAGGAGTGGACCAATGTCGATGACACACAGCACTACACCCTGCCCATGGATGGTGTTCCCCCAGCCCACATGGACCTGCCCCATGGACATGATGTAGCCACAACTAACATCACCACTTCCAGAGCCTAAAGGGATCCAGAGGGGAATACACACACCTGTTTTGTCTACACATGCCACATTGTCAAATAGGCCATTACAATCACCATGTGCCAATGTGGGCTCACATTGTTGTCAGATGTGTGGGCCACTACCATGCAGGTGCATGCAAAGTAGACTGACATGGTGTAACACTCATTAAGTGGACACAGCTGTACTGCATAATAGGGACTACACCCACCATCACAAAGAAGAGTGACCATGTGGACAACAAAATATATGTCAAGGACAGAAAACTGCAGCCAGGAGCTGCAGAGTAAGGCCATGGTGGGCCAATGCCTCATACAGACACACATCACAGTTGCCACTCACATCACATATCACAGCATGGCAGCACAGGCACATCACATGTGTCACCGCAGACACAGGCACTCTACACATGCATCCACTCCCAGACAAACTATCCCTCCCCGGATACTCACCATCTCTGTCTTGCTGCTGAAGCCCCTTCAGACGTGCATCCAGGTCTGGATAGGTCACTGCCAGTATGCGTGCCATCAGCGGAGTCATGGTGCGGCGTGCCACACGCCCTGTGCGTGGTACCATCCCCAAGTTAATCTCTGCCACTTGCTTAGCCAGCCGGCTGATGTCGTCCCACCTCTTGTGACAGTGTGTGTGTCGTCTGTTTGATACCCCCAGGGCTCGCACCTTTGCTGCTATGGCCCTCCAGACAGCCTTACGTTGGTGTACTTTGAGCTGCAGGTATGAGAGTAAAGAAGGACTAATGAACATTTACACATTGTCATATGTCAGCATCTATCAGTACAGCAGCCAGACACTGAATCTGGACGCACAGTGACCTCCCTCCCTCCAGAACTGGGGGTACCCTCACAAGGCCACTCTGCATGGCATAAACATTAGTGAATGCATGCACACATTGAGCTTCGTAGTCTCCATGATTATCACACTGAAGAATGATGATTCAACACAAATGCATCGACAGCACTGTGTAAATCATAAATTGTACAGGGCATTGATGTGGCATATCCACTAATCAGTGTGCAGCAACAGTAGCATGTAAGTTGGCTGATGGACAAACTTTGGAAGGGCAGCCACTGAACCTACTCTGTGGGGCACACTGACTATGACTACAGGGGCACCCTGAAATTACATCACAAGCGGACACTGTCCAACCAGCTACAAGGCAAACAACCGTTGGTCATGTCTGCCCCAAAAAGTAGCACATCCCACTCACACATACAAGTATAGGCCTAGGACTGAGTCATAATGCAAAACACACACTCCCACCACCTGCAAACATCTTGTCTGTCAGTGTTTGTCTGCACCACACATCCAAAATAACATACAGCTGCATCATGAATACACGTCTGACACCACCCTGCCCTACTGCTCCCTACATGGTGACTTACCACGACATTGGGGCCACCAAACAGCCGTGGGTACTGTGCCAGCACCTCGTTCACAAGGACATCCAGCTCCTCACTCGTGAATGGACTGGCACGGATCTTATCTGTTCTTGACATCCCTGTGGATATGGCAGACCTGTGGCGGAAGTGAGTTGTGAGGTGTCCCAGGCAGCAGGCTCTGTGAGCAGCAGGAGAGGGTCTCAGGCAGCAGCAGGAGAGGGTCCCAGGCAGCAGGCTCTGTGAGCAGCAGGAGAGGGTCTCAGGCAGCAGGCTCTGTGAGCAGCAGGAGAGGGTCTCAGGCAGCAGGCTCTGTGAGCAGCAGGAGAGGGTCCCAGGCAGCAGGCTCTGTGAGCAGTGGGAATGTGTGGCTCACTCCCACAGATTTATAGGCCCATGGGGTCGTTAGGAAGCTGATAAGGTGCTACAATTGGTTGTCTGGGTCAGCCTTATTCAAAAGCATCCAATGACCGGCTCCGCGGCGGCGGCGCGGCGCTTCCGCATTTTTCAAATCTGCATCATGCCACATTGAACACCCATGCCATTGGCTGTATGCAATGCACCATGGCGGTGACGCACCGCGGGTGTCCGGGGTGCGCTACCGCGATGGTGCATCATTCAAAAGCATCCAATGACCGCCTCCGCGGCGGCGGCGCGCCGCTTCCGCATTTTTCAAATCTCCATCATGCCACATTGAACACCCATGCAATTGGCTGTATGCAATGCACCACGGCGGTGACGCTCCGCTGGGGACCGGCGGTAGGTACCGCGACTGATGCGGCGGAGCCTAGCCAGCGGCATGGACACCAGTCCATGTGCCAATGGCTACCTTGGCTGGGTAGATGGTGGTGCTGGGGTCACACCGCCGGGGACCGGCGGTAGGTTATGGCATTTTCGTACACATTGCTGTGTATGTCAATCATGGACAATGTATAAGTGCCATGCAGCTACATGGTGTAGGGCACATCATTGTACACACGATGCCACAGAGCCATTGCATCCACAGGAGGACGCACGTTCAGTCTGAGCCACTTTAGCATGTGTTTGTGCCATTTTAGTAAGGCTTTTGATGGGTGATGATTGCCAGACGTCATGCTCTACATAGATGTAGTGAGGTTTAATGTGTTGTTGGTCAGTGCAGACCTTGACCGGGCTGGGGGCACTGCATTGTATCGTACCTGACTTGTGCATTCAGAACTGATCATGCACACAACCAGAAGTGTCCCTGCTATTGTGATCATTGTGTTGATGAATGCTTCCACAATGTACATGATGCATTGAGGTCTGGCAGGTACGGCAGATGGGTATGACAGACATGTTAAGTCACATTAGATTTGTGGCTCTTGTAGCTCCATGTCTGCGCATGTCACTAGTTCAATCATTGTATCCACATTATTGTCACTTGGGTATTGTCACTGGAGAGGCCTGCCCTCTGTGTGTAGCTATTGGGCAGCCATGTAACCAGATGTGCCATGCATCTTTCTGGCCATTGTTTTTTACCCATTACATCATTGATGCTTTGTGCTATGGCCATCTCATGATGCTTGTCATTGACCTATTGTTTTTAATCCTAAACTAGGAGGAGGCCAAATCTCCTACGTCAGGTGATTGTGCTTGAGGACATGGAGAATGAGGCAATCATCAGGAAATTCCGGTTGGACAGACCGACATTGAAGATCTTGTGTGATCTATTGGAGCCCCACCTGCAGCCTCGCCGTCACTATCCTACGGCATTCACACCCGCCCACAAGGTAATGGCAGCACTACACTTCTTTGCGACTGGTTCCTTCCAGGAGACCGTGGCTAACGCTGGGGGAATGTCGCAGCCCATGTTCAGCATGGTGCTGAGGGATGTACTCGAGGCCATGATGATCTATCGGAATCGCTACATCCATTTCCCCCGGGGACGTGAATTGGCTGCCGTTAAGGGGGACTTCTATCCACTTGGGCACATCCCACATGTAGTCGGTGCGATCAATTGCACCCATGTGGCTCTGGTGGCACCGCAGGCGACGGAGCACATTTATCGAAACCGGAAACACTACCACTCCATGAATGTGCAGGTGGTGTGCCTTGCAGACATGACAATTTCACATGTGTGTGCTAAGTATCCCGGTTCGGCACATGACTCTTTCATCATGAGGAACAGCATGGTGCCACGGATGATGGAGAATCTGCATCCCGAACGTGCCTGGATTGTGGGTGAGTTACACAACTGCTATCACGTGCTGTGTGTCACTGCCTTTACTGTGGCCGTACAACATTGCAATGTGTGTTTTTTATTCACAGGGGACTCTGCTTATCCCAGTTGGCCATGGCTGTTGAGCCCACTCCGTAATCCCCAGACACCTGCAGAGATCCGCTACAATGAGGCCCATGGCAGGACACGACGGGTAATTGAACGTACTTTTGGGCTGCTGAAGGCAAGGTTCCGGTGCCTTGACAGGACTGGAGGCGCACTTGCATACTCGCCTGGGAAGGTGTGCAAGATCGTTGTGGCATGCTGTATGCTACACAACCTGGCCATCCACAAGGGGGTCCCCCTGCTCCTGGACGACGGTGAGGAACCAAGGCCACAACCTGCTCAGGGACCTGAATCCAGTGATGAGGAGAGTGGAGAGGAGGAAGGAGTTGACCAACGGCAGCAGCTAATCCAACGCTACTTCACTTGAAGGTGTGTGACGAGTTACAACGTCTACATAGTCTAGTGTGTTAGCTTATGTTGTGAATGGTTATGCGCAGATGTTCCCAATAGCCACATGTTCTGTCACCTATGTATGGTATTGTTGGAATGGACGTTACGTCCGGAGATGTATTATGGACGGCATTACAGCATTTCAGATAGACACTGTGTAGGGTACCTGTGATAATTAGGATATTTGTGGATCAGTGATCTGTGTGTGTTGCCACGATGAGACCAGTGACTGTAGTTCTGTTGTGTCTCCCTAGGTTCTCCAGCGTGTTCCTGCCCTGCATACTGTACATCATGTTTACATATCATGGACATTATCATCATTGTAAATAATGCACTAAAGAATTCACTACACAAAATCTGGATTGTAAGGTATTTTATTTACGGGGTGGACATGTGAATTGTGCGTGAATATTTACAGGAAGGTGGGGAATGAGCAGTGAGTTGACAGTCATGGTCGCTGAGATGCAAGAGTAGACACCACATGAATGTGGTGACCCAGTCCAACAGACAGGTGCCATTGCCAAGGCAATGTGGGGAAAGATAGTCCAAAAGAGTCAATGCAGTTGGGGAGAGGGTTGTCTTCAAGGCTGGCTCCGTGACTGGCGTGTGGCAGGTGCTTGGCTTCCAGAGACTCCCAGGCTCTTCTTCGGACGCCCCCTAGATCTTTTTGGCGGTGGGGGGCCTGCTGAATGGCCAGCGGCGTCAGAGGACTCGCCCCTCTCTGTTGGCGCAGGGGAGGATGGTGGACTGTCATCCTGCTGCACAACAGGAGGGGACGGCGGTGATGGTTGGGACACAGGCCTGTCCCTCTGCAACGCCACTTGCTGGCCCATGAGGTCCACCATCTGTCCCAGGCGGTTATTGATGGACCTCATCAGCAGGATGAGCTCCCTGAAAAATTCATCCGACCGGCCACTTTGTCCCTGGACCTCTTGGAAGGCATCCACAACTCTGGTGAAGTGGTCCAGGGATGGTGTCCACTCCTCCCGAGGTCTGGTGTTGGCCCTGGCCCTCCCACCTGCTCTGCTGCCACGGACCTCTTCCCTCGCCACTGGTGCGCCACGCACTGGCTCCCTGCCCTCCACAGTTGTTGGTGTGGGCTGGTCATCCCTAGGGACAGGGAGGGTGCTGCAGGTGGTACTGGTGGTAGTGGTGGTGTTGGTGGCAGTGGCTGCGGTGGTGGTTGCGGTGGAGGCAGAGGCCGTGACAGCAGGGGTCTGCTGCGTTGTCGTTGCAGCAGAGGTGGTGGTGGGGAGGATGGGGGCCTGGGACCTCTGGGTGTGTGGAACACCGGATGGGCCGGCCTGGAGCTCATCGTCCAAACTGTCCTGGGAGTCTGCATCTGTGAGTCCATGTGCCGGAGGTGGAGACTGGCTCTGCAGGTCGTTGGTGTTGTCCCCAGCAGTGAGTTCTTCATCACCTGTGGAGTAGATGGGGAGTGGTCAGTGTTTGTGTCATCTGTGTATCATCAGCTGTCTGTACACTAGTGCATTGTGCTGTCATCAGTTGTACAAATCACGGCAACATCGTGTTACATTACATAGTGGATAGTTAGATCATGGTGTCCTAAAGGTTGATTGTCTATGCATTTTGTACAATAGTAAATAGATTAATACACACACACTTCATGAAGATAAACGGTAGTTACATACCTGTAAGGTGAGCGTGCAGGGTATAATGGCTGACACTTTCTCCTGGGTGGGGGAAGCCTCCATGCTGCTGGGCTGTGGGCCAGGGGGCATGCTGGGAGTAGTGGTACAGGCCTCACCCCCACAAACACCCTCCAAGTGAAGATGGCTACCTACCTGTAAGTTTGTTTGTTAAACAGTGCAATGGCTGACACTTGCTCCTGGGTGGGGGAGGCCTCCATGCTGCTGGGCTGTGGGCCAGGGGGCATGCTGGGAGTAGTGGTACAGGCCTCCCACCCTCACCCCCACAAACACCCTCCAAGTGAAGATGGCTACCTACCTGTAAGTTTGTTTGTTAAACAGTGCAATGGCTGACACTTGCTCCTGGGTGGGGGAGGCCTCCATGCTGCTGGGCTGTGGGCCAGGGGGCATGCTGGGAGTAGTGGTACAGGCCTCCCACCCTCACCCCCACAAACACCCTCCAAGTGAAGATGGCTACCTACCTGTAAGTTTGTTTGTTAAACAGTGCAATGGCTGACACTTGCTCCTGGGTGGGGGAGGCCTCCATGCTGCTGGGCTGTGGGCCAGGGGGCATGCTGGGAGTAGTGGTACAGGCCTCACCCCCACAAACACCCTCCAAGTGAAGATGGCTACCTACCTGTAAGTTTGTTTGTTAAACAGTGCAATGGCTGACACTTGCTCCTGGGTGGGGAGGCCTCCATGCTGCTGAGCTGTGGGCCAGGGGGCATGCTGGGAGTAGTGGTACAGGCCTCACCCCCACAAACACCCTCCAAGTGAAGATGGCTACCTACCTGTAAGTTTGTTTGTTAAACAGTGCAATGGCTGACACTTGCTCCTGGGTGGTGGAGGCCTCCATGCTGCTGGGCTGTGGGCCAGGGGGCATGCTGGGAGTAGTGGTACAGGCCTCACCCCCACAAACACCCTCCAAGTGAAGATGGCTACCTACCTGTAAGTTTGTTTGTTAAACAGTGCAATGGCTGACACTTGCTCCTGGGTGGGGGAGGCCTCCATGCTGCTGAGCTGTGGGCCAGGGGGCATGCTGGGAGTAGTGGTACAGGCCTCACCCCCACAAACACCCTCCAAGTGAAGATGGCTACCTACCTGTAAGTTTGTTTGTTAAACAGTGCAATGGCTGACACTTGCTCCTGGGTGGGGGAGGCCTCCATGCTGCTGAGCTGTGGGCCAGGGGGCATGCTGGGAGTAGTGGTACAGGCCTCACCCCCACAAACACCCTCCAAGTGAAGATGGCTACCTACCTGTAAGTTTGTTTGTTAAACAGTGCAATGGCTGACACTTGCTCCTGGGTGGGGGAGGCCTCCATGCTGCTGGGCTGTGGGCCAGGGGGCATGCTGGGAGTAGTGGTACAGGCCTCACCCCCACAAACACCCTCCAAGTGAAGATGGCTACCTACCTGTAAGTTTGTTTGTTAAACAGTGCAATGGCTGACACTTGCTCCTGGGTGGGGGAGGCCTCCATGCTGCTGGGCTGTGGGCCAGGGGGCATGCTGGGAGTAGTGGTACAGGCCTCACCCCCACAAACACCCTCCAAGTGAAGATAGCTACCTACCTGTAAGTTTGTTTGTTAAGCAGTGCAATGGCTGACACTTGCTCCTGGGTGGGGGAGGCCTCCATGCTGCTGAGCTGTGGGCCAGGGGGCATGCTGGGAGTAGTGGTACAGGCCTCACCCCCACAAACACCCTCCAAGTGAAGATGGCTACCTACCTGTAAGTTTGTTTGTTAAACAGTGCAATGGCTGACACTTGCTCCTGGGTGGGGGAGGCCTCCATGCTGCTGGGCTGTGGGACAGGGGCTATGGTGGGAGTTGTTGTACTGACATTCCGGCCCCATACAGGCATCCTCAGCAGAATGGGTGGCTACATGTTGGTTAGGGATGGACAGTGTATTGGTGGTTGGGTATTGCAAGGAGGTAAAAGTCAATGTGGTCTTAAACATATGTCTGTACTTACCAGCCTCCGCTCCCCCGGCTACTCCTGTGTAACTCTCAGGTAGCAGGATAGCAAGCACCTTCTCCTCCCATGGTGTGAATGTCTTCAGTGGGATGGGAGGGCCACTGCCAGTCACGTTTGCCAGATTCCAGTTCTTGCTCCTCTTCTCCTTGACAACCCTCTTGAGATCATGCCACCGCTTCATGATCTCCTTCTTGGATCTTGGGGTGGCCCCAACTGCATTCACCCTTTGGACAATCCTTTCCCACATTTGTGTCCTGGTGGCTAATGGTGTCTGTTGGACTAGGTTCCCAAATAGTTGTGGTTCTACTCTCACAATCTCGTTGACCATGACTGTCAACTCACTCTCTGTGAATTTTGGCATTTTTGGTGATGTCATGGTGTGGGGGTGTTGAGGTGTTTGTGGGTGCAGGGGTGTGTGGGTGCAGGGGTGTGGTGATGAGGTGTGTTCTGTGCTGGGGGTTTGAATGTGATGGTGTGATGGTGGTGTTGATGGTGGTGGTGGGTGGGTGGGTGTTGTGTGCGATTTTGCCTCTCCTCTCAGATGTGGTGTGTGGCCTTCTGTTCTGGGAAGATGCAAAGGATTGTGGTGAGTGGAGGGTGTGGATTTGTACTCAGCTGTGTGGGTGTGTCCAATTGGATAGTGGTTGTCAGGTGTGTTGTGGGTGTGGTTATGTAGTATTGTGTATTTATTTGCCATTTCTGTATCTGTGTGTGTGTGTTGTATGTATTTGTGGCTGGGCTACTTTGTTTATGCAGTATTTGGCATTGCTGCGGTGCTTTGACATCGACCGCCATGGATTTCATGTTCGTCCGCTGCGGTGACTTTGCTGGTGCTTGTCCGTCATTTATCCCATGCAATCCTGCCTTCGACCGCGGCGGTCGGTGCCTGCCGTTCCGCCCGTGCCACCCTCGGGGATATCGTAATTTCCTGTGCGGTGTCTCCGCTTTCCCTGTGGGCGGTTTTGTATTTCCAGCTGCTTTTCCGACCGCCGCGGTCGGAGTTTTGTCATCACCGCACACGTCGGGCGGTTTCATTTTCACCGCTACCGCCGCGGTCGGTCTCCAGTGGCGGGCGATCCTAATTTGTCTGCCGGTTGCACCGCCTCCATGGCGGGCGGTTGTTTCCCGCATCCATGGCGGGCGGGGTGGTTTTCCGCCCGCTATCCTAATGGGGCCCATAATGCCCATGCCACACCTCTCTATCACAGTGGGAGGAAACCCAGCGACTTGTGCCAGGTTGCCTCACACTATATCTACTAGGCCATGAAAAGCCACGCATGGTTGCTTTACTTGGCCTCGTAGATATGGGTAAGTCCTGTGCACAGCCAGAACCGCAAAAAAGTGACATTCTGACGTGGCACTGGGCTTGTAAATAACCCCCTTGGATTTATAACAACCAATACAATAAATAAATGTCCAGTTTTCTCAGTGATATGTGACCCCAGTGCAGTGGGTGAAAAACCACAACCAGAGAGTATGCAAAAGGCTTGAGAATAAAATACAGTGTCCATCTGTGTTTCTTTTAACAAACAACAATTTTTTATTTCAAATTATTCATTGATATTGCATAATTTGTTTGTTGAGTTGTCGTTGATGACATTACGACCTGTGTATGGATGTGAGGGTCACATAAATACAGGAGAATTACTGGGGCACCCTAAAAAAATCAATGAATGAATTAACTCACTTTATTAGAGAATGGTGTAATGTAGCCTGATGTAATCTGATCTTAGCGCATTGGGAAACCTCCAGGTAGCTGTGCGCCTTATAAATTTAATTTAATAATAATTAGTATATGTTGCGATTATCGGTCATAACTTCACACACAATTAATGGCCATGGTTGAGGTGGTCCCACAAAAATAAGTGCCCACATGTGCAAGGTAATAAATAATACTCACACAGAGGTAATCATGTGCATACAATTTCAAAAGGCAGCCATTAGTGGTGAACATATATGACTAAGGGGCATAAACCATTTGAGTTTCACTTACCCCTCTTGGTACACTGGCTCGGTGGAAAAATGGCGTGTTGGAAATTTCCTACGAATGCAGGCTATATCCTATTGGAGGCAGTCAGGGACAGACTGGGTGTAGCAATCACTGGGTGTTTTCCAGGTGGGTCTGAAGGGTGGGGGCCAGTTTTGGACCCTTGGGAGATGGTTTTGAAATTGGGGGCTGGTTTTGCAACAGTGCTGCAATATAGGCCCCCTGTAACAAAAGCTCAGCAGCAGTGTTTCCCACCAGTTTTTGTTACTGGGGATCAGTTTTGCAGCAGTGCTGCTATATCACCTCCCGCTGTAACAAAATCACAGCAGCAGTGTTCCCTAACAGCAACCCCCCCACCTCCTCCACCCCCAGGCTGGTCCAACATAATTACCAGGTCTTGTTTGCCTTCCCAATCCAGCCCTGGAGGTGTAGCGCGGTGCTTTGCCTGTCAATGCCGGCGAAGGCTGACCTAAGTACAGCTAATAGAGCCCCAATCGACCCTCCTTTTAAGTATTTACATGGCAACACGGCAGCAAGCCCGTCACTGTCATCGTTTGGCTGTGTCTTCTTCGCACTCTAAGCGTGGCGCCTCTATGAAGGGGCCTATTGTGAAAACGAGTTTAGGAACGTAACGTATCAGTGTCTTGTCATTATCCTATATATACGCGATGCGTTCATGCAAAGTTGGAAGCACAATATGTGCTTTACACTACTTTAATGTGTGTGCTAGATTGTGACATGAATCAACTAGGCTTGTGCATGACTGAAAGTTTCATTGTGATATGTTTCATATAGGTACCCCAATATAAGCTCAGGTAGCAACCTAACCTTTTGCCTATATTTCTCCTGCCATTTCACTACATAGCGGTTCTTGGGACTGACCTTTTACCTAGGTATAGTACTGCTAACAGGACTTGGGGTTTTCCCTGAAAACTAGCCTCATTCATTATGCATGAGGATTCTTGGAAACTGAGCGGGACTACCATTTCTTGCATAATAACTCTGTATAAGGGTCATTACTTCCATCATCCTAAGTCCAACATGACACAGCAAGTTAGATCCCCTGAGGATATCACTATGGGTATCTAAACCCCATATCTTTGCTGAGGCAGGGAGAGGAGAAAAAGGACTTCCATGCTGACACACTGACGCAAGACTCTGAGGTTCCTGCTGACATCTGATGCAATCTGACTTGATGTGCCCAGGGTCCCTGCCAATCAGGTTTCCAGGGCCTGGGCTCGTTCCCCAAACTGTAACTTTGTATCCACAATTGGCATATCCCTGGCCACAGGTAAGCTCCTTGTAAAAGGTACCATGGATACCAAGGGCACTGTGAACAGAGAAGGCCTCTGAAGACTGCAGCACCTATTGTGCCACCCTAAGAGACCCTGCACATTAACACACACACACTGCCACTGCAGGTTGCGAGTTTTGGTGCAGGGAAAAGTGAAGATTCAACATGGCACCCAGCCCTGGGTGCCATGCCTGCAATCCACTTCCTGAGGCCTAGGTAAGTCACCCCTCCAGCAGGGTGTACTAGCCCTAAGGTGAGGGTACAGAAGCATGAACCCTGTACCCCTACAGCATCTAAGTCCATTCTTAGACATTGCAAGTGTAGTAAAGCCATAAAGAGGATATGATCTGTCAGTTGATCATTACGAACTCCACAGCTCCATAATGGCTTTACTAAAAACTGGGAAGTTTGGTTGCAAACTTCTTAGCACATTAAACCCCCACATGTATGACAGTGTCTGATTTAATGTAAAAAGCACCACAGAGGGCATCTTAGAGATGCCCCCTGAAAATCGACCAGCCCTGGTGTGGTTCCTGAAAGGCTACCCGCTATTTGCCACCACCAGATGGATTTTTGGACCTCTGGGTAAAGAGCCTCCGCTCTTTAGGTCCAGATACAAAGCCCATCCTGGGCAGAGGTGCCATGCCCCCTCCTCCAGGATGGGCTGGGTCCACGAAAGGGGAAGCTTCAAAGGCCTGCTGTCCCTGGATTTTGCTGCTTCCAGAAACTGGCACCCACGAGTTCTGCCCCTCTCTTTGGGCGGGAGAATCGGTGGGAAATCCAAGCTAGCTAGTGCGCCCACCTTTGCCAACACCACCCTGAGGTGGGGAAGGTGAGGTGAAGCACACATCTCAGTCCCCTACATCTTGAAAGATGAGGGGACTCAGCCAATTAGGAAGAGGCTCATGTCCCCTCCCACTGAAGGGTAGCATAATAAGGGGGTGTACACACCCCAAGGAAGGGACCCATTGGTTCCGACCTGCACACCCTTTAATCTGGTGATCCCCGACCTCCCTCAAGACTCCCAACAATGCCTGCAGCCTCAACCTGAAGGGTCCCTGCGACTGTGACTGGAGCGGCTAAGAAAACCCAACACCAGAAGGCAATCCTGCACTCGAAGACCAATGGCCTTGGGTGGTACAACCGACGGTGTCCAGGCATCCCCAAGATACCAACTTATCTCTACAGCCAGTGGTCGCCTTCAGGAAGTCTCCCTTCCCAAGCCTGTATCATCTTTCCTAAACCGAAGGTCTCCATTAGAAAGCACAGGGTCCCCGCCGTCCGATTTGCACCCTGCACCCGGCCGCTCCAGTGCCGCTGGTGGTGCAGCTCCTGTGCTGGTCATTGGTCCATGCAGTGCTGACCTTAATCCCAGGAGCTTGGCTCCCAAAACCGAGTGCCTGCTCATCAGCAGTCCCTAACCAAAGGCCCCCTTAGCCCCATTGGCTAACGTTGGGCACTCTGCAACCGCCCATCCCAGTGCCACTGGTGGTGCAATTTGAGTGCCCATCTAGACCTTGAAGAATCTTGGTCCTAACTCCAAAGCTCACCCTCGAGAGTTGAGTACTTACCACCAAAACCGATAACCGTTTTTTCTCCCATAGGAACACATGTTATAAGATTTTGGGCCTAAAATTGCTTTCAGTGTGAAACTGCTAATGTACGGAGAGAAGTGAACTCACTTGCAAAGTATGAAAAGTTGATCTTAACTTATATGTAGAGTTCCTACGGTGTGATACCTAGGCATACTACCCCCAGTACTCAAAATAATCCAAAGTAACTCAAAGGTAATCTGAAAATACTTACTGTATGATACAAACTAATTTAAAAGTGATACAAACCTGTAACAATTGTAATTTCAAGCACAACTGCATTACCTTGAACAGTCTTTCATTTTGAAAGTAATATTGCTCACCTGTGCCAAGTCCTGCTTAGTTCTTAAATAAAACATAAGTATATCTTTTTTAAACTTACCTAATTGGTGTGGCTTCTGTCTCTAAGTGTGTGTATCAGTCCTTGATTGAATGAATACAATAAATGCTTAACACACCCTCTGCATTAGCCTAACTGCTCGCCCACACTACCACAAAGAGAGTGGTTAGTACTTACCTATTTTAGCCCAGGCTATACCTCTGGGGCCTCTCTGGACTATGGGCACACTATACCTCATAGTATATACTGAGCCAGCTTCCTTCAGTGTTAATATCTGAATGCTGATTGCAGAATCCTCAATCACTGGGCAAGGCCACATAGCTATTCCTCTGCTGCACTCAAGCCATCATCCACAGAGTTGCATTAAGTTGTGGTTTTTATATTCAGACGAAGCAGCTCAGAAACAGGATACAAACAACCCCTGCTCACTGTTTCCAGTGTTGGACTGGCTTTTCAGGCACTGCCAGCTGGGCCAGTTTGAAAGCCCCAGTGTGTGGGCCATTTTTTTAGGCTGTGGGCCGTGAAAGGACCAAAAAACACACAGTGCTGACACAATGACTGCTTCCAAGATGTGCCTTCAGAAAGTCAAGCTCTAAGGCTCTGATTAGATGTTCAGGGTTGAATTCTGATTCCTGTGCTACAGGAGTTTGCACAGGGCTTGGAGTTCCAGTTTGAGAAGTTGCATTTACCTGCATGTGCTGTTTAAAGATACCTGGTAAATATCATTAAACTGTGGCGCTATAGATGGAATCATGCCAATCATGCAATCTCAGTTTAGGCCTCGCTATATGCAAATCAATCTTCACCCTGTTCCAATGGGAACAGTTCAATCCAAACTGAGAATCTGCAGAACAGAGCTGGCTTTATCAGCGGCCCCAGCCTGGCCAGAGACCACTTCACTCATGCTTTAGAACCTCTGGGGCCCACGACCAGTTTCAACATATTTAGGATTTATCCTACAGGTTGAGTTTGAATAAACATACTCAGCGTGCACAGGGTCCATGACTGCGCATACCTGTCACACTTAGGGTGACAAACTAAAGTATACATTAAAGTGATGCATGGAATGCTTGAATAAATCTCAGCCGCCAGTGATTACTTGGGCTGCTTCCCAGTCCATCGCTATTTGGCAAACCAAGCCACCATAGTTTGGACCCAGCCATATGCAAATGAGTTGGGACCCTACCCCAATGGGAACAGTGCAGTTCGAACTGCTAGACCAGGTCCTCCCTGCATCGGAATACAAGCAACAAAGGACTGGTGTCGCCCTAGTCAAGGCTCATCAGCCAGGTATAGCTTGATTCCAGCCTGGGCCTGACAGATGTTTATGATACAGCCCCGGCTCCAAACTCCTTAACAGGGCACACGTGGACTGCGCCAAAACCTATTTATTGCAATCCCTTCTCGACCCCAAAGCATTGTGACTCTCAGCAGGTTTAGAGAAAAGGACTCTCTTGTGTGAAATGCCCCCTCGGCACCACTCACAGCCTCGTGCTTGCTCCGCAATAACATTCCCCTGAAAGGCTCCTGTTCTCCCAGAACAGCCCGAGGAGTTGAGGCGCGAGCAGCGACTGACCAGGACGCCAGCAGCGCCGCTGCGAAAACACAACGGCGGCGCTCGTGCGGATTCCTCTCACGGGTCAAAGCACTCTGTTGGTATGCCGAAGGCGCAGCCCGTCGGCCTCCCGGTCCTGTTTCGCTGTGTTCCTATTCCAAAATAGATAAGAGAAAAAAAACCATTAACTGTGTATGTTGCATAAAGAAACAGTTCCCTCACAACACCACAAGATTGCAGTAAACCGAGATAAAACAACAAACTGTATTCCTCATACTTATGTTAATTTGGTTCAGAAAGAAAAAGAGTATTAGGTGAAAGAAATGCATTACCAGCAGACGAGAATCTTTTTTCCCAGGCACCCCGCGCAGGAGCTCATCCAAGAAACAGCACAGTCCTTTCTTCTGCCACTCAATAAACCCACAAGTTCTTAGTGACATACCGAAGTTCTACAACAAGGGTACTGTGACCCACAACCACATCCTAAGTCCTTATGTTTTTCAACTGGTTCTTATGTAAAGCGCTCTGACACCTCCGGGTAAAGTTCGCGCTATATAAAATCGCATAAATAAATAAATAAATTAGCTGCACAAACAAGAACATCGCATCACATAAATTTCGTTTTCACCCCAGACATGCAAAATAGTACATCACCACACCAGAGACACCCCAGCATGAAGCTCACAAATTCTCACGAGACATCAACCATCTCACATATGTGCTCTCCCATTCACACCAAGAACCAGCAAACACTTAACATCCACCCCCTATACTAACCTATCCTTGCTCGAGTTCATGCTGCCAGAAACCACCACATGCTTCAATCCAACCTCTTCTTGAACAGTTTTTATTGTTTTCCAGAACCCTACCATAACATAAGGCATGTACATATCCCATAGAACAGGAATTTATCGCATACACAGGATCATATCTTTTGAGATGACAATTTCATTAAGTATACAATTCAACTTTGTGAGAAGTTAGCCTGGCATATGATGTCCACTAGTTCTAGTGGGCACCTTGTACCAGTCTAATCTACCCTTATTGATGGTGGTTGTAAAGTCAACCTTATAGAAAGCTATCCTAGTGGTAGCATGAACCAGCAGTCTTCAGGCTAAGACTTCAGTAGGCGAGTTTAGCAAGTTGTTTTACCATATATAATCCCTTGAATACCAAATGAAAGGACACCACACAAGGTATATATCAAATACATATGTATTTATTCTAAACACAACCCCTCTGCACTCTTTATGAGGTCAGAGGTAAAAATACAATACAAGTCACGCAGTTAATATACGATAAGTTGCACAGCATACGTTATGCCCTAGGGGCTCACAAACCATATACTAAGAAAGTGGTATAAGTACCACGTGAGAGTTAGAAAGCAGGCCTAGGGCCTGTAGAATCGCTGGGGCTACACTAAACAACCAAGGGTTAGGAAGTAGGAGACCCACGGGAGCCGCGTGCAGTGTCTAAACACAGGCGCGGGTTCCCATTGACTTTCTATGGAGTTCGTAAAAGTTACAAAGTTACAATTTAAGGACACTTCCGGATGGACTAGGACGGAACCCTTTTAAACTAGGACACTTCGAGAGTCAAGACCCACGGGAGCACCGGAGTACTCGTGTTACCTCACCCAGGGAAGCCAGGTGCATAGGTGCCTTTTCGTGTCGGGTTTCAGCGTCGTTTTCCATGGAGAGCTGCAAAGAAATGCTGCAGGCGACCAGAGGAAAAGTGTCCGGGTGGATCCAAGGGTGGATCGGAGATGTGAAGAACATGAAAGCAGAGGGGACAGAGTCTGGGTCACTAGCCAGTGACCAGGAAGGTACCAGGAAGGAACCAGGCGATGTTGGGTGCTTGAAGGTGAAGAAGGTGAGTTTGTCTCTTCAGCCACGAGGTCCAGGAGGCATCGACGATGACCAGGAGCTGGATTCGAGATGTCCCATGATGGATCTAGATGACTGCAGTGTTCGTATCCGGATTGGACCCAACAAGCTTTGACAACCGCAAGCCATGCAGGGTGTCAAGATTGGCTCTCTTGCAGACCAGCAAGGTCTGTAGTACTTCTACTTTTTAGGGAAGCTGGAGCAAGCCTGGAGCAACTAGGATCGCAAATTAGATTCAAGATGGCGTCTTCAGGAGGCTCACTAGCCAACGGGCAAGGAGCCGGGAAGACACGTCAAGCACAAATATAAAGGCGGGGCCCACAGGACACTCGCGGAGTCTGGGGGCCTGAGATTCAGTTCAAATACTGCTCGGGGCTGGGGCTTCTTGTACCCCAATGCACAACTTACTGAGGCATCTGGAAAGGAGTGCAGGTAGCAAAATGCAGGATGTCCAAGATGTCGGGTCCCACGTCTCTCGTGCCTGCCACAGGTCTCAGCTTTGCTGTGGATGTGGGTCGGAGTCAGAAAAGTCTGGAAGTCTAGTTTTTGAGTCGCAGAGTCTTCGGGTTCCGGCGGGAACCTTGAAACTGCAGACCAGCAAAGTTGCTGTTGGTGCCTGTTTGCACAGGGTGGTCACTCCTTGACCACAAGGGAGATGTCTTCCATCTTCCAGTCAGAATGGAATGTCGAAGGTCCAAGATATGTCTTACAAAGATTCGTCCAGGATAATCTAAAGTCCCAAGGACACAGCTCCTATACTTATACTAAGAAAAGGGGCTGGATTACCTGACTAGGTCCCTCCTATCGGTGGACCTGAGAAGGTGGTGGTTACACCCCTTTCCCTTTGTCCAGATTCACGCCAGAGCTGGGGCTGGAGTGCCCCAGCAACTGGTTTGAACCAAGCTATGCATGGAGCACCTTGTGTGCCCCAGGCAGTGTCTAGATGCATTCACTGAATGCAGCCCTCCCTGCCCAAATACACAAAACCCTTGTCTGGGGAGGTGCTGGTACCTCCCTGGACAGGAAACCTATTGTCCAGGCCGCCCTTGCTGGAGTTTATCCCAGCAACAGGAGGTCAGACTCGTGTTTGTGGCAGCAGCATCCATTTTGTGATGCTGAGGCTCTGTTTAACTTTAACAGGGTAAAGCAGTAACTTACATGTCTTTTCCCTCTAGAAGGGTGGAATACTACCCCCGCTGCCAGAATTGGCGGGGGGTAGTATTCCAAAGTGTTTGATACCTTACACAACATGTTTTGATAAAGCCAAACCAAAGTTAGCATTAACCGCGAGGATTATAATGCACTTAAGAGTATATGGTATGGCTTTATCATGGAACAGCTATAAGGAGATGGTTCCGAAAGCTGCAGAGGGGCTCAGCTCATGCTAGGGCACCCTCTCACATAAAACCAAGCACTCTGCTTCCAGGATGGTCGAGGCCTACCATAGGAGTGGCTTATAGGTGTATATGTGTCTATATGTAAAGGTGGATATAGGTATACTATATCTAAGTAAGGGGTGATTACACCACCTTACCCAGGATGTGTGAACAGACCTGTTGTGTCAGTTTGGAAGGCAAACCAGGGGTGCCACAATACATGCTGCAGCCCCTGGTAGGCCTAGGGTACCCCTATGCCCTGGGTACCTATGGTACACTATACAGGGGCTCACAAGAGTGACCCAGTAACCAATCTGGTATGCACCTAAAGTGCATGGTATCAATTTAGAGAGAAAACAGCTGGGCTGTGGGTCTGATTAGCAGGCCCACAGCCACACTAAAGTCGAAAAACCAGAGAATCACAGCAAAAAGTGGGGGCGACCATAGGAAGCAGACCCTACTCTCCTACACCCCCCCCCCCCCCCCAACGCAGGGACATTAAACTAACCTTGACCAGTTGAGTCTTCATGTTCTAAGTGGAAATATCTGGAGAGTCCATCTGCATTGGCATGGTCAGTCCCAGGTCTATGTTCCACTGTAAAGTCCATCCCCTGTAGGGAAATGGACCACCTAAGCAGTTTGGGATTTTCACCTTTCATCTGATTTAGCCACAAGAGGGGCTTATGGTCTGTCTGAATCTTGAAGTGAGTACCAAACAAGTATGGCCTCAGCTTCTTCAGGGCCCAAACCACAGCAAAGGCCTCCCTCTGAATAGATGACCAACGTTTCTCTCTAGGGGTCAGCCTTCTGCTAATAAATGCTACTGGCTGGTCTTGACTGTCGCGGCTTCTAGTTTTCAAACCAAGATCCTCGGGAGCGAAGATAATGTCTATTTACTCCTATAGGGTATAGTCACCTCAGATCAATAGGCACTCTGAGATATACTGATACCCCCAGGGAGTGGATAGGAAAGGACCACCTGGACGTCTCACGCTTGGGAAGAACTGTAAGTCAGCTAATCTTGCAGAGGGACAAGGAGACAGAAGCAAGAATATTATAGAGATAAGAAAGCCTCTACACTATTGCCTAAAACTAGTGGTTCACATTGTATGCTTTACCCATACTTACATGCTCAAAAAAGACTGTAAAGGCGTTCCTCCAGAGATTCAAAGCAAAAAATAAAAAAATAGGCAATGTTCCTTTCACAAAGTTCTCCAGAATAAATGTCCAGGATAAAGTGTCCAACGAAGTAAATAAGTAGACCAGACAATGGCAGCTTGAGTAAATGCAAAAAAGTATTTAGAAAAAAAGTATGCCGTTAATATATATTAATTGCTTTGAGGCCGAAGGCAGGTCAAACAAAGACACAAGGAGAACAGAGAGTGAATTCACGCTGTTGCTGATGCGCATCAAACTTTGGTGCATTCCTGTTTTAAACGCGTCGCATCGCGTTTAAATAAAAAACACAAAAATGCCCTTGACCAAAAAGAAGCACTTCTCCTAACAAATACCCAGCGCAACCAGCACAAGCACAAGGAGCTGGAATAAATGACGCTACTCGCGTCAAAACGTTTAGGAAACATGCCTCGCGTCCGAGGCAGAAAAGAAAAAAAAAAGGAAAAACCAAACAGGCAGCAAGAGCGCAACCTCGCGCTTCAGAAACAATCAATTAAGCACAATGAAAGATAGCGTGGTGAGTTCAATGTCCTGAATTTCAAGATGTCAGGAGTTCAGACTTTGAAGTCTTCTGGAAATCGTAGAGGGAATCTGAGTGTAGGGGAAGGTCCAGGAGAACACAACGTGCATCCAGAAACTCACACAGGCAGGAACAAAGGGGCGTGGTCCAATCCAGTCAGGAAAGCCAAGCACCTGATCCCAGGAGCTGGCAGGCTATATGCAGTACCAGATCAGCTGACTGCTTTTAGTGCAAAATGGGAAAGCATACAAGGCGATAGCCCTCACAGTGCATTCTGGGACTAGTAGTTCCTTGCGAGTGGGAGACAGGGATAAGGTGCAAGAAGCCTGACAGCTGACAGTTTTCCCCCCTAAAGGTCTATTCACCGGTCTAGGTTTAGAAGGGTGTAATGCATGAAATCTTCTTACTAATACTGGGGCATGAATATTCTCCGCTGGTTCCCACGTTCTATCTTCAGGAATGTATCCTACCCAATCCACAAGATATTGTAGCTTCCCTTGATGTCTTGTGAGTCAACAATACGTCTGACTTTGTACTCTAGTTCCCCGTCAATGATAATGGGAGGGGGAGGAGGTTCAGGATAAGAAGGAGAAAGAAAAGGTTTGAGCAGAGAGGTATGAAATACAGGATGTATACGCATATCTGAGGGGAACTCTAGTTTCATGGCTACGGGGTTGACCACCTGTACTATGGGAAAAGGACCCATGTACCTTGGTTGGAGTTTACTAGGGCCAGGTAATTTAAGCTTCTTTGTGGAGAGCCATACTCTATCTCCCACTACATAAATAGGTGCAGGTTGTCTATGAGTGTCAGCGTATTTTTTCATCTGTTTTTTGGCTTCAAGTAACTCTAGCTTGGCATGTTCCCAAATAGACATAAGGAGTTTGTGGTGTTCAGAGACTGCTGGCACATCCAGCATCTCTGTTGGGAGGTGTAAGGGGAGGAATTTAGGATGACAGCCTGAAACAAAGTAGAAAGGAGAGATCTTGGAAGCAGAATGTGTAGAATTATTATAAGCAAACTCTGCTAAAGGGAGGGCTCTAACCCAGTCACTGGTAGTGGTGCTAAGTAAACACCGCAAACATTGCTCAAGAGTTTGGTTGGTTCTTTCCGTCTGCCCATCCGTTTGAGGATGAAAGGCCGAAGAGAGTCTGTGGTTTATATGTAGTGCAGTACATAGTCCTTGCCAAAATTTAGACACAAACTGAGGACCTCGGTCTGAAACAATCACAGAGAGTAACCCATGCAATTTCACTATGTTTTCTATGAATACCTCAGCAAGTTCTTTGGCTTTGGGAAGCTTCTTGAAAGGAATGAAATGTGCCATCTTAGATAGCATATCCACTACCACTAGTATGACAGAAAACCCTCTGCTGACAGGGAGATCTGTGACAAAGTCCATGCTAATACTGGACCAAGGGCAATCAGGGACAGGCAACGGCCGTAAGAGCCCAGCAGGTGCACAATGTAATGGTTTCTGTCGAGCGCATGTGGGACAAGCTTTGACAAAGGCAGTAATGTCCTGGGACATCCCTTTCCACCAGAACCATCTCTGACAGGTTTGCAGAGTCTTTTCTCCACCAGGATGGGCAGCTAAGGGTAATGACACCAATTCATAATCTGTAGTCTTGTCCTTTCTGAAGGGATAAACAAATGGTTTTTACGGTAGAACAGATCCTTCACGATTTTATTTAAAGGATCTGCCAACCATTGGCCTCGGTCAAGTTTAGTAAATTCTTGCTCCAATTGTAAGAAAAAAGAATCAGAATCCACCTCTTGCTGATCACCCTGTGCTATTATCTTATGCTCAGGTATGATGGGTATGGGGTTCTCATCTAGAAACTTGTACTCTTTTCCTAACCGTGATAGAGCATCTGCTTTGCCATGTTTGGTCCCAGGACGAAATGTTATAACAAAGTCATATTCTGAGAAAAAGGAAACCCATCGCATCTGTCGGGGGGTGAGGGCTTTGGCAGATCGGAAAAATTGAAGGTTCCTAAGGTCAGCATAAATAGTTATAGTATGAGGAGACCCTAACAGATAGTGACGCCACTCTTGAAAAGCTAATTTTATAGCCAAGAGTTCTCTTTCCCCTATGGTATAATTTTGTTCTGCTTGTGATAGGGTTTTCGAGAAATAAGCAACAGGATTAAGGGCACCTGATTTTATATCTCTCTATGATAAGACCCCCCCTACAGCGTACTGAGAGGCATCCGCTTCCACAAAATATGGCTGCGTCTCATCTGCATGTCTCATAATGGGGCTGTTGTAAATCTGCTCTTCAAGGCACGAAAGGCAAATGTCAGTGACACTGGGTTATGTACCACTGTGTCTCAGTACAGGAGCATGCACACACTCAGCACAGCTATTCAGATATGTTTAGCAGAGACAATACAGTATGACACGTAGTACAGCAGCATGAGATAATCATACCTAGATGAATGCAGGTATGAGAATGGACACAGTACCTGGCCTTCTCATACACATGCAGGATGCCAGCACGGAAAGCAAGGTGAAGATGGCCCACATCTGCAATGCAGTATGTGAGGGAGCAAGCATACATTACATTGGAAATTATGTTTTGGGGCAGACTCACTGTGTCCAACATTGCACACCCCTCAATGTCCTTGGCCTGTAAATGGCTACCTTTGTCATGGAGGTCACATATAGGGACATGATCTTACAATTGCACATCCTCATCACAAGGTCTGTCTTGTGCAATACACAGGCTTAAGATAGCTCATTGAGGAATAGGGTAGCAGACAACCCATATGTCTCACTCTGTCCATTCAGTAATGGGTCCCAGACAAATTGGGCAGTAACTGTGCAGGCCAGGGGGGCTCACACTGCGGTATAATGTGGGCCATCAGAATTGTCACATGCATTTACAATATGTGAGGAAAAAATGTGCCTACATATGTGAGTCAGCACACATTATGAAAAAAATGGAAGGGGGATGTTTCAAAAGTACAACAATCTGCTGTGTCATAGGTGATTTTCCAAAAAGAGTGTCACCTTCAGGTATTTCACTCTTGTGCATAATGCTGACATAACCATGATGGCAATATAAAGTCAAACACACTTCCATCAGTACCCTATGGACGGAAACTCTTTTTAATGTCACAGATGAGCCTGTGAAGAACCTCATGGACCCAAAAATCCATGTGCACAGGTAATTTCTGTCCTGACTTCCACTTACCAAACTTACAGTGTCACTGTATGGCTGCAAAAACACTGCATGTCCCTCCCATCCTGATATGCAGCTAGGGAAATGTGTAAAATAGGCTACAGACCTCTTTTCTCTGAAGTCAGCATGCTAGGCAGTGTATCACACAAACCCTCACTCTCAGGCACATACTGCAGCAGATCCACTTCATTTGGGCACTCCCTGCACCCCCCAACTTTCACACTGAAACAATTACCATGACATCAGGAGCACCATATAGCCTCCCATACTGTGTGAGCACATCGACCACCAGGACCTCCAGCTCCTCTGTGGTGAAGGGACGGGCCCTGATGTTTTCAGTCCTTGCCATCATTGGATCCATGAGCCAGGAACAGCAGCAGTTGGTGGTGAAGGGTGTCAGTCAGAAGTGTCTGGAACCACATATATATAGCCCCCTGGGGTTGTTTCAGTGATACTAAGCTGCTGCAATTGGTGTTCCAGGTCAGCTTTTTTCAAAAGCATCCAATGACTGGCCCCACGGTAGCGGAGCACGCCTACCGCGACTTTCAAAATTGCATTAGGCTACCGCGATTGCGGTTCCCATTAGCTGTAAGGGCATGGGCATTAGCGGTGACACACCGCAGGGACCAGGCGGTTGCTACCGCGATCGTGCATCTTACAATTGCATATAATGACCGGCCCACGGTAGCAGAGCACGCCTACAGTGATTTTCAAAATTGCATTTGGCTACCGCAATTGTAGTTCCCATTGGTTGTAAGGGCACGGGCATTGCCGGTGACACAACGCAGGGGCCAGGCAGTCGCTACCATGATTTGGCCGCCTGATATTGATGCCCATGGCCGTGATTGTGGTGGCGGAGCACACCAACCACCATTTTACAATGTGTATATCACTACCGCGATTGCGGTGGGCATTGGCGGTGGTACACCGAAGGGGCCAGGCGGTCGCTACCGTGGTTTTGGCAGCCTGGTATTGGTGCCCGTGGCCGTTATTGTGCTGGCAGTACACGTTTATGCCACCTGTGGACACATCATGCTGTGGCAGTGTCAATGGCCAGTTCTCAACATTGTACAGTAGACACATGATTCATGCCACCAGATAGTGCAGACCAGTGCTAGTGTGACATTTAGACCACGATGACTACACATGCCATGTCAGTGCACAGAATTACAATCACGGGCATGTACTCACTCACATGTCACTTATGAAATTGTTGTGCATGTACACATATCTGTGGTGTGATGGAATCTTACATGTGCAGACATTTCAATGGGCAGGACTTTAAGTGGACCGGGTCCTGCTCAGACTGGCAGTTCTTAAAAGCAGGCACCGGGATGTGTCTTTTGGGCTCTCCATTTTCACACTCACACTCAGAATGGAAAACAAATCTTAACTCAGCAGCCGTTACTGTTTTGATATAACTTTTATTTGTATGCAGTTCTGTACTGCTAAACTCAAAGTGCTTTACATGGACATCTTCATTCATTTTTTGGTAGGCACAAATGATTAAGGGCCAGATGTAGGAAACCTAATTCCTGTCGGTAACGGCCGAAATTACTGAATTTCGGCCGTTAGCGACCGGAATTAGGCTTTTCAGATGTAGGTGGCCAAATTGTAGGATTCGGTAATTTACCGAATCGGTAACTTAAGGAATTGGTAAATTACCGAATTCTTAACATACCGATTCGGTAAATTACCGAATCCTTAATGTAAAGAGCACTCAAGTGAGTGCTTTTTACATTTAAGGATTCATTATTTACCACCAACTATTAGTTGGTGGTAAATTCCGAATGCCTTTTAAAAAGCAATTTTGTGCTTTTTATTCAGTGTCATGTGGCAGACATGTATGTGTGCCACATGTGCACCCATGCACTATTCAGGGGTGCAACAGGGTGTCAATGTGACACCCTGCCACCCTTGAAAGGGTTCCCCCTATTACCGATTCGGTATTTACCGATTGGGTATTTACTGAATCGGTAAATACCGAATCGGTAATTCCCATTCATTCCTATGGGCCTCCAGGCCCATAGGAATGAATTGGAATAACTGAATCGGTTCGGTAAATACCGAATCGGTAAATACCGATTCTTAAATACCGAATCTTACCGATTCGGTAATTGTTAACGAAAAATTATCTACATCCCATTTACCTATTCTGAAATACCGAATCGGTAGAATTCGGTATTTAAGAATAGGTAAATTGAGATTACCTACATCTGGCCCCAAGTGATTTTCCCAGAAACACAGGGTGTTGAGCAGATGCTGAGACTCAAACCTGCTTCCTCAGCTCCAAATTGGGCAGCTCTGGACATTACGCCACAACCTCTCACGCAAGAACTAAAGCATTTTCAATATTACATACAACGAAGCCATAGTTGTATGTATGCATGTAGTATATTTATCTTATGCAACTAACAACTTTTGACAAAGCCAATAGTCCTGGCGTGTTGAAGGTGTAGTGTTTCTTATGTGGAGGCAATACGAGAAGCAGCGAAATACCAGTTGGGCGGCACATTATGTTGGGCACAGATTTTTAGCATACATTTTAAGCCACGCCCTTAATTATATCGACCATGCCCCTTTGAGAGACCCCCCGTTTTTTCATCCCATTTAAAGCCCTGCATTTTTTTTGTAAAAACGATTTTTATTGGTAATCAAGTGCAGAGGGTACATTACAGGATAAAAGCAATTCAGGCATCAGCCAACGATTCGGTAGAGCGGCACAGCTCCCACAAGACACCTTTTATAGGAAACAGTCCCCAACTGACCCACCCCACCCCGCATTCCCCCCCCCCCCGTAGCCAGTGTGCTGTACTTCTCCTTTCCAGTCGTTGACATATTATCATTACTTGTCCGGGACAGGGACCTCAGTAAAGGGTAAGAGGCGCCCCTCAACGGAGCGTCCAGACCCCCAGGTCTGCCATCAGTAGGTGATTTAAAGCCCTGCATAATAGCAATAGTATAGCTTATATCTGAAACCCTAAGCCGCTGTCAATGACATGCTGAGTTACTTCAAGTGTCTAGGAATACACCCTGTATTCAAACAACTCAATCCTCATTCTTGCCCTTCACTTTCACGCTCACCCTGCACTCATAGGTATCACAATGCACTTATACTGATCACCATGCACTCACACCATTCACCCGCTCACTCTGCACTCACAGTGATCACTCTGTACTCTCAATGCACTAGAGCTGTTCACCCTGTACATCACCCTGCAGTCAAATGTGCACACTACTCACCTTGCACTCATGTGACACTTCACTCACCTGTCCCCCTTACTGCTCAATCTGCAATGTCACTCAAACAAGCCCATCACTAACCATGCATTAATTTGTCCCCCTCTGCACTCATCTGCACCCAAATTTGTATGGTTACCTCACTTACCATGCAGTCACTCCTCTTCCTCTACTCTCACACTGTTGCATTGCTAACCTTGCACTCACCTGGGCACTCCTGCCACCCACACAGCGCAGAGGGTTAATGAGCCTGCCATAAAGAACATGTACCATGCAGATCACACAACTGAGTGTGAGTAAACTATGGGTAGGGTCATAAAAAAATTAACTGTTTGTCAGAAGGTCTATAGAGAGTTGAGGTGCATTGTTGGCGAGTGGTAATGAGAGAATTCATGGAGAAGGAGGAAATGAGGGAGGGGCGCCAAAAAAGAGTGTTGCACCGTGTGCGACCAGTGCTAGGGCCAGCCCTGGCTAGGAATGTTAGCCCCCCGATGTTCGGGTCTAGTGCAACCCTATCTGCAGGCCAGGATATGTATGCAGCAGTGCAATTGTTAAGGTGTGGGGAAATCGAGTTATCAAGTGCAGCACTGGGTGCTAACCAAGCAAAATGAAGAAGGGGGAAGCCGGATCCCAGAAACTTGGAATAGATTGTGAGCACACCTTCGCCTCCTTTGGTGAAGAACACATAGGTACTGACATCCCTCCTTGAGCAGTTGAGTTCCTCAAGGGTGTGACCAGACTGGCAGTGTTGATGAGGTCCCGAAGAGAATGTGTAGGCGGGCTCCTGCGCACTGGAGACCGTGTTACAAATAAGGGTTGTTGCTGATAGGATAATTGAGTGTAGTACGGTAGCGCCTATGGCATTGCAATGAACAAAGATGTCATTTTCAAGGAAAAATTTAAGATAGACAAGGTAGCTTCCCACACCATCATGCTCCGGGGTCACACGCTGATGGGACGAGCAGTGTGCGACCTCATTCGGACGTACTATTTATACAGGCTCCCTTGAGTCGGTGGAGGTGACGACCTCGAGACAACGCACCTGCTCGCCTTAAGAGGTATCTGGACCTAAGAATATTTTCGGCAGGCCACGCAGCAACCCCGTGCACACGCCTAATCCCTGCTGATGAGCGTTAATGAACGCGAAACACGTGTCCAGGGATGGCAAGCACACCAGTGAACACCCTCAAGACTTTAAACTCGGGTAGAAGCGCACCCGCTGATACCGACTACATCGACCGTCATGCTCCGGGGTGACACGCTGATGGGACGAGCAGTGTGCGACCTCATTCGGACTTACTATTTATACAGGCTCCCTTGAGCCGGTGGAGGTGACGACCTCGAGACAACGCACCTGCGCGCCTTAAGAGGTATCTGGACCTAAGAATATTTTCGGCAGCCCACGCAGCAACCCCGTGCACACGCCTAATCCCTGCTGATGAACGTTAATGAACGCGAAACACGTGTCCAGGGATGGCAAGCACACCAGTGATCACCCTCAAGACTTTAAACTCGGGTAGAAGCGCACCCGCTGATATCGACTACATCGACCATCATGCTCCGGGGTCACACGCTGATGGGACGAGCAGTGTGCGACCTCATTCGGACTTGAAGTTTGCCGAAGCAGACTGAATTTCCTGACACTATTATAAAGCAGTGACACTGCTGAGCAACACTTTTACTATATGATAGGTTGGATGTAAGCCTTAGCAAAGCAAGAGAGACTTGGAGCACCCCCATATGCAATAAATATACCCTAGAGGAGGGCCTGACTAAAATGGTACAGAGCACTACAGTGTGGGAACCTATACAAGACAAAATGCAATGTACATCCTAAACCACTAACACAGATCTGAAAAAACGTATGTTTGAAAGAAACAAGGAAACCACAGAAAATGTTGATGGTGTGACAACCAACGTAGCACTGCTGCCAGAAGAAGTGGACAAAATCAGGGAACGTACCAAGGGACAATCCTAAGGATTTTGGTGGCCCTGGGACAAACATATTTTGAGGCCCCCTGTTCAGAACAAATTTGAATTTATGATCCAATTTCAGCTCTTACATGCCCTCTTTGGCCAGCTCCCTGACACTGCACAGGCACACTGGTCCAAATTCTAATGGTGTTAATATCTAATATTCAGGAATAGTTATATGTGTTTGTAATATTGTATTTGTAACACAGCAGTAGTTCAGTAATATTACTGCAAATAATCTCTGTGACATCCTCCAATTTATCACGTGTAAGGGTCCTATTTTGATCTAAAGAAGCTTTTTTCATATAAAACATAAACACACATTTCTCTGCAAAATGACTGTAATAGACTCTCACATATCACTCACATTAAAAATCAATTAAAGGAAAATGGCACTTAAAACAATCTATTTAAGAATTATTCAAGGTCATCATGGCAAGACTCCTGCAGAACAGAGCTTGCTCTATCAGGGGGTTCTCTGAAAGGCTGGACTTAGACCTTTATGTCTGAGCTCCCCTTTAAACATGTCAAAATTGTCTTAAACCTGATTTACCCAATTAATTTTCTGTAGTATATGCTGCAGAAATACGCATATGGCATGGAAAGTAAATGCCACCTTTGGACATGAGCACTTATTGTGCAACCCACGATAGTTTCAGGGAGAACAAGGCTTTAGACCTATTCTGGGTATCCTGACCCCACAGTTTTAAACCTGCTGCACAGACCTGATGAAATCTTCCTTTTGACTGGTGGGAAAAGCAAAATAAGTCATCCCTAAGCGTGACTTGCTGCTTACAAGGTAGAGGGCATAATATTAAGTAGTGGAACATATGTGACATTAGAAATGGCATGTTCCCTCAGTGATGAGGTACAAAACAACATGGTCACAGGTGGCGCACAGACAGAATATCGAGTTTAAAATATTGACATACACTAATATCAAGTTTTAAATATTGTGATACAGAAATATCGACAGAAAGAATATTGTGGTCAAGAATATCGACTTGCAGGTAAGAAATATTGTTCTTTGGAAATATCAAAGTGTTAATATTGTTTGCAAAAATATAGTTGGTTAAAATATCGATGTTTTAATTAGTGTTATGTATTTTAGTATGTATTTTAAAAGTATGTGATCTATTTTTTTGTATAAAAATGTGATTTATTTTTTAATATGTGTGTTACATTTTTTATAGGTATTAATGTTATCAATTGAATTTTGCATTTTTAAGTTATGTAGCGGGTTGTGGGTCTATAGGGAAATAGGGTGGGAAGTAATTTTATTATAATAAATGAAAGATTATTTTTTATGTATTAGTATTTATTTAATTTAGATTTTATAGTATTAATTGTGGGAATTAATGTATTTTTATCAAATAATTGGCTGCTAAATATTAATTAATTAATTGGCAATTTTGTTAATTGTGTCTTTTTTAGAAGCTGGTTGTGGGTTTATTTTTTTAGGAGTGGGTTATTGGTTTATAGTGGAATAGGGTGGGAAGTAATTTAATTATAATAAATTAATTATAATTGTTTATGTATTAGTATTTATTTAATTTAGATTTTATATTGTTAACTGTGGGAATTAATTTATTATTATCAAATAATTGGCTGCTAAATATTAATTAATTAATTGGCAATTTTGTTAATTGTGTCTTTTTTAGAAGCTGGTTGTGGGTTTATGGGGGAATAGGGTGGGAAGTAATTTAATTATAATAAATGTAATAATATTATCAATTTATTTAATTTATATTTTATAGTATTAATTGTGGGAATTAATGTATTTTTAATTATTTATTAATTAGTTGTTAATTGCTTTTAAATAATGAATTGGCAATTATGTTAATTGTGTAATTTTTTAGGAGTGGGTTATTGGTTTATAGTGGAATAGGGTGGGAAGTAATTTAATTATAATACATTAATTATAATTGTTTATGTATTAGTATTTATTTAATTTAGATTTTATATTGTTAACTGTGGGAATTAATTTATTATTATCAAATACTTGGCTGCTAAATATTAATTAATTAATTGGCAATTTTGTTAATTGTGTCTTTTTTAGAAGCTGGTTGTGGGTTTATGGGGAATAGGGTGGGAAGTAATTTAATTATAATAAATGTAATAATATTTTCAATTTATTTAATTTATATTTTATAGTGTTAATTGGGAGATTTATTTTATTACGAAATATGTATTAATTATTTGTTGATTATTAATTAATTAATTTGCAATTCATTATGTTACCTATGTCATTTTTTCCGGAGTCGGTGGTGGGGTTTATAGGAGAATAGGGTGGGAAGTCATTTATTTATAATCATATTAATAATTGTTTGTTAATTAATTAATTACAATTAAAATATGGCAATTGTGTAATTTATGTATCATGTAAAGTGTGGGGTTTATAGTGATAAAGGGTGTGAAGTAAAGTCTTTTAAATTAAATAATAAGTCATTGTTAATTGATATTAATGTATTAATGTCAAATTAATTATGGAAATGGTGTAATGATTTTTAGGTATGGGTTGTGGTGTTGATTGGGAAGAGGGTGGCAAGTAATTTATGTTTAATTAATGATTAATTAGTTGATTATTAATATTCATTGATCAATTGATAAATAGTTATGGTAAGTGTTTATTGTTATTTTGTGTGTGTTTTTTGTTTTTACAGGGGTAACATTTGGGGAGTAACTTAATTTGTATTTCTTTGAAAAGAAATCTTTGCATATTTATTTAATTCATAATCAATTATGTTAATTATGGAGGCACTTTTTTCAATTTAAATGTGGGTTGTCAATTTTGTGGTGTTATAGGGTAGGAAATAGAAAATATTACATTAATTTAGTAAATAATGTTTTTCTTTATAAAAAGTTTCTATCAAAAAATAGCTTTTTGTTTTTACATTATTTTTGCATTTTTTTAAATAATCTTTCTAGGTTTTTTAACATTCTAATCTGTTACTATCTTTTGTAATATTTAAAACTTTTATGTAGGTTGTATTTTTTAAATATTTTGTGTTGTTCTGGTTAATTTGTTTGTTGTTAATTTTGAACTGAGTCCAGTGGAAATATTATTTTTACCCCTCCGCTATCCAACACTTTCCCTACTGTTGCACTTACTGGAGTGGGAACAGTAATTTTTACACCTCCGCTATCCAACACTTTCCCTACTGTTGCACTCACTGGAGTGTGAATAGTAATTTTTACCTCTTCGCTATCAAACACTTTCCCTACTGTTGCACCCACTGGAGAGGGAATAGTAATTTTTACCCTTCCACTATCAAACACTTTCCCTACTGTTACACCCACTGGAGTGGGAATAGTAATTTTTACCTCTCCGCTATCCAACACATTCCCTACTGTTACACCCACTGGAGTGGGAATAGTAATTTTTACTTCTCCGCTATCCAACACATTCCCTACTGTTGCACCCACTGGAGTGGGAATAGTAATTTTTACCCCTCTGCTATCCAAAATTGTTCCTACTGTTGCACTCACTGGAGTTCGAATATTAAGTTTTACCCCACCGCTATCCAACACTTTACCTACTGTTGCACTCACTGGAGTGGAAATAGTAATTTTTACCCCTCCGCTATCCAAAAATGTCCCTACTGTTGCGCCCATTGGAATGGGAATATTAAGTTTTACCCCTCCGCTAGCCAACATTTTCTTTACTAATGTACTTACTGGAGTGGGAATATTAAGGGGCCCAATAGGATAGGGGGCGGAGAGTCCCTGTCGGCCCGGCGGGGAGATCCGCCCGCCATCCACACAGCAAAGATCCCTGCCATATTATGATGGCTGGGGGGTCCGCAGCGGACGGAAAGACCGTCTGCCGCTTTTCCGCCGGTCGACTCGTCGAACGGCAGAAAACAAGGTTAATATGGTGGCCGTGTCTGCAAGACACCACCATCCATATTACAATGCCTGCGGAGATGTGCCCTTCGCCATAGAAAAGCATGTGGTCTTTGACTGAGGGGGCCCGTAGCAGGCACCCAGGATGTTGGGGGTAGGGGTGCACATGGGGATACCTATGGTACCCCCTGCATTTGCATGCACATGGTGGCAGGCACCACGCGGTGGCTGTCACGTTGTGCAGGCAAATGCACGACTTGCATTCCCAGCATTGTGGCGGGCGGTACTCACCACAATGCTGGGAATAGGGTTTGCCACCGCCAAGGTGGCATCCTAATGTCAGGTGCGGGACAGCTGCACCCCTTTCGGACGGTCCCACATTTTCGTTTCGGTTGCAGGCGGACTTTGTCCACCCACCATCGTAATAGACCCCAAAGTTTGACCCCTCCGCTATCCAACACTTTCCCTACTGTTGCACTCACTGGAGTGGGAGTAGTAAGTTTTACCCCTTTGCTATCCAAGACTTTCCCTACCGTTGCCCCCATTGGAGTGGGTATAGTAATTTTTACCCCTCCGCTATCCAACATTTTCCCTACTGTTGCACTCATTGGCGTGGGAATAGTAATTTTTACCCCTCTGCCATCCAACACTTTCCTTAGTGTTGCACTCAATGGACTGCAACATTTAATTTTAAAGACTATTAAATATCTTCGGGGCCCATTAGGATAGTGTGCGGAAAATCACCCCGACCGCCATGGAGACGGAAAACAACCGCCCGCCGGGACCACGGATAAACCGGCGGTCAAATTAGGATCAACCGCCAAAAAAGACCGACCGCGGCGGTAGCGGGCTAACAAAAACCATCCGACTCGTGCGGTGACGTCTAAAAAACGACCTCTGCGGTCGGAAAAGCAGCGGAAAAGCTACACCCCGCCGCAAGCATAGCGGAGACACCGGAAATTAGGATTTCCCCGATGGTCCCACGGTACGAACCGCTGTTTCCGACCGCCGCGGTCACACACTGCAGTGAATGGGAGAGACAGCGGAAGAGCTGCAGCATAGCCACCGCCGCGGACGATACATGAAAAACATGGCGGACAAAGCCAAAACACCGCAACGATGCCCAAATGAGCACAAATCAAAGTAGCCATGCCCTGCAAATACACAAAACACATACCAATGTAAAAAAAAAATACTCCCAGGACAACACCCACAATACACCTCACAGAAAAGGCTCAATTGGAAACACCCACACAGCTGAGTATAAATACAGGTCCTTCACTGACCACAATTCTTTGCAACACTCCAGAGGAGAAGGGCATACACCAGATCTGAGAGGAGAGGAAAAATAACACAGCACACACACATCACCATCACCACCATCATTACCATCACACCAGCACCAAAAACTCCCAAGCACACAACACGTCTCACACCTCAAAACCACACCCACCCCTGCACCCACAAACACTGCAAACACCAACCACCATGGCAGCACAGAAAATGCCAAAAGTTGACAGTCATGGTCAATGAGATAGTGAGAGTGGAACCACAACTGTTTGGTAGCCTGGTCCAACAGACACCATTAGCCACAAGGACACAAATGTGGGAAAGGATAGTCCAAAGGGTCAATGCAGTAGGGACCACCCTGCGATCCAAGAAGGAGATCATGTAGCGGTGGCATGATCTCAAGAGGGTGGTCAAGGAGAAGAGGAGCATGGACTGGGAGCTGGCACACGTGACTGGCAGTGGCCCTACCATCCCACAGAAAACATTCACACCATGGGAGGAGAAGGTGCTTGCCATACTGCATCCTGAGAGTCTCACAGGAGTATTTGGGGGAACGGAGGCTGGTAAGTACAAACAAATGCCAACCAACAGACTGATAAGTACTTCCTTTCACAACCCAAACACCATTGCACTGTTCACCCTCACCTAACAGGTAGCCAGCCATCTTCACTGTGAGGCCTGTTTGGGGGAGGGAGGCCAGCACTACCACTCCCAGCATGCCCCTTATTCACACTCCAGCAGCATGGAGGTCTCCCCCACCCTGGAGCATGTGTCAGCCATTGCACTGTTCATCAAACAGACTCACATGTAGCTAGCCATCTTGTATTGGAGGACTGCTTGGGGGTGGGAGGACCGTATCACTACTCCCAGCATGCCCCCAGTCCCACACTCCAGCAGCATGGAGGCCTCCCCCACCCTGGAGCATGTGTCAGCCATTGCACTGCCCACCCTCACCTAACAGGTAGCTAGCCATCTTGTATTGGAGGACTGCTTGGGGGTGGGAGGACAGTATCACTACTCCCAGCATACCCCCTGTCCCACACTCCAGCAGCATGGAGGCCTCCCCCACCCTGGAGCATGTGTCAGCCATTGCACTGTCCACCCTAACCTAACAGGTAGCTAGCCATCTTGTATTGGAGGACTGCTTGGGGTGGGAGGACTGTATCACTACTCCCAGCATGCCCCCTGTCACACACTCCAGCAGCATGGAGGCCTCCCCCACCCTGGAGCATGGATCAGCCATTGCACTGCCCACCCTCACCTAACAGGTAGCTAGCCATCTTGTATTGGAGGACTTCTTGGAGGTGGGAGGACTGTATCACTAGTCCCAGCATGCCCCCTGTCACACACTCCAGCAGCATGGAGGCCTCCCCCACCCTGGAGCATATGTCAGCCATTGCACTGTCCACCCTCACGTAACAGGTAGGTAGCCATCTTGTATTGGAGGACTGCTTGGGGGTGGGAGGACAGTATCACTATCACTCCCAGCATGCCCCCTGTCCCACACTCCAGCAACATGGAGGCCTCCCCCACCCTGGAGCATGTGTCAGCCATTGTACTGTCCACCCTCACCTAACAGGTAGCTAGCCATCTTGTATTGGAGGACTGCTTGGGGGTGGGAGGACTGTATGACTACCCCCAGCATGCCCCATGTCCCACACTCCAGCAGCATGGAAGCCTCCCCCACCCTGGATCATGTGTCAGCCATTGCAATGTCCACCCTCACCTAACAGGTAGGTAGCCATCTTGTATTGGAGGACTGCTTGGGGGTGGGAGGACAGTATCACTATCACTCCCAGTATGCCCCCTGTCCCACACTCCAGCAGCATGGAGGCCTCCCCCACCATGGAGCATGTGTCAGCCATTGCACTGTCCACCCTCACCGAACAGGTAGCTAGCCATCTTGTATTGGAGGACTGCTTGGGGGTGGGAGGACTGTATCACTACTCCCAGCATGCCCCCTGCCACACACTCCAGCAGCATGGATGCCTCCCCCACCCTGGAGCATGTGTCAGCCATTGCACTGTCCACCCTCACGTAACAGGTAGGTAGCCATCTTGTATTGGAGGACTGCTTGGGGGTGGGAGGACAGTATCACTATCACTCCCAGCATGCCCCCTGTCCCATACTCCAGCAACATGGAGGCCTCCCCCACCCTGGAGCATGTGTCAGCCATTGCACTGTCCACCCTCGACTAACAGGTAGCTAGCCATCTTGTATTGGAGGACTGCTTGGGATGGGAGGACAGTATCACTATAACTCCCAGCATGCCCCTGTCCCACACTCCAGCAGCATGGAGGCCTCCCCCACCCTGGAGCATGTGTCAGCCATTGCACTATCCACCCTCACCTAACAGGTAGGTAGCCATCCTGTATTGGAGGACTGCTTGGGGGTGAGAGGACAGTATCACTATCACTCCCAGCATGCCCCCTGTCACACACTCCAGCAGCATGGAGGCCTCCCCCACCATGGAGCATGTGTCAGCCATTGCACTGTCCACCCTCACCTAACAGGTAGCTAGCCATCTTGTATTGGAGGACTGCTTGGGGGTGGAAGGACTGTATCACTACTCCCGGCATGCCCCCTGCCACACACTCCAGCAGCATGGATGCCTCCCCCAACCTGGAGCATGGGTCAGCCATTGCACTGTCCACCCTCACCTAACAGGTAGCTAGCCAACTTGTATTGGAGGACTGCTTGGGGGTGGGAGGACAGTATCACTATCACTCCCAGTATGCCCCCTGTCACACACTCCAGCAGCATGGAGGCCTCCCCCACCCTGGAGCATGTGTCAGCCATTGCACTGTCCACCCTCACCTAACAGGTAGCTAGCCATCTTGTATTGGATAACTGCTTGGGGGTGGGAGGACAGTATCACAATCACTCCCAGCATGGCCCCTGTCACACACTCCAGCAGCATGGAGGCCTCCCCCAACCAGGAGCATGGGTCAGCCATTGCACTGTCCACCCTCACCTAACAGGTAGCTAGCCAACTTGTATTGGAGGACTGCTTGGGGGTGGGAGGACAGTATCACTATCACTCCCAGTATGCCCCCTGTCACACACTCCAGCAGCATGGAGGCCTCCCCCACCCTGGAGCATGTGTCAGCCATTGTACTGTCCACCCTCACCTAACAGGTAGCTAGCCATCTTGTATTGGAGGACTGCTTGGGGGTGGGAGGACTGTATCACTACTCCCAGCATGCCCCCTGCCACACACTCCAGCAGCATGGAGGCCTCCCCCAACCTGTAGCATGTGTCAGCCATTGCACTGTTCACCCTCATCTAACAGGTAGGTAGCCATCTTGTATTGGAGGACTGCTTGGGGGGGGAGGACAGTATCACTATCACTCCCAGCATGCCCCCTTGTCCCACACTCCAGCAGCATGGAGGCCTCCCCCACCCTGGAGCATGTGTCAGCCATTGCAGTGTCCACCCTCACGTAACAGGTAGGTAGCCATCTTGTATTGGAGGACTGCTTGGGGGTGGGAGGACAGTATCATTATCACTCCCAGCATGCCCCCTGTCCCACACTCCAGCAACATGGAGACCTCCACCACCCTGGAGCATGTGTCAGCCATTGCACTGTCCACCCTCACCTAACAGGTAGCTAGCCAACTTGTATTGGAGGACTGCTTGGGGGTGGGAGGACAGTATCACTATCACTCCCAGCATGCCCTCTGTCCCACACTCCAGCAGCATGGAGGCCTCCCCCACCATGGAGCATGTGTCAGCCATTGCACTGTCCACCCTCACCTAACAGGTAGCTAGCCATCTTGTATTGGAGGACTGCTTGGGGGTGGGAGGACAGTATCACTATCACTCCCAGCATGCCCCCTGTCCCACACTCCAGCAGCATGGAGGCCTCCCCCACCATGGAGCATGTGTCAGCCATTGCACTGTCCACCCTCACCTAACAGGTAGCTAGCCATCTTGTATTGGAGGACTGCTTGGGGGTGGGAGGACTGTATCACTACTCCCAGCATGCCCCCTGCCACACACTCCAGCAGCATGGATGCCTCCCCCACCCTGGAGCATGTGTCAGCCATTGCACTGTCCACCCTCACGTAACAGGTAGGTAGCCATCTTGTATTGGAGGACTGCTTGGGGGTGGGAGGACAGTATCACTATCACTCCCAGCATGCCCCCTGTCCCACACTCCAGCAACATGGAGGCCTCCCCCACCCTGGAGCATGTGTCAGCCATTGCACTGTCCTCCCTCACCTAACAGGGAGGTAGCCATCTTGTATTGGAGGACTGCTTGGGGGTAGGACAGTATCACAATCACTCCCAGCATGCCCCCTGGTCCCACACTCCAGCAGCATGGAGGCCTCCCCCACCCTGGAGCATGTGTCAGCCATTGCAGTGTCCACCCTCAAGTAACAGGTAGGTAGCCATCTTGTATTGGAGGACTGCTTGGGGGTGGGAGGACAGTATCATTATCACTCCCAGCATGCCCCCTGTCCCACACTCCAGCAACATGGAGGCCTCCCCCACCCTGGAGCATGTGTCAGCCATTGCACTGTCCACCCTCACCTAACAGGTAGCTAGCCATCTTGTATTGGAGGACTGCTTGGGGGTGGGAGGACAGTATCACTATAACTCCCAGCATGCCCCCTGTCCCACACTCCAGCAGCATGGAGACCTCCCCCACCCTGGAGCATGTGTCAGCCATTGCACTGTCCACCCTTACCTAACAGGTAGCTAGCCATCTTGTATTGGAGGACTGCTTGGGGGTGGGAGGACAGTATCACTATCACTCCCAGCATGCCCCCTGTCACACACTCCAGCATCATGAAGGCCTCCCCCACCCTGGAGCATGTGTCAGCCATTGAAGTGTCCACCCTCACGTAACAGGTAGGTAGCCATCTTGTATTGGAGGACTGCTTGGGGGTGGGAGGACTGCATCACTACTCCCAGCATGCCCCCTGCCACACACTCCAGCAGCATGGAGGCCTCCCCCAACCTGGCACATGGGTCAGCCATTGCACTGTCCACCCTCACCTAACAGGTAGCTAGCCATCTTGTATTGGAGGACTGCTTGGGGGAGGGAGGACTGTATCACTACCCCCAGCATGCCCCCTGTCCCACACTCCTGCAGCATGGAGGACTCCCCCACCCTGGAGCATGTGTCAGCCATTGCACTGTCCACCCTCACCTAACAGGTAGCTAGCCATCTTGTATTGGAGGACTGCTTGGGGGTGGGAGGACAGTATCACTATCACTCCCAGCATGCCCCCTGTCCCACACTCCAGCAGCATGGAGGCCTCCCCCACCATGGAGCATGTGTCAGCCATTGCACTGTCCACCCTCACCTAACAGGTAGCTAGCCATCTTGTATTGGAGGACTGCTTGGGGGTGGGAGGACAGTATCACTATCACTCCCAGCATGCCCCCTGTCCCACACTCCAGCAGCATGGAGGCCTCCCCCACCATGGAGCATGTGTCAGCCATTGCACTGTCCACCCTCACCTAACAGGTAGCTAGCCATCTTGTATTGGAGGACTGCTTGGGGGTGGGAGGACTGTATCACTACTCCCAGCATGCCCCCTGCCACACACTCCAGCAGCATGGATGCCTCCCCCACCCTGGAGCATGTGTCAGCCATTGCACTGTCCACCCTCACGTAACAGGTAGGTAGCCATCTTGTATTGGAGGACTGCTTGGGGGTGGGAGGACAGTATCACTATCACTCCCAGCATGCCCCCTGTCCCACACTCCAGCAACATGGAGGCCTCCCCCACCCTGGAGCATGTGTCAGCCATTGCACTGTCCTCCCTCACCTAACAGGGAGGTAGCCATCTTGTATTGGAGGACTGCTTGGGGGTAGGACAGTATCACAATCACTCCCAGCATGCCCCCTGGTCCCACACTCCAGCAGCATGGAGGCCTCCCCCACCCTGGAGCATGTGTCAGCCATTGCAGTGTCCACCCTCAAGTAACAGGTAGGTAGCCATCTTGTATTGGAGGACTGCTTGGGGGTGGGAGGACAGTATCATTATCACTCCCAGCATGCCCCCTGTCCCACACTCCAGCAACATGGAGGCCTCCCCCACCCTGGAGCATGTGTCAGCCATTGCACTGTCCACCCTCACCTAACAGGTAGCTAGCCATCTTGTATTGGAGGACTGCTTGGGGGTGGGAGGACAGTATCACTATAACTCCCAGCATGCCCCCTGTCCCACACTCCAGCAGCATGGAGACCTCCCCCACCCTGGAGCATGTGTCAGCCATTGCACTGTCCACCCTTACCTAACAGGTAGCTAGCCATCTTGTATTGGAGGACTGCTTGGGGGTGGGAGGACAGTATCACTATCACTCCCAGCATGCCCCCTGTCACACACTCCAGCATCATGAAGGCCTCCCCCACCCTGGAGCATGTGTCAGCCATTGAAGTGTCCACCCTCACGTAACAGGTAGGTAGCCATCTTGTATTGGAGGACTGCTTGGGGGTGGGAGGACTGCATCACTACTCCCAGCATGCCCCCTGCCACACACTCCAGCAGCATGGAGGCCTCCCCCAACCTGGCACATGGGTCAGCCATTGCACTGTCCACCCTCACCTAACAGGTAGCTAGCCATCTTGTATTGGAGGACTGCTTGGGGGAGGGAGGACTGTATCACTACCCCCAGCATGCCCCCTGTCCCACACTCCTGCAGCATGGAGGACTCCCCCACCCTGGAGCATGTGTCAGCCATTGCACTGTCCACCCTCACCTAACAGGAAGGTAGCCATCTTGTATTGGAGGACTGCTTGGGGGTGGGAGGACAGTATCACTATCACTCCCAGCATGCCCCCTGTCCCACACTCCAGCAGCATGGAGGCCTCCCCCACCATGGAGCATGTGTCAGCCATTGCACTGTCCACCCTCACCTAACAGGTAGCAAGCCATCTTGTATTGGAGGACTGCTTGGGGGTGGGAGGACTGTATCACTACTCCCAGCATGCCCCCTGCCACACACTCCAGCAGCATGGATGCCTCCCCCACCCTGGAGCATGTGTTAGCCATTGCACTGTCCACCCTCACGTAACAGGTAGGTAGCCATCTTGTATTGGTGGACTGCTTGGGGGTGGGAGGACAGTATCACTATCACTCCCAGCATGCCCCCTGTCCCACACTCCAGCAGCACGGAGGCCTCCCCCACCATGGAGCATGTGTCAGCCATTGCACTGTCCACCCTCACCTAACAGGTAGCTAGCCATCTTGTATTGGAGGACTGCTTGGGGGTGGGAGGACTGTATCACTACTCCCAGCATGCCCCCTGCCACACACTCCAGCAGCATGGATGCCTCCCCCACCCTGGAGCATGTGTCAGCCATTGCACTGTCCACCCTCACGTAACAGGTAGGTAGCCATCTTGTATTGGAGGACTGCTTGGGGGTGAGAGGACAGTATCATTATCACTCCCAGCATGCCCCCTGTCCCACACTCCAGCAACATGGAGGCCTCCCCCACCCTGGAGCATGTGTCAGCCATTGCACTGTCCACCCTCACCTAACAGGTAGCTAGCCATCTTGTATTGTAGGGCTGCTTGGGGTGGGAGGACAGTATCACTATAACTCCCAGCATGCCCCCTGTCCCACACTCCAGCAGCATGGAGACCTCCCCCACCCTGGAGCATGTGTCAGCCATTGCACTGTCCACCCTCACCTAACAGGTAGGTAGCCATCCTGTATTGGAGGACTGCTTGGGGGTGGGAGGACAGTATCACTATCACTCCCATCATGCCCCATGTCCCACACTCCAGGAGCATGGAGGCCTCCCCCACCATGGAGCATGTGTCAGCCATTGCACTGTCCACCCTCACCTAACAGGTAGCTAGCCAACTTGTATTGGAGGACTGCTTGGGGGTGGGAGGACAGTATCACTATCACTCCCAGTATGCCCCCTGTCACACACTCCAGCAGCATGGAGGCCTCCCCCACCCTGGAGCATGTGTCAGCCATTGCACTGTCCACCCTCACCTAACAGGAAGCCAGCCATCTTGTATTGGTGGACTGCTTGGGGGTGGGAGGACAGTATCACTATCACTCTCAGCATGCCACCTGTCACACACTCCAGCAACATGGAGGCCTCGCCCACCCTGGAGCATGTGTCAGCCATTGCACTGTCCACCCTCACCTAACAGGTAGCTAGCCATCTTGTATTGGAGGGCTGCTTGGGGTGGGAGGACAGTATCACTATCACTCCCAGCATGCCCCCTGTCCCACACTCCAGCAGCATGGAGGCCTCCCCCACCATGGAGCATGTGTCAGCCATTGCACTGTCCACCCTCACCTAACAGGTAGCAAGCCATCTTGTATTGGAGGACTGCTTGGGGGTGGGAGGACTGTATCACTACTCCCAGCATGCCCCCTGCCACACACTCCAGCAGCATGGATGCCTCCCCCACCCTGGAGCATGTGTCAGCCATTGCACTGTCCACCCTCACGTAACAGGTAGGTAGCCATCTTGTATTGGTGGACTGCTTGGGGGTGGGAGGACAGTATCACTATCACTCCCAGCATGCCCCCTGTCCCACACTCCAGCAGCACGGAGGCCTCCCCCACCATGGAGCATGTGTCAGCCATTGCACTGTCCACCCTCACCTAACAGGTAGCTAGCCATCTTGTATTGGAGGACTGCTTGGGGGTGGGAGGACTGTATCACTACTCCCAGCATGCCCCCTGCCACACACTCCAGCAGCATGGATGCCTCCCCCACCCTGGAGCATGTGTCAGCCATTGCACTGTCCACCCTCACGTAACAGGTAGGTAGCCATCTTGTATTGGAGGACTGCTTGGGGGTGAGAGGACAGTATCATTATCACTCCCAGCATGCCCCCTGTCCCACACTCCAGCAACATGGAGGCCTCCCCCACCCTGGAGCATGTGTCAGCCATTGCACTGTCCACCCTCACCTAACAGGTAGCTAGCCATCTTGTATTGGAGGGCTGCTTGGGGTGGGAGGACAGTATCACTATAACTCCCAGCATGCCCCCTGTCCCACACTCCAGCAGCATGGAGACCTCCCCCACCCTGGAGCATGTGTCAGCCATTGCACTGTCCACCCTCACCTAACAGGTAGGTAGCCATCCTGTATTGGAGGACTGCTTGGGGGTGGGAGGACAGTATCACTATCACTCCCATCATGCCCCATGTCCCACACTCCAGGAGCATGGAGGCCTCCCCCACCATGGAGCATGTGTCAGCCATTGCACTGTCCACCCTCACCTAACAGGTAGCTAGCCAACTTGTATTGGAGGACTGCTTGGGGGTGGGAGGACAGTATCACTATCACTCCCAGTATGCCCCCTGTCACACACTCCAGCAGCATGGAGGCCTCCCCCACCCTGGAGCATGTGTCAGCCATTGCACTGTCCACCCTCACCTAACAGGAAGCCAGCCATCTTGTATTGGTGGACTGCTTGGGGGTGGGAGGACAGTATCACTATCACTCTCAGCATGCCACCTGTCACACACTCCAGCAACATGGAGGCCTCGCCCACCCTGGAGCATGTGTCAGCCATTGCACTGTCCACCCTCACCTAACAGGTAGCTAGCCATCTTGTATTGAAGGACTGCTTGGGGGTGGGATGACTGTATCACTACTCCCAGCATGCCCCCTGTCCCACGCTCCAGCAGAATGGAGGCCTCCCCAACCATGGAGCATGTGTCAGCCATTGCACTGTCCACCCTCACCTAACAGGTAGCTAGCCATCTTGTATTGGAGGACAGCTTGGGGGTGGGAGGACTGTATCACTACTCCCAGCATGCCCCCTGTCACACACTCCAGCAGCATGGATGCCTCCCCCAACCTGGAGCATGTGTCAGCCATTGCACTGTCCACCCTCACCTAACAGGTAGCTAGCCATCTTGTATTGGAGGACTGCTGGGGGGTGGAAGGACTGTATCACTGCTCCCAGCATGCCCCCTGCCACACACTCCAGCAGCATGGAAGCCTCCCCCAACCTGGAGCATGGGTCAGCCATTGCACTGTCCACCCTCACCTAACAGGTAGCTAGCCAACTTGTATTGGAGGACTGCTTGGGGGTGGGAGGACAGTATCACTATCACTCCCAGTATGCCCCCTGTCACACACTCCAGCAGCATGGAGGCCTCCCCCACCCTGGAGCATGTGTCAGCCATTGCACTGTCCACCCTCACCTAACAGGAAGCCAGCCATCTTGTATTGGTGGACTGCTTGGGGGTGGGAGGACAGTATCACTATCACTCCCAGCATGCCACCTGTCACACACTCCAGCAACATGGAGGCCTCGCCCACCCTGGAGCATGTGTCAGCCATTGCACTGTCCACCCTCACCTAACAGGTAGCTAGCCATCTTGTATTGAAGGACTGCTTGGGGGTGGGATGACTGTATTACTACTCCCAGCATGCCCCCTGTCCCACGCTCCAGCAGAATGGAGGCCTCCCCAACCATGGAGCATGTGTCAGCCATTGCACTGTCCACCCTCACCTAACAGGTAGCTAGCCATCTTGTATTGGAGGACAGCTTGGGGGTGGGAGGACTGTATCACTACTCCCAGCATGCCCCCTGTCACACACTCCAGCAGCATGGATGCCTCCCCCAACCTGTAGCATGGGTCAGCCATTGCACTGTCCACCCTCACCTAACAGGTAGCTAGCCAACTTGTATTGGAGGACTGCTTGGGGGTGGGAGGACAGTATCACTATCACTCCCAGCATGCCCCCGTCACACACTCCAGCAGCGTGGAGGCCTCCCCCACCCTGGAGCATGTGTCAGCCATTGCACTGTCCACCCTCACCTAACAGGAGCTAGCCATCTTGTATTGGAGGACTGCTTGGGGGTGGGAGGACAGTATCACAATCACTCCCAGCATGCCACCTGTCACACACTCCAGCAGCATGGAGGCCTCCCCCACCCGGGAGCATGTGTCAGCCATTGTACTGTCCACTCTCACCTAACAGGTAGCTAGCCATCTTGTATTGGAGGACTGCTTGGGGGTGGGAGGACTGTATCACTACTCTCAGCATGCCCCCTGTCCCACACTCCAGCAGCATGGAGGCCTCCCCCAACCTGGAGCATGTGTCAGCCATTGCACTGTCCTCCCTCACCTAACAGGTAGGTAGCCATCTTGTATTGGAGGACTGCTTGGGGGTAGGACAGTGTCACAATCACTCCCAGCATGCCCCCTTGTCCCACACTCCAGCAGCATGGAGGCCTCCCCCACCCTGGAGCATGTGTCAGCCATTGCAGTGTCCACCCTCACGTAACAGGTAGGTAGCCATCTTGTATTGGAGGACTGCTTGGGGGTGGGAGGACAGTATCATTATCACTCCCAGCATGCCCCTTGTCCCACACTCCAGCAACATGGAGGCCTTCCCCACCCTGGAGCATGTGTCAGCCATTGCACTGTCCACCCTCACCTAACAGGTAGCTAGCCATCTTGTATTGGAGGACTGCTTGGGGGTGGGAGGACAGTATCACTATAACTCCCAGCATGCCCCCTGTCCTACACTCCAGCAGCATGGAGACCTCCCCCACCCTGGAGCATGTGTCAGCCATTGCACTGTCCACCCTCACCTAACAGGTAGCTAGCCATCTTGTATTGGAGGACTGCTTGGGGGTGGGAGGACAGTATCACTATCACTCCCAGCATGCCCCTGTCACACACTCCAGCATCATGAAGGCCTCCCCCACCCTGGAGCATGTGTCAGCCATTGAAGTGTCCACTCTCACCTAACAGGTAGCTAGCCATCTTGTATTGGAGGACTGCTTGGGGGAGGGAGGACTGTATCACTACTACGCATGGGCGGATCTAGCGGATCTCGCGTACGCGAACTTGCGGATTTACGGATTCGCAATCCGCGAAGATCCGCGAACTCTAGCGGATTTGCGGATTTTCCCGTTTTTTGTGTTGGCGCGCGTCCGCGCCGATTTTGGGACAAGTTCGCAATTGCGAACTTACTTTTCGGCTCGCAACGGCCGCGACTATGTTGTTTCTACGTCTGGTTTATCGTCACAGGTTCACAGCACCCTCTGTTTCACCACTGCCACCCTCTGGGACACCCATGCCACCCTCTGGTACATCCTCACTGCCACCCATTAGGTTTATTTATCACTGTAGATTATGGTGGTTGAAAAAAGCAAGCACACCTGCCCTTCTTCAACTGCCATCAATTAATTTGTGGGTCATTAATGTGTCAGTAATATTGAAACTTCCAGTCTGGCTGGCACCTGCTTCCTTCCTTATCTGTAATTTGCTTTTTGTTGCAGTGAAACTTTTTTTTCACAGGACCTTTATGGTCTACTTGTAGCTATTCTATGGGCCTGCTGTTTGGGTCATAGCAGGGTCATAGAATAGTTGCAAACTCTGGAGGGGCCCCTCAGGAAGCACTACCTTGAATGTTACTAATGTTAAGTTTGAACTTTTGCACCTGCTCATTGCTTTCAGTTTAGCTAAAATCGTTTTTTTCTGCAATTTCGCGCGTTTTTTGGTGCTCGAATCCGTGCGAGATCGATTTCGGAACCCGCGAATACGTGCGAATACAAAATTGTTTTTTGTGCGACGTGTATCTTCGCGTGATCGTGCGCGTGTTCGTGAGGCGCTTCTAGCTATACATTTGCCAAGTTACCCTATCGGTCGTACACGGGCGCGGCCATCTTGTTTGCGTGACGTAATTCCGTTTCCGGCCGCTATGTGTAATCTCGCAAAGTGTGCTGCTCGCTAGTACAATTTCGCGCGTGCTCGCAAGGAAAATCTCGCGCGAACTTACCCACGCGGTCGTGAACGGGCGCGGCCATCTTGTTTCTCATTCATTGCTATGGTTCTGGGCATGCTTTCTCTATCCTCTCTCAATCTCTGCCATCCTTTGCTTGTTTGAAGTTTATTTGATCTAATTTTACTTATTATCTATCCCTCTATTTTTCTAGCTCTATATTTTTGTGTTTTCTGCTGCTTTTAGTTACTTTTAAACTACTTTTTTAAACTCTTTTCTTTTCTTCTTCACTATTCTATTTCTTGTTTATCATTTAACTGTATTTCTGCCCAGACCATGGTAAAGGGAGCCGGGAAGCACCCTGAGAAGGGGAAGGGTCCCGCACCCCGTGCCCGGCTCCCGTGCGGGCGTTTGAGGGGGGAGCAAGTGGTCCCGCGGGAGATCTTCAGCGCGGAGGAAGTGGCGGCACTGATCTTCCACGTTCAGCGCCGCCTCCCCAAGACGATCCTGGGAGGCGGCAAGATCGCGACTGGCTATGGCATCCGGGAGCGCCGCAAGCGGTGGGAGAAGGTGTGCCGGGCCATGTGTAAGATCTCTGGGGTCCGGCGCACATATAACCAGGCCACCCACCGCTGGACCGATGTCATGGACCGGGAGCGGGACTTGCTGGACGCGCTCGGCGTAGAGGTCCCCGGGCTTGGTGAGTAGTAGTAGCTATTCATTTACTACTCTGTTTTATCCAGCTCTGTTATTTGCAAATCTTTGTTCTTTACCAAGAGCAATAATGCTGCCGATTACATTGAGGTAAATTATATTTCAAAATCTTCTATGCATTTCAGGTGCACTGCTCTCCTTCTCAGTAGCCTTGCTTGCTACTATGCTTCTTTGTTTTGTATGTTGTGTTCAGAAGCATTTCATTGGCCTGAGAAATTATGTATGAGTGTAGTGTAAAGATAAGAACTGCGTAATGCTAGACAGTAAGGGTCATATTTTCAATTACCGGCGCATCCCTGCAAAGTAGCAGGGATGCGGCAGTAATTGTGTGCCATGCCACCACCACCCATTGGCCCAAAACGTCTCAGAAGCCTTACGCATCTGTGCCGTAAAGGCAGCGCATTGCTGGAGTTGCGTGCCAACGATGGCGCAGCTCCAGCAATGCTCTGGGGTACCCTATCTCCCCAATGCTGCATCAAGCCGTACGTCGGCTTCAAGCGCGCAGGGTTTGAGTCATGCATCATTGTCCTAAAAGTGACTGATTGACATCTTGTAGATTTCCCTCAGCCACTTTTAGGATTCGTTCCTGCGCAGGTACGCCCTCCCTTGCGCCGGAACGCCCCCTGATGGCGCAGGGCTTTACAACGTGATGCATCGCCCATATGCCCATATGTGGTTTTTTTTAATATATACGCCGCACCAACACCATGGCGAGTCTTTTGTTCTGCCGCTGCGTCCCAAAAGGCACGCAACAATGGAGGAAAATGAGCCGCAAGGGACTTCTAAATCAGCCCCAACAGACTGAAGTCCAGTCCTTCCTTTAGACACATGGCTATAAGAAGAAATAGTGGCGGTGGTGGGTGGATTGATAGTTTGAGTATTCACTGATCTGCAAGCAGGATGGACTTTGTCTGTCACTTCGCGTGCTGCGGACTGCTGCCTGCAGTGCCAGGCCTAGGCAAACCTCTTTAGTAGTCTGTTTATTGAGTTACATAGGAACTTTCTAAGTCAACGTTCCGCAAATCAGGCAATACGAATAACGTAGTATACCACATGAGATAGATCCCGTGGAATAGTTGTCTATCTATTTGCTATTTCTCCAAAATATTTTGTTATTGTTCTTTTGAAATGTTTGATTTGGTTGAAAAATCTCATCCATGTTTTCTGGTTTTTCTTTCTTTCATGTTGTACATCAGCTCCCCCCAAGGGCAAGAGGACACAGGAGGAGGGTGCTGAGGATGCAGGGCAGGATCGGGCAGGCGAGGGCTCCTTTGCTGGCCCCAGTAAGTTTACATTTTAATAAACAGTACCTATTTTTTCCTAGCGTTCCTCATTCGATTTTTTCTAAATCGTCTTTGATCTTCTTGTAGACTGGATATAAATTCTTATCCTGCCTCGAATATGACTCCCTGTGGTATTACTAGACTATTCTTATTAGTCTGTCTGTGTAGCTAACTAAGATTGGACATTTGGCAATTCCATTGGACTCCCATTCTATTCAGCAATAGCTCTATGCACTGTCTCGTTACTGACTAGATAGTGTGGCAGAGTCATTCAGCTCCCGAAGTCACCGATGATTGATCCCCAATGATCTCTAGATTATCGTACGCAGGACAAGAGAGTACGGAGTCACAGCACAGTCAAGAAGTGTCAGAGGCACTCATGCTTGCAAAAATTCCAAAACCTTTAGCTCATCCACTCTAGTCTGGAGGAACAAAAACCACAGAGTCTATTTAAGTTTAAAAGCTTTATTAAAAGTAAACACATTTATTAAAATCTACTTTGTCATAAAACTATTTAACTGAAAACGGAAAAGTGGTTAGTGCTGACGATTAATTGGACACATTTCTTGTGGTCGAGCCGAGCTCTCACCTGGTTTGAACTTGATCCTGGTCGTGTTCTTAGGAGTCAAGCTTCTGTCTGTTAGGAGAAAAAGTGGTGCGTGTTAAAAATCAAAAGCAAGCATTCATCAGTTGTGCATAAAAGTGCAGCAAGACAACAGCCTTCCCTGGAAAATGGGACATTTTTACTATGGAGTAGACAGTCACAAATTATTAATTGTATTCAGTTTTTTTAACATTTCTCCTAGACCAAATATTATATAGTAGTGAGTGGTGTATTCTAACATTCTTAAATGTACTTTGTAGGTGTAACATCTGGTGACGGGGCCAGCGCGGAGGTGGCTGTGTTGGGCGAGGACTCGGAGGACTCTGGGGAGGAGGCGGTGCAAGAGCCGGCGGACGGTCCTGTGGGGGTTCAAACGGTGGTGGCGGAAACAGGTAAGCTATATATTCCTTACTTATTGAGATTGAAGACTGCATAGTGTGCTTTCTGCACGGGTGTATTATAATTACAAATCAACCAGGTAGTAGCCTCCTCGAAATGTACTTCGACTTAGCTGTGAAGTTTTTGGTGAGAAGAATCCCAATAAGTTCTTAGACGAACGTGATGGATGGGATGAACGAAAAGCGAAAGAAGGGTGTAAGTAAGTGGGACGCGAACTTGTATGATGGCTGGCAAAGAAGAACGATATGTGTTTGCTTGGCCCCCGAGGTGGCTGGGAAGGAAAGAATATGGTATGGTGCATGGCTGGGTCAATGATGAAGCAAGGATGGGTGGAAGGACAGCAGCCTGGGTGGGTGAAACAGAAACTGTATGTGTGCGTATACTTTGACTGAATGGATGCCTGGAGCATTGTATTCTTTGACTCTTAGATAGCACATGTGTATCTAGAGAGAGTAGATGGTCGCCAGATGAAGTAAGTGTTACCTTGAAGAGCATGTACCACCGCACCCGCACGTCCGTTCCAGTGCAGGGAAGGCAAGGAAAAGAAATTGTAAATGTGTCCAATACTACCATGTATAGTAGCAGTACTTTGTATTGCGTCTGCAATCACAGCATATATCTGGTTATTACGGTGGACACTCCGTACCTCTCTAAAGTCATCCCATATGTCATCAAATACGTCCCATGTGAAGTGATAGATAATCAAATTAGTTAGCTTCTTCATTTTCCTTTTCTAGTACTCATTTGCACTGTAGGGTGAAAGGTAAATTAATTAAGCAGTAGCCCTTGTAACAGAGTATTCTCAGTGCCACCCGTAATAGAAAAGTAATAGCTTCACCACCTGCATGTACTGGACTGGTACAGTAATGCAAGTCTGTCTCACTCATCATGGTGTGCAACTTTTTTTCTCGGGTGCAAGTTCACTGTGCTGTCCATGTCATTCTGCCGGCTTGCATAAGATAACGTACCAATTTCCTAAACAAGAGAGAAGAAGAAGAATAAGACTGGTGTACTGTCATAGTCGACTGTAATGGAAGTCCATAGTGGTCGTAGAATTTATTCATTAAACTACCACTAATGTTAGAGCAAGGATGCAGAAGTGGGAGGTTACATAGATACTGTCCTCAATAGTTATGTACTGTGCTTTCAATTTGCTACTTGTACTGTGACCCAACTTTCGGCTCAATCACTTTGTGTTATTAATGCTAAGGAGCATTGGTTACAGACTATGTCTTTCTTTCTTCATATAGTTGCTCCTTCCAAATCAACAACACGGAGGGAGCAGGCTAAATTGGCCCGGCAACGGAGGCTGGAGGCCACTGTCGCCGAGTATCGGCGGCTGGTGGCCCTGGAGGAGGAGGAGGACACGCAGTCGAGCGGGGCAACAACAACATCCTCGACTGTGACCACTGCATCCTCCTCCGTGACTAAGCCAGCGGGACCGAGCCGGGCTAAGAAAGACGACCGCCACCGCCGCCAAGCAACAGAAATACCAGCAGCCCCCCACAGGAGCTGCAAGGAACGCCAACGCCGCCTACGAGTCCGCATGTCCAACCTGGAGCAGGAGGTCCTGAAGTATAAGAACTTGGTTAAGGGCCTCCGCTCCGAGCTTGCCACCCTCCGCAAGGAGTATGATGCCCATGCCGCATTATGCACCAGCACCAGCACCCTCCAGTAGTGGAGTGTCCCTTGCCCTTTTTTTATAGACTTTTGGGGGGTGGGATTTGGGAGTTGGGATCGTTTTGGGACGTTTCAAAGACAATCGTTGGGGTTAGGGTGGGTGAGGGAGATTATTTTGTTAGGGCTACATAAATATATTTTTAAACTTTATCTGACCATACCTGTTTTTTACTGCTTTTCAGTCTGGTGGGTGGGGGGCGGGGGTGTAACAGTAACTTTGTTTTCCTGAACAGTCGTAGGACTTTAGTAGTACAACCGTCAATCTCTTGTCTACTCCGAAATAATACTCCATTATACTACCTCCCACCAAACGCTTATCTTACCTGTAATTTGTGTTAGAAATTAGGGCTAGGCCCAGGGCTGGCTCCAGGTGAAATGGGGATTAACGTTGTCAATCCTGGGCGGGTGACATTTCCTCATTGCGGTGGTACTAGTGGTGTGACACAGTGGCAGTTGCATGCCTATGGAAAAAAAGAAAACGAAACCTTGTTTGTCCTTACTGTAGCATTACAACGGTTACGGTACGATCGAGAAAATAGCAGGTGACAGTACACTAGAACAGTGCCATAATGTAGCCTAACAAATGGTAAAGTATTTGCTTGCAAGTATAACTAGTACTTGCGTTGAATTTATTTGACATTGGCTACTACTACTAGAAGATATAGTACTGAAGCTGAGTAAGTCTAGAAGATATCCTCGTATTCCTTCACCAGCCTGTTGCTATGACCTTATCCTCCCCAGCAAGTGTGTGGAATTATTGATGTCATTTTAGTCAGACATCAAGCAAAACAACACATCCTGGGGGAAGAGGGTTAGGGTTTGTAAAATGGATGGGAATGGGGGTTTCTTTTTGGGTAGGTTTTGTTGAGAGAAGAAAAAAAAGCAGAGCATGGACAAACAATAATTGAAGATAAAGACAATCTTTGGTTACAAACTAAAGGTAAGCAGTGCACATGCAGTCACACTCATAGAATAAAAGACAACAATGGATACTGTATCTGTATTGCGTATGTTGTTGGAGTTGTCCTGTTGAATTTGGTAAGTAAGTTGCATGCAGCAAACAATTCCTCTTATTGGCGGCACTCCTCCATTCCAGCTGACGCTTCGTCCATCAATGTGGTGACCACTGACAGAAGACACCCTGTCCACTGCCTGCCTGGCGGATGTTGACTGAAACCCGGCCTGTAATTATTCAACGGAAAACAGGAAGTGCTATTACAATACCACTGATAAATAAATAAAAGGTATGTACGCTGTGTGGTTCAAAATGTGACACTTTGATTTCCCTAATAGACAGTACAATATTTTTGAAATTGCGTGCTCTGTCTGAGTCACCTTTTTAAGGATAAATAATTATGGCCAAAATATTATAGCGGATCTTTCCCCTCAAGGTAGGTGTACTGTAAACTGTGTTTTAGAACAAAATTTGACCTTCCCAGCAATGCTCCCACCAAGACCCTTACTAAAGCCAGTCGCAAAAATGTAGAAGAACCCCAATCAGATCTCCAAAAACGATGCCTAGCAGAAAAATGGTTACAAAACGTACTTTGAAAGTAACAGTAGGCCCAAATACAGACCGTGGATTGTATTCAAACCACTTGCAAGCAAGCAAAAGTATCCATAGCCAGCATCGCTCCAACAGTGCTCTACAACAACAGAACTGCGTTGCAATAGAACCCCCCGAAACACATGCAATCCTGCTGCTAGGGCTAACCCTAACAAACCCTAACTTACAAAAAGTGCCAAAACTGGTGTTTCCTTATGGATTTTGTCCAAAACACTTCTATCCGGTATTAGACCTTCCCAGGAATGCCCCAGGCAAGACCCGCCAGGCGCCAACCCACCCGCAAAAAACCACCCGACAACACCCCCAAACAGCGAAAAAGCTAAATCTCATACTTACAATATCTCTCGGCCTTCGGTCCAAATGCGGCGCTGTTCAGCTAGGTCATCATCATCATCAATCATCATAACTCCTGTTTTCCACCACGGATTTCCTGGAAAGCAAATGCAATTAAGATTAGACTGTCGCAGCAGTGCTTCGACAGAGACCCCGGCCGCAACCCACCCACGAACAGCAGGAAGCCCCCCAAAACGCTACATTGAGCACGATGTCAGAAGAAATAGCAAAAAAAAGGCTGTTCTTTATGGATTTTGTCCAAAACACTTCTATCCGGTATTAGACCTTCCCAGGAATGCCCCAGGCAAGACCCGCCAGGCGCCAACCCACCCGCAAAAAACCACCCGACAACACCCCCAAACAGCGAAAAAGCTAAATCTCATACTTACAATATCTCTCGGCCTTCGGTCCAAATGCGGCGCTGTTCAGCTAGGTCATCATCATCAATCATCATAACTCCTGTTTTCCACCACGGATTTCCTGGAAAACAAATGCAATTAAGATTAGACTGTCGCAGCAGTGCTTCGACAGACACCAAAAATTACAAACACCCGGAACCCCGCCAAAGAGCACCTCAAAGGCAAGCAAGTCAGCAAAAACGGCAAGAAATTTCCACCTCATATTTGGTCCAAAACACTTTTGTCCATTATTAGAGCTTCACAGCAATGGGCCAAAATCCGTCAACTCACCCGCAAAGAAGTACAACACCCCCACAAGTGCTGAGTCTTTCTTCATTGGGCGTAATCCAGCACTCTGCTTGGAGGGAAATCGCAGTCTGGAGGAGGAGGATAGAGGAGCATGTTCTTCAGAACTTGTGAACCTGAGGAATGTAGACTGCGGCACCTTCAAATCAATAAGCAAACAAGTGAAGACAGTTCTGATGATGGTCTTGTTTTTGGGATTAGGTGATTAAAGTTTGAATTAAATTAACTGTGCAAAACAAAGAAAGAGAGACACAAAGCACACAGGAATAAAAGTGAATAAGGACGAAAAAGAAAGTTCTTGATTGATTGTCTCATTTTCAGGGCTCGGTGTCAGGGAATAAGAACAAGATTTCGTCATCATACTCTGCGAATTCAGGCTGGATGAGGTCAGTGCCACCGAACAGAGAAAAAATCCCCTCATCTACGTTGCCGTCCTCCTCGTCTTCATGCGGCGTGCTTTCTCGTACTTTGTAATCTGGTGGTATGAGGTGCTGATTCATCTTGATCATTGTCAGCCGCTCCACATTTTTGGGCGAGAGGCGGCTCCGTTTGGGAGTTACAATGCCACCAGCAGCACTGAAAACACGTTCAGAAGACACACTTGCGAGTGGGCAAGACAAATAGTTTATAGCCAGGTTGTAGAGCTGTGGCCACAATTGTTTTTTGCCATGCCAATACTGCAATGGCTCATCATTAAGAAAGACCTCTGTTGAGTCATTCATATAGTCCTGCACCATCGACTCAAGGTCATCAACGGTTCCTCCACTTTGCTTACTTTTTGCTGTGGCTGTGAAATTTCTTCGAGAACCATACCCAAGCAAACTTAGCCAATCCTCTACAACAGCCACTGTTTTTGTTGTGTGTGGTGCAGATGATCCAGTTGCCGGTGTCTTTAACGGCTGAGAGGTCACTTGTGCCCCAGCCACAGGTGCAGAAGTGGATTCTTGTGACTGGGGATGGCCTGCTGATGCTGATGCTGATGTACTGGCTTCTCCTTCAATAACCTGCCGTTCTTTTTCAAACCTCTTGGCTGACCAGGCTAACCAATGATTGTACTTTTGAACATCTGCATCAGCAAAAGGAAAGAATGCTTCGCCTGCCAGCGCCTTTTTGTAGCGTGGATCCAGAATAGTAGCACAAATGTAATGCTGATCTGACTTGATCTTTTGAAGATGTTCATCACCACGTAGGCGCTCTAATAATTTCTCTGACAAAATGAAATGGTTTTTTTTTTCTTCATCTTTTTCAAACTCAGAAGACACCGCCATCAGTTGGTGCTCCAGCATGCACAACAATGGGATAGCTTTTCCCAAATTACAGTCCTCCTGGCTGACTGCACGCGTGAAGAACTCAAAAGGACGAAGCATGTCTGTCAGGCTTTTAACTATGTCCCATTGCGCCGCACTCATCCGCAGGTCCTCCTTCTGAGATGTACCCTCTGTGAAGAAATAGTGATCGAGTACCGTATACTGCTCATACAGACGCTCAAGCATGTAGAAGGTTGAGTTCCAACGTGTTGCCACCTCCTGGATGAGTGCTTTCACTGGCATTCTACGTTGAAGTAGCAGTCTCCGCAGATGCTTCCGGGCCTTAAAAGAATGGCTGAAATGGTTGCACATTTTGCGGCAGGTGGCCATTACCTCGAACGCTGGACTCTGTTTATCACTCGAGAATTTTTGAACTACCAGGTTGATACAGTGCGCCAAACACGGCACTCTAACATGGTCACCCATGAACATGGCCTTAACTACATTGGCGCCATTATCCGTGGAAACATAACCAATCTTGCGTTTTAGGGGGGATAGCATTGTCAAGACCTTTTTGTTAAACTCTTCCAAAAGGTTTTCTGCTGTGTGACTTTTCTCCAAGCCAAACATGGCTAGTGTTGCATGTTTCCGAGCAGCTTTGAAAACTTTGTCCGGGTCAACACCTGCGTTTAGCTTTGCTTTAACACCTGAAAAAGAGACCCAGTGTGCAGTGATGCACATGTAATCAGCGCCTGCGCCACTGGTCCACATGTCTGTTGTCAGATGTATTGTGTGAACAGCACTCTTCTGCAAAGCTGCCCCAATCGCCTCCAGCACATCTTCATGTAGTGCTGGAACCGCAACTCTGGCAAAATAGAACCGGCTCGGAACCTTCCATTTAGGGCAGAGCGTTGCCACTAATTCAAGAAAACCTACCGCTTCTACAAAAGAAAAAGGTAGAAGGTCCACAGCTAGCATTTTAGCCAGCTTAGTGTTATACAGACGCGCCAGCGGGTGGTTGCGTTCATATGGCACGTCTGAAGTAAGCATTGTTCTAATGTTGCCCTGGACCAAGCATTTACGGGCTGATAATGACTTCGTTGACCCAATTTTGCTCGCTGGTGAACTTTTGTGCGTTGGTGTCTCACTCGCTCCAACACTCTTAGTGTGCCAAACATTGGGTGTGCTGCTGACAGGGGTACTGGGTGTAAGGGAAGTGTTTGACACGTCTTCTTCCTGCTCGTCATCATCAGATGAAACATCAACGTTTCCTTGAATTTGGCCTTTCTTGATCGCATCTAGGTGCGCAAACCATTTGACAGTGTGCTGTCTCCTAAGATGACCTCTCTGGCCTCCGGTACCATAGTTGGTACCTGGCTTACCACGACTAACTGCTTGCTTACAAATGGTACAAATGGCAAACTTTGGATTTTTTGGACAAACAGTAAAGAAGTCCCAAACTGGGGACTTGAAGTGTCTGTGGGACATGGAGGAGGCGGCGATACTGGTGGTGGTGCTCATGAAGCTAATGCCAGATGAAGTGGAGGATCTGGATTGCCCAACTTTTGTACGTTTTGCACTTTCACCGCCACTAATTAAGGTCGAGGTTGACGGAGGTCTCTTCTTGCCAGAAAGAAATATGGAAGCGGGACGAGTTGGTGTACTACTTAACTCCAATGATTGTGGTGTTTCCACTGCCTCCTCATCGACAACATCATCATCATCATCACGCTCAGCAGCTCTTCGGGCTAGGGTCAAAATGTCTGTTTGCTGCATGCCCGCTGGGGCTGCAGTGACCTTTATGATGACTGGGTCGTCGTTGGCAGAGTCTTCATCAGCAGCAGTATCCGCCACTTCTTGTTGAGACTCATCACACTCCATAACTCTGAGACTTTGGACGAGCTTCCTTTTACGCTTAACTACCTTTGTCGGATCATGGTGTGCCTCACTCTCAGACGGCTGTGGTGCTGGTTCCCAAGTTTGATCCGTATCATCAGAAGGAGGTGTGCTTGAAGAAGATGTAGACACCACCCTTGATCTCTTCCTTGCTAGGGGTGTGGAAGACAATGAAGGATCATCAGGAGGAGTGGCTTCCTCAAATGATACCTCGCCTTGATTGTCGATTTCCTGATGTGCCCCTACTTCGGGAGGAACAACTATTGTGGGCACTTGTGACCCTCCATGCACCTCTGCTTGCGCATCTCCTTGCGCTGCCTCTCCTTCCACATGTACTTGGGCTTGTACTTGCACATGTGATTGTTGTTGCGGCTGTGGTTGTTCAACACTCGTCAGATGAGCTACAACAACCTGTGTTGATTGAGGGACATTGCTGCTGCTTTCTTGCGATGAGCCAACATCACTGGTCGATGGTGATTGAACAACTATACTGGCTGCCTCTGCAGCACTCAAGGGCTTGGACTTAAGTTGGCGTGGTGGTGGTGGTGGCACTGAGCCCAATGGAGCGGGGGTGCTGCTGCCAGCTTGGTCCCCAGCAGATCCCGCTGCTGCTGCTGCAGGCATACTTTTTTTTTTACTCCCAAAAAAAGGGGCGGGCAGCACACCAGTGTCCTTGGTAACTTGCTTCTTCTGCTCCTTACTGGCACCTTTCTTGCTAGAGGAGCTACGGGTTACTTTTTTTGGGGCCATCTTCTTCAGAGCAGGTCAGCAGGCAGCAGTTGCACGAGTTGCAGAGGGTTCTGTGTCCAGACGTGACGTCGCGTGAAGTTATGCTGCACACACACACCGCTGCAGGACTTCTTCCTGGCACTGGTGGTTCTCTTGAGTCTTCTTGTGCACCTAAAAGCAATGGAAGACAGAGGAACATCAGTTCAGTTATACACCCCAAAAAATCGACAAAACACAGAAAAATGAGCACAATCCCATGCCATCCATGATGTTTACATTGAAGACACCCCACAGAAAGACTAGGGACATGCAAGTATGCAACACTCACTACCCCTGGGCATAATGGATGAAAAGTAGCCAAAATAAGTGCAGGCCTCAGACACTGCCTCTCCTCAAAATGGCCCCTTACACCCCAAGCACATGTTGCCTGTACCAGCCAGCACTCAAGATGGCCACCACCACCACCCACATGGCCAGTCCACATCAACAGTACACCCCCAAAAAACAGAAAAACAGCCAGAAATCACCACAATCCAATGCCATCCATGATGTTTACATTAAAGAGAGTGAGACCACACCACAGGCACACTCAGTCCATGCACCACCACCCCTGGGCAAAAGGCCACACCAGCAGCCCCCCAAAAACGACAAAAAACAATAAAATAAGCACAATCCCAGCCCATCCATGGCCTCAATTATGTTTAAATTCAAGAAGACACCCCACAGAAAGACTAGGCCCATGCAACACTCACCACCCCTGGGCAAAGGGCCCCACCAGCAGGCCCAAAAAAACGACAAAAAACAATAAAATCACCACAATCCCAGCCCATCCATGGCCTCAATGGTGTTTAAATTCAAGAAGACACCCCTCAGAAACACTAGGCCCATGCAACACTCACTACCCCTGGGCATAATGGATGAAAAGTAGCCAAAATAAGTGCAGGCCTCAGACACTGCCTCTCCTCAAAATGGCCCCTTACACCCCAAGCACATGTTGCCTGTACCAGCCAGCACTCAAGATGGCCACCAGCCCACCACCACCACCCACATGGCCAGTCCACATCAACAGTACACCCCCAAAAAACAGAAAAACAGCCAGAAATCACCACAATCCAATGCCATCCATGATGTTTACATTAAAGAGAGTGAGACCACACCACAGGCACACTCAGTCCATGCACCACCACCCCTGGGCAAAAGGCCACACCAGCAGCCCCCCAAAAACGACAAAAAACAATAAAATAAGCACAATCCCAGCCCATCCATGGCCTCAATTATGTTTAAATTCAAGAAGACACCCCACAGAAAGACTAGGCCCATGCAACACTCACCACCCCTGGGCAAAGGGCCCCACCAGCAGGCCCAAAAAAACGACAAAAAACAATAAAATCACCACAATCCCAGCCCATCCATGGCCTCAATGGTGTTTAAATTCAAGAAGACACCCCTCAGAAACACTAGGCCCATGCAACACTCACTACCCCTGGGCATAATGGATGAAAAGTAGCCAAATAAGTGCAGGCCTCAGACACTGCCTCTCCTCAAAATGGCCCCTTACACCCCAAGCACATGTTGCCTGTACCAGCCAGCACTCAAGATGGCCACCAGCCCACCACCACCACCCACATGGCCAGTCCACATCAACAGTACACCCCCAAAAAACAGAAAAACAGCCAGAAATCACCACAATCCAATGCCATCCATGATGTTTACATTAAAGAGAGTGAGACCACACCACAGGCACACTCAGTCCATGCACCACCACCCCTGGGCAAAAGGCCACACCAGCAGCCCCCCAAAAACGACAAAAAACAATAAAATAAGCACAATCCCAGCCCATCCATGGCCTCAATTATGTTTAATTTCTAATTTAAAATGCTTGTAAAGCGCAGCATACACCTTGCGGTTTCTTGGCGCTGAAGGTTCAGTGGCTGAGGGGAAGGAAGACCGGGGAGAAAATTTAGGCGGGGAAAGCCTGGCTAAATAGGAAAGTTTTCAAATCTCCACGGAAAGAAAGGTACTGAGTTGCGGAGCGGAGGTTATCAGGGAGAGAGTTCCAAAAGGAAGGGGCCAGAGTAGAGAAATTCAAGAAGACACCCCACAGAAAGACTAGGCCCATGCAACACTCACCACCCCTGGGCAAAGGGCCACACCAGCAGGCCCAAAAAAAGGACAAAAATCAGCACAATCCCAGCCCATCCATGGCCTCAATGGTGTTTAAATTCAACAAAACAGTTGTATCATGCACCCCTAACCAACCCTGGTCCTACTGGATACTGTGGCTACCCACAATATAATTTATTTAATGTTCTGAAAAAGTTCCAAAATTTTACTTGCAGCAACTGTAATGCCCCAAACAAACTTACTTGTGAAAGTTGATTTCTAATCCAAAAGTGATCCAAAGACAGTCAAAAGGGCCTCAAATCCAAATATCAAGCAGCACCCACAAAAAGTAATCCTTCCAGCTCCAGATCCAAATGAAAGTGACTAGGAGATGGACAAAGCACTGGGAGGAGCCTGCTGGACAGGAACAGGAAGTTGGAGACTGTGGGGCACTTCCTTCCTCCCCCCCCCCAAAATGGACTCCTTGCAAAAAAAAAGGCCATCCAAATGTCAACCTGAGGAGTGATTCTGATAAAAATCATAATTTTCTGAAGGTTTATCCTGTTTGCTGGTGATTTTCTTGTGCGAAATTGCAAAATCTCTATTTCGCAAGTGCGAGATTGTTCCTTTCCGCCGCAACTACGTGTTCGCAATTGCGAACTCTCGCGAGGTGTGCTGTGCAAGGTGGCAAGCCGCGATTACGTATTCGCGGGCGCCAAACTCCCGCGGGAACACGCAGCAAGATCTAAAATGGCGCGTCACTCGCAAAGAAAAACAACTCGGCAAACGCTAAATGACGGAAAGTGAACGCCGTGCACCACACCGCGCGCCGCAACCAAGCAAAAAATCCGCCGCGAGCGGATTCACGGATTTTCGACAAATTCGCGAGCGTTCGCGGATTGCGAATTTGCCGAAAATCCGAAAAATCCGCGAGCGGAGCGGATTTTACGCCCATGCTTAATCACTACCCCCAGCATGCCCCCTGTCCCACACTCCTGCAGCATGGAGGCCTCCCCCACCCTGGAGCATGTGTCAGCCATTGCACTGTCCACCCTCACCTAACAGGAAGGTAGCCATCTTGTATTGGAGGACTGCTTGGGGGTGGGAGGACAGTATCACTATCACTCCCAGCATGCCCCCTGTCCCACACTCCAGCAGCATGGAGGCCTCCCCCACCATGGAGCATGTGTCAGCCATTGCACTGTCCACCCTCACCTGACAGGTAGCAAGCCATCATGTATTGGAGGACTGCTTGGGGGTGGGAGGACTGTATCACTACTCCCAGCATGCCCCCTGCCACACACTCCAGCAGCATGGATGCCTCCCCCACCCTGGAGCATGTGTCAGCCATTGCACTGTCCACCCTCACGTAACAGGTAGGTAGCCATCTTGTATTGGTGGACTGCTTGGGGGTGGGAGGACAGTATCACTATCACTCCCAGCATGCCCCCTGTCCCACACTCCAGCAGCATGGAGGCCTCCCCCACCATGGAGCATGTGTCAGCCATTGCACTGTCCACCCTCACCTAACAGGTAGCTAGCCATCTTGTATTGGAGGACTGCTTGGGGGTGGGAGGACTGTATCACTACTCCCAGCATGCCCCCTGCCACACACTCCAGCAGCATGGATGCCTCCCCCACCCTGGAGCATGTGTCAGCCATTGCACTGTCCACCCTCACGTAACAGGTAGGTAGCCATCTTGTATTGGAGGACTGCTTGGGGGTGGGAGGACAGTATCACTATCACTCCCAGCATGCCCCCTGTCCCACACTCCAGCAACATGGAGGCCTCCCCCACCCTGGAGCATGTGTCAGCCATTGCACTGTCCACCCTCACCTAACAGGTAGCTAGCCATCTTGTATTGGAGGGCTGCTTGGGGTGGGAGGACAGTATCACTATAACTCCCAGCATGCCCCCTGTCCCACACTCCAGCAGCATGGAGGCCTCCCCCACCATGGAGCATGTGTCAGCCATTGCACTGTCCACCCTCACCTGACAGGTAGCAAGCCATCATGTATTGGAGGACTGCTTGGGGGTGGGAGGACTGTATCACTACTCCCAGCATGCCCCCTGCCACACACTCCAGCAGCATGGATGCCTCCCCCACCCTGGAGCATGTGTCAGCCATTGCACTGTCCACCCTCACGTAACAGGTAGGTAGCCATCTTGTATTGGTGGACTGCTTGGGGGTGGGAGGACAGTATCACTATCACTCCCAGCATGCCCCCTGTCCCACACTCCAGCAGCATGGAGGCCTCCCCCACCATGGAGCATGTGTCAGCCATTGCACTGTCCACCCTCACCTAACAGGTAGCTAGCCATCTTGTATTGGAGGACTGCTTGGGGGTGGGAGGACTGTATCACTACTCCCAGCATGCCCCCTGCCACACACTCCAGCAGCATGGATGCCTCCCCCACCCTGGAGCATGTGTCAGCCATTGCACTGTCCACCCTCACGTAACAGGTAGGTAGCCATTTTATTTTGGTGGACTGCTTGGGGGTGGGAGGACAGTATCACTATCACTCCCAGCATGCCCCCTGTCCCACACTCCAGCAACATGGAGGCCTCCCCCACCCTGGAGCATGTGTCAACCATTGCACTGTCCACCCTCACCTAACAGGTAGCTAGCCATCTTGTATTGGAGGGCTGCTTGGGGTGGGAGGACAGTATCACTATAACTCCCAGCATGCCCCATGTCCCACACTCCAGGAGCATGGAGGCCTCCCCCACCATGGAGCATGTGTCAGCCATTGCACTGTCCACCCTCACCTAACAGGTAGCTAGCCATCTTGTATTGGAGGACTGCTGGGGGGTGGAAGGACAGTATCACTATCACTCCCAGTATGCCCCCTGTCACACACTCCAGCAGCATGGAAGCCTCCCCCAACCTGGAGCATGGGTCAGCCATTGCACTGTCCACCCTCACCTAACAGGTAGCTAGCCAACTTGTATTGGAGGACTGCTTGGGGTGGGAGGACAGTATCACTATCACTCCCAGTATGCCCCCTGTCACACACTCCAGCAGCATGGAGGCCTCCCCCACCCTGGAGCATGTGTCAGCCATTGCACTGTCCACCCTCACCTAACAGGAAGCCAGCCATCTTGTATTGGTGGACTGCTTGGGGGTGGGAGGACAGTATCACTATCACTCCCAGCATGCCACCTGTCACACACTCCAGCAACATGGAGGCCTCGCCCACCCTGGAGCATGTGTCAGCCATTGCACTGTCCACCCTCACCTAACAGGTAGCTAGCCATCTTGTATTGAAGGACTGCTTGGGGGTGGGAGGACAGTATCACCACTCCCAGCATGCCCCCTGTCACACACTCCAGCAGAATGGAGGCCTCCCCCACCATGGAGCATGTGTCAGCCATTGCACTGTCCACCCTCACCTAACAGGTAGCTAGCCATCTTGTATTGGAGGACTGCTTGGGGGTGGGAGGACTGTATCACTACTCCCAGCATGCCCCCTGTTACACACTCCAGCAGCATGGATGCCTCCCCCAACCTGTAGCATGGGTCAGCCATTGCACTGTCCATCCTCACCTAACAGGTAGCTAGCCAACTTGTATTGGAGGACTGCTTGGGGGTGGGAGGACAGTATCACAATCACTCCCAGCATGCCACCTGTCACACACTCCAGCAGCATGGAGGCCTCCCCCACCCTGGAGCATGTGTCAGCTATTGTACTGTCCACTCTCATCTAACAGGTAGCTAGCCATCTTGTATTGGAGGACTGCTTGGGGGTGGGAGGACTGTATCACTACTCTCAGCATGCCCCCTGTCCCACACTCCAGCAGCATGGAGGCCTCCCCCACCCTGGAGCATGTGTCAGCCATTGCAGTGTCCACCCTCACGTAACAGGTAGGTAGCCATCTTGTATTGGAGGACTGCTTGGGGGTGAGAGGACAGTATCATTATCACTCCCAGCATGCCCCCTGTCCCACACTCCAGACACATGGAGGCCTCCCCCACCCTGGAGCATGTGTCAGCCATTGCACTGTCCACCCTCACCTAACAGGTAGCTAGCCATCTTGTATTGGAGGACTGCTTGGGGGTGGGAGGACAGTATCACTATAACTCCCAGCATGCCCCCTGTCCCACACTCCAGCAGCATGGAGACCTCCCCCACCCTGGAGCATGTGTCAGCCATTGCACTGTCCACCCTCACCTAACAGGTAGCTAGCCATCTTGTATTGGAGGACTGCTTGGGGGTGGGAGGACAGTATCACTATCACTCCCAGCATGCCCCCTGTCACACACTCCAGCATCATGAAGGCCTCCCCCACCCTGGAGCATGTGTCAGCCATTGAAGTGTTCACCCTCACGTAACAGGTAGGTAGCCATCTTGTATTGGAGGACTGCTTGGGGGTGGGAGGACTGCATCACTACTCCCAGCATGCCCCCTGCCACACACTCCAGCAGCATGGAGGCCTCCCCCAACCTGGCGCATGGGTCAGCCATTGCACTGTCCACCCTCACCTAACAGGTAGCTAGCCATCTTGTATTGGAGGACTGCTTGGGGGAGGGAGGACTGTATCACTACCCCCAGCATGCCCCCTGTCCCACACTCCTGCAGCATGGAGGCCTCCCCCACCCTGGAGCATGTGTCAGCCATTGCAGTGTCCACCCTCACCTAACAGGAAGGTAGCCATCTTGTATTGGAGGACTGCTTGGGGGTGGGAGGACAGTATCACTATCACTCCCAGCATGCCCCCTGTCCCACACTCCAGCAGCATGGAGGCCTCCCCCACCATGGAGCATGTGTCAGCCATTGCACTGTCCACCCTCACCTAACAGGTAGCAAGCCATCTTGTATTGGAGGACTGCTTGGGGGTGGGAGGACTGTATCACTACTCCCAGCATGCCCCCTGTCCCACACTCCAGCAGCGTGGAGACCTCCCCCACCCTGGAGCATGTGTCAGCCATTGCACTGTCCACCCTCACCTAACAGGTAGGTAGCCATCTTGTATTGGAGGACTGCTTGGGGGTGGGAGGACAGTATCACTATCACTCCCAGCATGCCCCCTGTCCCAAACTCCAGCAACATGGAGGCCTCGCCCACCCTGGAGCATGTGTCAGCCATTGCACTGTTCACCCTCACGTAACAGGTAGGTAGCCATCTTGTATTGGAGGACTGCTTGGTGGTGGGAGGACAGTATCACTATCACTCCCAGTATGCCCCCTGCCAAACACTCCAGCAGCATGGATGCCTCCCCCACCCTGGAGCATGTGTCAGCCATTGCACTGTCCACCCTCACGTAACAGGTAGGTAGCCATCTTGTATTGGTGGACTGCTTGGGGGTGGGAGGACAGTATCACTATCACTCCCAGCATGCCCCCTGTCCCACACTCCAGCAACATGGAGGCTTCGCCCACCCTGGAGCATGTGTCAGCCATTGCACTGTCCACCCTCACCTAACAGGTAGCTAGCCATCTTGTATTGAAGGACTGCTTGGGGGTGGGAGGACTGTATCACTACTCCCAGCATGCCCCCTGTCCCACGCTCCAGCAGCACGGAGGCCTCCCCCACCATGGAGCATGTGTCAGCCATTGCACTGTCCACCCTCACCTAACAGGTAGCTAGCCATCTTGTATTGGAGGACTGCTTGGGGGTGGGAGGACAGTATCACAATCACTCCCAGCATGCCACCTGTGACACACTCCAGCAGCATGGAGGCCTCCCCCACCCTGGAGCATGTGTCAGCCATTGTACTGTCCACTCTCACCTAACAGGTAGCTAGCCATCTTGTATTGGAGGACTGCTTGGGGGTGGGAGGACTGTATCACTACTCTCAGCATGCCCCCTGTCCCACACTCCAGCAGCATGGAGGCCTTCCCCACCCTGGAGCATGTGTCAGCCATTGCACTGTCCACCCTCACCTAACAGGTAGCTAGCCATCTTGTATTGGAGGACTGCTTGGGAGTGGAGGACAGTATCACTATCACCCCCAGCATGCCCCCTGTCACACACTCCAGCAGCATGGAGGCCTCCCCCACCCTGGAGCGTTTGTCAGCCATTGTACTGTCCACCCTCACCTAACAGGTAGCTAGCCATCTTGTATTGGAGGACTGCTTGGGGGTGGGAGGACTGCATCACTACTCCCAGCATGCCCCCTGCCACACACTCCAGCAGCATGGAGGCCTCCCCCAACCTGGAGCATGGGTCAGCCATTGCACTGTCCACCCTCCCCTAACAGGTAGCTAGCCAACTTGTATTGGAGGACTGCTTGGGGGTGGGAGGACTGTATCACTACTCCCAGCATGCCCCCTGTCCCACACTCCAGCAGCATGGAGCCCTCCCCCACCCTGGAGCATGTGTCAGCCATTGCACTTTCCACCCTCACCTAACAGGTAGCTAGCCATCTTGTATTGGAGGACTGCTTGGGGGTGGGAGGACAGTATCACTATCACTCCCAGAATGCCCCCTGTCCTACACTCCAGCAACATGGAGGCCTCCCCCACCCTGGAGCATGTGTCAGCCATTGCACTGTCCACCCTCACCTAACAGGTAGCTAGCCATCTTGTATTGGAGGACTGCTTGGGGGTGGGAGGACAGTATCACTATCACTCCCAGCATGCCCCCTGTCCCACACTCCAGCAACATGGAGGCCTCCCTCACCCTGGAGCATGTGTCAGCCATTGCACTGTCCACCCTCCCCTAACAGGTAGCTAGCCATCTTGTATTGGGGGACTGCTTGGGGGTGGGAGGACAGTATCACTGTTATGTTACAAGTTTAATTAAGCGCGAACAGCTGCCCCAGCGACGAGGCGTCCCGGCGCTAAAAACCTCAAAAGCCTACTGAGTGGGAGAGGGAGGGAAGAACAGAAGGCCTAAGATAGTGGGAATAGGTGGGTTTTGATTGCCTTCCGAAAGGCGGATAGGTTGTCCAGACAGCGGATATTCGGTGGCAGGGAATTCCAGAGTTTTGCTCCTAAGACTCTGAAGGAGCGACCCCCGACACGACAGAGTTTCGTTCGAGAAACAACCACCAGATGTTGACCTGAGGAACGCAAATTGCTGTGAGGGGTGTAGGGTACCAAAAGCGGGCGAAGGAGTTCAGGGCCTTCAGATTTGAGGATTTTGAAAGCCGTGGTGAGTGCCTTAAATTGAATTCTAGATTTGATCGGGAGCCAGTGTAGTCTTTGTATAGTGGCTCTAGCGGAGCACCTCCGAGGGAGGCCCACTATGGCCCTAGCCGCTGAGTTCTGTATCTGTTGCAGCCTTGCTGTCTCTGCTTTATTGGTGCCCCAGAATAGGACACTTGCGTAATCCAGCCGGTAGAGAATAATGGATTGGATTATGAGCTGGCGGGTTTTGGGGTAAAAAAAAACGAGTATAGGGTTGAGGCTCCTCAGCAGGCCCACACAAGTAGCAGCTACTATCTTTGTGTGGGTTTGAAAACTCAGTGAGGAGTCCAGCCAAATACCCAGGTTTTTTTTTTTACCAGAGTTTTTGGCGGTGGAATAGGGCCCAGCAAGGAAGGCCACCAGTGGTCGCTCCAGACACTGTTTTTTTTTTCCGAAGAGTAGCACCTCCGTTTTCCCTGCGTTCAACTGTAGGCAGTTGCCCGTCATCCACTGGGCAACTGCAGCCAGCCCATCCCTAAATCTTGTAGCTGAAATAGAGGGGCCTTCAGTGAGAGTGATGACCAGCTGAGTGTCGTCAGCGTACGACACCAGCGTGAGGTCCCACTCACTGGCTACAGCCGAGAGAGGTTGCACGTAAAGGTTAAAAAGGGATGGACTGAGTGCAGAGCCCTGAGGGACTCCTTGACCGATGGAGTGGGACCGGGAGATAAACGGAGGAGCTGAAACTCGGAAGGATCTGTCCTTCAAGAAGGAACGAAACCAGTCAAGGGCCAGGTCACTGATCCCTATGGCCTCCAGGCGTTTAAGCAGGATGCTATGGGAAACCGTGTCAAAGGCTGCGCTGAGATCAAGCAGAATCAGTGCAGCACTCTGACCGGCATCCAATATTCTCCTCAGATGTTCAGTGGAGGACAAAAGGGCAGACTCGGTACTGTGACCTGGCCTGAACCCATTCTGAGATGGGTCCAGGATGTTATTTTGGGCCATGTGGTGGGACAGGACGTTGTTCGCGTGAGCTTCTGCCAGCTTTGACATCCAGGGGAGCAGCGAGATAGGCCTAAAGTTTTCCAACTTTGTGGGGTCTAAAGTCGTTTTTTTAATAATAGGGGTGACCCATGCTTGCTTCCAGCAGGTTGGGACCACTGCCGAAGAGAAAGAGAGATTGAGTAACGTGGCCAGGGAAGGAAGGAAAAAGTCTAAAGACTCAAGAAATTGAGCCGGTCTCATGGGATCTGATGGAGAACCAGACTTAACCTTTCTGCAGAGTTTGGCTAGATCACCATGGGAGATTTCGGGTAGGAGTGCTAGCCTGGTGCCTTTGATAGAATGATTAGAGGAGTTAGTGAGGTCAGGGGAGTCCTGTGGGAAGGCGCTGTAGATTTTTCTCACCTTATCTATGAAGAAAGAGGCGAGATCCTTGCACTGCTGTGCAGAGGTAATGCAGCTGGCTAGATTGTCGCGCTTTTGGAGTTTTTGCACCAGTTTAAAGATGGTTTTGGTAGGGTTAGTCCTGGAGTTGATTTCTCTTGCGTAGAAGGACGTGCGTGCAGCGCGTATGGCTTTATGATAGTGTTTTAATTTGGACAGATAGAGAGCTTTGTCACAGTCTTTGTATTCTTTTCTCCAATTGCGTTCGGCTACTTTACATTCTTTTCGCATAAGTTTCAGATTTTCACTATACCAGGGGTTAGAGGGGGAGCTACGTCCTTTAGTCCATTTCGCGGGAATAAGGATATCAAGACCTTTAGTGATCCAATCCTGGAAAGCAGCATAGGACATATTAATATCATTAGTGGCTTTGTGCTGGAATTCTCCTAGCGTGATGAAAAGGTCATCAGTTTGTAACTTATGCCAAGGTCTCTTAAGACGAGAGAGAGGCCGTTCTTTACTGGGCAGTTTTCTTATCATTATCGTAACTTTGATAAGAAAGTGGTCAGTCCATCCCATGGGCTTGGGTGGATCAGCTCTGGCCTCCGGGATGTTGGTAAACACGGGGTCAAGTAAATGGCCTGCAGAATGTGTAGTGGTCTGGATGAGGGGAGTTAGCTGTAAAGCTGTGAGGTCCGACAGGAGATTTTTGATGGTGGGGTCCGAGATGGAGTCAAAGTGGAGGTTAAGATCTCCCAGTATGGTGAAATTGGCTGAGGTCACTACTAGGGCATGAGCTACCTCTAGGAGTTCCTCAATAAACATAGAGGTGGGACCTGGGGGTCGGTAGATGTAAAGGCCGGAAAGGGAGAAGTGGGGGCCCGTAGTGATTTTAAAACGGGCACTTTCACATCCCTTAATGTCTTCCTTCAAGAAGGAGCAGGAATAAAGTGTTCAATAGATGACGGCTATGCCGCCGCCCCTGGTATCTCTATTTATAGATTTCATAGAGAATCCCTCCGGCAGCGCGAGACTTGGAATGCTGGTCAACTCTTCCTGAAGCCAGGTTTCACATAGGAATAAAATGTCTGGGTTTTCATCAATTAAGAGAGTATTGACCTCAGGGTGGTGCTTTACGAGAGACCTGACATTCAGTTGGAGGACCGTGAGGGGGGTATGCTTTGGCATACCGGCTTTATATCCAGGTAGGCAGGGTTTGGATGTGACAAAGTTACAGGACTCACATTGTAGATCAGTCTGTCCGAGACAGCCAGCTAGCTTGTGACATCTCTGCCCCGAGTTGAGTGCACGAAGGCATTCTCTATCATAACGTTAGGTAGTCCGAGGATTTTGAGCAGGGGGACAGGCGAGAGGCGATGTCTTGGCGATGACGGGCGTAGACGGGCTTGCCTTAGGCGCGCCCGCTGCGCCCGTCCGCTGCGCGTACGATGAATGCACATAATATCAGGGGGAAAAGGAGGGCGGGGGGCCCTACTGCTCCCAGCATGCCCCCTGTCCCACACTCCAGCAGCATGGAGGCCTCCCCCACACTGGAGCATGGGTCAGCCATTGCACTGTCCACCCTCACCTAACAGGTAGCTAGCCAACTTGTATTGGAGGACTGCTTGGGGTGGGAGGACAGTATCACTATCACTCCCAGCTTGCCCCCTGTCACACACTCCAGCAGCATGGAGGCCTCCCCCACCCTGGAGCATGTGTCAGCCATTGCACTGTCCACCCTCACCTAACAGGTAGCTAGCCATCTTGTACTGGAGGACTGCTTGGGGTGGGAGGACAGTATCACTACTCCCAGCATGCCCCCTGTCCCACACTCCAGCAGCATGGAGGCCTCCCCCACCCTGGAGCATGTGTCAGTCATTGCACTGTCCACCCTCACCTAACAGGTAGCTAGCCATCTTGTATTGGAGGACTGCTTGGTGGTGGGAGGACAGTATCACTATCACTCCCAGCTTGCCCCCTGTCACACACTCCAGCAGCATGGAGGCCTCCCCCACCCTGGAGCATGTGTCAGCCATTGCACTGTCCACCCTCACCTAACAGGTAGCTAGCCATCTTGTACTGGAGGACTGCTTGGTGGTGGGAGGACAGTATCACTATCACTCCCAGCATGCCCCCTGTCCCACACTCCAGCAGCATGGAGGCCTCCCCCACCCTGGAGCATGTGTCAGCCATTGCACTGTCCACCCTCACCTAACAGGTAGCTAGCCATCTTGTATTGGATAACTGCTTGGGGGTGGGAGGACAGTATCACAATCACTCCCAGCATGGCCCCTGTCACACACTCCAGCAGCATGGAGGCCTCCCCCACCCTGGAGCATGTGTCAGCCATTATACTGTCCACCCTCACCTAACAGGTAGCTAGCCATCTTGTATTGGAGGACTGCTTGGGGGTGGGAGGACTGTATCACTACTCCCAGCATGCCCCCTGTCCCACACTCCAGCAGCATGGAGGCCTCCCCCACCCTGGAGCATGTGTCAGCCATTGTACTGTCCACCCTCACCTAACAGGTAGCTAGCCAACTTGTATTGGAGGACTGCTTGGGGTGGGAGGACAGTATCACTACTCCCAGCAAGCCCCCTATCCCACACTCCAGCAGCATGGAGGCCTCCCCCACCCTGGAGCATGTGTCAGCCATTGCACTGTCCACCCTCACCTAACAGGTAGCTAGCCATCTTGTATTGGAGGACTGCTTGGTGGTGGGAGGACAGTATCACTATCACTCCCAGCATGCCCCCTGTCCCACACTCCAGCAGCATGGAGGCCTCCCCCACCCTGGAGCATGTGTCAGCCATTGTACTGTCCACCCTCACCTAACAGGTAGCTATCCAACTTGTATTGGAGGACTGCTTGGGGTGGGAGGACAGTATCACTATCACTCCCAGCTTGCCCCCTGTCACACACTCCAGCAGCATGGAGGCCTCCCCCACCCTGGAGCATGTGTCAGCCATTGCACAGTCCACCCTCACCTAACAGGTAGGTAGCCATCTTGTACTGGAGGACTGCTTGGGGTGGGAGGACAGTATCACTACTCCCAGCATGCCCCCTGTCCCACACTCCAGCAGCATGAAGGCCTCCTCCAACCTGGAGCATGTGTCAGCCATTGCACTGTCCACCCTCACCTAACAGGTAGCTAGCCATCTTGTATTGGAGGACTGCTTGGTGGTGGGAGGACAGTATCACTATCACTCCCAGCATGCCCCCTGTCCCACACTCCAGCAGCATGGAGGCCTCCCCCACCCTGGAGCATGTGTCAGCCATTGCACTGTCCACCCTCACCTAACAGGTAGCTAGCCATCTTGTATTGGATAACTGCTTGGGGGTGGGAGGACAGTATCACTATCACCCCCAGCATACCCCCTGTTCCACACTCCAGCAGCATGGAGGCCTCCCCCACCCTGGAGCATGTGTCAGCCATTGCACTGTCCACCCTCACCTAACAGGTAGCTAGCCATCTTGTACTGGAGGACTGCTTGGGGTGAGAGGACAGTATCACTACTCCCAGCATGCCCCCTTGTCCCACACTCCAGCAGCATGGAGGCCTCCCCCACCCTGGAGCATGTGTCAGCCATTGCAGTGTCCACCCTCACGTAACAGGTAGGTAGCCATCTTGTATTGGAGGACTGCTTGGGGGTGGGAGGACAGTATCATTATCACACCCAGCATGCCCCCTGTCCCACACTCCAGCAACATGGAGGCCTCCCCCACCCTGGAGCATGTGTCAGCCATTGCACTGTCCACCCTCACCTAACAGGTAGCTAGCCATCTTGTATTGGAGAACCGCTTGGGGGTGGGAGGACTGTATCACTACTCCCAGCATGCCCCCTGTCCCACACTCCAGCAGCATGGAGGCCTCACCCACCCTGGAGCATGTGTCAGCCATTGCACTGTCCACCCTCACCTAACAGGTAGGTAGCCATCTTGTATTGGAGGACTGCTTGGGGGTGGGAGGACAGTATCACTATCACTCCCAGCATGCCCCCTTGTCCCAGACTCCAGCAGCATGGAGGCCTCCCCCACCCTGGAGCATGTGTCAGCCATTGCACTGTCCAGCCTCACCTAACAGGTAGCTAGCCATCTTGTATTGGAGGACTGCTTGGGGGTGGGAGGACTGTATCACTACTCCCAGCATGCCCCCTGTCACACACTCCAGCAGCATGGAGGCCTCCCCCAACCTGGAGCATGGGTCAGCCATTGCACTGTCCACCCTCACCTAACAGGTAGCTAGCCATCTTGTATTGGAGGACTGCTTGGGGGTGGGAGGACTGTATCACTACTCCCAGCATGCCCCCTGTCACACACTCCAGCAGCATGGAGGCCTCCCCCACCCTGGAGCATGTGTCAGCCATTGCACTGTCCACCCTCACCTAACAGGTATCTAGCCATCTTGTATTGGAGGACTGCTTGGGGGTGGGAGGACTGTATCACTACTCCCAGCATGCCCCCTGTCCGACACTCCAGCAGCATGGAGGCCTCCCCCACCCTGGAGCATGTGTCAGCCATTGCACTGTCCACCCTCACCTAACAGGTAGCTAGCCATCTTGTATTGGAGGACCGCTTGGGGGGTGGGAGGACTGTATCACTACTCCCAGCATGCCCCCTGTCCCACACTCCAGCAGCATGGAGGCCTACCCCACCCTGGAGCATGTGTCAGCCATTGCACTGTCCACCCTCACCTAACAGGTAGGTAGCCATCTTGTATTGGAGGACTGCTTGGGGGTGGGAGGACAGTATCACTATCACTCCCAGCATGCCCCCTGTCCCACACTCCAGCAGCATGGAGGCCTCCCCCACCCTGGAGCATGTGTCAGGCATTGCACTGTCCACCCTCACCTAACAGGTAGCTAGCCATCTTGCATTGGAGGACTGCTTGGGGGTGGGAAGACTGTATCACTACTCCTAGCATGCCCCCTGTCACACACTCCAGCAGCATGGAGGCCTCCCCCACCCTGGAGCATGTGCCAGCCATTGCACTGTCCACCCTCACCTAACAGGTAGGTAGCCATCCTCACAGCTCTAGCTGTTTCTGTCTGGGAGACCTGCAACACTACACAGGGCACCAATTGCATGCAATGCATTGACACAGGACATGTATGAGTTCATGATGTTGGCATGCACCATGTAATAACAGCCAGTATTGCCTGTAACAAGAATACAAAAGTTGTCTCAATTGTGTAGTGTACAGACATCAGATGACATGCAGCTAACAGAATCCTTGCACATCGCCCCAAACTGACCATTTTCCATCTAATCCACAGGTGATTAAGATCTTGCTGCTCCGGACAACATCACCAGCAGAGCCAGTCTCCACCCCCGGTACATGGACTTTCTGATGTAGACTCCCAGGACAGTTTGGACGATGAGCTCCAGACCGGCCATCTGGTGTGCCAAGGCCCAACCATGCCGAGGACCCCATCCTCCCCACCACCACGTCTGCTGCACCAACAACTGCACAGCAGACCCCTGCAGTCACGGCCTGTGCCTCCACCGCTGCCACCTCAACACCACCACCACCAGCACCCTCCCTGTCCAAGGGGACGACCAGGACACACCACCAACTGTGGAGGGCAGGGAAAGTGTGCGAGGACCCACTGTGGCGAGGCAACAGGTCCGTGGCAGCAGGGCAGGTGGGAGGGCTAGGGTCCCCCCAGACATCAGGAGGTTGGCACACCATCCCTGGACCACTTCACCCGAGTCATCGGTGCATATGAACAGGTCCAGGGACAAAGTGGCCGGTCGGATGAACTTTTAAGTGAGCTCATCCTGCTGATGAGGTCCATCGACAGACGTATAGGTCAAATGGTGTACCTCATGGCCCAGCAAGTGGCGTTGCAGAGGGACAGGCCTGTTTCCCAACCAACACCTCTGCCCCCTCCTGTTGTGCCACAGGATGACAGTGCACCATCCTCCCCTGCGCCAACAGAGAGGGGCGAGTCCTCTGACACCGCTAGCCAGTCAGCAGGCCCCCCGCCGCCAAAAAGATCAAGGGGGCGTCCAAAGAAGAGCCTGGAGTCTCCAGAGGCAAAGCACCTGGCACACGCCAGTCACGGAGCCAGCCCTGATGGCAACCCTCTTCCCCACTGCATTTACTGTTTGGACTGTCTTTCCCCACATTTCCTTGGAAATGGCACTTGTCTGTTGGACTGGGTCACCACATACCATGTGGTGTCTACTCTTGTTTCTCATCTAACATGACTGTCAACTCACTGTTCATTCCCCACCTTCATGTAAATATTCCCGCACAAATCACATGTCCACTTTCCAAATAAAATACCTGACGCAACAGATTTTGTGCAGTATCGTTTTTAGTGCAATATTTACAGTGTTGACAATGTCCATGATGTGTCCAAAAGATGTACAGTATGTAGGGCAGGATTATTCTGAAGCACCTAGGGAGACACAACAGAACAACAGTCACTTGTGTCATTGTGGCATCACAGACAGAACACTACACAAAACATACACAAGAGACTACTGGCATACAAGACAATGGGCTGCAGGTGTGAAGAAATAGAATCCAGCATACGTCCCCATATGGAACGTCAATGTCACATTTACCACACACAGGTGACTGAACGTGTGCCTGTCTCTACCATCCGCAGATAGCCCTGCACAACAACAACCACCACAAGATAATGTACAAGTTGAACATCTGTACACACCTTCAAGTGAAGTAGCGGTTGAAGAGCTGTTGACGAATGTCAACTCCTTCCTCCTCTCCACTGTCCTCATTACTGGACTCAGGTCCTAGGGCAGGTGCGGGCCTTGGTTCCTCTCCATCATCCAGGAGCAGGGGAATCCTCTTGTGAATGGCCAAATTGTGCAGCATACAGCAAACCACAATGATCATGCAGACGTTCCCAGGCGAGTATGCCAGTGCTCCTCCAGTCCAGTCAAGGCAGCGGAATCTTGACTTGAGGAGCCCAAAAGTCCGCTCAATGACACGTCGGGTCCTGCCATGTGCCTCATTGTACCTGACGTCAGCCGGGGTCCTGGGATTTCGCACTGGACTCAGCAGCCAGGGTCGACTGGGATATACTGAGTCACCTAGGAAATATAAACACACATGGCAATGTTGCACAGGCTGAGTGCAGCAGGTCACAAACACACCTCACGCCATATCACGGGGCATACTTACCCACAATGCAAGCACGATCGGGATGCAGGTTAGCCATCATACGGGGCACCATGCTGTTCCTCATGACGTAGGAATCATGGGCAGAGCCGGGGAATTTTGCACACACCTGCGAAATCGTCATGTCCGCAAGGCACACCACCTGCACATTTATGGAATGATAATGTTTCCGATTCCTAAAAATATGCTCAGTGGCCTGTGGCGTCACCAGACCTACATGGGTGCAATCGATGGCACCTACAACATGAGGTATGTGCCCAAGGGCATAGAAGTCACCCTTCACTCCTGGCAATTCAGCTCCCCTTGGGAAATGTATGTATTGATTTTTATATAACATCATGGCTGCAAGAACATCCCTCAGCACCATGCTGAACTTGGGTTGCGACATCCCTGTAGCGGCGGCCACGGTCTACTGGAAGGAACCAGTAGCAAAACAGTGGAGGGCTGCCATCACCTTGTATGTGGGTGTGAAGGCAGTTGGGTAGTGGCGACGAGGCTGCAGGTGGGGTTCCAACTGATCACAAAGGGTCTTGAGGCTCGCCCTGTTGAGGCGGAATTTTTGGATTATCGCAACATCCTCCATGTCCCCCAGCACTGTCAGGTGGCATATGAAATTTGGCCTCCTCCTAGGTGTGATGTACATGGACACATGTCAATGACAACCATCAAGAAGTTGACCCAGCACATACCGTGGATCATGTTACGCAAAACATTATAAATTCCATGTGAGATGTGTGACACACAAGGTTACATGTGTATAAATTGGGGACACACCAATCCATTTACCTAAAACATGTCCCACAGACATAAGAGAATATCAATGTAAAAAGCACAGTTCCTGAACTGGATATTCCACATGTGCACGACTCATCCAGTAACACCCACAAAAGTGTGAGAGATGACCATGAATGCCTCACACACATCTGCTTTACCTGTCACACCTCAATGCATCATGTGAAGCTGGCGCACTTGAAGAGCACAATGATCACAATAGATGTTAAACTTGTGTGCATGGGCTGATATGGTAGCACAAGTATGGAACAACACCATACAGTGAGACCGGCCTTGCCAAGGTCAGCACAGACCCACAGCACAGTGCTTGGTTATACATAATTAAGACCAGCTTAACACTGTCATCCATCATCAACCATCAAATGCATCAGTGACAATGCAGGAACACAGAGCAATGTGCGTCACGCATAGCATGCAACCACCTGTGCCTGATACCAAGTGATGCAATTGGTTGTACAATGATGTGCCATTAAACCTGTTGGTGCTGTGTACTGATGCAGAGTTCACGGTTCAAATTCCCATTGCATGTGACCAAATTTGCAGAACCTATCCACGGCGGTGTGACGCCAGCACCACCCCCGCACTTGTGGAGGGGGGTGGTGCTGGCGTCACACCGCCATGATGCCCACCGCCAGCAACCCATGCCAATAGCTACCGCACTTGTGGACGGGGCGGTGCTGGCGTCACACCGCTGTGGACAGGCGGTAGCTAGACACCAGCCCCACCCCGTCCACAAGTGCGGAAGCTATTGGCATGGGTTGCTGGCGGTGAGCATACTGCGCCACACATATGGCGGTTGCTACCACCTGTCCACGGCGGTGTGACGCCAGTACCACCCCCGTCCACAAGTGCGGTAGCTATTGGCATGGGTTGCTGGCGGTGGGCATGCTGTGCCACACATATGACGGTTGCTACCGCCTGTCCGCGGTGGTGCATCACCGCCATGGCGCATAGCCTACAATCAATGGGAGCGACGATTGAGGTGGCATGATGCAGGTTAGAAAATCGCGGCAGGCGTGCTCCGCCACCGCGAAGCCGGTCATTGGATGGGTTTGAAAGATGCACCATCGCGGTAGCGCACCCCGGGCTCCTGAGGTGCATCACCGCCATGGGGCATAGCCTACAGCCAATGGGAGTGACGATTGCGGTGGCATGATGCAGGTTTGAAAATCGCAGAAGGCCTGCTACGCCACCGCGGAGCCAGCCATTGGATGCTTTTGAATGAGGCAGACCTGGACAACCAATAATTGCAGCTTTTCACCTCACAAACAAGCCCACGGGGCTATAAATCTGTGGGAGTGAGCTCAACATTTCCACAGCTCACAGAGCCTGCTGCCTCTGACCCTCTCCTGCTGCTGCCTGAAGTGCCTGCTGCCTGGGACCCTCTACTGCTGCTGCCTGGGACCCTCTCCTGCTGCTGCATGAAGTGCCTGCTGCCTGGGACCCTCTCCTTCTGCTGCCTAGGACCCTCTCCTGCTGCTGTCTGGGACCCTCTCCTGCTGCTGACTGAAGTGCCTGCCGCCTGGGACATACACAAGCGAGGAGCTGGAGGTGCTAGTGGACGAGGTGCTGGCACAGTACCCGAGGCTGTATGGTGGCCCCAATGTAGTGGTAAGTTATCATTGAGTGTGCTGTTGGGCAGGGGGGGGTCATACATGTATGGGACTGGTGATGTGTGCGACACACAGAGGGCTTTCATCGCAGTCATCCTGCATGTGTGTGTGTTTGGCATGTAGCCTGTACACCGTCATGTTTGCAGGCTATAATGACTATTTGGCCCATGCATAGTGCCCTTGTGCGGTGTTCCCCAGTTTGGGTATTTGTGGTATTCCAATAGGTCGATACTCTGCATAATGCTACTGTAGTGATAGATGTGGGTACATGACACAGTGCAACTGGTAACTTAGCCTACTTTTCTCCAATACCTGCAGCTCAAGGTACACCAGCGTAATGCCGTGTGGAGGGCCATTGCTGCCAAGGTACGGGCCCTGGGGGTATCCAACAGACGACGCACCCACTGGCTCAAGAGGTGGGACGAGAACAGCCGGCTGGCAAACAACGTGGCCAAGATGACCTTGGGGCTGCTACCACGCACTGGGCGTCTGGCACGGCGAAACTTAAAACCACTGATGTACCGCATATTGGCAGTGACTAATCCGGAATTGGATGCACGTCTGAAGGAGCATAGGAAGCAAGGCAGAGGTGAGTATTTGGCGAGGGTGCCTTTGCCTGGGAGCCAATGCATGTGTACAGAGCCAGTTGCAGCGGTGAGCCATTTAATGTTTGCTGTGTGGTGCAGTGATGTGTCCTCTGGAGCGTTCTTGAAAGCTCTCGATGAGATCATTGTCCCTAGGGCTTTACGCTTCTCCAGCTTTCTATTACTGGGGGATTTTAATATACATTTTGACTGCCCGTCTGGGGCCGATACGACTGAACTGTCGGACTCCCTGAAAATGGCACAACTTACCCAATGGACTAACTCCCCCACGCATATTGGGGGGCATATCCTTGATCTGGTGTGCTCTAACTTTCCCCTGTCTGGCATCCATCCTCTTCAAATACCCTGGTCTGATCATTTCCTGATTCAGTTCTTCTGGTCCATTGCCAAACCCGTGCTTTTTATGAAGTCCCCTCAAACCAGAGCCTCTCAGAGGATTGATGCTTCCGTCTCCGGCAGGGTCCTGTCTAATTCCCGGCCTTTTGCCAATGCGACACTGGAGGGAGCCTTAATGAATTTCACTACCTGGATCGCCCAGGCTGTAGAGTTTGTTATCCCTCCCCTCCCCGACAGGCGCGTTAGAAATGCACCGTCCAAACCTTGGTACTCCAGCACCCTTAGAGCATTAAAACACTCCTGCAAAAAACTTGAACGCTGTTGGAGGTCAAATTATTGCCCATTGGCGAAAGTTGCACTCAGAAAGGCCCAGAGGGAGTATTACGGAGCTATTAAGGAGGCCAAAAGCCTTTTTTTCGCTGAGTGCATTGCCGGCTCCAGAAACAACTCGGAAATATTTTCCATCGTACAGAGTTTTCTCAATCCTAGTGCAGAGCGGATGGACCTGCCTGTTTCGGCAGAGTGGTGTGAGAAACTGTCAGACTTTTTTATTGACAAAATCCAGGCTATACAGGATTCTCTAGGGTCGGACTGTATTGGGCAGGCCAACGCCTACACCCCACCAGCTCTCCCTCTGCCCGCTCCCTCATTGACGGCTTTTCTGCCGATTACTCTGAAGGACTCTTTATCTATCCTCTCATCTCTCAAATCCGGATCTCCCTCTGATCCGTGTTTTGCTAGGCTGCTTGCTGAGGTTGCTGAGGTAGTTAATCCGGAGGTGAATACTATTATAAACCTATCACTTCAGACCGGCATTGTTCCCAAGGTTTGGAAGGAGGCAAAACTCATACCACTTCTGAAAAAGCCTTCCTTAGATCCAAATATACCTGCCAGCTATCACCTGAATTTCTCTTCTTCCGGCGGTGGCAAAGATATGTGAGAAAGCAGTTTTTAGGCAGATATCCACTTTTGTTGAGTCATCAGGTGCTCTCCATCCTGCTCAATCCGGATTTAGAGCCTTCTATAGCACAGAGACTGCTCCTGTGGAAATATCAGAAGCAATAAGGGAGTGCTTGGAAGGGGGCGGCAGAGCGGCCCTGATTTTATTGGACCTCTCTGCCGCCTTCGATACGGTCCCTCACCAACTACTCCTTTCTAGGCTTTCTCACATTGGCGTGTCTGGGCAGGCCTGGAAGTGGCTTGAATCCTTCCTAGTAGATCGCACCCAGCAGGTCTGGATGCCTCCTTTTTCTTCCACCCCCCGGATAGTGGCTACTGGAGTTCCAAAGGGCTCGACTTTGAGCCCCCTGCTTTTTAACGTTTAAGTTACCCCCCTGATCTTCCTCGCAGAGGAGCTGGGTGCAAAAGTCATCGCATATGCGGATGACACTCAGCTCCTCTTTACCTGGAAGGAAGGTGAAACATCTCCTTCAGCAGTCCAGCGCTGCCTTGCAGCGGTCTTTGGTTGGCTGGCCCGGGCACAGCTGAAGTGCAATGAGGGTAAATCGGAGGTTCTCCTCTATGGCCCTTTTCCTCCGTTCTTTAAAGAGACTTTGTGGCCCCCAGAGTACCCCCAGCCTCTGCCATCTGGCAATCCTGCCAAAAATCTGGGGATCTGGTTTGAGGAAGATCTTAGATTTACTGCTCAAATAAAGCGACTGGCAGGGGTATGCTTCGGTATCCTAAAATCTCTCAGGAAGTTCTTCCCCTTGTTACCTCGATCTGCCAGGGAAATGGTCACTCGGGCACTTATTTTGTCCCGTATTGACTACGCCAATGGCTTGTACGTTGGACTCCCGGGATACCAGTCAAAGAAACTGCAAGTAATTCAGAATGCGGCGGCCAGGGTCTTGCTGCAAATCCCAGGGCGCGCAAGCATGAAGCAGCATTTACGAGACTTGCACTGGCTGCCTGTTGTCCACCGTATCAAGTTTAAGGCTCTTATGCTGGCTCACAGAGCCCTGCATGGTCTTGGTCCGGTTTACCTCCAGAGGTGCTTTTCCTTACACACGCCTCGTAGAAACCTCTGCTCTACCACTCTGCGCCTGACCACCGTTCCCGCTTTCGCAGGGTTCAGCTAGGGGGTAGCTCCCTCTCTGTTAAGGCTCCGGAGGCTTGGAATTCCCTCCCTCTGGAGCGGCGCAACATCCAAGACACCACGCTATTTAAGAAACAGCTGAAGACCTTCCTTTTTAACCAACCCATCTAAATATGCTGTTCACTGTTATGGTTCACCTCCGCGCCGGGACACTCTTGAGTATCCGTGCGCGATATGAATGTCTAATAACATAACATAACATGTGAGTGGTGGCAGGGATGTGTGCTAGTGTCAGGCATTGTGCCTAACAGCTCATGAAAAGGTTGATCATCCATGCTGTGCTTTATCATAGCCAGGTGTGTTGGGATACACATGGTCATTCTGCAGTGTGATGGTGTGGAAAATGTATTAGGTGGTGAACAGAAGGGTCCACTATCTGAGTGTGAGTTCATGTATTCCTAATTTTCATGTACCATGATTGTTGAGGGTCACACGTCCGACTACAAGGTGCCCCTGAGTAGCGCATGTTGCTTAGTATGGCCTACTTGGCATTGTGGACTGTCATGTCCTAATAGGTGTGTGTGTTCTCCCATCCGGTTCCCTGGAGGCATGTCAATGTCACTGAGTTTTGGTGCATGATAGTTGTGGGCATGTGAAGTTGTGTGTGGTACACTTCATCCACCGGCAAGGTGTTGTGCTGTGTGGCCTGAACATGGCTCAGTCATGGCAGGTAGTCAGTGTTGCAGGCACTGTTGTAGTGTATGTAGTGTGTTGCTGCAATGTTTATGCAGGGTGTGGTGGTCAGCATGTTGATTTGTGCATCCCCTGTATGCATGCTTTAATTAGCTTGGTCCTGATGATGTCATTTATACAACCCTGCATCTGTATCACATGCAAATTCACCAGTGTGCACGGAGGAACCGGAGCCGGAAAAAAGTGGAGGGGAGAGTAGCACAACAGCTGCACCGGAGGCCAGTGACACAGAACTCACCAGCGCATCTGAAGGGGACAGGAGTATGCAGGAGGAATCAGTGGCAGAGACACAGAGTACTTCATCATCTGATGCGAGTGGTGATGCATCCATGTTGTCAGGCACAGGGGATGGGGAGTCTGCTACATCATCTGCCACTCAACGGCCAGTGCCCAGCCTCCCATCCACTTCCTCTGGTGCTGCCTGTGTCCTTAAGAGGGGACGTGTTACATTCACACCTGGCACCGCTGAGCCTGCAACTGTCCCCCCTGCTGCCATCAATGCTGAGTGTCTAGAGCTCCTGCGGCAGCTTTGTGTGGGAAAGACCGCCCTGCTCAATGCCTTCAGCGACCATGACAAAAAATTGGGGAAGGTGGTTGCCTACATGGAGGGCATACACTCTGACGTGGGTGGGCTTCACCATACAGTCCAGGGTTTGTCAGCAGCAGTGACGTCTGCCCTTCAACAGGCACATCCTCACATTCCTGTTCAGGTGCCTTTGTCCACCCCCCAGTCAGTGACCACATCAGAGGACAGTGACCACGGTTCACATGCATCACAGAGACGATACAGCACAAGGAGCACAAAGCAGATGCAAGCCAAGTGGTCCCGCCCACAGACACCATTCCCTCAGAAGAGCAGAGCCAGCCCAGAATGCATAGACAAGAGCCCGTCAGGGAAGAGCAAGGCCGAAAAAGCAATGAGGCAGACATCAGCCTCACCAACCTCTGAAGCATCTCCAGCAAAGTACTCTCCTGTCCCTAAAACTTCACGTAGAGCTCGGTGTGCAGTGTCTGTGTCCACTGAGGAGGTGTTGCATAGCAAGGGTACACCTAGGAAGGGCACAGGCCCAGTTACCCCACCACATCAACTCCAATTCCAAGCCCAGTGAAGCAGGTGGAGCAGGGCACTGTAGGTGCCACCCCAGGCAAAGAGGCAAAGGAGGGCACTGTAAGTGGGACGCCTAGCAGACAAGCAAAGGAGGGCACTGTAAGTGGTACACCTAGCAGACAAGCAAAGGAGGGCACTGTAAGTGGGACACCTAGCAGACAAGCAAAGGAGGACACTGTAAGCGGGACACCTAGCAGACAAGCAAAGGAGGACACTGTAAGTGGGACACCTAGCAGGCAAGCAAAGGAGGGCACTGTAAGTGGGACACCTAGCAGACAAGCAAAGGAGGACACTGTAAGTAGAACACCTGGCAAGCAGGGTAAGGTGGTCCAGAGGCGTAGCCAGACAAAGCGTCCTGCAGGATCCAGCACATCACCAGAGGGAGTGCCAGTGTCTGAACCAGATGCGGGCCAGTCGGTCTGTGTACCTGTTGTGTCATCACCTGTTCCCATTAACTCCAAGACAGGGAAGCCATTTTGTATACCCAAAAAGTGGAAGGGCCCCCCTCCAAACTCTCCCACCCACACTGTGTCCCAGGTCTGCATGACTCCACCTTCACGTGCCACTATACCACCTGGTCCAAACAGCCCTCCAGCTTGCCAGACGACTGAGAGCCCTACATCACCTGTTTCTCTGTCTCCCCAGTCAGGTGTTCCTGCTGAGTCCGAAACACAGCCAGCTCCAAGTCAACCAGACAGCCAGATGTGAGTGTTAGTCCCCCTCATACACCTGTCTCTCATAGAGGTGTGCTAGTCCTGACCATCGTTTGCCACCTGGTTGTGTTGCTGGCCATGAAAGGGTACAGTCATACACACTCACTGTGCAGCTTCTCATGCCCTGACTCTACACTTGTCCCTGTCCACTGGCCTTGTGGTTCACTGCTGTTCTGGCCTTGCCTGTGCAGCCTCTCATGTACTTGCTGGGCCACCTGCCCTGGACACTGGCCCTGTTGCTCTGTGTGTTGTACTCTCACCTGTGCCATGGACACTGACCCTGTTGCTCTGCTGTGTTATACTCTCCCCTGTGCCCTGGACACTGGCCCTGTTGCTCTGCTGTGTTGTACTCTCAACTGTGCCATGGACACTGACCCTGTTACTCTGCTGTGTTGTACTCTCCCTGTGCCCTTGACATTGGCCCTGTTGCTCTGCTGTGTTGTACTCCTCTCACCTGTGCCATGGACACTGACCCTGTTGCTCTGCTGTGTTGGAGTCTCCCCTGTGCAGCCCCTCATGAACTTGCTAAGCCACCTGCCATGGACACTGACCTTGTTGTTCTGGTGTGTTGTACTCTCACCTGTACCATGGACACTGACCCTGTTGCTCTGCTGTGTTGTACTCTCCCCTGTGCCCTGGACACTGGCCCTGTTGTTCTGATGTGTTGTACTCTCACCTGTGCCATGGACACTGACCCTGTTGCTCTGCTGTGTTGGAGTCTCCCCTGTGCAGCCTCTCATGTACTTGCTGGGCCACCTGCCCTGGACACTGGCCCTGTTGCTCTGCTGTGTTGTGCTCTCACCTGTGCCATGGACAGTGGCCTTCCTGTTTGTACTTTGCCTGTGCAGGATATCTTGCTTTTGATCTGCTTTTTGTACCTTGATGTTGTGTACAGTTGTTATACTTTCACATCTGTGCAATATGTGAATAAATACAGTTACTCCCGTTGTGTCTTTTGTCGGTGTCCTTGCTGATTAAAGTTTTTTTGTGTGTGCATTTAGTTGACTGGGCACAATGCTCTATGTATCACTTCGACATTGCAAAGCTCTTTGTCCGCATCACATTTATAGACAGGGGTGATAGGAGCTTCAGTCCATTCTGACACTGATACTTGTGTTACCTGTGTTGGCTCTTTTAGCTGTCATGCTGTTATGTTTTGAGTGGTTTTCTGTTGTTGGCTACATGGTTGCCATGTCAGTTTGGGGTACACTGCCAGCACAGGGTGTGATGCTGTGCACAGGTTAGCATGCTGGCTGCGCACTGTCATGATGTATATGTGTTATTCCTGTATATATGCCCAGCTGTGTATGTTTATGGACATCCTGTGTTGGCCCGTAGTACTGGTCCCCTGGCATACATGTGATGTGTGCTCTTGGGTGGTGAGGAGGTGTGCAGTGTGAAGGGTGTGATTTTGTACTTGTTGTGTATGTGTGTGTGCCCCTGGATTGTGATAGACACATGTGTCAGCCATGAGTTGTGTATATTTTGAAAAAAGGGGACCCCTATATAATATGGTTCTACTTGCTATACATAGGGAAAGAACATGAAATTTGGAAAAGGTCTATAGCCAAGTAACAAAAATTCTCTTTTGTTGTGATATCTAAGTGTTTGGATATATTAACAAATATAGTCCAACTGTAGTAAAACACTTCAAAAGATAGCTCGTTAGATATTAGATTTTATTGATGATTTATGTTTTGCATTTGATAAATGTTTATATATTTTTTATCTTTTATATATTTCTCTTTTTTTGTGAAATATGTTATTATAAAAAACAATGCACCGTATAAAGTGACTAATATTGTACATAGAATCCGTGTATTTACATATTCATTTACATTCAATAAAGATTTTAAAAACATATGAAAAAAAGAAGAAAGACATATTCAATAGACTTGAAAAACTCAACAAATGAGTTGAAGGCAATACGGTAGATAACACTACGCGCGTTTCGGCTCTGTGGCCTTCTTCAGGTGACCGTCTATTGCTAGTACGAAAAATTAGCCCAGACTTGATATATGGCAAAGGTGAATTCAGACAACTGCAGAGCAGAGGGGTCGCTCAGGCAAGAAGATTTCTGAATATCTGAATGCTTATACCTTCTTCTCACATAAGCATAGTTGGTAGAGAAATGTTGCAAGAGAATTTTTGTTACTTGGCTAAAGCCATGAGTTGTGTGTCTGGGGTTTTGATTGTCCTGCCCTGTGTAAATGATTTGATGCTTTTGTGTGAGTTGTCTGTTGTGCACTGTGCAGTGTGTTGGTGTGTCCATGCAGTTCTGTGTGACTCCTCAATGTTGTATTTGTCACTTATGTGTGTGCAAAGTGTGTGACTTGCACATCAGTGTTGTGTTTGTTTGATTAACAATGTGTATTGTGTGTGTTTGTGTGGACTGTGTGACCCTGCTGGTCATCACTGGCATTGTGTGTGACTTTCTCTAGCACTGCAGGCACATGGTGCCTTTTCTCCTCCTGTAAGGCATGGTGTGTGGTGTGATGCCATCCCCTATGTGTGACACTTGTGCGTAGACATTGTGGGTCTGCATTCACTCTATTTGTGTATTGGACGCACCTCACATGTCTGATACTGACATGCAAATCAGTTGATTTTGATGTCAGCTGTCCGCTTTGTTTCCATGTGTATGTGCCTCCCCATCTCTTCATTTGTGAGACTGTGCCTTGTGGTGGAGTTTTTGGGCCAAGTGTGCTGTTCCACTCTGGACATGGCTCCATTGTTTTATGTGTGATGTTCTTGTGGTATACATGTGTTGCTTGCCCTTGTGCACTTGAGCAGTGTGTGCTGCCCAGTGCTCTGGTATTGCTGGGTGTGCTGTTGTATCCCAGAGTGGTGCATCCTGTTGTTGTTGTGTTGGGTGTCTGTGTGTTGGCTGTGGTGTAGCTTAACTTCCTGGGTGTGCTGTTGTTTTTGTGCTGTGCTGCTTTGTGGCGTGTGTTGTGGTTGTGCCAGTCATGTCTGTGTGTATCTGTTGTGCTTGTTGTGCACACACTGCCTGTTGTGCATACAGTGTTGTGTGTCTGTGTGCTTGGCATTGCCTGATGTGCATCCCCTGAAGTCCTGTGGTGTTTGTGTATAGTTTTGTGCAGGCATCTGTTCAGGCTACCCTGTGTGTGTGGAAGTATTGTCAGCCTTGAGTGTGTGTGGCACTGGTGTAGTGTGTTCCTTGTCAGCTACTCCTGCAGTGGCTGTCTCCCTGGTTGTCTGTTGTGTGGTGCATGGTGTGTATTGTGCTTGCTTGTACCTGTGCTTGTTGATGTGCATGGGGGTGTACAGGATGGGCACATGGCATGTGACTTGATGGTGTGTGTTGATGTGTAGTTGGGGCTGGTGTGTCCCTGTGGTGTCAGTGCCCTGCCCATGCCTTGGACTGGCCCTGCCTTCTGCATTGTGCGCGTGTTTTGACATTGGCGGTGACGTGACCGGGAGCAGGACGTTGCTGCTAGTTCGCGGTTGATATGTGTCCTGGATGCAGAGGGGTGACTTGTTGGCAGGTGGGTAATATAGGGGTGCCCTTGTGGATGTGTTGTAACCCCCAGCAGGGTGTTTGTGGTGGACTTGGACCCTGTGTCGGGCCGTGTGTTTTGTGTTGTATTGGTGTATTTGCGTACCTGCGGCGTCGTCTGCAGCGGCCCTGTTGATGGTAGTGCAGTAGCAGGTACATGACAGGATGCATGTGGAGGGCTGGGTCCATGGCGTTCATGGCCGGGTCTTGGCTATCGCGCTCCGCTATCGACTTTCCGCCGGCTCTGGTTATGCCGTATCTCCGCTGCGGTGCGTCTGCCTGTTTGGGCCATCCTAATTTGTGGAGCGGTGCGGACGTCATTCCGCACGGCGGTGAGTCTCGATTGGCTCCCACCGCCGCGGTGGCGGGCGCACTTTGATGGTGGTGCGTGTCGCCCCGTGGCGGACGGGAAATGAGCTATGTTTTACTATACTAATATGGCGGACGTGAGTTCTGCTGTTCGCGGGCGGAAAAGGCGTTTTTTTGCCCCGCCAGCAACGCGGTTGTGCCACCGCCCGACATCCTAATGGACCCCTTGATGTTTTAATTTATAATATAATTGTTTTTAATTATATTTTATAGTATAAGTGTATGTAAATATACATATATTTATTTGTCAATTTTTTATATATTTCTAAAAATATATAAAAAAAAAAAAGTTTATTAATTGTTTTAAAGGAAATAGATATATATTACATTTTATATATGTATGTTTAAATATTTTTTACATTTAATTAATTTTATTATATTTGTTAAAGTGTATATTAAATCTGAATAATTTTAAGTTAATTTAATTATTTAATATATTTAACATTCATTTTTATTTACATTAGAAAATCGATTTTTTTTGTACATCTATATTTTTTATATCTATATTTTTATTTCGATATTTTTGTACTTACAAGTTTTAAATATAGGATGTCGATATTTTTGACACCGATATTTTCCATCGATATTTGTGTATGGTGATATTTTGTAAATAGATATTCTATCAGTGAACCGTCACTGGCCAGGCTTTAGCTAGCACATTGGAAAAGTCACAGTTAGATTGTACATTGTAATTTATAACATTTGACCAGCACAAGCTGCAGACAATATTGAAAAAAATATTTTTATATTTAATAGAAATCTTGTCTAATGGTGAAGTTACATTTGAATTAAAAATACTGAAAATGTAACTTTTAAAAAGTGATCTATACCCCACCTGAAGCTTCTGCCCAGTCTATACTTGGCCTGATGAGGTGTGAAAGATGTGGGACAAATGCTGAATGAGGTGTGCAAGAGCTGTGAAAACTGCTCCAAAAGCAAGGATATTTGACCTGGGAGTGTTTAGGTGTTTCTCTTACCCTGGTAGGAAGACCCAGGAACTTGGGGGGAGATTACGATGGCGGACTGACTTCAGTGCATCCGCCATTGTGTCGGGGAGTGGGACCGCTGGCCTACAAGCCTGCGGTCCCTCCAGTGGTATTATGATGCCACAGCCACTGTGGCGGTCGTATCTACCACCTTTAACATTGCGGCGGGAGCTGCTAGCTGCAGCACCTGCCGCAATGTTAAAGATGCTCTACTTACATTTCCCTGTACTTTGTGGCATGCACCACGCATGCCTGCCACTTGGTGCAGGGGCATGCACCCCGACACCCGAGGGGGGCGGCAATGGGTCCCCAAATACAATCCCTGCCAGCCTGTGAATGGTGGTTCAACCACCATACACTGGCTGGCGGGGAAGCAGCAATGTAATTTGGCGGACAGTGCCTGCTACGTACGACGCCGCCACCCTCAACGCACTCAACGCCGGCCGAACCCCTGGATGCCACCGAGCCACCCCGAGACGCACCCACGGACCCTTCATCTGCCAGTCCTGCAAGTTCTCCTGCACCCGGACCTGCACTGCACCAGCACCCACCAAGCCGAACTCCAGCAGCACCCACCTGAAGTGCATCCTGCTCAACACCCGCTCCGTCCACAGACACGCCGTCGAGCTCTGGAACCTGCTCGACACCACAGCCCCAGACGTCGCCTTCCTCACGGAAACCTGGATGAACGCCTCCTCAGCGCCCGACATCGCCATCGCCATCCCGGACGGCTACAAGATCATCCGGAGAGACCGCGTCAACCAGACAGGAGGAGGCATCGCCATCATTCACAGGAACACCATCCGCATCACGACCAACACCGACGACACCATCGCACCCGCCGAACACCTGCACTTCCAGATCCACGTCAACCCCAAGACCACCCTCAGAGGCACCCTCATCTACAGACCCCCGGGACCACGCACACAATTCAGCGAGGACATCGCCGACTTCATCAGCCCGCTCGCCCTCCCCTCAGCCGACTACATCCTCCTCGGGGACCTCAACTTCCACCTGGAGAACAACGACGACCGCAACACCACCACCCTGCTGGAAAACCTCGCAAACCTGGGACTCAAGCAGCTGGTGACCACCCCCACCCACCTCGCCGGACACACCCTCGACGCCGTCTTCTCATCCAGCAAAGACATCGCCTTCAGCCACGCCACAGGACTCCACTGGACGGACCACAGCTGCGTCCACTTCACCTTCAGAAGAACGACGACCCACCACCACCAGCAACAGGTTGCCCGAAGAAGCTGGAACAAGATCACAGCCGACCAGCTCGCCGCTTCCCTGAGTCAGCACCCTCCCGCCAGCTCAGCGAACCCCAGCCAGGCCGCCGACAACCTCACGAAGTGGATCAGCAACTGCGCGGACGAACTCGCCCCTCTGAGGACCCCGCCCAGCAGACCCGGCAGCAAGAAAGCCCCATGGTTCACCGACGAACTCAAGAGCTCCAAGAAGAACTGCAGAGCCCTCGAGAAAGTCTGCAGAAGGGAACCAACACCGGACAACATGACCACCCTCAAGCTTGCCACCCGGAAGCACCACCAACTGATCCGCGCCACCAAGAAAACTGCATTCAAGGACCGACTGGACAACAACGCACACAACTGCAAGGAACTCTTCAACATCGTGAAAGAGCTCTCCAACCCCAACGCCGGAAACAACGACATCACCCCATCGCAAGACCTCTGCAACTCCCTCGCCTCCTACTTCCACAACAAGATCGCGGACATACACAACAGCTTCAGCATTCAACCATCGCACACAACGCCCACAGCAACGCCGCCCACCACCACCCTCCGCGCCTGGACTCCGATCAGCACCGATGACACCGTCCGCATGATGAACTCCATCCACTCCGGATCTCCGACCGACCCCTGCCCTCACCACGTCTTCAACAAGGCCGACGCTGTCATCGCACCCCACCTGCGGGACATCGTCAACACCTCTTTCGACACCGCCACCTTCCCGGAGAGCTGGAAGCACGCCGAACTCAGCGCTCTACTAAAGAAACCAACAGCGGACCCCACCGAACTCAAGAACTACCGCCCCATCTCGCTCCTCCCGTTTCCAGCCAAAGTCATCGAGAAGACCGTCAACAAACAGCTGGCCGCCTTCCTCGAGACGAATGGATCCCTCGACCCCTCACAGTCTGGCTTCCGAGCCAACCACAGCACCGAGACCGCCCTCATCGCTGCCACGGATGACATCCGAGCCCTGATGGACAACGGAGAAACAGCGGCCCTCATCCTCCTAGACCTCTCCGCGGCATTCGAGACTGTCTGCCACCGCACCCTAGTGCAGCGCCTCAGCAACGTCGGAATTCAGGAGAAGGCACTGGAATGGATCGTCTCCTTCCTCGACGGAAGAACACAGAGAGTCCGTCTACCACCGTACAAGTCAGAGGCCACCGAAGTCATCTGCGGTGTCCCTCAAGGATCCTCGCTGAGCCCCACCCTCTTCAACGTCTACATGAGCCCCCTCGCGCCCATCGCACGCCAACACAACCTGAACATCATCTCCTACGCCGATGACACCCAGCTGATCCTCTCACTGACCAACGACCCCTCCGCTTCCAGAGCCAACCTTCACGAAGGGATGAAAGATGTAGCCGAGTGGATGACGACCAGCCGCCTGAAACTGAACTCAGACAAGACGGAAGTCCTCATCCTGGGCTCCTCGCCCTCCGCCTGGGACGACTCCTGGTGGCCCCCCGCCCTGGGCACCGCACCCACACCCACAGACCACGCACGCAACCTGGGCTTCATCCTGGACTCCTCCCTCTCCATGACCAGACAAGTCAACGCCGTCTCCTCGTCATGCTTCAACATCCTGCGCATGCTACGGAAGATCTTCCGGTGGATCCCCACCGAGACCAGGAAGACGGTCACCCAGGCCCTCGTCACCAGCCGACTGGACTACGGCAACGCCCTCTACGCCGGAACCACCGCCAAGCTCCAGAAGAGACTCCAGCGGATCCAGAACGCCTCAGCCAGACTCATCCTCGACATCCCCCGACGCAGCCACATCTCCGGACATCTGAGAGACCTGCACTGGCTCCCCGTCAACAAGAGAATCACCTTCCGTCTCCTCACCCACGCGCACAAAGCCCTACACGATCAAGGCCCGAGCTACCTCAACAACCGCATCAACTTCTACGCTCCCAAACGCCACCTCCGATCAGCCAGTCACGCCCTCGCCGCCGTCCCCCGCATCCGAAGAACGACAACAGGAGGAAGGTCCTTCTCCCACCTGGCCGCCAAGACCTGGAACTCCCTCCCGACCGACCTGCGCCTGACCCAAGACCACCTCTCCTTCAGGAAGAAGCTCAAGACCTGGCTGTTCGAGCAGTAGCAGCACCCCCCCCCCCCCCCCCAAGCGCCTTGAGACCCTCCGGGTAAGTAGTGCGCTCTATAAATGTCCTTGATTGATTGATTGATTGATTGCTAGGCATCACCACCATTTTATGGATGCTGGCTGCTCCGCCAGGCAATCAGACCAATTGCCTGTGGCAAATCTGTGGTGGGTGGTCTTTGCGCTTGCCACGGTCAGATTCCCCCGCCATCTTAATTTCGCAGGGGGGAAATCGCTGTCCGATGGCGGAAGGCCGCCACTGCACGGCTGGCAGTGGCGGGCCGTCTGACATCATAATCAGCCTCACAGTAACCTTTAAAGGGCTCTTCCCTGTCACAAGTAAATATTAGGTGACACCTGGAAATGCCCAGCATTTGTCTCCCTAGTCACACTTGCACCAAACCCAGTGGGAGGTAGGCTACCCTCAGAACCAGTTTTGAGTGGCCACAGAGGAGGGGACTGTTCATTACCCTAGTCACAGTTGAAGGCTTGGAAAAGCTCTACTTGGACTCTATTTTCGAATCAGAAATGACTAAACACCAGCTGGCCCGTATAACTTATTTCTCTACACTGAGGCAAAATACAATTTTACACTGTATATGAATAAATATGTTATCATGTGATATAGTAGCAGACTTCAAAATATTTCCTCTGATAATAAGTGACCACCTTCTTCAAGTATGAAGAAGACCTGATAAAAACAAGGCAACTAGTTTAGAGTTTGAATGAATTATCTCTAATATTTCTATTAAAAAGTAATGCTGTGAGATGGCCCAGTCAGAACCTAGGGGGTGATTATGATGGCAGGCGGATCAACACTGCCCGGCCGGCAGTGGCGATCCGCCCACCATCACAACCACATTTACCGCTCGCCATATTACCATGGCGGGGGTACCGCGGTGGACGACAACTCCATCTGCCGCTTTTCCGCCGGTCATCAATCGTCACGATTGCCGGAAGGGCGGAACTCGGGCATAATATGGTGGCGGTGCCTGGAATGGAAGGGCTGGCGGGAATTGGTATACACCTGTTACAATGAAATTATTACTCCGCACTACCATTACAACGCGACTTTTACTCCGCATACCGTTACAACGCATTGCGCTGGGGGGCGCTGTAGGATAGGGAATAAGTTTAATTTTCTATCCAACACCTTCCCTAGTGTCCACGGGGACTGGTGTTGGAATAGAAAATTATACTTACCACTATCCAGCGCCCCAAGGCGCTATGCGTTGTAACGGTATGCGGAGTAAAAGTCGCGTTGTAATGGTCTGCGGAGTAATAGTATGCGTTATAACGTCATACATCCGCGGGAATTGCTTCGGGGGCCCGTTGCGGGCCCCCCGGAGTGTGTGGCGTGGAGCGCTGCACTTGCATTGCCATGCTCAAGGTGGCATACACCGCGCGCTGCCTGTCACGTTGTGCTTGGCACTGCACAATATGCCTCTTTGGCTTTGCAGCGGGTGCTGCTAACAGCAGCACCCGCCGCAATGTTAATGATGCGCGATGCGACCGCCAGAGTGGCGGTCGCATCCTAATTGGCGGTGTGGGACCGCCAGAACCCTGGCGGCTGGTCCCAGCTCCGCTAGGGTGGCGGGCAGACTGAAGTCCGCCCGCCATCCTAATGGGACCCTAGAGTACAACACAATGGAGTGTGGCACAGGGTGTGAAGGTGGTTCCAGCTTATGATTCTACTCTATCTGCCAAATGGATTGACCAATGTAAGCAGGTTTGTGACCTGTTTGGTAGGTTACAAAATACAGATACGGAATGAGAAATTGTCTAATTATTAAATTATTTAGTATAAAAGAAGCATTTGTAAACTATGGTGCAATGAAGTGTGCAGAGCATTGAAAAAACAAGTTAATCAAAAAGTAAGAAAAATTAATAGAAAACCTTTCACTATCCCCTTTCAACAAGAATAATGAGAGTCTTGTCTGGAGTATGAAATGCGTTTGTAATGTATAAAGTAAATACCAGGAGACTGAGTGGTGCAGATTGTATTATGATTGAACATACGGTAAACAATTCTGGGCGCTGTTGGCAAAATCAGATGGTACTGTAAAACCAGTTGCAAACACAAATATAATGGAGGCTCAAATGATCATTCATGTTGGGAAATGTTATGGGTAAAAATAGCAAAATACTCATTGGCTTAACGAAACGTTTAGGGCCTGGGAATGTAATTTTAAGGAATATGAAATTGAGAAGGCTGATGTTGAGTCTAAACTCATTGCGGTGTGGTTTTTAAAAACTTTCCCAGTTTTGGAACAAATAGAAAATCCCACTATTTAATTGAATCCAACTTACACTTCGGAATTTAGAGTTATAGCAATGATGTGTCACGGTCTCGATTGTCAAGAAAAGCAACTGAATCAATTCAGGTAATTGTATAAATATAGCACTACTTGGTGCAGATGTTAAGATGTTCTAGTAATTCCTTTCGACCTATTTAGTCCAGTGGGAGTGGAAAAATCGAATATAGCATTGATGTAAGGCAGGATTTTGAAACACTATGGGTAAAAAAGAAATGCTATTTATATTTCAGTGTGATAGATTACAACTATGCTTTTGACCTAGTCAATCGGAATAAACTATGGTCAAAACTAGATCATTTAGATAACAGTATAAACTCTACTCCAAATGCAGGAAGTTGATATGAGTGCTTGGGTAAAGGACCAACTAAGTCAGGAGGAAAACTAGTCTGAAATAATCGAACTAATAATGGTTTATGTCAGGGATGCATGTTGGTCCCTTATCTATTCAGTTGGTCCCTATCCTGGAATCTATTCAATGATTCGCCACAAAATTGGGCTCTAGATTCTGTAATATACTGAACTATGCTGACTATCTTATTGTACTGTACTCCAATCAGCTTAGGACGACTCTTACATACACTTCACAGTTTTCTAAGGATTTTTTTCTAGCATCAACAATGGTTTCTTGGAAAGCAAATTTGGCCATTAACTGTTATGCCGCAAGGGAGAAAACAGATCGGGTTACATAATGATTACCTAAATTGTTAATTGATGATAAATAACGTTGGAAGAGTCATATGGATAAAATGAAACAAAAATGCTTAGGAGTGGCTAGCGGTATCAGGAAATGCTATAGTACACATGGCACTGTTTTAGCTGTATCTGTTTAAAAAGTGTTTAAGAGAAAAAATATTCTAATCTATGTTATGGTTCGGTTGCCTATGAGGTGGGGGTTGTGGGTGCAAGGAGCACTGGACAAATATTACATAAACAAAAGATCAGTTTTTAAGCTTAGAATCAGCATCCCTCATGAAGTTATACAAACAGAACTTTGCCCTATCACTGTGGCAGTGCGAGCTGCTGTAATCTCCTTGAACTATTTTATTAGTATGAAAAGGGCACCAAGGGCAAATCAATTACATATATTAAGGTGTTGTTATTGGAAGAATTATGAGTGAATAACTCTTGCCTTTGCAGCCTCTTTTTGAATACTGTTAAAGTTATATATGAAGTATGCAAATCTTTGGAAGGTCTTAAAATATCTAAAAATAATTTTGTAAATGCTAGTTCTGGAACTGGCATGTCTGTTAAATTAAGCCGCTAAAATGGCTCTATTGTTGGAAATTAAAGTGGGTGAAATGCTAGAGCCTAGGTATATGCCTAGTTTGCCCACATTAGTGAATGACCATAGGGCATTATTAATATTTATTTTAATATATGTTATTTCATGGCTTAATGTTATATGTACTGAAAGTTATTAAACTTTCATTTTACTTCCCGCTGGTGGCACAATAAGGAATTACATATATCCAAGGCATACTGAAGGCAGTCACATTATCTTCTCTTTGATTGAGTGCGCTTCTCTGATGTACATACTGTTGATTTAGTTAAAAGGACCGAGAAGGGCACACTTGTTCAGTGATTAGGGATTACTTTCACCTTGTCTAATAAACAAAATAAAAAAAGAGTTCCTCCATTGTAAACTGAATTGGTGAATTACATCAATAATAGTATTCTAGAGAGTAGCATCACTAAGGTTGCGAAGCTCCACACTGTGGCATTTCAGAATAGGAACCTGTATTTGATCATCTTGTCTAATGTTAGAGTAATATACCGTACCTTACTGTGCAAGGTATAATTTGTAGGTGTACCGCAGCACTGCCAGCATTCCAAGGATGTCCGTCCATTTTCAATGCTTTGCACTCAAAATATTGGTTTTAAAAGCTTACCTCTTTGCTTGTAAACTCCTTGACAAGAACAGGTCAAGTGTCCAATAGCCTCACTTTTCCATCTTCACGAACGACAGCCTGGGCTTTTCCGTGCCCAGGCTGTCGCTGTTTAAGAAACCTATTGTAGTGAGGGCTAAGGAGGCTTGGATCCACAAGGATCTACTCTTACTCCATAAGAAGTTACAGAGTCAGAATTGGGCCTGGGTGATATTAGATACTATAGGCACCTTTTCGAAAAAAATACAGGTTAAAAACAGTCTTAAACAAGGCTATGTTTTGGCTATTATTGTCCCTGTTTTTGGCCGACCTAGTACTAAACACATTGAAGAAAGCTGAAGGCTTTTGCCCTAAGATGAACGGTACTCACTTTTCATGCCTACTATACGCCGAAGATTTGATGATAATGGACATGACAGAAGTAGGGCTACAAAAGAAATTAGATGTCTTTCAGGATTATTGTATAAGTTGTCAATGTAGACAAGACTAAGATAATAGTATTGGGGAAAGGAAAAGGAAGTTTAATTGGTACCTTCGGTAACGATATATCTGTAAGAAATATTAGTTAGCTATGGTTGTGGTTTGATACAAAATTAAATTGGAGAGATCATATTGAATCCCTAAAAACGTCTGGACTAACCTCTGTATGGGGCTGAAAACAATTCAGTCGGAAGTATGGCGGGCCCTCCATACGTCTCATATTGTCTGATTACAATGCAATGGTCCGCCCTCAAATCCAGTATGGGGTGGAAATACTAACCTTAGGTGGCAAACGGGATTGGAATCAGGGAGACAGTAAATTTGTGAAAAGACTTCTTGCAGTGCCACCTTCAGCTATGGTTCAAGCTATAAGGGTGGAGAGACATTTTATAGCTTGGAGTTATTTGGGTTTTGTAATCCCACTGAGGTTCTGGCAGAGATTAACAAGGGAAGGTATTCCTAAAATATCACACTTCTGTAAAGATGAGGTTGAGAACAGTGAGTTGAAATGGGCTATCTGTAGTGTATTTAAGGTGTCATAATTGTACATTGTCATTGGCACGCTCTGTACTTATGTTTATTCATGACTAGCATTCCTGTTCTGGAATGGATCGTAGTCAGGGAATCAAAGGTGACTTCGCCCTGTTGCAGTTGAGTTCCCGAGCTTACCGGTCTGTCCAGGTTGTGGGCAATCATTGGAGGATAAATAAATACCTCTTTCATACTCCTCATTTTCCTATGCCTTTCTTCTTCACATATTAGCAATGAGCAGAGGCCCACGCTCTTGCCCACTTACGGGACAGACTTGACGTTTCCTTCTTCAGTGGTTCACCAGCTGCGGTTTCCTGTTGTTCATACTGGCTCCGATGGATCCTTTTTGACGCGCTGAGACCATCACTCTGTTGTCCTATTTCTCTATTTCTTGGGAATCTTCAAGGTACTTTTGAGTTGCAAGTGGACTGCTGAATTTTAATTGACGAAGAGACTGATTGAGGAAGCACCAGCTTTGTATGCTTTCAAGGAAGGCAGCAAATGTATCATTACCGTTGATGTGAGTTTGTGTAGGTCTTGCTTCCAGAGTGCTCAGGGACTGTGAGAAGAGCTAAAGTACAAATGAACGAGAGGCACTGCCCTGCACCTGAGCTGTTCAGAAATTCAGAATGTATATATGGGGACGGGATTTTGAGATAGTTGCTGATCATAAACCATGAGTGTACATGTTACGTGAAAGGAAAACCAATAATGGATCAGCCAGGTTGATCAGATTACTATCCAAGCTTCATGAATATAATTTTAATATAAAACACCTAGCTGGGGGTAGGAATTCTAGTGTAGGTTGTCTTTCTCGAATGCCTCTTGACATTACTGATGATGAGGAGTAACCTGTTGAACTTGAATGTGTGTTGGCTGCCGTGGATGCTGTGGCCGAATGTAAACAGGTCATCTCGGAAGAGCAGTGGAGGACGGCCTATATGAAGGATGAAACTTTGCAAAAGGTTAAGCAGTATGATATGAGGAAATGGCCAGATATCAGGTGTCTTAGCAATGACCTTAAAAGTTTTTGTTAAGTGTTGGATCATCTATCTGTTGTTAAGGACATGGTCATGTGAGACAACTTCTTTATGCCTCCTGGAGATTTAAGAAACAATCTAATTTGTTGGCACACCAGGAACATTTGGGCAGCAATAAAACATGCAAAATTCTGAAGCAATTATATTGGTGGCCTTCTCTTGAAAGCCAAGTAAAACATTTTGTGGACAAAGGTGCTCAGTGTCTTATCTCTGATAAGCATTGGAAAACTGGAGAAACATCTTTACATCCTGCATCTTTTCCTGAGGGTGCTTGGGAGAAAGTAGCAGTGGATTTTTCTGGACCTTTTGTAATTTTACCAGGAAAAATGTGTCATTTGATTGTTCTGGTTGATTACTATTCTAAATGAATATATTACGCTTTTTTGGATTCCATTTGCACTGATGCTGCCACACATATTTTTTTGGAAGAGGTTCCTAATGAAATTGTAACGGATAATGGCACACAATTTGTTTCTGAATGCAAGTGTGCATTTCTCAAAAAGCTTGATATTAAAAACTTGACAGTTGCCTTGTACTCATCTTCATCTAATGGTCTGGTGGAAAGGGCAAATACAGTGTTAAAGGAAGGTATACAAACTGCAGTCACTTCCGGCGCTGATGTAGCTAATGTTTTGAAGACCACATTGTGGAGTTACAATGTTGCACCACACTGCACCACATGTGTATCTTCTTTCACATTATTGAGGGATAGAGTTTCTCATACTAATTTATTTCCTTGTTGGATGGTGAATACAAGTAATAAGGGCACAGTCAAGGACGTTTGGGGCTTTGATGAAGTGATGTCCAACATGGCTCATGAACAGTCGGCAATGATGACATTTTTTGATCAAAACCACAATCTAAAAGGGGAAGTGGCCAAGCTGTGGACTAAGATGGCCGCGCAGCACTGAAGCTCCCGATGGTCGCCCTGCTAGATCCTGACTGACTCAGACACAGTGACCCATCGAGCCACTGAAATACCTGGCACGAGTACTGCACTCATCAGTGCTTCCATGGCCCTGATTCGGTCCCCGCGGGCCCCCTGTAACTAGAATATCCAGCGCTTCGGGCCTTGGAGGGGAGGAGCGGCTGGCGTTCTCCAGTGCGGCCTACTGAAGCTCCGGTGCCAGAGTACCAGCATTGCACCCACATCCAGACGCTAGGGCGGAGCACGAAAACCCGGGCACAGTTTCTGAGCCGGTGAGTGTGTGCTGTACTTCCCCATCCGCCTTCCCACTTACAGCGTCTGTTGCGAGCCCCCTCCCATGCTTTGGCCTTCGCGGGGCCACTAAATCCATCAGCGGTGATCCGGTAGGCCTCAGAGGCGACAGGGACCTCGTGAGCACCAGGGAGGCAGCCACCCGGCCGCGGTCGCTGGCGGGTGGGGTACAGGCCATTTGGAACACAGCAGGCCTGCGGTACTCCACACGATGACCGGCCTGGGTGTGGCTGCACTTGATACTGCCTCCAACTCCAGGACTACACCGCCCGACAAACACCCCAAAATCTCCCTGAGCCTACGGCCTTGCCCTTCATCATGGCAGGCCTTCTCCTCAAGTGAATATTTCGTGGCTCCCGGGGATTGGTCTTGTGTTGGCCCTGTTGGGGACACTCCTGGAGTGCCGCGAAGGGAAGCGTCTAACAAATATTGGCCACAGGAGGACTTGGCCTGTCACAACACTCCCTTGCGGCGGTCCTGCACAGCAACATCTTAACTACCGGCCGCAATCAGTTAAACTTACCCACTACTTTGCTGCCCGTGGTGCCCTCACCAGCTCTCTATTGACTCTGCCACACAGGGCCCTTGTCTTGAACTGCACCAGCTGACGCTGCGGGTGGCACCATCTTCCCCACACCAGGGTCCCATAGTTATGGGCAAGAAAGAACCAAAACAGAGTATACTCTCGTTCCCAGTGGCCAAGGAAGTCATGCAGGATCACGGCGCTGACATGGCTGAGGGCGGCCAGGTCTCGACTGCGCCCATGGACTCGACGATGTCCAATCCTGATTTATTTTTATTTTTTTGACGGAGCTCAGAACATTGGACAATAGATTTGATAAGCTGGAGAGTCGCTTGGAGACTATGGGAGCCAAATTAGGCATCCACGAAAGACGCTTGGATACAGCAGAAGGCCGGATATCGGATCTGGAGGACGGCTCTACACAGTCGTTCTGTTTGTTTGCAAAATAATGTCGGGCTCTATTTGTTCCAAATATTTTGAACAGGAAACAAATTACGCTAAAAGCGCATGGCGTTAATTGGCGTCTGTTGCTCACAAAATGTTCGCGAACATTTTGTGAGCAACAGACTCCAATTAACGCCATGCGCTTTTAGCGTAATTTGTTTCCTGTTTCCTGTTCAAAATATTTGGAACAAATAGAGCCCGACATTATTTTGCAAACAAACAGCGACCATCGAAAATACAGAACTGTGCCACACCGAGAACGATTCCAGTGTCATTCACACTGGGAAAGCACTCCGTAGGAGAATAATTGAACGCCAGAACTCCATACTGTTATTATACAGTTGTCAAAGACAGGATTAAAGCTGCCCTGATGAGAGTTTGGTAATTGCAAGGCCAGAACTCGAAACGCGTCGGCTATGTGAAGATTCTTGCTTCACCTACTAAACATACTAGGATTTGTTGCTTTTTAGAAATCAGGAATCTTTTTTCTTGTATTTTCTGACTCAATGCGTAAAGCAATGCAATTGAATATACATGTAAATAGTGTGTATAGAAACAGCTCTTTTTGACATGCTTGATGATTTTGAAAGTATTCATGCATTGAATTTTTGAAAAAATCTTTTATGTGTTTAAATGTATTGTCAATTTGTGTGGTAATTTATGCATAATATGTAACAATAGATTTTTGTGCAGATTTTGTTTTACGTCAATGTGATATTTTGTTTAGTTGATAATGTGTTCCTAATTTGGCCTATCGGAAAATAATTTCTTCCCCATGAAATAAATCAAAATAAAAGAGGCAAATGACTATTGCCAAGATAGACACAATTAATTTAGTCTACCTTTTTCCTTGATCGGATTTCCGATCCAAAATAGATGGAGGTGTGGGTAAATTTTTCTTTGTATTGATTCAGTGGTCCTACCCCCCTCCTTCCTAATCGGACCAAACCCCTCCATTTTTTCTAAACCACAATAATAGGGGCAGTACACATAGCTCAGCATTATCATCCTGCAATTAGCTGGGCACCATCGAAGCATTGCTTCCCCCCTAGGTGCATAGCACATTGTTATTTTCATAGATTGTAATGGATCAGGATTATTTTTTGTCTATACACCTGGGTTGCTTACAGGATGCATTAGATGTATGGTTGTTGGGCTTTTGCCTTGTGAGTTGGGCCACGAGGTTGGATGGGGGTAGGGAAATTACCTACAACGTTCACAATTCTTATGGTTCCGGTTCCAAACTTGACAGTCGCTCATTATCAGCCACTACGACTTTCTTCTTTCATTTTCTACTAGACGTACATGACTGCTGCCCCTGAAATATCTGATCATTCACTACTCTCGCTTATCACCTGGAATGTGCATGGGCTAAAAAAAAAAAAAAAATGCAAACACGTTGTCCACTATTTGCAGCAACATAATATCAACATAGCCTTTTTACAGGAGACTCACATGCCCAAAGTGAAAACACTACACATTTTGCAATGGGATGGGGGGCTAAACGATTTTTCTCTAACTATAGTAATTATGCAAGGGGCACCACGATCCTCATCCACAAACGTCTCCCTTTTTCTTTGACTGACTGACCATGAGGGGCGTTATACTATTGTGGTTGGCAGGCTGATGGGTCATATGGTCACATTAGTGTGTGTTTATGCCCCTAATGTTGACAGCCTGGAATTCTTTCATGAACTAGATGCTAAGCTGACACAGGTGTGTACAGGTGCGTTGTTGATGGGCGGGGATTTCAATCTACTCCTAAACAACTCCATTGATAGCTCATCGACTGTTGTGGTCCCCAAACCACGGGTGCGGCAAGTCTTGCTGGACATCTGCGCAGAATTCCAACTCTCTGATTCATGGAGGTCACACAACCCTGTGAGCCCGGGGTTCACGCACTACTCGGCCCAGCACAACACCTGAACCAGATTAGACTTCTGGTTGCTTTCCCCCTCTCCCTCCACTTGCTACAATACAATAGATATACTACCTCGCACTTACTCCGATCATGCCCCGGTCATCCTTAAGCTCCGCCTCCCGAAACCTGAAGGCCACAAGCAGCAATGGAGGTTCCCGGGTAGGGTGTTGAATGAAGACCAATTTGCCTTTGAAATTGGGGATGCCATTGAGGAATATTTTGAACTAAATACGGGGTCGGTGGACACACGGGCGACTCTCTGGGATGCCTTTAAGGCGTATGTTCGTGGGGTGGTAATTACCAAGCAGGCTGGGGTCCTGAGAGATTTGCGGAAGACATTAGATAACATCGAGCAGCAGCTACTTGCTACCGAAGCCTCTATACTTTGTTCCCCTAACTCCGCTGAAGATGAGCGGCATTGACTGGGCCTTCTGGTGGAATTTCGGGAGGCAGCGGAATGGGAAACACACTTTTTCAGTAAATAAGCCGTGGCACGCAGATATGGCGAGGGCGAATGCCCAGGGCGCACGTTGGCACAACTGTTACGGTCTCTGTGTTCCAAGGCCTGCATTTCTAAACTCCAGTCTGATGAGGGGACTGTACTGACAGATATATCGGACAACAGGGACACTTTATTAGCATATTATGTAAGCTTTTACACTTCCAAACCAATACATACCTCTTTGGACGCGAGGAGTACTTTGAGGAAATTGCGTTAGTATACCTGGAGAAATATATGCAGGATTTCCTTGCTAAATGCCACATCTGCCCCCAGCCTTGATGGCCTTACATGTGACTTTTATAAGCAATATAAGGACATCCTAGCACTGAAACATATAGAAGTCTATCATGAATCTTTGGAGAGAAATCAGCTTCCGCCTACCCTGCAAGAAGCAGTGATAGTCTTACTTCCCAAACCTGGCAAGGATCCCTTGCTTTGCGGGTCATATAGACCGCTATCTCTCCTGAACTTTGACTATAAAATATTAGCGAAAACTATGTTGACACGCCTTGCTTTATTGCTGGACAAAATCATTTCCCCTGTCCACTCTGGGTTTGTCCCTCGCAGATCAACTTCTCTCAACCTCCGTACGCTTTTCGCAGTCCTTCATAGACTCAGCCCGGCCACTCTAGCATCTGCAGTGTTATTGGACGCTGAAAAGGTGTTTGATTCTCTCGAATGGCCTTTTCTATGGATGGTCATGCGCAGACTGGGCATGCCCTTTCGGTTCATCAATCTTACAATGCTGTTATACTCAGCCCCTACAGCCAGATTGTACTTAAATCAAACGCTTTCCCATTCCTTCACCTCCTCCCTTGGCACTAGACAGGGCTGCCCCCTGTCTCTGTTGCTTTTTATTCTAGCACTGGACCCCCTCAATCGACACTTCCAGGAGCAACACCTTCACAGGCGGCTCCAGTTTAATACAGGACCACTGCTTGCGTCTTTATATGCAGACGATATTATCTTATACGTCCGGAATCCACAAGACAATTTAGACCCCCTAATTTGGGAAATCATCAGATTCAGCGGCTTTTCTGACCTCGGTATTAATTGGAATAAGTCGGTAATTTTTCCCCTCACTTTAGGTATGACCCAATGGGACTGTGAGTACCCTCTGACTTGGTGCTCGGACTCAGTTAGGTTTTTGGGCATAAACATACATTTACACACCACGAAATAATATTATCAAACTATGGTACAGCGATACACACACTGGAAAAGCAAGTGGACAGGTGGAACAGATTGCCACTTTCAATTGCTGGGCAAATCGCTCTGATAAAGATGGTGGTACTCCCAAAATGTTTGTATTTATTTATTAATATTCCCATCCTGCTTCCGAACTATTTTTTTTACACTATCCGCACTCATCTTATTAGGTTGACATGGGTGGGCAAACGCCCCAGAGTCTGATGGGAAATCATGACACTCCCATACCACAAGGGCGGGTTCAGTGTCCCAAATGTTCAGATGTACTATTTGGTTGCACAATGCAGCTATGCTCACACTTGGTTCCATCATGATGCCCGAATTCCCTACTTACGCCCTAAGGCATATTTACTCCTACCAGACACACTACACACGGTTCTGCCCCTAGGCTTTCCGCGTGACCCACTCGACATTCAAACGGTCTACACGACTAGCTGGGCCTGGCTGAAACTGGTCTGGCTCACCGCCATTATACTCCCCGAAACTACCACTCCCGAATCCACGGTGGATCCCCATCACGGGGGAGAGTATAGTGCAGCTTCGACATGACGTTGATTGGGGACCTTTATATAGATGGACAAATCTTCTCTATCTCTGGTGGCGATAAATTTGCGGGGGCTTCGTTTATGGACGAGTTTCTACTTACACGAGTGCAGCAGTTAAGGCCAAACTCCCCAATTACCCGGTTAAACCTGACCCGTACCCCGCCTTAACCACAGTCCTAGACAGCGACAATGGGTGTTATATATACAACCATACACGCGCATACACTCATGTTTACATTCCAGTGTCTCGCGCACACATTACACCATTCTAATACTTGTTCATTGTGCGCGAACCGCGCGTGTATTGCCTTTTGAATCCTCCACGTGTTATGTTATGAATCAAATATACATGTCTCGCTACTGATTACTGTTTGTAAGGAATATATTGCATGCATAAACTGTCACCTAGATCAGTTACTACCAATGACTGGAGCCTCCGGATGTATGCTAAGAGTGCTTCTTCAATTACGAATAAACTCCTTTTTATTATAATATTTCGTGTGGATTGATAAATAACAATTTGGCGACGATGGATGGAGCAATTTAAACCCTTTTTAGAAGAAGCATTTTTCAGCATTTCACGATCGATTTTGGATTTCCATTTTACATGATCGTCGGAGCATCTCCTAATAACTAAAGTGATTCCTGATACCTGCAACGGAAGCAGCTACGTTCAACCCCAGGTCTGGATTACCTTTTCGCCTCTTCTTACATGTAGCAGAGCGTCTGTACAACGGCTTTTCTGCAGAGCATCTGTGCAGCGGCTTTCCTGCAGAGCGTCTGTACGGCAGCTTTCCTCCTGTGCCGAGGAAAATTTTCATCCGCCCTGCGCTTGAATAACGAAACAGGCGGAAGTGAAAACTGCACTTCCTTTCGAGACGCTACTCCTCGATTGATAATTAACACTAAAGAGGTGACTTCATTTTCACCTTCTACACCCGTTTCAACGGTGATTCCCCACAGATAAAGAGGCTGAAATCCAGCATAAACATTACACGATTGGGAAACTACATCATCTGATACAGGAAAACGCTCATTTATTTCTAAACGTCGTTGGACTAACTCTTCTATCACAAGTAACCATTATTATTTAATTCTGTATTTATTAGAAAACAAATATACATTCATTACAAAAAGTATATTCTATAAATACTTTACATATATATTTTATAAATACTTTACATATCTTGAATTGATTTTCCACTATTATGTGTGCTCAGGGTTACACCCTTTCACCACCACAAAGTTATTGGACAGCTGGTAGCTCTCCTTGTATGACCTGGATCGAATGGAAAGCTTATTTCTTAAATTATATTGAGACATTAGATACCAATGGAAAAATGAAACCTCCAGAAAAGAAAGGCATCTTCTTACACTGCTTGGGGCCAGAAGGATTAAAAGCCTTCAATCAATTACCTACCTCACAAGCAAGTGGTGATATGAATATTTTTGATAAAGCTATATATGACTTTGATAAATACAGCTCCCCTAAAGTATGCATAGGGATTTCGAGGTATAAATTCTTTCAGAGAAAACAGTTAAAAGAAGAATCTGTTGATAATTTTGTTTCTTCTCTTAAAACATTAGCATTAGATTGCAAATTTGGTAACTTACAAGAAGATCTCATCAGAGATCAAGTTGTTATGCATTCCAGCAATGATACAATACAAGAAAGATTGTGGATAAACGGTGATGAAAATTTAGATTTCATAATATCCATTGTTAGGAAAGCTGAACTTTCTTGTAGGAGTGCACAACAGGTTAAATATAAAGACGTTTCCATTAGTAGAGAAATAGTTTCCAAGATCAATCATAAATATGATAATAAAAATAAGGATTCCACTAAAAAGAAACAAACATTTCCCTCCAAAGGAAATTCTGAAGATTTTAAAAATAACTTAAAATGTTATAGATGCAACAGCAAATCACATCTAGCTAATAGCAAAAATTGTCCAGGATTAAAACAAAAATGTACAAACTGTGGTTTAATAGGGCACTTTACCTCCGCATGCAGAAGGAACAAAGCCAACCAAAAAGTAAAATGTATTGAATTGAGTGACAATAGTGATGATGATAATTTTACAAATGATTCCAACAACTGTTCTTATGTACTAAACATAAAGGAGTCCACAATTTTGAATGTAAGTGACACAAGTATTAAGAAAAAGCCGTTATGTGATATGATTATTGGAGGGGTAAAAATCAACATGTATGCTGATTCTGGTTCACCCTATTCTATAGTATGTGAATCTGTTTGGAAAAAACTGTTTGTACCGAGATTAAGTAATCACTTAGAGAAAAGTGACATCAATCCTGAAGGATATTCTGGAGGAAGGATAGACATTTTAGGATTCAGAACCTTAGTATTCAGATTTAAGAATAGGAAATGTATTGCAAAGTTATATGTTTCTAAAAAGGGTCCTTCAGTACTTAGTTGGTTTGATTGTGGTAAACTCGACATTGTACTTGATCCTAATAGCCCCAACCCTGTCATGTTGATTGATGAACAGAATGGAATATCTTCCTTAATGTTAAATAAATTTCCGAAAGTTTTTTCAAAAGACATTGGGAAATTATCTAACTTTAAACATGAAATCCGTTTAAGAGGAAATGCTTGTCCAAAAATGCACAAGGCCAAGAATATTCCTTTTGCCGTTAGGGATGAAGTTAAAAGTGAATTGGACAATCTAGTCAAAGCAGGCATAATAGAGAAGATAGAATCATCTGAATGGGTTTCGCCCATAGTTGTAGCCAGACGGACCAATGGCAAGGTAAGACTTTGCATTGACCTTCGCCACCTCAACAATAATATTATTATTGATCAATTTCCACTTCCCCGTATTTCAGAAATGTTGTCTGTTGTGGGAGGATCAAAGTTTTTTTCAACAATTGATTTATCAGCAGCGTATCATCAGATTGAGTTAAATGATAAAAGTAAGGACCTGACTGCATTTATTACACCTTTTGGATGCTTCAGATTCAACAGAATGCCATTTGGTTTGGCATCTGCAGCAGCAATATTTCAGAGAGTTATGCAAGACATTTTGAAGGATTGTAAGAGTACCATCTGTTTTCAAGATGATATCTTAGTGTTTAATGATGACAAAGATAAACACATTGCTGCTTTAGAAGAAGTTTTAGGTGCACTCAATACACATGGCCTTACCATAAAACATGAAAAATGTAAATTTGGTGTTCATTCTGTAAATTACTTAGGCCATGAACTATGTGAAGATGGTATCAAACCAAAACCTTCACTTTTAGAAGCTATTGAATCCGCTCCTCATCCTCAATCCAAAGATGATGTAAGATCTTTTTTAGGTTTAGTTGAATCTACGCCAGGTATGTGCCCGAATTTTCATGTAGAACGTATAATATTAGACAATTAATCAAAAACAGAGTTGCTTTTAACTGGACAAATGAATGTGAAAAAGAGTTTTGTGATGTGAAAAATCCTATTTGCTCCGCTAATGCACTTTCCTGTTTTGATCCTTCTCTACAAAACATCATTACTACTGATGCCAGCTCTAAAGGTCTAGGTGCTGTGTTTACTCAAAAGACTGATAAAGGGAAAGAAGTTGTTATTGCACATGCTTCCAGAGCACTTACACCGGCTGAGGAAAAATATTCCACAATAGAAAGGGAAACATTAGCATGTATCTGGGCCTTAGAGCATTTCAGAGTTTTTGTTTGGGGCAAAGAATGTGTTTTAAGGAGTGATCACAAACCTTTGGTAAGACTTCTCACTACGGAGGGTATGTTGAGCCTCAGCTCGTATTGCACGCATGTCCATGCGTTTACAAGACTTCATTTATAATATACAATATGTACCTGGTAAAGAAAATGTTTCTGCAGATTTCTTGTCTAGAATGCCACTACCCATACAAGAAGATTTACAAAATGAATGGGATGATTTCCAAATAGCTTTAATTCATGATGAAGGTCCCATTTCAATTGATCAGTCCTTGTGGAAGAAGAAATTTGAAGAAGATAAAATTTTGAGGGATGTAGCTACATACATCAACAATGATTGGCCTGACAAGAAGTATTTAGATTCTGATTTAAAGAGCTTCTGGGAAGTAAGAACAGAGCTTTCATGTTGTAAAGACATCATTAAAAGAGGGGAGCGCATTGTTCCACCCATGGGTATAAGAAAAGATATAGTTTTACAAAGCCACGAAGGTCATAGTGGTATGGTCAGAACCAAACAACAAGTTAAAAATTTATTTTGGTGGCCAGGTATGGACATGTTCGTCGAACGATTGATCAGAAATTGTGTTGTTTGCGCAAATTCTGGTAAATCATTAGTGACTCTTAAACCAAATATGAGTACACACAATATTCCTGACAATCCATGGGAAACTATTGCTATAGATATGGGGAGAGGTGTGGCGCCGCGGCCAGGGCGACTGACGCTGGAATCTGGGAATCAGGGTTCGATCCCCGGCTCCGGCGGCAGGTTAGCCCAGCACCATGTGACTCTGGGCAATAGCTCGCTTAATCTTCCCGACGGCCCCCAGCGCCTAGAGACCCTTACGGGTGATTGTGCGCTTTACAAATGTGGACTTTACTTTACTTTATGGGTCCCATAGGTCATGAATCCAAATACGTCATTGCAGCAATTGACATTTTCTCAAAATGGCCCATTATCAAAATTGTTCAGAAAATAGACACTGACTCTGTGTTAAATTTCCTAGATAGAGTTTTTATTGAAGAAGGATTACCCATTAGAATTATTTCTGATAATGGTGTACAATTTTGTTCCAAGAAAGCCAATGATTATTTTGCCAGACTTGGGATTACTCATTCCACCACTTCCTTATATAATCCCAGTGGAAATGGTATAATAGAGAGATTCAATAGGGTCCTCAAGAGTGCCATACAATTTACCAATGGTGATGAAAAAAGATGGGAAATTGAAATATTTAAAAAAGTATGGATGTACAGAACAAATGTAAATACCATGACTGGATATTCTCCTTTTGAAATTATGAGAGGAAGGATTCCCAGAACTACTGTGAATCCGTCATGGTTGATTAGTTCTACATCTTCAAAGGTTGATCTGAATGTAGTTAAAGAAAACCTTGTTCGCACTCATTGTACAAATAAAAAATACTTTGATGGAAAATTTGGCTCAAAAGTAGACCCTATAGTAGAAATTGGTATGTTGGTAAAAGTAAAAAAACCATGGAAAGTCAAAAAAGGAGAGAGTTCATTCATGGGTCCTTTCGAAGTAACAGAAATATTAAAGAATTCAGTGAGATTATCAGACAATAAAGTTTGGAATCTCAGTAGAATCGCCATTCTCAAAGCGGATAAGGATATTTATCATAAAGAACCAGATTCAGAACATTCTGATATGTCATTTTTGGATGGAGAATTAAATGAAGATAACATTTGTAATAATACAACTATCACACCTTGTTGTTCAAGCAGTAATTACACTGAACAAAATTTAACCACAGAATCTTTTAGTCAAACCAATGACATCAACAATCAAAAAGTTGATATCCAAAATGATACATCTATTTCTAAAAGAATAACTAGAAAACCCAAATGGTTGTCAGATTTTGTTGCTTACATATCTGGCAAGAGTTAAATTGTTTTTTTTGCATTTTGTTTTTTTTTCCCCATTATTTTATAAGGGAGGAAGGTGTGTTATATATACAACCATACATGCGCATACACTCATGTTTACATTCCAGTGTCTCGCGCACACATTACACCATTCTAATGCTTGTTCATTGTGCGCGAACCGCGCGTGTATTGCCTTTTGAATCCTCCACGTGTTATGTTATGAATCAAATATACATGTCTCGCTACTGATTACTGTTTGTAAGGAATATATTGCATGCATAAACTGTCACCTAGATCAGTTACTACCAATGACTGGAGCCTCCGGATGTATGCTAAGAGTGCTTCTTCAATTACGAATAAACTCCTTTTTATTATAATATTTCGTGTGGATTGATACATAACAATGGGGAACATTTGATTTCTAAACTATATAGATCCTGTATGGAGATAGTCCCAGTGCGAGATGCTAAAGTACGGGCCGCGTGGGAGGCATATATAGGTCACCCTATCACCGATGACCAATGGGCTGAATACTGTCAACAAACTAAGGAGATATCACTAAATAGCCGCCACAAACTCATCCATTTTAAATTATTGCGTCGCATCTACATCACTCCTGCGATGTCCCACAAACTCGATCCCGACAGATCGCACTGCTGCCTAAAATGCAAGTCCCTGCAGGCAGACTTTGCTCACCTCGCATGGACCTGCAGCAAAATTAGCTCATACTGGACTGACATACACCATTTGCTTGGTGAAATGGCGGGCTTAGTATTATCCCCAATCCCGGAAATGGCCCTATTGGGATATGTGAAAAGCAGTTTGGGAATTCATCGCTGTTGGATTGCTCCTGGCGAAAAGGGAAATAGCGCTAAAGTGGGGGAGGAGGTTAGTGCCGACACGTAAAGACTGGATGAATAGCATGGCATACTGTAATTTGAACTATGATTTATACACCTCCACACTGCCCAGCGCACCCCGCCCATGTGCCATCTGGGGCCCATTCAAGCAATTCACAGCAACAGCACAGGTCGCATCTGACGCACAGCCGGAAGCTGGCCTGGAACCAGCGGGTATAGGCTGATTATGTTCTACCCTCACAATAAGCTCGAACATTTACTTTATGATGATATAAATAGAACTGTTCACAGCATTAGACACTGCTAGATGCGTTGATTGAGGTGTTGGAAGCAGCGTACGATGTAAATGTATTTTTGTGAGTTCAAACGCTCAAAATTGAATAGAGTCTATGTCGAAGGCATTTATCTGTATTCATTGTCAGGAAACTGGAGCTGGAACGATGTTATGTTTGCAATATGAAACTGACAAATAACGTTTAAAAAAAAAAACACAATCTGAAAGAGATACTGGTTAGAATCAATGATTAGGTTTTGATAAAAAAAAACAGTTATGGTGAAGAAAGGTGAAGAATCAAGATTTTCATTACCAGTTGTAGTGATGAGGGTCAGTAGAGGAGCAGTCTTATTAGATGGTAGGGGATGGCTTGGTGCTTTCATCTTCACACTATCTAAGTGAGACAAGTGCTGAATTACATTTGTAAGAGGCTGTCAATAAAGCCGAACTAGTGGAAGCAGGGGCTGCAGATCTCCAAACTGGTGTAGCAAGGGGGGCTGGGAGGCTCTTACCTGCGCCCGTCTCGGGCGGCAAACGCAGGGATCTCCACAGGTGGCAAAAGGTGTAGCTATGCCACTGGAGGAAGACCTGCGGTACCCAACCACAAGCTTAGGGATGTAGTAATAACATTCTGGGTCAGGATACATCCTTGCTATGATGATAAGAGGACACAAGCAGCAATTAGAGATGAGCAGGGTATGTTCACCTGTGGGATGAGGACAACATGTAATGGGGCACACATTTTATTGGATTGTTTATGGCTTTTCAATGGCTGGAAAGTATTTTTAAAACACCTTTTTAATTACATATAGAGTTATAAATCGCAATCAAGCCCTCAGCTTTTTGGTGAACATGTGGTTTGTGGATGTTACGTGTGCAATTGGGAGACTTTTAACTGGGATCAAGGGGATATTAAAAGCCTGGGTGGATAACATGTAAGGATTTGGCAGGTATATATGAGACCCTAATTTCCCCTCTATTTTATTCACATTATTGTATGCATTACTTATCAGGTGTATTTTTAATCCTTTTATTGTATGTATTATTATATGAAGTATTTATGGTGGTTTTTATAGGATATGGTCTAAATCACAGAGATTTTGACTTAACCTGACGTGACAGGCTGGTTACGAGGTTCTAATTGTCGGGTTGCTTAAAATATCCTGATGGGAACCTGAATAAATATTATTCATAGAAAAGTGGTTGTACTGAATGATAGAAAATTGTTGTGCTCTGCTCCTTCCTCTGTTTATGGACGTCATTTAAGAGTCACCAGAAGTAGCACGAATGTAATTTTTCACCAGAGGTAGCAGGTGCACCCCCATGGGTTTTATTTTACAACCCATAGCAGTGTCCTTGCACCACCAGAATTTATGAGCGCATCCTGCATTGCTGAATAAAGCAGCACCTACATGCAGCATTTCTCATTCTTTTTTTTACATTTTTGCTGGCTTCCAGGCAAGGGGGGCTTTTTTGTGCATGTGTGATTTTTTTTTCGTTCAAGAAACTTTATTTGTTTTTTTAATAATGAAAAGTAATACAAAGGAAATGAGGAGGGAGAAGAAAAGATTGAACATTCAACAGTTGCATGATGAGTTTTTTAATGTGATACATACAATTATTGACGTTAAGTGCAGGAAATAACAACAGGCATAAGTCCAGTACACAAGATGTAACAGCAGCACATGGCACTGAGCCATGGGCAGAAAAATGGACTGGATGAAGTGATGCTGGTAGATGTATACTTTTCACTAATGTCCCAGTGCAATAACAAAGGAAAAGAAAAGGGAGGTAGGAGGGCAGGGGAGAGAGGGGGAATCATGTGATACTGTGTATGGGAGGAATCGGGGACTTAAGTATGATAGTACGAATAAGATTAGTGGTCAGTAGGTGGTTGCGGAATTTCCATTTCGGGGAGTGTGTTATGAATAAAAATGTCAAGCGTATTCCATATACTCTGGGAGGGGGCTGGGCAACCCCTTGTATGAAATTGTTTTTTGTGCGTGCTTTGTTGATAGGTTACCCGAGCCAACCCAGTATGACAGGATACATTATTGGTGGATTTCCAGTCAAGTAGTATAACCTTAATAGTAATGGTAAGCAAAATTTTAAGGAATGAAAGGTCCATGGCAGAAAGATCAATTGGAGGGGCTGTTATTTGGGGTCCTGAGAGGATGATCAGGAAGGATACTGGGATAGATGTTCTAAAACTTTTCTGGAGTTGTGAGGGACACCTCTCGCCAATAGAGTTGTCGATGAGCGCAGGAAAAGAATATGTATTTCTTGTCGCCAAGGGACGAGTCACAGGCCCAGCATGTATTAGCGTCCTTCAACTTTAACCGTAACAATTTTTCCGGGTTCCATAACATGTGGTGAGCTGCAAAAAGTCTGGTCTGGGTTAGCGATGGAATCAGTTTATATTGGATTAGTTGTGAGCCTACCTTGGACCAGGTGTCCGCATCTGGCGAGACAAGGTTAATGGAGGAAAAATAAGAGGACCATTTCTGTTCTCGAAGTAGATGACATGGAAATGTTGAGGTAATTAGCAGTCTATAGAATTTTGAGGCGGTGTGACCTTGTAAAAGAAACAGTTCTAATTTCCGTACAAATTGAGAATTATAGAAAGGACCCAGTTTAGACATATTTGCCTTAATTTTGAGAATATTATAAAAGCCTAGGTTAGACAGGTTAAGTTTATGTTGAAAGTACGAGAATGGTAACAGATCAGAGCTGTCGTATAGGTCAGAAATCATTGCTATCCCTTTGGCAGCCAACAGATGACCGATCTCATGAGAGTTAGGAGTGAGTAGTTTCTTATTACACCATAAGGACGACATGGTTGAGTTACAGGTGCTAGTTTTCAATACCAAATCGATGGAAAGCATTGTGGCTACAGTGTCTCTAAAGATTGTGTGTGTCTGGGAATAGGGGTACTGTGGCATTGTCAGTATGGATGAGAGTGGAAAGACTCGAGCTCAAGCCAGATAGGTTTAAGTAGAGGATTAGGTTCAAATCACAGAGCGCCCTGAAAGGCCTAGTAGGCTGTTTGATAAGAAACCCAATCTGGGAACATGCAGTTACCGGCCTTTCTGGGCATTCTCAATTTCTTGAGGCTAATACCTGGTTTTTTATTGTCCCAGAGGAAGAGTGAAACAGCATTATCAATAATGCCGAATAACTCTGGGGAAAGATGGAGGGTAGTTTGCTCAATAAGATGGTTTCAAATCTGCCCCACGAAGATATGGTTTTCAGGAACCATGTCGCTTGTAAGTCTTTCATTTTGTTTAGAGTTTTAACTTCATTGATAGAGACAGACTCTCTGAGGTCTCTGGAGAAACCATGTACCAAGGTATTTGAGGGTAGACTTCCATTGGAAGTTAGATGTGCCACTCATAGCAGTGTGACAGTGGATATTGAGCAGTAAAATTTCAGTTTTATCCTTATTGAGGGAATAACCCAATACCTTAGAAAAGGTGTCAATGCAAGATAGGGTTGCATTAATAGCAGACTCTGGGGATTGAGTGAAAATTAGAATGTCGTCTGCATAAGCAGCCATTTTGTATGAGGTATTATTAAAAGTAATGCCTAGAATAGCTGGTGATTTTTTTAGCATCAGTAACAGGGAATCAATGGCTAATAAAAACAATAGTGAGGATAGGGAGCATTCTTGACCTGTACCCTGATGGTGGTTAAATTGTTGAGACAGGAATCTGATAATTCTAATCCTTGCAGAAGGTTTGGAGTAAAGAGCAATTGTCATTTTAATAAAATCGTCCCCAAAGCCGTGCCTCAAGAGGACGGCTTCAAGGTATGGCCAGGAAACTTTGTCAAACATCTTTTCCAGGTCCAGAGCAATAGCGGCAGCCGGTGGAAAAAGTGTATCAGGCGCTTTCTCGATTATGTGAGAAAAAAGTGGATGTCATCACTAGCTAGTCTGCCTTTCATAAAGCCAGTTTAAGTAATGTGAACTAGATAGGGAATGAGGGGGATAATCAAAAAGACAGGATTGTTTCCATAGATTTTAGCATCCATGGTGATAAGTGATATATGCCTGTAATTTTTGGGGTCGGAATGGTCCTTGCCTTTTTTGGGAATAACTGCAATAGTGGCCTCAGAAGCAGTCCCTGAAACCATGCCGGAAGCAGCAAATTGGGAAAGGGTTGATTTTAATGGGGACATAATTGAACTGAGAAAGGTTTTGTAAAATTTGATGAGGAGGCCATCTGTTCCCAGTGCTTTACCGACAGGGATAGATTTGATGGCATGTGCGAACTCCTCTCCAAAGATTGGGCTGTTGTTAGACCTGGCATCCTAGACGTGGGTTTCCCCTGTATTTTTTACCTTTGTCTCCTGTGTTTTTTCTGTGTGTTGGACTTTGTTTTTACTGGTATAGATGCTTTGGGCACTTTGCCACTGCTGTTCAGTGCCAATGTGCAAGTGCCCCCTCTGTAAATTCTTGTCATTGATTAGTGTTTCCATAATTGGCTTATTTAGTTTACTGTTAGGTCCCTAGTACAGTGCACTGTGTGTGCCCAGGGCCTGTAAACCAAATGATGCTAGTGGGCTTGCAGCACTGATTGTGCCATCCAAGCAAGCAGCCTTGCAAAAGGGTCTCAGACCTCCCAATGCAGTGTCTGTCTGCAGTCTGGTACTGCCATGTCGACCTGGCAAGTACACCCACTTGCCAAGCCCTAACCTTCCCTTTTCTTACATGTGATTCACGCGTCAGGTAGGCCCAAGGTACCCCTGTTGGCAGGGTGCAGTGTATGTGAAAGGTAGGACATATATAAAACTTTATAAATAAAAATAAATAAAATGCCCTGGCCAGTGTGGCATGCTCTGATAGTGAAATGCTGCCAATTTCATTTTTCACTATTGAAAGGCTATCTATCCCCTAGGATTGAATGGGTGTTCATTTATAACATCTTATAAATATAACCTCCTATTGGGACAAGGTGGGAAGGTAAAGTTTAGTATGCCTGAACTCAGATTGTAAAGATGCATCTTTTAGTGAGGATGATTTTTACATTCTGTGTTTGAAAATAGCACTTTTAGAAGTAGGTATTTTCTTGCTTAGCCAACCTGTGTGCCTCTGCTAGGTTTGTGTATTGCCTGTCTGAATTTGGAGTGACAGGGCCTGGGGATGTGCATTCTGTTCAGACAACCACTTAGGGGGGTGAAGTGTGTCCTGCCTTTCCAGGGTTGGGATGAATAGACTTGGGCTGCGTTCAGAGTTGGGGGAGGAGATTTCGTTCACACCTGAATGGGCATGGTCTGCCTTGGACAATGCTGTCTCCACCTCTTGCCAGGAAGCTGCACCAGAGATGTCATCAGTGATGTCACTAACTATGTCATGAATGATGTAATATGTGACATCATCAGCAGTGGAATGCGGGCACGCAAGTTACAGTTAGTGCAACTAACTATAACTGAGGAATTTCAATGGGTTTGTATGAGTGAAATGTCCAGCTAAATATAACACCCCTGAAACCTATGTTTTTTTCAGTGAATTTCTACGGTTTTTAAATGCTAATTCCTAACTATAACATACCTGAAACTTATGGGTTTTTGAGTGAATTTCAAAGGCATTTTTAAATGCTAATTTCTTATTATAATGTTCATTACCCCTTTCCCTGCGGGGCATATTCCCCCGCTGTGCTGGGGGAAGGGGGTTCACACACAGCGCCCCAGTGCTCATGACGAGCTCAGCTCATCATGAGCCACGGTGGTTGTGTGCTCATGACGAGCTGAGCTCGTCATGACCGTGCGAGTGTTCCAACAGTCATGACGAGCTGAGCTCATCATGAGCACACGAGCACCGTGGCTCATGACGAGCTGAGCTCGTCATGAGCATTGAAGGTGTTAAGCATATCTGTTTTTTTCTATATTTTTAATTATCATCCCATTCTCAACCTAGTAAAAACTGCAAATATCACCACTCTTCAGTTGATTCCTTCCCCCAACAAAATCGCCACAAACAGAACCACAACTAATGTGAATGATATACGAACTAGGTGTTCCCGTTAAAAAAAAACCACAAAAACACCACTTCCCCATATTTTCAACAACCAGCCAAATCTGCAAACCTTTCTAAGAAAACAGGCACTAGCTCCACTTACCACTAACAAATGAACATCAAAATGTAACTGGTGTAAGGAGGTCGACTATGTACTGCGTGAATTACATCCAACCCACACCCATATTTAAAGATGAATATGTGATAGAGGTACTAATTATGCACCTCTGACACCCAACAAAATCACAACACCAGCGCCACCACCACTACAACCACCCCCCTCCTGACCCCTCTCCCCCTACTACCTCAGAGCCAGCACAAAACAGGACAATGGACCGTCCCAAGATAATATATCCCCTCAACAGCACACTAGCTGAATGTTCAGAGATGTGGCAACCAAGTATGAATAAGGGAGGGAACACGCACAGCAACAATAATTTACACAATCCCAAGACTACCGGTGATATCCTATACAGAACTCACTATACAAACAAAAAACTTTTCCATGTGTAGATATAGTATTGATACGTGTAGTGTACTGCACAGTGGATGCAACCATATTATCTCATTCACTGGGGAATATCTCAGTAATGTAGCTGTGTTGTACCCCCCCTTGAAGCAGAAGCGGAGTAGGCTGGTCCAACGTATGCAACTCCAGCGTAAGAGTATAAATAAATAGGCTACGCCTTGGGAGTGGTTCACTTGTGCAAAGACAAAATACTCTGCCACAGCGAAGGTCCTCACCCTGCCATGTGGCTGCCGCCATGAGCCACTCCTCGATACAGGCCCATTGCGAACTCAGCGCCACAGCACCGCAGACTTATGTCTGTATCAACTACTGCCTTCGATCTACACTGCGGACAGCAGGGTTCACAACTTGAATTCAGACTTGGATCTACACTACAGACAACATTGAATCTAGCCTTGATTTATTTAATGCAGAGACAATTGTACTCTATGTCCTCAGATTTTGTTAAAGGATCAAACAAAAACCATTAGTCTATGTCTGTGCTGAATACTGCTTTCGAGCTACACTGCAGACAGCAGGGTTCACAACTTGAATTCAGCTTTGCATCCACACTACGGACAGTAGGGAATTCAGCCTTGATTTATTTAATGCAGAGACAATTGTACTCTATGTCTTCAGATTTTGTTAAAAAATGTGACAAAAAGCATTCCTCGATGTCTGTGTCAACTACTGCCTTCGATCTACACTGCGGACAGCAGGGTTCACAACCTGAATTCAGATTTGGATGTACACTACGGACAACATTGAATTCAGCCTTGATTTATTTAATGCAGAGACAACTGTACTCTATGTCCTCAGAGTTTGTTAAAGGATGTAACAAAAAGCATTCCTCAATGTCTGTGCAGTACAGTAGCCAAGATACATTGTACCAGTGTGGCCAGCCCGGACCACGCATCATCGCAGGGTGCGCACACGCTGAGTTTTTCAGGTACCACTAACCCACTGCACCACAAGTCATTGCCACATAGCCTTATTAAGGCACAATTAAATTGACCATTCATTATTCACTGAGTGTAGTACCAAACTAAGTATAATGTCCCTCAAACCTACACAATATCCCTTTAGTATCCTTCTTTCAAGAACTTCTTTTATATCACTAATAGGTTTACTAAAATAAACAATTTCATCCTGCAAGTCCAAAGGAACACTGAATGGCAGTCTACACTGCGGACAGCAGAGTTCACAACTTGAATTCAGCTTTGAATCTACACTACGGACAGCATTGAATTTAGCCTTGATTTATTTAATGTAGAGACAATTGTACTTTATGTCCTCAGATTTTGTTAAAGAATCTAACAAAAACCATTAGTCGATGTCTGTGCTGACTACTGCCTTCAATCTACACTGCGGACAGCAGGGTTCACAACTTGAATTCAGCTTTGAATCTACACTACGGACAGCGTTGAATTTAGCCTTGATTTATTTAATGCAGAGACAATTGTACTGTATGTCTTCAGATTTTGATAAAAGAAGGGACAAAAAGCATTTGTCGATATCTGTGCTGACTACTGCCTTCGATGTACACTGCGGACAGCAGGGTTCACAACTTGAATTCAGCTTTGGATGTACACTACGGACAGCATTGAATTTAGCCTTGATTTATTTAATGCAGAGACAATTGTACTCTATGTACTCAGATTTTGTTAAAGGATGTGACAAAAAGCATTCCTCAATGTCTGTGCTGACTACTGCCTTTGATCTACATTGTGAGGGCTCACGATTCAGGTGGAATGCCGATTGCACATGACGCATTCCAATAGGCAAGAGACATCGTATCAGTCCGACACGCCCGAACCACGAATCATTGCAAGGTGTGCACACGCTGAGTCCTTCAGGTACCACTAACTCACTGCACCACAAGTCATCTCCACGTGGCCTTATTAAGACAGAATTCACTCGGGAAAAATCATTGCTCCCAGTGCGGCCTGCCCGGACCGAGCATCATCGCAGGTTACGTACATGCTCAGTGCCAAAGGTACTACTAACTCAGTGCACCATAAGTCATCGCCACATGGCCGTATTCAGACAGCATTCAATAGACAAAAGACATTGGTCTGAATGCGGGCCCCCCTGTACCACGCATTATCGCAGGGTACATAAAAGCTTAGCACCAAAGATACTACTAACTCAGTGCACCATAAATCATCGCAAAGAAGAGTGAACAGTTTTATGTCAGCAATGAGACATACTACCACTCTAAAATCGAATTGATGCAGAATTCAATAGACAAAAGACATTAGTCCAAGTACTGTGCCCCACCCCCCGGACAACGCATCATCGCAGGGTATGTACATGCTAAGCACCAAAGGTACTACTAACTCAGTACACAATAAATCATCAACACGTAGCCTTATTAAGACAGAATTCAGTAGGAAAAAGACATTGCTACCAGTGCGGCCTGCCCAGAGCACGCATCATCGCAGGCTCCACAGAACCTTGTTGCTTCAGTGTTAGACCTGGGACCATTGGCGTGGGTCTCCCTTCCATTTTTGCTGTTGCCTCATGTGTCTTTGCTGGTATTAGATGCTTTGGGCACTGTGCCACTGCTATTCAGTGCCACAGTGCAAGTGCTACCTACTGTAAATTGATGTATGAATTAGTGATTCCATGTTTGGCTATTTGGTTTACTTGTCAGACCCTAGTCTAGTGCACTAAGTGTGCCCAAGGCGTGTAAATCCAAATGCTGCTGATGGGCCTGCAGCACTGGTTGTGCCACCCACAGAAGCATGTGTCTATGGTCTGCCATTGCAGAGCCTGCGTGCAGTCTGGTACTGTCATGCTGACTAGGCAAGTGCACCCACTTGCCAGTCCCTAAACCTTCCCCTTTCTTCATACTAGTCACCCCTAAGGTAGGCCCATGGACAGGGTGCATTGTAAGTATAAGGTAGGACAAGCCCTGGTGTGTGTGGCATGTCCTAATAGTGAATTACAGCCATTTTCGTGTTTCACTAATGCAAGGCTACCTGTTCTCCATAGGCCAGAATGGGCTGTTAGAGTTAATACATTTTATAATCCTAACAGGCTCAGAGAACACGGTAGTAATTCGAGTTTAGTATGCCTAAACTCAGAATAATAAAATACATCTTTTAGTAAAGTTTATTTTAATATTCTGTGTTTGCAAATACCACTTTTAGAAAGTAGGTATTTGCTTGTCTAACCATTCGAACCTGCCTCTGCTAGCTTGTGTATTCCTATGTCTGGTTTCTGTGAGTGACAGGGCTGGGGAAATCTAGGAGACAGGCTGAGTCACCCAGTGGTGAATAGAGAGATCTGCATCTTGATGGGAGGAAAAAGTGCACCTGAACTCTGAATAGGGCTGTGCATGCCTTCCACAATGCTGGCTCCACCCCCTGGGGAGCGGCTGATGTCTCTGCCCTGCACACTGAAAGAAGAGAAGGAGTCGTGCCAACAGAGTGCTCCAGGACTGTACTTGCCTTCCACAATGCTGGCTCCACCTCCTGTGGGGCGTCTGATGTGCATGCACTGCACTGTGAAACGAAAGGAGAACTCTGGTAAACAGAGTACTTCAGAACTGGTTTGGACTGGGCAAAGGCCCTTCTCCCCTCAGAGGACAAAGGATTTCTGGGTATAAATATTGGGACCATGATCCCATGAAATTAGATCACCTTTGACTACAAGAAGAAACCTGAGGAGAGGAACCTGAAGAAACTGAGGAGAGACTATTCCCAAGCTGAAGTGCTGCTTGGGGGATTGGCCTGCAGTGGTTGCCTTACTGCCAAAGGAAGGAGAAAGGAACTTTGTGTACTTTGCTTTCAACTTGTGAAGGATCTCCAAGGGCTTGGAAAAGAGCTTGCCTCCTGCTGAAGTCTCAGGGACAACAGACTTCACCCCCCCAGCTCCCCAGAGTTCTTGTGGAAGTGCCTGCTGCTGTTTTGGGCCTTCTGAGGAACTGCGTGTCGCAAGGAGCTGGAAGCGCGACTCAACAAGAAGAAGCGTGTCGCTGTCCCTGCCGTCGCAACTCCGGAGAAAGGAGGGTGTCGCCGCTGGAACTGTCGCACTGCACCGCATCGGAGAGAAGCATGCCGCAACGAAGAGGAAGCGTGTCGCCGTCGCTGCTGCTTCCGTTGCAACTCCGAAGAAGGAGGGTGTCGCCGCTGGAGCTGTCGCACTGCACCGCATCAGGAGAAGAATCTCGCAACGAGGTCGGAGCGTGTCGCTGTCGCTGTGCCTACCGTCGCAACTCCGGAGAAAGGAGGGTGTCGCCGCTGGAACTGTTGCACTGCAGCGCATTGACCAAGAGCACCTCGCATCCCTGAGAAGCGCGCCGCCATCGGAGCTGCTGCCGTTGCATCCTGAATGTCGCTGCTGTAGTTGTCGCATCGAGCGGAAGCTTCACGCATCGTGGAGAAGAGCGTCGCTGCTGGAGCTGTTGCCATCGCATCGTAAGGGTGTCGCCGCTGTAGTCCATGCATCGAACCGAGAGTTCTCGCATCCCCGAGAAGTGTGCTGCATCGGGAAGATCTTCACGTCTTTATTTCTTTGCACCTGACTTTGCCGCATTTCCCATCGCTGCGACATTGCTTGTTGTGGAAGGGCAACGTAACTTAAGGTATATTGACGCAGAGTGTTTCATCTAAGAACTGGACTGAACTAAGCTTAAATCTACCATCTTAAAGTAATCATAGTGTGTATTTTTGTCGTTTGTGGTCTTGTGGTAACTCTATATAAATAGACTCTTGATTAATTATTTGCAGAGTGCAGTACCAAACTAAGTATAACATCGCTCAAACCTACACAATATCCCTTTAGTATCCTTCCTTCAAGAACTTCTTTTATATCGGTTATAGGTTTTGTTCAATAACCAAATTCACCCTGCAAGTTCAAAGGAACACTGAATGGCAGTCTACACTGCGGACAGCACAGGTCACAATTTGAACTATAATGTCCCTGAAACCTACATATTTCGACAATGTATTCCATACATGTTTCGTCTTTTATTTGAATCATGATTACAGATGATGCAGTCCAGTAGGCAACAGACAATGCTTCCAGTGCAGCCCGTTCGGACCACGCATCATCGCAAGGTGAGCATACGCTGAGCACCAGACGTACCACTAACTTAGTACACCATACATAATCGCCATGTGGCCTTATTAAGGCAAAATTCAGTAGGGAAAAGACATTATTACCAGTGCGGCCTGCCTGGACCATGCATCATCGCAGGCTCCACACAAACCGCCCCTACCTCAGTGCACCACAACCATTGAATCCTTTACGATAGAATCTTCTGTGTATTATTTCACATGTAGTGCTCCTACCTTAGTACAGCAGAAGTCAAAAACCATTTAAGATGGAATATCTGTGTATAATATGATGAATACTATTGTACTTGTTACCAACAGCAACGCAATAAAATGGAGTCGAGCGCACGTGCCTGTACCCACTTCAAATATCTATCTGTGTCTGTGTATTCATTAGGTTTGTAAAATGCTGCCCCTGGGTCCCACCACATTACATTGTGCTGTAAACAGCGTATGCAACCATATTACCTCTGGCTTTAAGAAAAACTTTGGTTATATAACTTTCTCTCGCTCATTCTACAAATACAAACGTAGAAACTGGATCATTACAGTACTGCAAGCAAAGTGTATAGTAAATTTATAAGTGTGTGTGATTGCTCTAGTTTTTTTTTTTGGTAGCATATTTATATAGCGGGAAGTCGACACAAAACTATTTCAGCGGTTTACATGACCACTGTATTTACAGAAAATTTTCAGGCACGCTTAGATTACATGATTTGTCTACAATAACAGGAGGTGGACGCGACTCCGAGGCTCGAACACTGATTTCCAGCACCAAGTTCGACAGTATACCCAAATGACCACATAAGTGTATATATATAGGCTGCCCTTCATGTGCCAAAAACTGCAACCTAAAGCTTTCATAGCCCTGTATTGCTACAGCTACAACACTGCACTGAATGTACAACAAACATTCATATTCGCAGAAATGCGTCATGTCCACCATCTGTTATGTGTGAAACTATGGATGAATATAGGGTCAGTGATACCCCGTACCTTCCATGTTGTGGGACTTCACAGACATAGTGACACATTTGCGTTTAAGATCATGGTGACAGCATAACTACAACACAGACACCGGAATCAGTTGATTTCTCAAATAGCTCACAACTGACCACGCTCATACCTCCGAATTCATTGTTCACAGCTTCGCGCAGCACTGGCATACGTCAGGGCAACACACTCCACTAACGCTTACAGGAAAACACAACAATGCTACATTGCCCAGATTTTCATTGTAGTGATCTGCTAGTTACAAGTCTAGTAGTCAGAACAGTGCACACACTCCCTCATGGCTGGTATACACCCACACCACACCCATCCAGCACAGGCGCCACAAGACACGTGACCCTATCAATAAAAAAAGACCAGGCACACGTGCTCTACGCCATTTTAGAGTAGCTCCCATCGCAAGCGCTGTGATGGCCGGTCCTGGTGGTTCGTACGCCTCATGTAGGCCCGAACCACCGAGCAGGTGGGCCCTACACTACGTGCGTGGCCTCTTTGGTCACTGAGTTAGTGGTACCGCAAGGACTGAGCGGGTGAGGAACCTGCGATGATGATGGGTGCACGAGTATGTCCTTAGCCATGGCTATATCAAGACTCAGCACCATATATGAGACTTCTCGTGGCAGAGCGGGACTGCATGATGTAGAAGGTGCCCTGTCGGCGAAAAGGTGAGCAGTGAGGCCTGGGTGCGCAGCGAAAGGAGTAGATGGGATGCAGCAGACTGGATACAAAAAGACGACGCAGCGTTTTAGGCATACGCTGTTCTATATCCCTATGCTTTCCTGTTTTCAGTTTCTATTTTTGGTAAATTCTGGTGTTTTTTTTCAGTGTTTACCAGTGATTTCAACACCTTAGAAAAACAGTGGTTATCAGTGGTTACACATTTGCGCGCCATTAAAACAACAGGAACAGTGTTTTTCCAGTGTTTATCGAACTTTTTGCTTTTATTATTGCTTGTTTTCTGCACTGATAGTGCATGGTGTATAGACAGTTTACGTACAGTGTATGAGGTCCAAATGTATTTTTACAAATCAAACTTTTTTTAAAAATGTTTTATTTTATTTTAACAGTAAGACAAGAGCAGGCAATACAGATATCAGGTGTTTCGCAGTAAAATACAGAACAGGGCCAGGCGGGGGAAATATACAAACAATAATCACTGTAAGAAGTAAGAGGCCCATCACGGGTGCACATAACGGAAATAGGAAATAAGCAATCTATTAAGCAATCAAAGCAATCCCACCCGCGTGACCTCGTCCACAATGTTACAGGATAATTAAGCCAGCGAAGACACCCGGACAATAAAGGATTCGTGAAAAATAAACAGCCCATCTCTCGTGGAAGGAAAAAGAAAAGACAAAAGGGGCCATAGAACAAAAGAAGGCAAAATAAAAAAAAACCACCCCTAACCCCCCACTCTGCACCCCTGCAATGGCTACGGCCTAACCCCACTAGCAGCGTGCCTGTCACCCAAGAACTACCCTAAAGGAAGGGAAAAGAGAAAGCGGAGGAGGAGAAAGCAAACACACTCCCGGTCTCCCGTACCCCCGCCAACAGCGACCACATGGTAAAATCAATATTTAGCAATTATACAAACCAGTCAGGGGAGGATAAACAACAACCACCCAATTCTCGTCACAATATAGGCACAACCCCGGCATCGCTAAAAGCTATTTTATCGGAACCCGGCGATAAAGTTCAGCCCTGGCAAGTACGGTCCGTCATAAGAGTCTTTGCCACTCGAGCCGCCATTTTGAAGGAAAAGGCAAAGCGTCCACAAAAGGCCTTGTCAGCACAGGAGGATCGAATACAGGATAAAAGTTCACGGCTCGAACGAGGAAAGGTGTCCAAAAACAGCGAGTATCCCAAACCATCACCAAGGAACTCGTAGCCACATGGAAGACCGTCTATAGATGCGTTAGGCGGCAGCAGGATCAGGCAAGAGACGCTAGCGAGAAGCACGGGCTGGCTTGTCGGTAATAGGAGACCGTCAAGGTTCATGAACTCCGGGTTATGCACGGGGACCTCGACCTCTGATGTGCAATGCACCGCTGGTACCATCTCTAGCTGGAAACCAATCGAGGTGTCGTCCTCAGGTTCCAGGATACCGTCCACTTTCACCATCAGTGTCCGGAACACAGCGACTGTGTGCGAATGGAGCGCCCCAATGGCGGCCACAATGGCCTGCAGCGATGGCGCGCCTTCCGTCCGCTCCATCCCCTCTCGATAGGCGACAGAGCTGGACTTGAACCCCGGAGGCCGGCTGCTCCGGAGTCGCAGGCCACGCAAATCTGATATCAAGTAATGGGCGCTCCTCGTCTTACAGAACACACCTTCGCCGTCAGAGAGGGCCCCAGCCCGTCGACCCCGGGAGGGCAGCAAGGTCTCCGGGCACCGGACCCCTACCACAGCAGCTGGCGTGGCACGCTGGTGTGTCCTCGGTGTAGATCGTTCAAAGGATCGTCACAAAAAGTCAACAATTCAGGCACTCTTCGGGAGACCGGGCTCAGTCCAGGTCTCACGGCCGATGTTGTTCAACTCTGACCCGGATAGTCTAGAAATCGAGGCCCCGGCTTCCACACGTTGTTAGGCCGAGAATGGAAACACGGCGTATCTTCGGCAGCCGATGAGGTAGAAATCTCGGGATTGCACCTTTAGAAGCAGTAGACCTTCATAAACAAGAAAATCAGGTGTAAGGTCAGGATTGAAGACAGGATAATCGAGCTGCTGGCGGAGGTCAGCGGAGCCGGGAGCTTACGCGGCCATCTTGATTCGTAGCGTAGCTCCTCCTACAAATCAAACTTATTGTAGTACATCATACAATACTTCATTGAGTCTTTGGCCATGCAGGCTCGCTCTTTCCTTCTCATATAAACTTTTATCTGTGAAAAGGCCCTCTCAACATTGGCACTTGAGACAGGCAACACCAAAATAGCCAGTACACAATTTGCTAACTCTGGCCACTGGCATAGCTTTCCATGCAAATACTGATGCACCTGAAGATTGTGATTCTCTGTGACCGGTTCTGCAACATATACGTTGAACTGGGCACATATGCCCTCAGAGTTATTGAAGCGGTCATAAATGAGGCAGCACTTTTGAAACTCCGGAGAAAATTTCCCTTTTCGGAAGGAATCTATAACTTGTGCAGAGTACCATGGTGAGGCTGCATTGACTTCAAATGCCATGGTTGGTGAAGGGCTATTTCTCATACATTGTAAAATAAAAGTTCCTGAATTGCCACTTAACATTTCTTTGCTTACCAAGTGGCAAGCACTCTAACATGGAACATGTTGCAGTGCCAAAGTCACTAAATGTGTCACCCCGCTACCGCTCTCAAGGAGATGTTTCAGATCTACACGAATTATGCTGAACACTTGGCAGACAAGGGTATTTTCAGACTCTAGTTTTTTTTATCATGTCCACTACAGCAGTCATGCTTTCCTGTAAAAATCCAAGAATGCAGTAGAGTGTACTTTTTTTCAAATTACCATCATTATGGATCCAAAGACCCTCACATTTCTTGCCGTTTGCATCATCACTCAGCAAAAGTTCTGTAAACGGTTGCCACGTGGATAATATAGCATTCATGGCCTCTAGGGCTGGGAACTACCAGCTAAGTGACAGTTGACGGAGTGGTGTGGCTCACTGGTTAGAGGCGGCAGACCCGGAAGCAGTAGTCGGCCCGGGACCAGGGTTCAATTCCCGACAGGGCAGGGTCGTGGACCAGGGTCAGCGGACTCGATAATTCTCGCCTCGGTGCCTACTCTAACCAGGGGTCCCACTCGGCAACTTTGGGCATTAGCTTGCCTAATCTCCACAACGGCCCCATCAACGCCGGGGATGCCTGGCTTCACCTTGGGGACTCCCAGTAGGGACCATCCCACAGGGAAAGCCAGGACGGGTTCCCCAGTGGTATACCGCGCCAGGATAGGTAGTAATTGAGCGCGTTACAAAACAGCTTATAACATAACATAACATAACATAACATTATAACATAACAGTTGGGATGGCTCTTTCTTTGAAGCCACACAAAGCACAAAATGAGAAATATTTGTATTTTAGTTCCCACGCATAACAAAACAGTGCACCAGAATGGACTAAAAAGACAATAGCATTCTTCATTAACTCTGAAGATTGTAAAGATGCTTTCAGATTCTCATCTAACATGTGGCAAGGATCTCTTACAGGGAAGCACTACAGCTCAGATATCGATTTTGACAGGTCATCACACAACTTTTTCATATACGTGGCTGAATCACTGTAAATACAAACAATAGCACTCCAATCTTTGTTGAACTTGGTAAGAACTTTTTGCAGCAACATTCCAAGTGATGCTGCATTCCATCTTTTCCAAAAGTATGGTGTCATGTTTTCACCAGTATCCCAGATGCTTTGTGACTGCACTCTTTTCACATATGCCTGTCACTATACCTTACATTGAATGTATAAAGCCTGGGGCGTTTGGCAATACACCTACTATCAATACTGACTCACTAGAAAAGGGGGGTGATGTATCAGAGGTTTTTATCCATTCTCTGTGTAAACGTGAGGGTACATATTGGGAAAGATTCTTGTGAAAGCTACATTTTACCTATCAGTGAAACACTCAAACATAGCCAAAAAATCAAATATGATTTAGGTATTTCCTGATTCTCTACAGTTTATAAAATAAATAAACACCAAAAACATGCTTCTAACCCCTGCATCTTCAGCCCAAAGACCACAAAACTGAAAAAAGGATGAAGAAACAATATTTTAGTGACATCCCTAAACAACAAAACTCAAGCAGAATAATGTTAGCCCACTCTTTCTTACTGCTACCTTATATAACAGTTACATTGTATTGGCCCATTCAGGAAAAAATAAAAATGACTTTCACTCTCCTTTTCCTTTCTTTGAATGGCATTCAGTTTGTGGTTGTGCAGGTGTTTTTTCAGTGTTTATATGTTTACACTGGGGAGGGCTATTTCCCTTCCGGTGGGGTTTTATTGGTTATAATAGGTTTAAACCTAAAACCGGACAGCCTATATATACCCTGTCTTTTTGCATTTGGATTTCTTTTTCCAATAGCAGGAAAGTTTTTATAGTCGGTCAAATGTCCATCGCTCCTACATGTGTAGCAAAGTACATGAGTATTTCTTTTTTTATACTATGTACCCTTAAATTTACCATCTAATTTTGACAACCTTTCCTTTCTCAATTCATTTAGGAGTCGCGCCTCCGTTGCTGTACGTAGTACAGCTTGTACCTTCGTTGTAGTGCACACCACTGTCCACGCAGCGCGAGACATTTCCTAAGTAAAAAAACGGGGATATGAATCTAACCTACGAATCATAGATACTTGTGCGTGTCAGTTTCCTTCCGTGCTACCCCATTGGCCTTTGCGTGCGACTTATTCTAAAAGACTGCACGCAATTGGTCAGAGGCGGGCGCATTGCTCCCCCGCATTGCTGCGCGTAATAGACTCCAATAGGACAAAGGGTTTCAATTATCGTGCACAGACACGGGCATGATGATTGAAACCACGTGTATGGCTGTGCACCACTTGTTTTCTATAACCGGATGGAAAACATTACTACTCTACTAATTGTTGATAAATCGAAGCCCATTAAACAAGTTAGAACCGTACAAATGGTTGTATTTTTAATGGGGGAGGGGATGTGTGAGAGGGCGTTGTTATTCTACCCCACATTAAGATAGTGGCAATTATCAATCATAACATCTTTCTTCTACTAACGAGCTTCAGGGTGCACGATGTCCTGGCATGTGGTAGGAAACACACCGGTGATAAAAAGGTGAGCTGCGAATATTCTTTTCAGTGTCACTCTCTATCCTCCTCTCTCCTTTGATGAACAAATGACGCACAATCTTATCTTCCTTTTTATCTAACAGATTGTGCTTCACGAATTGGCGTCCCTCACCACCTACCCCCCCCCCCAACACCACCAAAGCTCAACGTCTGAGTAATCTGCGATAATGCGTGGCCACCCTAACAACGCCTGAGAAGGTTGCTTCGGCACACGGTGGACAGTCTCTGAAACACGCCGGTGGCACAAGGTGAGCAGAGAAGCTTCTTTCCGCAGCAGTGAGAAGTCACCTCTGGGTGGTGAGAGTGGATAGTGTGCAGCAACCTGAGTGTGTAGGAATGGGCAATAACCTCCGAGCAGTGGAAGTGGATAGGGTGCAGCAGTCTGTGTGCGCAGGAACGGGCACTCACTTTCGGGCACTGGGAGTGGATGGGGTGCAGCAGTCTGGGTGCCCAGTAATGACAAGTCACCGCTGTGCAGTGGGAGTGCATGGGGTACAGCACCCTGGGAAGAAAAGAGCGCACAGACACCTCCTTGCAGTGGGAGTTGATGGAATACAGCAGGCTGGGTGTGCATAGGCGTAACACAGAAAAATAAGTGTGCAGTTGTATGTACTCTGCAATTACTAATTGTATACTATCTTCCAGATCACTAAATTTGAGGGTGCACTATAACCCGGCACGTATTTGGACACACACCGGTGGCAAAAAAGTGAGCTGTGAAGATTTTCTCCATTGTCAACCCTCCCTATCCTGCTCCATCTCTTCCTTTCTCTCTCTCACACTTTCAATGTCTTTCTTTCTCTCTTCCTCTCTCTCTCTCTCATTCCTCTTTTCTCTCTCTTCACTCTTTCTCTGTCTTCCTCTCTCTCACACTGTTTCTCTTTCTCTTTTCAAGTTATGAACCCTGATGTCCATAGTGCAGATTAATAAATCAAGGCAAAAATCAACGCTGTCCGCAGTATAGATCCAAAGCAGAATTCAAGTTGTGACCTCTGCTAAAAGTAGTGTTTGCAACAGGTAAGCAGAGCGGCCTAGATGCACAAGGCCTCCAATTAAATGCGGTGCAAAAAAACTGTATTGTCCTGCATAATGATGTGATCTCTCACATTATTCAGTCTCATCTCTAAATCATTTTAAAGACCTGCTGGACCATACTGTAGATCTCAGCCAGCGGGCACTTACCTACAGACACCTCTTCAGCGCGAGCCTGCGAGCGGGGTGGGATGCATAAGGCAGACTGCACACATGCGAATAACCAATATTGCCAAGTGTTATGTTAATTTGTGATCTTCACCTCATTCAGTCACATCTCTGTCGCATTTTAAATACCATCTGTACCATAAGATAGGCCCAAGCCTACGGGCAGCGCTGCCCTACAGACTCCTGTTGAGGGTGATTCTGCGGGAGGGGTGCGGTGTACTACCCTGAGTGTGCATGTGAGAAAAAGCGATGTTGCCGTCTTTAATCATGTAATCTCTCACCTCATTCAATCACATTGATCTAATTTTAAGGACCTTCTGCACCGTAGTATAGACCTCAGCCAGCATCAAGCGCTGCTCTACAGACACATGTCGTTGGCTTTTAGGAACACAGTGTAGTTAGCTCCTTACTGAGTGTACATGCACACAGGCTCCCGCCACTGCATTACACGTGAACATTAAGTTTATAGCATACGCTCTATTTCTATGTATATAAACATTAGCATGATATATTATTATTTAACCTTGTGTTTTCTCGTGCACTCCAACTCCTCTTTGAACCACGATTATCAGTAACGATTGATCGTACTTCAAAAACGAGGGATGCACTGAACTCCTATCTTTCATCAAGCTTAAAATAAAGATTTATTTACCTCCACACATTTCCACCATTAAATTACTTCTCTCTTTACAGATTGGCTGAAAGGGGCTGAGCAGGACCTCTCACCTGCAATGATGCCCTGAGCAGTCTAACAACTACCATTGCAGTGTCAAGACACCGTTCCATTGTGGAGACCTGCTCTTCTATACAAATGTACCCCGGACTCGGAGCTTGCACTAACATGTCGTAGGACACCAGTGGTGGCAGGTGAGCTATAAAGCCTCAGTGTGTAAGACCTACAATTGAACACATTGCGAGGTAGGAACTGGGATGCAACACTCTGGTGCACAGGTGTAAACAAGCGATTTTACAGTAAGTACTAATGTACAACTATATTATCAAACAACGGCAATATCATTATCACCACTTTAGCGACAGGAAACTGCCTGTAAAGCGACTATAAAGTATTGATAATATGCCCTTGTAAATTCCCATAGAATTCCAGGTTCACATCAAAACCTGAGCTTCTAAGAAAATTCACAACACCATATTATAAACCCCTTATTGCCGCTTTAGCGGCGGTTTGCTGCCGCTAAAACTGCGATAATGTTATCGCCCTTCCTTCATAATATGGCCCAAAATATCTGGCTTCATATATTTTAAAGACTTCTTAAACCACACTTTATATTGCAGATCCATGCGTCATAGACAAACGACTGACGAACAGTAAACACTAAGGACTGAGTGCAATAAGACGACACTCTATCTCCTCCTGCCTCTCTACTTTTAACTCTCCCTCCCCTTCTCACTTCCACCCACTACCCTCCCTTCCATTTTCACTATGATCCTTTAATTCGAACTAGCTTTTTTTACCTCTTCCACATAGCACACATACTTATGTTTCATTTTTGTCTCGCAGCTTACCTACGCTGCTACCACTGGAGTCCATCCCACGTTTTGTTTATTATACTGTTCTATTAAAGTTACGTTTCTATTTATTTATTTCTGTTTTAATAAAGGATCATTAAAAAAATAACTGAGTGTATACGTCTTCTTTTTCTGACAACATTTGACTATTATTTAGTGTGATAATCATCTGCTTAGAGAAGATTTTAAAGTCAAAACTATTTAACATTACAGTGCACCTACAAAAAATAACGTAAGTAACTCTTAGGCACATAAATCCTGAGTAATTATACAACTACAAGAGTTCTATGAGTGTATCACTTTCTAACACCATAAGTACTGCCCGTGTGATTACAAAACAAATAAGGCACTGCCTAGCACCACTGAGGCTTCAGAGACTGCCGAGGCACACCCTGCATATTAAAATAAAGATCCTGAGTATGACAATCCCCGGACTTAAATTGCCTCGAACTCCTCAAACAATTAGTAAATAATTCTCGGGATGGTGGCTGTCTCCTAGACTACAAAACGTCTCTGTACCCTTCCGCGCACAATTCACATGTGACATTAACAAAGTATTTAAGGACATATTTACAAAGAAGCCGTTAAAATTATACCCCTTAATTTGTAAAAGAATAACTGATGGAGCTCAAACCTTTACTAAGAAAAGAATGGTGTTTATAACTGGAAGTGTAATTCCCGGGCTGACTCTTTACCAGCTCTTCTACCTTTTCAATAAGAGGCTGTAGCTGCGATTAACGGTTCCTATGGAAAATTTTGAAAAGTCAAGCACACTTGCTGTTTGGATTAGCAACATTGTGTGCTGAACTTGTGACCTGTGTGCTCAGTTGAGCGTTCCATGAACGGTTACTATGGTAACAAGCAGTAAGCAGTTTGTGGGTAGGGTTCAAAGTTGCTGGCTGTACAGAAGCCGTTATATTCACCCAGCATCCTTTACATGACAGAGGGGTAAGCAAACAGAGACAACAGAACACTGTGTACATTATGAGCAAAAGTACACAACTCTTCGAATTAACCTCAAGAGAGGGCGCGAGCAATAGCCACTGCCGTTACAAAACCCCATGTACAATTTGCCTACTCTATACTCAACATTGGGCAATTCTTTATCGATCCCAATCAGACACTGCTGTTTCACGTTTCACAGTGTGCACTTCACTAAATACTTCGTGGCTATTTAAATGGGAGACGCGATTGTCGACAATCCAAAACTTAGGGGCATATTTACAAGGACGACATTAAAATTATCGCCGCTTTAGCGGCAGCAAACTGCTGCTAAGGGCGATAATGGACTTGAAAATCCTTTGTTGTCTTACCGGAAGATTTTTTCTACACTGCTGTTTGCTATGGCAGGGTGTGATCCGAGGCTCCCGCCCTGCCATAGCAAACTTGGTTTGGATTTTGAAAGAGATAGCAGGGAAACCTGCTCTCTCTTTCAAAATGCAAAGCAGATTGCTTTTCCCCACGGGTAGCTGCATATTAGCAGGTCCCGTGTGCAAAAGTAATGGCAGCTTCCGAAGGATGCGGGAGCTGGCTGGGACCATAGGGATATTGGGGCTCTACCCATGGTCCCCAATGTTGTATATACGTCCATTGGATGGGATCCCGGGGAAGAATAAAAATTAGTAGAAGGTGACAATTTTTTTTACAGTAAAATTAGGAGTCTATAATGGGCATATTTACAAGGATAGCGTTAAAATGTTCTGGTGTAAACCTGGGCTTCTATTGGAATTCTCAGGAATTCTCAAGAGCCTATTATTAAGCCCATTATCGCCGCTTTAGCGGCACTTTCCTGACGCTAAAGCGACGATTATTTTAACGCTGTCCTTGTAAATATGCCCCCAATATCACGAGAAATACAGCGATAATTCATGTTCGCAGCTGTAAAGCTTGTTAATATAAGACTGTGGACTTAACATATCAATCCACCTCGCATATTAAACATACTTAAGTCTACTTCAGAGCAGATGTTAGGATCCGGCATATGGCGCAATTAGCGAGAGTTTTGCTATCGCTCCTCAAGTCCAGCACCGCCTTCTAAACACAACGCTGTTGTCGTACCTCCCTCTTCCATGTTCTATTGTCATAGGAACACCTACCATGCCTCTGGGAACGCCTACATTGCGCCCCCCCACCAATTTTTTTGAAAGCCCCGGAGAGTAGCGGTCCCCAGGGCTGGAGGTAGCCTTTAAGCCCCCCACCCAAGTATTTTACTGGGAGAGTAGCCTTTGAGCCCCCCCACCCGTTTATTTTCTAGCACCGAGGGATGACCGTCCGCGAGCTAAAGGGCCCCTCTGGATCCCCATCAAATTTCACATTTTAGACCCCAGGATTTGGTCCCCCCGGGGGCTAATTTTTAAACAAGCGTGGGAGGCCGTGCTTTGATTTTATGGTTTTTTTTTACGGCGGATCCGCGCACCATGCGCACATCTTTTCGTTTTTCCAACAAAAAAAATACATTTTTTTTTGGGCCCTAGGGGTCCTTGTGGGACCCCCTAAGCAGGTCTAGATGGTCAGGATATTTCTACCCTGCCCCCTTTATACGTTTTGCACACTTGTTCCACTGATTTCTTGAGCCTCGCTTCTACCGAGGCACAAAATGGCTGCCAACACTTCCTGGTTTGGAATGTTGACAAACAGTTGACAGCCAATTAGCATGCAGCTTGTGATCGTAAGGGTGCACTCATGGTGAGCTCAGGATGCGCGGATCCACTGCGTCCATAGATATATCTATGATTTTACTTTTGATTTTCTCAGCAACTACTGAACGAATTTACACCATTTAACCAAAAGTCACAAGTCTGAATCAAGGTCTACCTCTTTGCCAAATTTGGTGTAATTCCGTTCAGCAGTGCGGGCTGTAGCCGCGATTAACGGTTCCTATGGAAAATTGCATGGGGAACACACGTTTTGAGACCCCCCTTTTTTCTCAGCCCTCGCTTGACAAATCACCCCAAGACTTTCAGGATAGGAGTGGACCGGAGCGGGCCACCAGTTTTGAAAATTTCGCGAAGGTTCGTCAACCGGCACCAAAGTTATTCCAAATAGAATGTTGCGGATTTCCTATGGATAATAGGTCTTAACTATAACTACCTACTGGCAACCACCAGAAGGTAATTAATATATATATATATACACACAAACACACACACACACACACACACACACACACATATACACATCCCATGCTGGTGCTCCACTGCTGTCTTGGTAAGGTTCACAATATAAAATAGTGTTTTTACATAGCATTCTCCTACTCCTTGTGAGGCCCAAAACACTCTAGTACCACTACTTACTAAGATGCAGGATGCACTAATATACTATCAATCAAATAGCAAAGTTGAATTGGGATTTTTCGATAAATTGCTTCCTGTCATGCGGTCATTAGATCAAATTTTTTATTTGAACTCCGAACTGCAGTAGTCTTTTTTTGCTTTTTGTGTGGTCATTATGAAAAAGCTGTCCGAACTTGCTGTTACCAGGGAATCCAAAGTGTCTTGGATCAGCACTGTATGAATTTCACATTAAAGGCCACAGCAGTGATTCTATAGCAGGACCGGAGGCTTCTGATTATGCTTTCTCTATTTCTTTACTGCAAACACAGCAGCCAATGAAAGTAAAACTACAATAAAAAACATCAATACCCATGAGCCTTTAAACCACGCCTCCTTTATCACAGCCAATCACTGCATTATCAAGTATACAAAGTAGAGAGATACTAATCTGTCTTCCTCTTTCTTTGCTGCTCTGCAGCCCAGATAAGTGCCTCTCTACTCTGTATACTTGCACTGTACTGTATTTTGCATACCTCTATATATTCATGCTGTTTTTTGATTGCCATATGTATAAGCTTGCTAACGCTTTGCTTGTGCTTAGCTTACTTGGGGCTTTGTGCTTGGTGCGCGCTGTTCGCGAAGAGCTGTCCCGCCTTCCTTCACCGCTCGGAGTGCGGCTTTCCCTCCCGCTCCGTTGGTTAGGCAGCCCCCGTTACAAGCGCGTGTTGCGCTTTAGCAGCTCCCCGTGCAAGTTTTATAGCTGTCTGCAGCTCCGGATGCTTCTGATCGCCGTACGCGATCAGAAGGGACTTGGCCCCTTCGCAGGGAGTGAGGCGCACGCTGAGGCCTTCGCGGGCTCCCGGCATGCGTCTCCGGGGCTCGCACGTGTCTCAGCATGAGCGTAGCCCCGTTCAGTGCCACCAAAGACGCTCTGCCCCGAGCTGAAGAGGGGATTTGTCAGGCAGCTGGCCAGAAGCCGATTTGGGCCGTTTTCTCGACATTATTAAGGCAGCATTAAGGTCGATTTTGGATCTTCTCCTCCTTCATGCTTGTGGCAGAATTTAACCCCTGACTGACCAGGGTTCTTCAAGCCACAATTTTTGGGACCCCAAACTGTTCTCCAGATAGGGGTTTATACCTCCATTAGTCCTAGAAAGGGACTATTTACTGTTTGAGTGACTTTGGTGACTTTAGTATTGTTTTTTGACTGGCTCCTGCGCCTGGCACTGCTCCCAACTGACGCCCTTATTTTTGGGCTGATAATTAAGCTTCCCTCTGGGGATTTTGACTGGATTTTTCAAATCTGTTGATGAGAATGGCAGAGTACGACTGCTATCAAGAGGAGGTTGCTGCGTGCAACGATCAGGGCCATGAAGAGTATTATGAGGAAGAGTCCATGGAGGACCTCATTGACAAAAAGCTAGACGCAAAATTAGATAAGGCCCTTTCTTCAGCCCTGCCACCCCTCGCTAAGAAGTTAGAGTTGTTGGTCCCTGATTAGCTCAAACCACGTTCATCCACTGTTCCTGGCCCGGCCCCTCCCCCCCTGGCAAATGTTCCCGCAGGTTCCTCTTGGCCCCATGTACTCTCCTATGCTAAACTGTACAAATCTAAAGAAGATTCCAAAGGTGAGGCCCCTGCCCTTCCTCAGTCATCTCTTATCCCGGTGCATGATAGCACCACTGATACTGATACCGACACTGATTCCTCAAATGCTTCCAAGCCTCGAAAGTGCGCAAAAAAGCGTAAGCACGCTTCCTCCCTTGTTAATCCTTCCCCCTTCATGTTCGACCCCATAGACATTATCCACCCTAGATCCTCTGATTGGGTTCCTCCACCTGCGGTGGCTGAGTATTTGCAGACCCACCTGCGTAAAGGTTTTGACAAAGCAGTTAGGGCCCGTTTGAAGTCAGAATGTCCACGCCCATACCTAGCCCATAAGGTAGCCCTTACCCCGGACATAGATACCTCGATGACTACTTTTTTAAAGAAGTATAAAAAGGATCCCAAGAAGGGGATTGATCGCGCCCTCTGTGCGTGCTAAGATAAGGTCCTGGACCTTTCGGGCCCGTTCGCTAAGATTCTGGAATTGGCCCTCCAAGCTCAGGAGACGGGTGACGCTATCCACCCTGAGGTCCTGGCTGGGTGGGCTCAAAGGGCAATCTGCATGCTAGGAAATGCTAACTGCGCCTTGGCTTCGGAAAGACGAAAGTCTGTCTTGCTAAGGATTGATCCACAGTTGGTGAAATTGACCTCATCAGAACCAGGCCCTTTGGCAGAGGGCCAGCTCTTTGGTGACAAATTTATAAAAGACATCGCCAAGTTCGTTAGCACGTTCGCTTCCCTCAACAAATCTCAAGCTTCATTGAAAAGAGTACTACACCAGGTCTCAGGTAGGGCCGGGCATGGCAGAGGACGCTCGACTGGCCGCTACTCGAATACAAGTCCTCAGCAAGGATATGCCCCAAGACGCGGCAGAGGTTACACCCAAGAGCCCGAGCAGGCAGGTTTCTATCCCTCCGGCTACAGAGGCCACTTCAACCGGAGTGTTAACCGAGGGTATAAGTCCTCTGGTAAGTCGGGGCAGATTGTTACATTTTGTGGTCAGTTGGACAAGTCTCACCTCAGATGTGTGGGTTCTTCAAACCGTACAGGGTTACCAGATAGAACTGTTGGACTGTCCCCTTCAAGTGTTCCCCCCCCTCTCCTTTTTTCCCTTCAAGAACAGAGTTTTATAGACTCAGAACTAGAAGAGCTTTTGGCCAAACGGGCCATTGCCGTAGGACCCTTCATTCCCGAAGGATTTTGCAGCAACGTCTTTTTGGTTCAAAAGAAAGGCGGTGGTCAACGCCTGGTTTTGAATTTGAGAGATTTCAACCCTTATGTAGTTCATCGACATTTCAAGATGGAGGGCATCCATCTTTTGAGGGATCTCCTGCTAGAGGGAGACTGGATGGTCCGGCTGGACCTGAAGGATGCTTACCTGACGGTACCAGTTTGCCCCTCACATAAACAATTCTTGCAATTTCAATGGAAAGGGTGATGGTACCGATATCAGACTCTCCCCTTTGGCCAGTCATCAGCTCCGTGGGTCTTCACCAAACTCCTGAAACCCGTGGTCTCCCATCTCCGGGAGATAGGGGTGCGCCTCATTGTGTACTTAGACGACATGAGAATTCTGCCGCAAGATCGGAATCTTCTCCTCGCTCATTTGGAGTGGACAACGTCCCTGTTACAGAATCTGGGGTTTGTTATCTACACCAAGAAATCATTGCTGATTCCGAGTCAACAGATGGAGTTTTTGGGCTTCCTGATGGATTCCATCTCAGCCCAGCTCCTCCTTCCGGTAAGCAAGATCAGATCCATAAAGAGGGAGATCAGATCCACCCTGTCCAAGCAATTGATTTCTCTGAGAGTTCTGGCAAGAATAGTAGGGCTTCTTGCGTCATCGATTCAAGCCATTTTTCCGGGCCCCTTGCATTACAGGGCCCTTCAGAGACTCAAGATTTACTAGATTCAAAAGAGGTTTCATTACGATCATCTTATTCCCTTATCCCTGGAAGCTCGAGAGGAGCTTCAATGGTGGTTGGAGCACATGATGGACTGGAACGGCCGACCAATTTTCAGCGCCGCCCCAGACGTGGTTGTCGAATCCGGCACCAGCCAATGGGGCTGGGGCGCTCGCTGTGGGGAATTTACCACAGGAGGAAGGTGGTCAGCCGAAGAATTAGAATTGTACATACACTGCCTAGAGTTGCTGGCTGGCTCCTTTGCCATCAGATCTATCTCACCCCTGAAGAGCAATTGCTGTATCCTGCTTCGAATGGACAATGTCTCAGCTGTGAGATACATCAATCGATTAGGGGGGACGAAATCCCGCATGCTTGTGAACATAGTGAAATAATTCTGGCATTTTTGCCTGGACCGCAAGATCTCGGTTGTGGCGGAATATCTTCCGGGGAAACTCAACCAAGTGGCAGACTGGAACTCCAGCTTTCTCCGAGATTTCAGCGATTGGAGACTTCTCCCCTCGCTGTTTGCTCAGATCACGGATATGCGAGGCCCTTGCCAGATAGATCTGTTTGCCTCTCGCCTCAATGCCCAACTTCCCCTCTTCTACAGTTGGAGACCGGAGCCGATGGCAATGGGAACGGACGCGTTCCTTCACCATTGGGGGCATCAGAGGAATTATGCTTTTCCTCAAGTTTGCCCTGATCCAGAGAGTGGCGGCCTTTGTCCGTCGACAAGAGAGCTTCATTAGTGTTGGTGACACCTTTGTGGAAGAAAAAATGAAAGTGTTCCCTCTATCTAGGGAGCGACCCTCTGGGCACGGCTGTTGTGGATCGGCAATGCGATCTCTCAAATGTTAAAGAACTCGTAGAGACACTGTATATCAACTAGATTTGAACTGCATGTTTATATTTTGATATGTGATGACAGTTTTATTAAGTTGTGGACCCTTATACAGATATATTATTTTCACAGATTCCCCTGACGAAGTGCCTGTTATGGGCACGAAATGCATTGGGAAGATGCTTTCATAAGTGTTTTCATGGATTTAAGAACATAATTATTTCTATGATGTGAATTACAACACTGGAAATTTATGAATACGATTTCATTGAAATTCAAAATTGATGAACTTTATTGATGAATGCCTTGACAAGTTAATGACAAACACAGATCTTTAACATTTGAGAGATCGCATTGCCGATCCACAACAGCAGTGCCCAGAGGGTCGCTCCCTAGATAGAGGGAACGCTTTCATTTTTTGTTCAAATTCACACCTAAAGTCCGACTAGGTGATACATCCGAGGAACGCGACAACTTACATTTTTGGATTAAAAATAGAGCTTGTGCCCAGTCACGCTTCAACAAGTACCTTTGTGGAAGACTCAGTCGTGGTTTCCCACACTATTGGAGTTATCTGTGGATCTTCCGTTCAGACTTCCTGTGTTCCCGACTCTCCTCCAGGACCCAGTAGGGCCAGGCCACCCACTGGTCCTTCAGAATCAGTTAATACTGATGGTATGGACGCTCTCGGGAGACACAAGAGCATTGCAGGACTTTCACAGGCGGCTGCCAGCTTTATGCAACAAGCGTGGGCTCTTTCCACCCGAAAACGATATTCAGCTTCATGGAAGAGATGGGTGGGTTGGTGCCTTCAAAGGCAGGTGGATCCCATGGGATCAAATGTAACTGAGATTTTGAATTTCCTGTCGGAATGTGCAGAATCAGGCCTTGCTTACAGGTCAGTTAATAATTTCAGGTCTGCTATTTCTGCTGGGCATGATCAGTGTCCGTGTGGCTAACCCTCCTCTGCCCAGGTATTCCACTTTATAGGATGTTTCTAAAGTTCTCTCCCTTCTGGAATCCTGGCCGGATAATGTTGACTTGTCTTTAAAATAGCTTTCTGCCAAGCTTACCATGGTACTAGGCCTCATTTCATGTCGAAGAGTGTCGGATGTTCGAGCCTTAGACCTCGCTGGTAGGATGTTCTCTCCACAGGGTGTCTCTTTTGTGATCACTCGACGGACTAAGACCACGTCTCGTTCAGTGGAGTATCCTTCCTTTCCTCATAATAACAAGTTAGGTGTAGTACTATGTTTGAAGTGTTATGAAGAACGTACTATTGCACACAGGTCTGATTCTTTGGGTCAATTGATAATTTCTGTCCAGAAGCCATTCGAACCAGTCTCTGCTGCTACCTTAGCTAGGTGGGTTCGTTGGGTGATGTCGGAGGCAGGTATTGATATTTCTGTTAATGGTGCCCACTCTGCCAGAGGGGCTATGGCCTCCAAAGCCTATTTGTTAGGTTCCCGTTTGGAAGACATCCTCAAAGCAGCGGACTGGTCTTCTGATTCTATGATTAAAGTTTTTTATTATAAACCTATTCCTCATGTTTCTGATGCTGTGATTGATGAGCTTTGAACCAGCATAATCAAAAGCCTCTGGTCCTGCTATAGAATACAACATTTTCTAGCTATCGCGACAAGAATTTTAGATTCTATTAAGGACACGGAGGCGAAGATTATCCCAACCGTTGGGACAGTTTATGCAACTGTGAAGTTGTTTGATGTTATGTTGTGCTAACAACTTTTTGTGCCCACCCGATGAGAAATGAAGTTGTGGGTTCCGTTTCTCAACCTTGTTTTCTGTTTTAGGAAGAGTTGATTGGCTACTCCGGATAGAGCTACTTGCCTTCCTGACAGAAGCGGATGTCTTAGTTTGCTGTGGATTATTCTCCGTTGAGAATTCTTAAAGGAACTGTTCATCTCTCCGTTGAGAGTTTAAGACTTTGGGTTTGTTCTTATTGGACTGAGTTCACGCAAAGAAAAGAGGAAGACAGATTAGTGTCTCTCTACTTTGTATACTTGATAATGCAGTGATTGGCTGTGATAAAGGAGGCGTGGTTCAAAGCCTCATGGGTATTGATGTTTTTTATTGTTGTAGTTTTACTTTCATTGGCTGCTATGTTTGCAGTAAAGAAATAGAGAAAGCATAATCCTCGCCTCCGTGTCCTTAATAGAATCTAAAATTCTTGTTGTGATAGCTAGAAAATTTTGAATTCTGAAACATAGTCGCAGGAAAAGGCTGACATTATTACCCACTCCAGGCTCCCTGGGTCAATGAACTTTTCCACTGCAGATGAGCAATGAGCTCAGCCCACTACTAGTCTGGGAGCACATCACATCCAAAAATGATTTCTTGTTGTAGTTCATTACAATGCATGCCTCGCAAAGCGAGCAGCGCATGCGCTGCAACGCTAAGCGAGACCTAAAAAGTAGAAAAAGTTCTCCAATATTTTTCTATAAGGTATAACTGACACATGATTGGGGTCCTTGACACTACATGAAAATAAACGATATTAAACAAATATTTTGCTCTCGAGTTATCAGATACCCTGTTGAAAGAAATTATGTTTCCACCATCTATTTAGTAAATTCTTAAATCTCAAATATCAAAGCTATGCGGCTCCTACATTCTTGCTGTAATTTACCACAGCAAATATGATAAAATGTGGCGAAATCCTGAAGGTTCGTGGCAGAAAATATATAGTTGCTGAGGTGCAGTTACAGCTGAAGATGGCGCTCGCAATCCATTAATCTGGGAAATAGTGTAAAAGGAGGCTGCATTTTCCTGATGACGTCAAAGGGAACAGCCCTAAATCTACAAATGTGAAGGAAGGCTCGCGGCCGGAAGTAAACAGAGTAATAACAGGGGGCGGTCTGTGGGAGCACAGGAAACAGAGCACCGAGAGGATCGAAATCGAAACGAGACCAAGAGACTCGGAAGCTAGAAAAGACATTTAAAAGGGCGTAGGAGGAAAGGAGCCAGGGTCAAGCTGAAAAGCAAAACAGAAGGAGATCTTCGTCCTCCCCCGACATCATGGCAGCCCCGATGTCCACCCCAGAGCTGGTCCAGCAGGTAATAAGAGGAGGGCATCACCCTAATCCTTTCAAAAGGAGACTCCGTGTCGTTTGTTTATTAAAACTTGACTGGCAATCTTTTCCACTGTAATTGACTACTTGTCTGTGGTGTGTTATTGTTTTGTCAACCATCCTATACGCTATGATTCTAGCCTTATGTACCCTATATGCCTGCTATTTTGTTCTCACAGCAGTTAGTGTACGCCCGATTACTGATGTCGTCAACATCAGTCTTGATTTTTTGGGAGGGCGTAGCCAGTCAGAACTCCTGATAAAACACTAAACACGCACAGGTTTTATTTTCGGAGGTGTTCCTAACAGGTGTTGCACCCGCTTTTTGTACCACATGAGCATTTTGGTATTGCAGAAGGGACCATAAATGTGTTGCCTCTTGCTTAATACCACGCTGGTGCCGGACTCTGCACCAACGCGATCTCAAGGGGGCTTCCCTCATTCGTATGAGGTCATGGCAGATGAGGGAGACTGCGATCAGTGGACCCGTGCCATGTTATAGATGCAGAGCAAAGAGGAAATGAAGAGGGGCGCTAACTGTGCGCCACATAGAGGGTCGCATAGTCGGTGCATATTCCAACGGCATCCCTTGCAGGGTGAGTGGGTCCATGGACCCTCAAGTCATCCTTCTGCAGTTGGGTGCACGCCTTTACTGCACAGGCCTGCAGTCTACCCCTATTTGAAATGCAAGCTAGACTGACGTTTGAACAATATACTTATGGCAGCTTCCGAGTGTGCGACTGCACTTTGAACAACACCTGCACTCGAAGGGGGTAGGCGACCAACCGTCCGTAAATGTCACGGACCGTCCGTCATTTTGGTATGTTGTCCTCATCATTCCTTTTACGGACGGACGCCTTTTGTCCGTAATTCTGAGCATTTCAGAAGGCTGTGCTGTTCCCTTGTGAGAAGCCCCAGGAGTTAAAGCTTCTCACAATTGGGGCCAGCTCGCACTTATTTTTTTTTTAACTCTGCAGGATGCAGCAGCCCCTCCCCGAGCTCACACAAGGTGTGGACGGCCCATTGTCATTCTGATGAAGGCTGATTATCACATTTAGAATGACAATGGGCCGTCTGCCTAAAACATACCATGTCCAGGCAAGCGAGTGCCTTGGAGCCAGTGCCAGGGGGCTGTTTTTTCGGCATGCAGCACTCCTTTTCCTTATTACGAGACAGAGACCTGTCTCCTTATGAGGTGGTTTCTACAGATTTTTTTCACGATGTTGCAATGATACACCAACTCAACGATGATCCATAAGTAGTCACCACCAAAGAAAGGTTAGAGTTCACAACAAGCAATAGTGAAAAAAATGCAATGATTTTATTGGAAGATTGCATTTGCTACTTTTCAACAAAGCTTTAAGTCCACTTAATGTTAAGATTGGTAATGTTATAATTTTGGAGTAATAGTGATGGATTTAAACCAGGCACGTAAACAAGTAATGGACTTTATAAGTCAATTTGGGGGATATCAGTGGTAAAGGTGGGACTTTGTTTAATATTATGACTGACCAAGATTTTACATGCAGGTTTAGGTTTGTCTGTTGTCATTCCAACAAGCTCGCCTTGGTGCATTGTCTCAGGGCCACCCTTCAAGTTCCTGTACCCTGCTCTGTTATTTGCCCAGCTCTGCAGCCACACAGGGTCATCCTTCCCCGGCCACCACATCTGATGGGGCCTGTCCTTTCAAGTTCCTGCAAATTCCTTCTCCTGTTTCTTTTTACCCTGTTACTATGCCTACTTAGGCAGGCATGTCACTGTCCCAGAGCTCCCTACGCCATGCAGCATACCTAGCAACACTGCCCCTCTTTTCCTGTTATCGTCAATGTTCTATGCCCCCCAACTCCAGTGATGTGTGGTCAGTTTGTTGTCCAATAAGGTAAATGAGTATTGTAAAGTATGGCAGGGTGTGATGTGCTGTGAAGTGGTGTTTTGTTTTGATACATATATGATATAATGGAATGTCAAGTAATGCAGAGTGCCATTTGCTTCAATTTCCTTTTAACATATTGATGAATTCGTTTTTGTTAGATACTGGGACACCCAGAACCATTTTATGCTTAAAATATGCAAATTTACCAACATATTAGCAGCCCCCAGGTGCACGTTACCACATGGTTTGAGATTCTGGAGGAGCTGATGACATGGAAGAACCCCGCTAAACATGAAGGGCTCTGAAACACATCTTATTGTTGGGTCCAAACCAAATTCTATCATCATTTTGCAAAATGGGATCTCACCTGAATACATTTGGCATTCTTACTACATACCCCAAAATAGACTCGGTACTTGGGTTCAATGTGAAATGATGAAGTAAGTTGTGATGTCTATATTTGGTGAGCGGTTGAGTCCAGGTTCTTTCATCCATGTCTCCTAAAAACGGGAGTATTCACAGGCCAACATAATTTGGTGTTGAGAACTATACAAAAGATCTGTTTGGAGGCTGTCAGAGCATCAGTGAACAGGCATGTGCAACTCTCTACAACTCTCATCTCTGATGGTGAAACATGAAAATGTCTCCTACTTGCACTAGTATCCTGTGATGATGAGAAGTATCTCTAACACGTTAGTTTTACATTTATTATAATAATAATAAAGACATTTATAGAGCGCATGGATAATAATACGCCATCTCGGCGTGTCCCCGCGCTAAGAAAAACAGGAGAGAGGAAGAGAAGCTCATTAGGGGGGGAAAGAAACAGTGCGAGGCAAGAGGGCAAACGTAAGCTATAAGGAGAACAGATAAGTTTTAAGTTTACGTCGGAAGGTAGTTTCTAAAGGCTCCAGGCGGAGATGGATGGGAAGTTAATTCCATGCTGTGGCAGCCGTCACTCTGAAGGACCGGCCTCCCATTTTTTTCTCTCCTGTATCGGTGGGTCACAAGCGTGCCCGAACCGCTAGATCTTAGTGATCTGCGTGGTTCGTACCTGGTAACCAGACCTGTCAGATATCCGGGGGCTTTATGCCAGATGATCTGATGACATATGAGGAGTGCTTTGTATTTTATTCTTTTTTTCACCGGAAGCCAGTGGAGGGCATCCAGGGAGGCTTTAGAGTTGGCTCTTCGTGGGAGTCTAAGCACTAGGCGGGCTGCAGCATTTTGTAATATCTGGAGTCGTCCTATGCTTTTACTCGAAACTCCCAGGAACAGGACATTACCATAATCGAGGCGTGAAGTAATTAATGCCTGGGTCATAGTGCGCCTGGCCTCTAAAGGAAGGAGATCTAGGGTTTTGTTGAGAGTTTTAAGGACTCCAAAGCACTTGCCTACTAGACGGTTGATGTGTGTCTCATAGGATAGTGTGGGATCCATCCATATCCCTAAGTTTTTGACTTCAGTACATGGTGTTGGCATGTCGCCTAAACAGTTAGGCCACCAGTCACATGTCCAGTGTCGTTGATCGTCACCAACCACCAAGACTTCCGTCTTGGATCCGTTCAATTTAAGGCAGTGCGTATCCATCCAAGTGGCCAGTGCTTGCATACAGGCTCTGAAATTATTCGCCTCAGCAGCCGGTGTTTGGGTGAGGGTGAGTAAGAGCTGTGTATCGTCGGCGTAGGATACAATCTCTACGCTGAACGATTGAACTAGCTCAGCCAGGGGTGCCATATATAAGTTAAAAAGGGTAGGACTTAGAGCAGAGCCCTGTGGCACTCCCTGTTCCAGTACCCACTCTTCAGACTGAAATGAGCCCCGTTGAACCTGAAAGCTTCTGCCTGTTAGAAACTATTTAAGCCAACCGAGTGCTCTATCAGTCACACCTCCTCTGTTCAGACACTGTAGCAAGGTGATATGTGCTACAGTGTCGAACGCTGCGCTCAGATCTAGCATGACCAGTGCCATGGTTAGTCCAGCGTCAGCTCCTTGACGGAGAGTTTCGGTGGCTCTTAATAAGGCTGTTTCAGTAGAGAAGCCTTTCCGGAAACCCGATTGGGAGGGGTGTAGGAGATTATTCTGCTCCACAAATGCCATCAATTGCACATTTGCAATTTTCTCAGCAATTTTGGCGGTATAGGGCAGCAGAGAGATTGGTCATAGGTTCTCTAGGACATCATGGTTTACATTCGGTTTTTTCCTAATAGGTAGTACAATTGCCTTTTTCCATTTTCTTGGCAGGGTCTGGGAGTCGAAGGATGTGGTGAGGACATGGCGGATGTAAGGTTCTAAAGTGGCTATACTAGCGGCCAGAACCTTTGGAGGAGCGGGGTCATGAGGAGAGCCCGATTTTATGCTAGAGCATATGGTAGCAAGTTCTTTACTTGGTGGGACAGTGAAGCATTCTAGCTTCGGTTTAGCAATTGCCATCGCTGGTTCCTTCATTTCTGTGAAGGTTTCTCCAGCCGCAAGATGAGTGGAGAAAGAGCTGTAAATTTTTTTGACCTTGTTGGCAAAATATGCTGCCACCTTGTTGCATTCCATGACGGAATCAATTTCCGGAGAATTGGAAAGCGAGACGACTGAGATTTCTTTATAGATTTTAAAGAGTTCCCTCGATGAGCAGTCTGCCTCACTAATTCTTTTCCCGTAGAAGGTCGCTTTAGCAGCTCTGACCTGTTTTAGATAGCTTCTCTGGGCTGTTTTGTATTGAAGCTTAGTTTGATCATTCTTATCCTTGCGCCAGAGTCTTTCTATCTTTTTGCACTCTGATCTGACCGAGTGCAGATCTGTATTATACTAAGGTGCCGTTCTCCTGGCTCTGTTTCCTTTTTTGGCCGTGGATAGAGGGGCTACCCTATTCAGGGCGTCAAGGATTCGGGTTTCTAAGTTTTGATTGGCGCTTTCACTATCTATGCCTCCCGGCATCCCACCTAGGCTTAGCATCTCGTTAAAGATGGGTTGTGAAATTTTTTTCCATCTGCGATGTGGGTAGCTATTATTGCCACTCAAAAGGGGGTAGGCTTGTTTACAATGTTAATTTCAATTTCAAAAGGGACTAAAAAATGGTCAGTCCAGGGGAGTGGGTTAGGAGTACTCGTGGTGATGCCCTCCCAGTTGGCGAACACCGGATCCAGTAGATGGCCATGGATATGTGTGGGTGTTAGGTTTTTTTGAACCAGATTCGTGTTTAATAATTCCTGTTTTAGGTCAATGACCTCCTTTAGCTGGATTTCATCAAAGTGGATATTTAGATCACCCATGAGGAGAACCTTCCTATGTCTCAGTGCTAATTGGGTGAGATGTTCTTGTAAGCTAGGTCTAAAATTTCAGAGGGTCCCAGGAGGTCTATAAAGGAGGACACCCGAGATATAGTCCTGAGGGCCAAGTTTCAGTGCAAATTTGCCGGCTTCGCAGTTATCTACTCCAAGAGGTTCAAGAGAGCACACCAGGGGGGCCTTGCTGATCACGGTGATGCCACCTCCTCGGCCTAATGGTCGATCTACCCTAGCTATGCTAAAGTCAGGTGGAAGGGATTCGATGATTTCAGGGTCGGAGTCTACCCCTAGCCAAGTCTCTGTCAGAAAGAGTATGTCAAGGCTCTCTTCAAGGAGCATGTTCCAAATTTGCAAGGCGTGTTTAGGGAGGGAACGACAGTTTAGCAGACCTCCTCTGAGGCTCTTGGTCCGTTTTTTGTTGTCTGTTTGTGTACACGTTTGAAATGGGCAGTGTCGGCATTTATTAGAGGAGATGACCTCCATATTGTGCCTGCAGCATTCATTTAACTGTCTACATGGATGATCACCTATAAACTCTAGGCTAGCATTCCAGTTTGGGCTACCTGAGATCCAGTACTCGCTTCTTCAGTTCTTGAAGTTCAAAAAGAGCAGAGGAGCTGTAAAATATGCAGTTTTTTAGCTTAAAGATTATGAAACATTCTTTCTCATGAAAGCAGATGGATCCCTAATCTTTTATCCTTTCATCGAGGAGTTAAGACTCTTAGTTCTCAGGAATAGTCAACTTCTCCTCTAACAGGACTCATTCCACCAGCTCTGTCTCTTTGTCAGCCTTCTTCTCATACCGAGAGAGAATTTAATTTACAATAATGTCTTATAAATACATATAGAGGGATATGTTGTGGTGTGATATTGAATGGTGAGGTGTGTTGTCTGATCTAGCATGTGTTTGGATGATGTGTTGGTGCACTGTATGCAAGAAAGCGGTGTGGCACAATGTGATGCTCAGGCAATGTGTTGTGGCGTTGTTGCTGAGATGGTTCCAGTCTAGCAACTAAAAATCTGTTGGGGTTCAACGTTGGCAGCACATCCAGTTTAGGAGATCTGTAGATTTTAGTACTTGCTCCGTGTGCTCAGGGCTGTTCGATTTTATTTTTAATCCAACAATGACGAGCAGTTTATGTTAAGTATTTACTTATATACTATTGCCTGACCTCCTCTGATGTGTCTGTAAAACGTACCTTTTGTCTGGAATTTTTGTCCTGAATTTTGACTTTCTGTCCTGAACTTTGTCCTGAATTTTGACCCTTTGTCCTGAATTTTTACACCCACCGTCCTGAATTTGCACCCATGCCAGTTGGTCAGCCTAATAGGGGCACTGTCCTCGTCTGCATCCAGGGCTTTAAGTGGGATGAAAAAACTGGGGGGTCTCTCAAAGGGGTGTGGCCTGTGTAATTAGGCTTAACAAACTTACGCTAAAAATCTGTGTTTAGCATAGTGTGCCGCCCGACTTGTATTTTGCTGTTTCTGTCATTGCATCCAGATATGTGAGACAACAAGTAACATCATACCTACAACAAGTAAGGACTATTGGCTTTGTCAATGGTTATTAGTTGCATAAGATAAATAAGCTGCAACTATGGCTTGCTACATATAATATTGAAAAAGCTTCCAATTAATGCCCTGGTGACCTTACCATAATGTTGCTGCTCTTGCGTTTCAGAAAAAGGAGGAAAATCCAGAAAGAAAATGACTCTTTAAAGTATTTTCCTTCCCCCACAACACTCACCTGGCATGACGTCATGACGTCATGCCGTAACTTCTCCACTAGTTAGAAGTGAGCAGTGTGGGCAGCGCTCATCGATGTGCCTGCTGTCTCGAAAAGGGTCTCTATCGGGCTGTTTTGCGCCCTGGCACTTTTTTCCGGTCTGCAGTGACATTGCTGTCACTGCAGTCCGGAAAAAAAACGTCCCGCCTGTGCCAGGGCTCAAAACAGAGCACGATAGAGACCCGTTTTGAGGCCCCCGTTAAAAAACTGGCGGTGTTCAGACCCCTTGAGACCCGGCCTACTTAAAGCCCTGTCTGCATCATGTAGTTTGTTGCATGCCCTGTCTTTGGGTCTCCGGCCTAGAAGTGATAGCCCAATTGAGTGGGCAGAGGACACAGCCTGAGTTGTAGGGCTTGAGGTATCATTAGTACTGCAGGTGAAGTGGACCCAGGGCTGGGAAGGGACCAAATAAACTACATTCATGATATCCTACATTCAAATCTGTCTAAATTCCCAATAAAATCACATTTTACGCCGGCCCACCCCATCACCGGGTAATAGATTAGACTTATTCTTCACAGCCGTGATGAGGGACCTCGACAAGGAACACCAGAAATAGCTATCTAAAAGGGAAAGCCTTACCTCAAATAGAACACAAAAATGATGAGTGTTAAAGGAACTTCGTGAAAATTGAAATATAATAATTAAAGAAGCCGACAATGGTGGGAATGTGGCCTTTCTAAATAAGGAAGACTATCTTTATGAAGCTTATCAACATCTTGGTGATAATAAGTGCTACATGAAACTTCACTACAACCCAACCTAACAGATACAAAGCAAACTAAGTAAGCTTCTTGACAACTGGTATAGCAAGGACTTACCTTGGAAGAAAAACTATCTTTTTATCAAATATCAAGTGACCCAAACTCTATACTTGCTGCCCAAAATTCATAAGGCTGGCACACCACCTAAGGGCAGACTGATTATTGCAGGCATCGGCTTTATTTGTTCTAATATGGGAAAATATATTGATGCAGAACTTCAGCCATTCGTTAAAGACCTATCCTCTTTATTCATGGAAACAAAGGATATTCTTCAAAAACTCCAGAAGATTGATTGCCAACTGGATTACTTACTAGCAACCATAGATGTAATAAGTCTGTACACCTCAATCAAACATCAGGATGGAGTTGAAACAGTAAGGAAATGTCTGACTACGAGGTCAATACATCTTCTAGGAAGGAACAATAAAGCTTGCAAATAAATACCTGTGAAATATCGGTAGTGTCGTTTTTAGGTCTCGCCTACGCAGTGCTTAGGAAAAGACCTTTAGCAATCGCTTCAGCTTTGCTGCCAAAAACGTGCACGCATTGCATTGCTTTGAATGCAACGCGTGTCCGTTTGGCAATTCCCTTGCGGGAGTGAGCTTTCAAACCATGTGTTAATTAGAAACATATGGTTCCTGCTCGCTCCCGCAAAGGAAACAAGCGCTGGCCACCTCCTCTCTCCCCCCCCCCCCCCCCTGCTGCCTCTTTTCAGCACGAGGCGCGCACGCTTGTTCTTTTTTGGATCCATTTCACAGGGAAGCAACTAAATGAAAGAAGGAAAGAGGTTGTGAACCATTTCTTCAAGTCACGGTTTTCAGTGAGGGCAGATTTAGCTAATCTCATGGGTTCTGTGGGAAGTGTGAGGATAGCAGCCAGCTGATTCACTTACTTTGAACGGGTGCAGCTGGTTTGGAAAACTGATGTATTGCAATGCAGTAATTGGCAGACCCCTACTCTTCCAGGCAGTTGATCTGCTTTGGTGCATGATGGATGGGTCCTCCACCCTTTTCCTTGACTGCTTCATCTGCATGCATGAAAATGCATGCTGTCACTTAACCCCTTCCATGCTGATGACGAGCTGGGCTCGTCATGAGGTAGCCTCCTGGCACGCTGATGACGAGCCCAGCTCGTCACGTAACATGCGCTTTACAAAATCTCAGCGTACGAGCGGAATTCCGCCCGCACGCATGCGGTTAAAGGTCTTCAACTAACGGGCTTTGCTCAAGTCCTCTTGGCAGCCTAAGAAATGGCCACCATCTTGATTCATGCTGGGCATTGCTACTAGTTTGTCTCTTGGTGCCAGGCTGCAGGCTTAAAGCTTTTCGTAGACAATCAGTGCGATGTGTTCTGCACTTTGTGCTGTAGCACTTACCAGGTTTTGGTGGTTTCTACCATGAAATAGTTCTCGACTGTGCTGCGTAGCATTTTAATTTTATTTTACCTGACCATCCTTCTTTGTTTAGATAGCCCATGATCGCTCATTTCATGAAAGGTTTGCTAAGTTTCCTAACTCTGCGACACATTTTGTTCCACAGGGGAACTTACATTTGATTCTGCCTTTTCTCATGGCAGCACCATTTGAATTGATACGAGTTTGTCTAAACTCGCAAAAATGGCTTTTTGTAGGTGGTTACTTTGGTCTAAAGTGTCGTAAAGTTGCAGACCTGGCTGGCCCGGCTGCTGTTTACTGAATTTTTCCCAGACAGCTTGTTCTGTATGCTAGCCCCTCCTTTCTGCCAAAGGTGGAGTTTGCTTTCCGCATGTTTCAGTCTGTTACTCTTCTATTTCCTCTTCATCTTTGAAAGGAGAAAGGGTGGATAAAACTGGGAGGACGGGGTGGGGGCTAAGGGGGGGTGTCGTTAGGTAAGATTAGGAACAACAAGGGACCCCAATTCAGTCAGCAGGAACCTCGGGGAACATACTTTGTACATGCAACACTGGTCCCATGCATACAAACAATTTGAAATAAATAAAATATAGACAGAGTCAATCTATATTTGGAATGACATGTCCAGCCGGACAGTGGTCTTTAGAGTTTACTCAATTTGTACTTTGTTATACCATAAGGAGTACCTTCCACAATTCAGCCAGTGTGGAGCACAAGCCTGTGCCCAGCACTTACAGAACTGGTACAGAGGGTGGATGTAGGGAGCAAAGAAGGGCTTTTTATGGCAAAGCACGTTTTTCTGTCATAAAATGCAATGATACAGAATACTTAAACAGAGCACCATTCAAAACACATAGTAATCACGTTTTTTAGCATTTGGTGCTCAAAAGGTCGACGGCGTTTCGGACCCCCTAGTAAATCACGGGGACCATCATCAGGACATTACATTGAAAGCCTTAACAATAATATAGCCTCTAAATGCCTAGAAGGGAAAGGAAGGAAATATATACATTTAGAACCATAAATTAAAGAAAAAATTATATGAACAGGTGACTTTGTAGTGACCAGTGAGAGACTCGACTCATAGGCGGGTGGAGTTGTTGGTGACAATGTGGTTCCAAACGAGCATGCTGGCGAAACAGTGCACAGTAGGTAGCGCACCGGATAACATGCACTATCTGTGATGAATATTCGACCATGTGGATTAGATCAAAATACCGCGGAGTGGGCGTGTTTGCTATCAAAAATATTGCAGACGGATATCATGGTCAAAAGTACTAGGTGGTTGGCGTGACACGTGCAGGATAACCGGCTAGGCGCAGTCGAGTGTGCCAGGTGGGTAGGTGTTTGTAACAGTCCGTGTCGAGCGTGACTGAAAACTATGGCCATTGTAAAAAGTGCACTTGTCAACGGGGCAGGGTGCAGTATCGCAGCGTTCAGCAGAATAGCGGTCTGCGGGGAGATGGGGAGCTCGCTGGCTTACCGTAAATCCCGGATTGGAACGGCGGTGGATAAAATTAAGTTGCGTGAGCCCTAAACCAAGAGAAAATCATTCAGTACACGGGCGTGCGAGTGGGGAAAAAAGGAAGCTGAAGAGTAGACCCGGTCTTACCACAATCGAGCTCACGATACCGCGGTACACGCTGGTATCCGTCGGGGGCAGGGGAACCTGAAAGAAACCCGAAGGGTTAGAACTAGCCTAAGGCCACAGGGAGAGGTCAGGATGTCCGCTGGTAACTCAGTGAACAAACTTACCGGATGGGTCGGTGTGCAGTTGTGCTCCCTGCCGTGCTCTTGAAGGAAGGGTGAGCCACTGATTATAGACTTCGCTGATTGGCCGAGGACCACGAGGTGAAAGGGGGCATAAAAATAAATGATGGACTAAGCTCGGCGGCCATCTTAGGAGAGTGGGGTGCCCAAGTGAAGTGTATGTGACATATTTAAAGGAACCACAATAATGCAAGTAAAACGTTACAGGATTACAGTGAAGAAACAAACAAGTAGACTCAGAGCCCAAACTAGATCAAAGCAGTCCATTCATCCTGCAGGTTGAGTCCTGAATTGAGACTGTCAGTCTTGAGAATCCATTTAAGTTCTTCCCTGTTCAGTAAACGAGTTAGATCGCCTCCTCTGGGTGGGATGGTGACCTGGGAAATTACAGTCCAACGAATGTCGTTTTCCGTGTGTCCTTTATCCAGAAAATGTTGGACCAGCGGGGCATTAGGAGTTTTACACCGAATGCGGCTTCGGTGTTGGGAGATCCTCAGCTTGATTTTCTGTTTTGTCTGGCCCACATATATCAAGTCGCATGGGCAAAAAATGGCATAAACGATATTGCAACTATTACAATTGGTAAAAGTTTTCAATACATTTCTCACATCCTTATAAACAAATTCTTTACCTTCCAATGAGTAATCGCATACAACACACGTACCACATTTGGAGTGGCCACGGAGGGGTGGTAGTTGCCAATGGTCATGCAGTGTAATATTTCTTACAGTTGGTAATGCCGCCCTTACCAATTGATCTTTAAGGTTTTTATTTTTCTTAAAAGCAAAGAGCGGGGACTCCCAATTCAAAATGCCTGAGTTTAGAATGTGCCAGTTCTTTTTGATACATCGCTTTACTCGATTTGAGACGGGTGAGTAGGTGGTTACACATACCAATTTATCAGATGGCTGTTTCTGCTTGGGCTCGAGGAGTGTCTCACGGGGGCAGTACCAGGCTCTTTTCATAGAATTCTTGATCAGGCGCCTGGGATAGCCTCTCGTTCTAAGTTTCTCAGATAGAGTACTAGCCTCAAGGAAATAATCCTCCTTTTTGAAACCATTTCTCCTCAGTCTTAAAAACTGAGAATATGGGCCTTATCCCCATCTTTAACATTTCAGGGCATACTCTCTCAACTCATGAATCATCTCTTCTACGGAGAGGACTATCCTTTGTCCCTGCTACCTATCCCAATTTTTTGGACCTTCAGTCTGAGTTGTTGGCCTTTTTCCGCAAACTAAGATTACGCTCCTACTTCGAACTGAATCCTTCGGAGCCTAAAACTGTCGTGACTCCCTTTAGACCACCATCCACTTTCTCTCCCACCACTAATATGATCCCGAGGGAAATTGTCACCTTTGAGAAAGTTATCTTGAAAGAAATTTCTGACATTGAAAAAACACACCTCTTCATACCTTTTAATATTTCACTCGAAGAGAAGACTGCCATTACCACCCTAAGAAATAATAATGAGCTGATTATTAAGCCAGCCGATAAGGGCGGCGGCATTGTTTTGCAGGGCATTTGTGATTACAAAGAGGAGGTACAACGTCAAGTCTCCAACACTGACCATTATTGTAAACTCCCCTGTAACCCCACCAAAGAGATACAGACCCTGATTAGACAACTCACCACAGAGGCCCTTTCCAATGGCATCATTAGCCAACATGAATATAACTTCTTGAATATCACCAATCCCGGTTATTTACACCTTGCCCAAAATACATAAAAGACTTGAAAACCCCCCAGGCAGACCGATAGTGTCCGGTTGCGGGTCAGTGTTGGAACCACTTGGTCATTACGTCAATTATTTTCTGAAGGATTTTGTGCCAGTAACTCAGTGTTACATTAAAGACAGTATGCATATGATCAACCTAATTGAGGATCATCCGTATGATCCTGACAACCAGACTCTTTGTACACTAGACGTTGAGTCTTTATATACTAACATACCCCAGAGAGACTCCCTGTTCGTAATGGAAAGTATTCTGAATACCCGACCCAGTCCACACAGGGTCCCCACCTTATTCATTATACAACTTCTGGAGATTTGCCTCACTCAGAATTTTTTCATGTATGACTCGCAATACTATCAGCAGGTACGTGGTACATCCATGGGCGCTATTTTTGCCCCAACCCTGGCAATCCTCTATATGGACTGGCTGGAGACCAACGCCATCTTGTCTCCCAGCAACCCATTCCATCAAGGGTTGCTTACCTGGAAAAGATACATAGACGATATTTTTCTCATCTGGGGGGGTTCACTGGATGAACTACAGGGACTCCTGCACTGGCTTAATAACAATTGCAACGGCCTTACATTCACTCTATCACACAACAGGCAGAACATTTCATTCTTAGACCTGAATATCCAACATCAAGATGGCACCCTGTATACCTCATTGTTCCCTAAACCTACGGAAAGGAATACGTTACTGAGCTATGATAGCTGTCACCCCAGGGCCCTGAGGGATAGCCTGCCATATTCTCAGTTTTTAAGACTGAGGAGAAATTGTTTCAAAAAGGAGGATTATTTCCTTGAGGCTAGTACTCTATCTGAGAAACTTAGAACGAGAGGCTATCCCAGGCGCCTGATCAAGAATTCTATGAAAAGAGCCTGGTACTGCCCCCGTGAGACACTCCTCGAGCCCAAGCAGAAACAGCCATCTGATAAATTGGTATGTGTAACCACCTACTCACCCGTCTCAAATCGAGTAAAGCGATGTATCAAAAAGAACTGGCACATTCTAAACTCGGGCATTTTGAATTGGGAGTCTCCGCTCTTTGCTTTTAAGAAAAATAAAAACCTTAAAGATCAATTGGTAAGGGCGGCATTACCAACTGTAAGAAATATTACACTGCATGACCATTGGCAACTACCACCCCTCCGTGGCCACTCCAAATGTGGTACGTGTGTTGTATGCGATTACTCATTGGAAGGTAAAGAATTTGTTTATAAGGATGTGAGAAATGTATTGAAAACTTTTACCAATTGTAATAGTTGCAATATCGTTTATGCCATTTTTTGCCCATGCGACTTGATATATGTGGGCCAGACAAAACAGAAAATCAAGCTGAGGATCTCCCAACACCGAAGCCGCATTCGGTGTAAAACTCCTAATGCCCCGCTGGTCCAACATTTTCTGGATAAAGGACACACGGAAAACGACATTCGTTGGACTGTAATTTCCCAGGTCACCATCCCACCCAGAGGAGGCGATCTAACTCGTTTACTGAACAGGGAAGAACTTAAATGGATTCTCAAGACTGACAGTCTCAATTCAGGACTCAACCTGCAGGATGAATGGACTGCTTTGATCTAGTTTGGGCTCTGAGTCTACTTGTTTGTTTCTTCACTGTAATCCTGTAACGTTTTACTTGCATTATTGTGGTTCCTTTAAATATGTCACATACACTTCACTTGGGCACCCCACTCTCCTAAGATGGCCGCCGAGCTTAGTCCATCATTTATTTTTATGCCCCCTTTCACCTCGTGGTCCTCGGCCAATCAGCGAAGTCTATAATCAGTGGCTCACCCTTCCTTCAAGAGCACGCCAGGGAGCACAACTGCACACCGACCCATCCGGTAAGTTTGTTCACTGAGTTACCAGCGGACATCCGGACCTCTCCCTGTGGCCTTAGGCTAGTTCTAACCCTTCGGGTTTCTTTCAGGTTCCCCTGCCCCCGACTGATACCAGCGTGTACCGCGGTATCGTGAGCTCGATTTTTGGTAAGACCGGGTCTACTCTTCAGCTTCCTTTTTTCCCCACTCGCACGCCCTTGTACTGAATGATTTTCTCTTGGTTTAGGGCTCACGCAACTTAATTTTATCCACCGCCGTTCCAATCCGGGATTTACGGTAAGCCAGCGAGGGCCCCATCTCCCCGCAGACCGCTATTCTGCTGAACGCTGCGATACTGCACCCTGCCCCGTTGACAAGTGCACTTTTTACAATGGCCATAGTTTTCAGTCACGCTCGACACGGACTGTTACAAACACCTACCCACCTGGCACACTCGACTGCGCCTAGCCGGTTATCCTGCACGTGTCACGCCAACCACCTAGTACTTTTGACCATGATATCCGTCTGCAATATTTTTGATAGCAAACACGCCCACTCCGCGGTATTTTGATCTAATCCACATGGTCGAATATTCATCACAGATAGTGCATGTTATCCGGTGCGCTACCTACTGTGCACTGTTTCGCCAGCATGCTCGTTTGGAACCACATTGTCACCAACAACTCCACCCGCCTATGAGTCGAGTCTCTCACTGGTCACTACAAAGTCACCTGTTCATATAATTTTTTCTTTAATTTATGGTTCTAAATGTATATATTTCCTTCCTTTCCCTTCTAGGCATTTAGAGGCTATATTGTTAAGGTTTTCAATGTAATGTCCTGATGATGGTCCCCGTGATTTACTAGGGGGTCCGAAACACCGTCGACCTTTTGAGCACCAAATGCTAAAAAACGTGATTACTATGTGTTTTGAATGGTGCTCTGTTTAAGTATTCTGTATCATTGCATTTTATGACAGAAAAACGTGCTTTGCCTTAAAAAGCCCTTCTTTGCTCCCTACATCCACCCTCTGTACCAGTTCTGTAAGTGCTGGGCACAGGCTTGTGCTCCACACTGGCTGAATTGTGGAAGGTACTCCTTATGGTATAACAAAGTACAAATTGAGTAAACTCTAAAGACCACTGTCCGGCTGGACATGTCATTCCAAATATAGATTGACTCTGTCTATATTTTATTTCTTTCAAATTGTTTGTATGCATGGGACCAGTGTTGCATGTACAAAGTTAGGTAAGATGGCCCCAATTTCTGTTGCTGAAAGTATCCATCAGAAGAAAAATTTACTTCTCTGATAATGTGACCAGTAGGATCCCGGCAGATTCATGACCACCCTCCCTCAGTACTGGTCATAAGACTTAAAGTTACATATACAATATTGGTATTGTACTATTAATCTGCTGTCGGTACTCCGTTCCTCTGCCAGCCTCTTTTGGGCACAAATGTTAAGTAGACAGCAGTGCTCCAGACTACCGTATTCAGTTTTTTTGTTGTTGAGCATAAGTTTTATATTCTAGGTAGATGGAGCTGTGGCTGTAGTCATGGGATAAACGAAAAGGTGTTAGTGGAATTCTTGCGTTACTCTCAGCTGCTAGTAATTACTCTAAGCCACGTTCCAGACCATATTTTTCTTTTTTTGCCCATACGAGAAACACCTGCAAGCAAATCAGGCTTGCTCCTGTAGTAGTGGTCCAGCCTGAACTGCTGGGCCAGGCCATGTCCTCTGAGTGAGAAAAAAGCAATCCCATCCCAGTATTGGCGTATTAGGCATAGTCCATGGGATACAGCTTGATTTGTACGGCACAGTGAACATTGGACCCACTTCCGACAATACTTCTTGCCTTTTAAAGGCATCTCACTGAGGAAAACAAAAGGTATGAATTTCACTTTCTAGCTATTACTTGCATTTATTTACATCTCCCCACCCCCTTACGAGGTAAGTAATCTTTGCTGCTAGATTAATAAAAATCTTTGCAAACTGCATATAATAAAACATATAACGTAAAACAGTGCTAAGTTGGGGATTGTCAGGTTTAGTTTCGTTTTTACAATTTTCATACAGCGTACAAAACTACAGACTAGCCGAACGTCACCCCCCTCGAAGCAGGCCTTCACCGCCTGTCTGCATGACGGTATTCGGTTTTCATTCAGACGCGGCTTTAGAAGCTGTCTTCGTTCGAGAACTAAGCTCTTACAGAGGCACAATAGATGTAAAACGTCCTCTTCGGGGTTATCGCATAGTCTGAGGGGGGCTGGATGAGTGCGTTTCCATGGCGGTAAATGTGGTTTTGCCGGTAGGATCACCAGCCTCATTACCAGAAGGCTTTCCTTCATACTTCTCGAGAAGCTTGTGCTTAAATATGGCTGCGCAACTACTAGAGTAGCTCTGAATCACAAACCAGCTGTGTGCCCTATTATTTATGTCTGTTTTATGTTTTTCTAGGGAAATGATCTTCACCGATTTGTTCACCAAGGCTTTAAAACTGTTGTAAGGTAGACCGGATCTACACAAGTCCTGTAAAGCGAGTAGCCTTAGTCCTGACTGAAGATAAGCCATAGCAGGGCAGTCAGTTTTTATGGTCATCTCTTTCCACAAGTATGAGTTTAAGGAACCAGAATTTGCATTCTTTATGTTATACCAACATTTGGCGTAAGTGCCCTTCCTTGCGATTTGCTGCTTTTGTAAGCAGAACTCCAGCCTTATTTGTGCTGGAGAAGTGTATTGTGGGAGATTGAATATTATTCTAACAGCTTTGGAGATCACCTTATCCAGAGTTGTTTCGTCGTTCCCTCTCATTGATTCGCTGCCATATGTAATTGGTGGTAGAAGCCTTGCCCGGAGTACTTCCAGTAGAGGGGTGAGATTGGGGCCAGTTATTTTGTGCTTGATGTTTTTTAGCGTGACAGCCAGTATGGTTCCTCTTCCTTGAATAGCCGTTTTTTGTTGGTGGTACGTTCCCATGCCATCAAAGATGATTCCCGCTTACCAGTCCCCTGCCCCATCCCTCACGTGGAGTCATGTGATGCCACGTTGTGGCACTTGAGAGATGTTGCTGAGTTAGTTTTTCAGATCCAGTCTGGCTTCTGGATGATATTCATAAGGTTTAGGAATCTGCGGGATGATTTAGTATCCACCAGCAATGTTAATGAAGAAAACTTTCTGTTTAATACTTTTAGCCTGCAAATGTTTGTTGGTGTAGCTATTTATTTGGTATAAACACTATTTGAATTTGGTGGAAAGAACTAGAGATGTATGAACAGCTATAGTATGCAACATATAATTGCTCTTCTAATTTCCGTTCTATAAATATTTTGAAATACGTTTTTAGGCATAGCTTAGACTACTTTAGCTGTCATGATAGCTACATCATATTCTTATTAATACTACAAACAGCAGGTAGAAGTGTTGAGTCGATCTCATTCAGGCATTGCTCATTTAAGTGTAATCCACTTTTTATTTTTTTAGTTCATTCCGCTGGATAGTATAGCTTGAGTGGGAAACTCGGTCCCTTTCAACCATTGGCTTGTGGGCAATGTCCATTAAAATTTGTTTACAGCTATTCTGGGTATGAAGAACAAGTTACTTACCTTCGGTAACGATATATCTGTAAGAAACAGTAGTTAGTATTAGATTCCTTACCTTAGAATATCCCCAGGCGTCAGTCTGGATCCGGAAACTTTTGCGTAGCAGTACCCCTGCGCGTCGGTAGGCGTCGTCTGCAGGCGTCCCCTGCGGCTCCGCGTCGTCGGCGTCGTGCGCCGTGATGACGTCGCTGGAGTATATAGACGCCGCCTCCGCGCGCTGACGTCAGTTCTTTGCACACAGCTTTTCCGCGCCAGAACACGCAGAGCCATGTGAGAACCAACACTGGTGCCATTTGAAACTAGGGCCCTGAAAGGGATGTCCTTAACCCTAGGTATCAGTTCGCAGAACGGGGAGGATGGGCGGGGCGGTAAGGAATCTAATACTAACTACTGTTTCTTACAGATATATCGTTACCGAAGGTAAGTAACTTGTTCATCTGAAAGAAACAGGTTAGTATTAGATTCCTTACCTTAGAATAGATACCCCAGCAATACCAACCCCGGTGGTGGGTCTGCGAACCAATACAACCTACACCAGAAAGTCCTGGAGGACCGAACGGCCAAAGAAGCCATCCCTCCGGACTTGACTGTCCAGGCAGTAGTGCCTCGCAAAGGTGTGCAGCGAGGCCCACGTGGCCGCCTGGCAAATGTCCTGCAAAGGGACTCCCCGGCCCAGGGCAGTAGTAGCCGCCGTGGCCCGAGTGGAATGGGCCCTCAGCCCAACAGGAGGCTCCTTCCGAGCCAAAGAGTAGCATGCTTTGATGCACAGGACGACCCACCGAGAGATGGTCCGTTTCTGTACCGCCCTTCCCTTCTTCTCACCCACGTAGCCAACAAACAGTTGGTCATCCACCCGGAACTGGCGTGTGCGATCCATATAGAATGAAAGCGCACGTTTTGGGTCCAGACGATGGAGCCGCTCTTCATCCTTTGAAGGATGCGGAGGCGAGAAGAAAGAGGGCAAGGTGATGGACTGCCCAATGTGAAAAGCAGAGACTACCTTGGGCAGGAAAGAAGGTCTAGTCCGAAGAACCACCTTATCAGGATGAACAGACAAGAAAGGAGGTTGAATAGAAAGAGCCTGGAGCTCACTCACTCTCCTGGCAGAGGTGATGGCTACCAGGAAGGCCGTCTTTAAGGTGAGAAGACGGAGAGGACAGGAATGAAGGGGCTCAAAGGGAGCGCACATCAGGAAAGTCAAAACCAGGTTCAAGTCCCACTGAGGCATCACGAACGGAGTTGGAGGATACATGTGCGTGATGCCCTTCAAGAATCTCAACACAATAGGGGACTTGAACAAAGATGGCTGATCAGGTAGCCTCAAGAAGGCGGAAAGGGCAGAAAGATAGCCCTTGATAGTGCCCAGAGCAGAGCCCTGCTGGGCAAGGGAAAGGAGGAAGAGGAGAACCTCAGACAGAGGGGCAGAAAGGGGATCCACAGCCTTCGCTGTGCACCATGCCACAAATCTGTTCCACCGGCAGGCGTATACCGACTTTGTGGAGGGACGCCTGGCTGCCAGAATGACATCACAGACTTCAGGAGGCAAGTCAAATGGCCTCAACTGTCGCCGCTCAATCTCCACGCATGGAGGTGGAGACTGGACAGGTTCGGGTGGAGGACCGTCCCCTGCTGCTGCGACAGAAGGTCCTCCTGAAGGGGCAGGCGGATCGAGGGACCGACTGTCATGCTGAGTAGCTCGGGATACCAGTACCTTCGAGCCCAGTCCGGAGCCACAAGGATAACTTGGGCCCGGTCGCGCCTGATCTTCTTCAGCACTCTGGGCAGAAGTGGTATAGGCGGAAAGGCGTACAACAGACCGCAACTCCACTCGCGCCGAAAGGCGTCGCCGAGCGAGTGCCGTCTTGGAAACTCCAACGCGCAGAACTGATGACATTGCGCGTTCTCTTCTGTGGCGAATAGATCTAACCAAGGCTCTCCCCATTGCTGAAAGAGGCCTCTCGCCACATCCGAGTTCAGACGCCATTCGTGATCCACCGAGCACCGACGGCTGAGTTCGTCCGCCCTGGCGTTCAGAGAACCTGCCAGGTGTTGAACCGTCAGAGTCACGCCCTGACGTTCCAGCCATTGCCAGAGGCGCAGAGCCTCTTGGCAAAGGGTCCACGACCCCACACCGCCCTGTTTGTTGCAGTACCACATGGCGGTGGTGTTGTCCGTGAACACCTGCACTACACTCCCGTTGACAAAGGGGAGGAATGCCTTCAGTGCTAGGCGAATCGCCCGCAGCTCCAACATGTTGATATGGAGCCGGGACTCCGCCGGAGACCAGAGGCCTCTGATCTCCGCCTCTCCCAAGTGGCCACCCCAGCCTTGGAGGGACGCGTCCGTCACAACCACGTGCTCCGGTTGGGGAAGGGAGAGGGATCTGCCCCTGACCCAATCGCGGTCCGTAAGCCACCACTGCAACTGTCTCGCAGTGCCCTCCGAGATCAGGACATGGTCGGATAGGTTGCCCTGATGCTGGGCCCACTGAAACTTCAGGTCCCACTGCAGAGCCCGCATCCGCCATCTGGCGTGATGCACCAGAAGGATGCAGGAGGCCATCAGCCCCAGAAGCCGCAGCGTCAACCTGACCGAAACCCGGGATAACGGCTGAAAGATGGGAATCAGAGCCTGAATATCCCGGACCCGCCGTTCCGGAGGATAAACCCGAAACTGCGCCGAGTCGAGAACCGCTCCGATGAAAAGGAGCTTTTGAGAGGGACACAGGTGTGATTTCGGCACATTGATGGAAAACCCCAGCTCGTGCAGGAGGTCTGCCGTCATCTGAAGGTGGTGGACGACTGTCTGGGGCGAGCCCGCCTTCAACAGCCAGTCGTCGAGGTAGGGGAAGACTGAAACCCCTAACCGGCGCAGATGAGCTGCGACCACCGCCATCACTTTCGTGAACACCCGTGGGGCGCTGGTAAGGCCGAATGGGAGCACGATAAACTGAAAGTGCTCGTGGCCTACCGTGAACCGCAGGTAACGCCGGTGGGCCGGCAGGACGGGGATGTGAAAATACGCATCCTGCAAGTCCAACGCTACCATCCAGTCTTGTGGGTCTAGAGCAGCCAAGACCTGAGCCAAAGTCAACATCTTGAACTTCTCCTTCCGGAGGAAGCCGTTGACGTTCCGTAGATCCAAGATAGGACGCAGGCCTCCCTTGTCCTTCTTGGGTACCAGAAAGTAGTGGGAGTAGCAACCACACCCTACTTCTGGCCCAGGAACGCGCTCGATGGCCCCCTTGGCCAAGAGGGCCGTAACTTCCTCCTGCAGAAGTGTCAAGTGGTCCCCCGACACACGGTGGTTCTGCGGTGGCATGGCTGGAGGAGTGGACTCGAAGGGGAGGGCATAGCCCCTTCGGACAAGCTGCAGCACCCACCTGTCCGATGTTATCGCGCGCCAGCGGGAGTGGTGATGGCGAACCCTGCCACCCACTGGCGTCACGTGAGCCCGAAAGCTCGGACTAGGAAGGCTTGGATGCCGCAGCGGAGGGAGGCGTGGACTGACCACGACGCTGGCCTCTACCGCCACCACGGCGGAAACCACGGGCGCCACCGCGCTGGGGAGCGCTCTGCGCCGCGTGGCTGGCAGCACGTGTGGGACCTCCCCTCCCTTGGCCACGAAAGGGCCGAAACGAACCCGTCTGCTGGCGCTGGGTCGAGAGACCCAAGGACTTGGCCGTGACCCTGGAGTCCTTGAAGCGCTCCAGCGCGTGGTCCGCTTTGTCACCAAATAGGCGACTGCCATCAAATGGCATGTCCATAAGTGTATTTTGGACGTCTGGTGAGAAGTTGGCAGATCTCAGCCAGGCATGGCGACGAATCGCCACCGTAGTGGACATGGCCCGTCCCAGTGAGTCTGTGGTGTCCAGACCACAACGGATCGAGTACCGCGCCGCATCCCGGCCTTCAACCAAGGCCCGGGTGAGCTTGTCCCGCACTTCCTGGGGGCATTGCGGCAAACACTCCTCGACCGTATCCCACAGGGAGTGGGTGTAGCGGCCCAAGAGGCACGCGGTGTTACAAGACCGCAGTCCAGCGCTCAAAGAGGAAAACACTTTTTTACCAAATTGGTCGTACCTCTTTGATTCCCGGTCGGGCGGAGCCGACGGAAATGCGGACTGTGAAGTGGAGGCCTGGATCACCAGACTCTCCGGGGAGGGATGGGTGGACAGGAAGGCAGGGTCGTCCGAGCATGGACGGTGACGCCTGGCAACGTTCCGGTCAACCGGCGCACCAGAAGCGGGCCTGGACCAGGTGCCCAGAAGGACATCCGTCAGGGCCTCATTAAACGGCAGCAGAGGCTCCTGGGGGCATGACTGCGGTTTAAAAACTTCCGTCAGAATATTCGGTTTGACCTTCGCGACGGGGAGCTCAAGGTGTAAGGCCTTGGCAGCCCTCATCAGGACCACCGAATAGGCAGCACCTGCCTCGGACGCCACAGGGGACGGAGAGACAAACCCAGGGTTGGGCGACTCGTCCAGGCCACTGGCATCACCCAGATCACCTACCCAGTCCACATCATACTGGCAGGCACGGGATAGAGGGTCCTCAGACCCCTCCCAACCCTCTCCATACTCCTCCTCATCATACCCATATTCTGGATCGACGATATAGACATCGGGGTCAACGGGCCCCATCGGCGTCGGATCCGGCGTCGTCCGACGCCGGTCCGGCTCCGAGTCCGGAGTCGGGGAGGAAAGGGGGGTGGCGCCGCGCGGCGTCGGTGCCGGGGACCCGACGCCGGCCGGAGCCGACGGCGGAGTCGCTGCACCACGCGGGGGCGGTACCATGGGTTGGCCCACAGGAACCGACGCCGGAGAGGCCGGGAGACCAGCCGGCGACGAACCAGAGGGAACCAGCGGCGCCGGGGCCGGAGCCACCGGCGGCGCCGGGGCAGGAGCACCCGAACCGCTCGGGCCCCCAGACGGGACCGACGGGCCCGCAGGCGCCGAAGGCCCCGCCGGAGAAGACCTCGCCCTCATAGCAATGAGGAAGGCCTCGATCTCCTCACGCGACGCGCCTTCCCCAGGGACCGACAGGTGTGGGGTAGACGGCGTCGGCGACCCATGCGGGACCGCGGGGGTGGGGTCACCCGAGCCCCCGGCCGCAGCACGCGGGCGTCGGGGGGAGTCGGGGGTGCGATGGCGACGCCCCGACTTCTTGTGCTTACCTGACGAGCCGGAGGAATGGTGGCGACTCCCGGAGCGCCCATGGCGGCTCCGCGACCGTTCCCTCGACCGCTCCCTCGACCTCCGACCGGACCGGGACCGCTCTCGACGCGGGGCCGACAACCGGAGCTCGAGAAGCTTGCGGGACCGCTCCCGCCTAGCTTTTCCAGTCAAGGCCCGACAGTCGACGCAGGACTCCACGTCGTGGTCCGCGCCCAGACACCGGAGGCAGAGTCGATGGTGGTCGGTGACCGACATCAGGCGGTCGCACTCGTCACAACTCTTGAAACCGGGCATCCTACCGGCACCGTAAAGATCAATTAGTTAACAAAAAACTTGGTCAAAAGACCGGAGTACTGCTCTTCGGATCTGCGCTAACTGGCGCGGAAAAAAGAAGAACTGACGTCAGCGCGCGGAGGCGGCGTCTATATACTCCAGCGACGTCATCACGGCGCACGACGCCGACGACGCGGAGCCGCAGGGGACGCCTGCAGACGACGCCTACCGACGCGCAGGGGTACTGCTACGCAAAAGTTTCCGGATCCAGACTGACGCCTGGGGATATTCTAAGGTAAGGAATCTAATACTAACCTGTTTCTTTCAGATTGTCTGGTAGTGTCACAACATTTTGTCTATCTGCCTGCTGTCTGCTTCTGAAAGGGTGAACCACTGGTGCACAAAACTGTCACTCTGATCTTGTGAGCTGGTCTCTTATTCTAATATCCCCTTCATGTTGCCCTCTGTTACTGTGACTCAGAGCTGTCTGTTTATCCTCTGCCTAGCCCACACTGCATAGCCCCTTATTTATTTTCAATCCTGAATAACCGGCAATCATACTGCATGGTATGTTTATCACAAGGTTATGCAGTATCAACGCATAATCCTTGGAGTTCTTGATGGTGTAAGTTTCATATGACTCCCACCTATTCCACATATAATCACTATATATACACCACTGCCATACTCCATTCCATATACTGGTGTACAAGTGGCCCGCCTTGTTCTTAACATACCTAAACGTGTCTCTGTTAAATCGGGTATTCGCTCATTAAATTCGCTCCCTGTTAAAAAGCGATTTGTATTTAAGGCTTTATGCCTGGTCTTTTCAGCCTTAACCATGAAGGTTCCAAACATCTCTGCACTTATTAATTGGTATGTTTCTCGCAGATCGCGCAGATCTTTTTCTGGCAATAAAGTCACCCTAGGTATCTCATGGTCAGATGGGGGCGGCAGTTCCTTTTCTATGGCTGCGGCAAGGATATGGAGCACCTTACCTGCCCACATAGCTAAGTATGATGCTTTTGCTGTGTTTAAAAAAAACCTCTGAAAGCATTGGTTTTTTGGTCCTGAGTTGTGATGCTGGGTTTTTATTATCGTGTCCTGCATGGCTTAGCACCTGGATACCCTCATTTTAATGAGCTTTATAAATGTTACTTTAGTTGTATTGTTTGACAGTGTTCTGTGTGCAAGAGTGATTGTGAGCTTACCTCTTGGTTTGTCGGTGCCGGTTTTACTTGTACGCTTGCTTACCAGAGTGGTAACTTCATAGCTGTGAACATACTAGATGCACGTTTTATCTTTATTCCTGGAAATTAGTATATATTTCTGGGACTTAAACGTGATTTGCAAGTTGCTTCTGATAACTCAGTAGCAGGTAAGTAATCATGCTGTGTCGATATAGAAAGTTAATAACCACAAATCCACGAGCAACTGAAAAGTTTAGCTGCAGAATATAACAATTCTGTTAAACGGGGCTGATTCTGAACTAAGTTTTTTGTGGCCATTAATCATTCTACCTTTTTATAGTGACGTCAGACTGTACTATGGTTAAAATTACTGTGTGGGTCTGCATGTTTGTTGCTATGCGCCTGTAATCATAATTCAGTGCTAAATATGCATCAAGTGATATGATCAATTTGGTTGTAATATTAATTATATTACTGGTCATATTGACGCCCTGAAGAAGTAGACACACTGCAAAACGTGTTGGCTGCCCACATCGAACCTTGAAGCCTGTATCATGAGATTTTGATGGATACTTTTACCTACAGATTCCTTACCTGTAAAGATGCCAAGGTGTCAGACTGGATTCGGAAACTTCAGAGATTTGTTACCAGCTGAGGACGCTGGACTCTGTCAGTGCTGGAAGTGAGGTCAGATGATGTCAGAGTCCATATAGCGCACCATCTGGTGCACCGACGTCTGTTAACATTTTTCTGCGCTTTTGATGCAGATCAGCAGCTGGTCTTCTGGGGAAAATCTTGTTGGTAATGTAATCCAATTTATAAAGCACGAACATATAACCCATTAACGTTTCAAGTCGCTGGGGAACGTCGGGGTGGTTAAGTGAGCTATTGCCCAGAGTCACATGATGCTAAGCTAGAGCCGATACTAGGGATTGAACCGTGATCCCTGTGCTCCAGGATCAGCTGCTCTGGCTGCTACACCACGTCTCTCCCACCTTTCATCCCAAATTAAATTGCAGTACCACCTTTAATCAAATTGCAGGTACTGTGATGGTCAAATGGCCATCACCATGCCATTTGTCTATGGTGTCTGGCCCTGACGACACTAAGTTGTGCTCTCTATGCCTCTGCATGAATCCCAGGGCCATTAAGGAGCATGAGGCCAAACTGTTTATGGCTCGAGCAAAGGACGATCAGTGTTGCTGAAATGGTCCCACTGCTCCTGGTCCTCTTCAGGGAAGCAAGGTTGCAAGCACAAGAAAAGACAAAGCTGCCTAGAGGTTGTTCTCCTCATAGTTCTCCCTCTCCAACAGACCCTCGTCCTTGGAGCTTTTCTCCATCCCTATGGAGGATCCTCTGCGCAGCCAACCTCCAGCCCCAATATCTGCATCTCTGTTGGTGCTAGCCCACCACTTATTGGTGCCTCGGGCAGATCTTGCAGCATTTCATAGCACCATGTATGCCATTTTCGCAAACTATCCACGTGCTTAGCGCCCTTTTAGGCCCAATGGAGCTGTAATGCTTCACGATCTTCATAGCCTTTGGGGCTGTCCCTGCAGAGCGGACACCATACTGCTTTGACCAGACACTTCACTTCATGCCGCTGCAACCGGCTCTGGATGGTGCAGAGGAGTCTGAAAGACTTGTAGAGCCTGTCTCAACAATCCCATTGCAGAACACTGGAATTCAAAGATTGTCCTCTGCAGGCGGGCTGGAGATCTCTCCAGAACTCGTAATGGATTATCCAGCAGGGCCACCTACACCAGAAGTTGTCTCAACCCACAAAATGTTGATCAAGGCTGCTGTGGTGCTGATTTCTGAAATTGAAAATCACAGAGGCGAAACAATGCCCTCTCGCAGGTTCTACTTTGGTGGCTTGAGCTGAGCCACTTCTGTTCAACAATACTCTGCTGTATCCAGTTCTAGCAGCATTGGAGAAACCCTCCTTTTAACCATCAGATAATCACCATGTGGCCCACAAGAATCGTTGCTGCTTCTGGTGACATACCCATCTTTTTGACAATCCCTTCAGACAGGGAATCAAAAAGGATGGAATCTTGGTAGAAGAACGTTTTCTCAGTAGGGAGCTTGGCCCGCAAATGGTCTGCTCGCCCCATGCTATGTGAGACATGGATGGCCAGAATGCTTTGTCACATCATTAAATCAGGCTTGGATACTGCCGATTAATTCGCCAGAGTGCTGGCCACCTCCTTCTTGATAAGATGACACGCTTGGCTTTGCACATACATTTTTTCTCTTCTGATTTCCAGGCTGATCTGCTTGCTCTCCATTATGACTGTTAGACTCTGGAAGTAAAACTGATTTTTGCACTGGAGAAGTTTAAAAACTGCAAAGCCACAATGTGATCCAGAGGCTTGCAACGTTGCCTGCTAAGGACTATAGAAGCTTTAGTCGCTTTGGAGGCTTCAAAAGAGGATTCTCCTTTTATCCCTACCAGTACCCATGTTGCTCCTGCAGCAAAAGCAGAACCTGCTCATTGGGTGGTACAGAGGCTGTAGCAAATCAAGAGTTCGAACATTTAGCCTGTAACCCTTCTCATCCACCTGCCCAGCACTACACTCTAAAGAAAAGTATCCCTAGTTCTCTTCCTACACCCCATGCAAGGCATTTTGTACTTGCTTGGCAGGCCATTACTTCGAAGCAGTTAGCCCTACAGATTCTACAAAATGTTTACTCGCTCACCATCCTACAAGTTCTTCCTACCCCAACTACCCCCTTTCCACCCCACCCTGACCATTTGACCATCCTGGTATCAAGGTTGTTATGCACGTTTCTTCCTGGTGCCTAAGGAGAATGACTGTCTCTGTCCTTTCCTGAATCTCGGAAGTCTTAACTGCTTCCTCGGATACTTATAAGGTCCCAAAAGCGAGACCTATTGGCTATGCCAATGCTTGTTTTTATTGCCTTATTCTTACCTTTGGTGGTTTGTTTCATTTTGGTACAGAATATTTTATTTCTGTTTCAGAGACTTTGGGGCAGATTTATGAAGGCCTTGCGCCGCCGGTGCGTCACTTTATTTGACGCAACGGCGGCGCAAACAATGCGCCCTATTTACAACGTGACGCATCTAGGAGAGGCGTCACGTTGTAAAGCCCTGCGCCATAAGGAGGCGTTCCTGCGCAGGGGGGGCGTTCCTGCGCAGGAACGCCTCCTAAAAGTGGCTGAGTGAAATCTATGAGATTTCACTCAGTCACTTTCAGGACAATGCTGCGTCAAAACCCTGCGCCTGCTTGAAGCAGGCGTAGGTCTTGACGCAGCATTGTGGAGATGGGGCACCCCCGAGCCTTGCTGGAGCTGTGTCACGCTTGCGACGCAGCTCCAGCAATGCGCCACCTTTACGGCACAGATGCGTCACGCATCTGTGACGTTTTTGCCCCATGGGAGAGGTGTGGCGCCGCGGCCAGGGCGACTGACGCTGGAATCTGGGGACCACGGTTCGATCCCCGGCTCCGGCGGCAGGTTAGCCCAGCACCATGTGACTCTGGGCAATAGCTCGCTTAATCTTCCCGACGGCCCCCAGCGCCTAGAGACCCTTACGGGTGATTGTGCGCTTTACAAATGTGGACTTTACATGGTGCGCCGCATTGTAAATGCGGCGCACCATGGGTGGCGGAGCAGCGGCGCAGGATGACTGGCGCATCCCTGGGGATGCGCCAGTCATCATAAATCTGCCCCTTTGTATTTAACTGCCTTTCGTATCTGCTGCGTTTTTCTTGATGCCATACCCTTAAAGGGGTCATCTTGTGTTGACAATACCACAGTTCTCACACCCCTCCCTTACATAGCAAACTATCACCCGGAATAAGCATTTCAGAATGTTCTGCTTGGGTTTTGAGACCTACTGTGACATCATTCAATAAAGAGCCGCTTGAAACCAACATGGCAGTAAGGCCAGCTTTTGACTGATTCAACATTGATTGATAGCCAATGCTCTACTAGAAAGACCTTGGAAAATCGAGATATCAGCTTCTTCAAGGATTTACTGTGGATGAAACTGCAGCATTCAGTGAATTAGTCTTTAAGATCAGGAGGGTCGTGTGGACAACTGAAGGATTCCCCACAAAATCAGAACTACCACTGAGATTAGGTGAATTTTATCAGTGAGTTCAGGCAGCTTCTTATGACTTGAGGCAGAGAACAAGCTGCAAACTGATATTGAGCACCTGCCCTTCCCATGATAGATGAGGGCAGTCTGGGAGGTGAGGCGTGCATCTTTCCTGTGAGCAATAAAGCAAGCGTGTCCTCATGTAAACTTAGGATATAGAATGTTTGCCTTTGAAGGAAGTGGACCAAACTGTGAGTCCAGAGGAAACTCTTTGGTGTGTGAGTTGTGCTCCACCTGGGAGGCAAGGCGAGTCAAGTTGTAAGGTGAGACCTGAAAGTGGAGCGGAACCTCCGGGGGGGAGGGGGGGGGTTGAGAATGTCCCAGTGTAAAGGAAGGTGTGCTCTTTTGGGGAATGAACCTAGTTTTCAGAAATCTGTCAGATTCGTGGATGTGAAATGCCATGTAGTCTTGATTTTTTGACAGGGGAGGGGAAAAAAGTCAAGCACAATTGATCTGTGGGAAACCCAAATAATACATTTATTGGTACCTTCGTCTTCCTTCTACAGGTGGCATTTTTGAACTGGCTGCACGATGGCAGTGTGCAAAGTAAAGAGATACTTCAAGCTGTAACTGGTCTGCAGGTGGCACATGAAATCCTGAACCGCCTGACTGGTCAAGATGAAATAGACAAATGCAAGGTGAAACTTTTTTTTTTCCTTCAAAAAAGGAAAAACAAGCATTCTTATTCTTTTCGCCAGTCTGCTTTCTGCCTTATTGAGCAAAGATGGGCGTTGATAGTCCTGGCTTCTGCTCTGCGATGCTTACTTCAACAAACCCAGCAAGTGGTGGTAGGCGCCTGAATCCCTCACCACTAGATAGCTCAATCACACTGGAATTTCAAGACTCCTACTTGGGGTATTTTAGGAAAATCTCTGACCACTTTTAACTGGAGATAAAGGGGACCCTTGGTTGATTATATAGAATGTGTTGTTGACCCCAAATCACAGTTTTCAGGCAGATCAGATGGAAAAGCCTAAGAGACTTTGACCCAGAGCAAGAGAGGTGGACAGAATAAGTAGAAAGGTCAATAAAGAGCAATATGGGAAACAGTGACAAAGTGACACTTGAGAAAATAACCTACCAAAGTAAGATAAAGAGGTAGGAAGCGTTGGGTGGTGGAAGTAAAAGGCAGTCAGGTGGAATCAATATTAGGCATTGTGGGCTTCTGAGAAAAACATTGGGTCCATGCACTTATTTTACAAATGAAATACTCAGGTGAGAGGAATAACATCTTCACTAAACAAATTACCGCATGAGGGTGGAAATTTCCCAAAGAAACCTTATGCAGTGAGACCCTAACACACAGGTCTTCAACCTGTGGAGACGCTTGTAAGTGCAGCAATGTTTATTTGCTGCATTTCCAGGCTATCTTCATTTACTCCGAAGCCCTCAGAGTGCCGTGGGGCCAGAGGCCAGTGAGTGTCCAGCTGGGGGCTCGACTGGGCAGTGTCTGGAGTCTTATTAGGACTCTAGCACTCCCGAGTTTTTCACAGGTTTTTAAAGACCATTTGCATACCTTTGGAAACTGATTACCGAGGCTTAGTTTCTTTTTCTTTTCCAGTACCCCATGGGCCCGACTCTGCCTATTCCTTACATATGTATTTTAAATTTACTGCTGTAGTGTGAAAATGCATTTCATGAAAAGGGATATAAAAAAGGGTTGCCAATATTAAAAATGCCAGCCATGTATGTTTAAAGAGCCTGCCAAGACCCTGCTTTGACACTAAATAGGGTCTTAAATAAAAAAGTATGTATTCATTTGTAATTTGACTTTTTGTCTGTCCCTATTTTTTTCAGTCATGAAACATTCAGGCAGCCCTAGCACACATTTAAAAGAGCTTTATATTTGCTTTTCGAAGTACGCAAAGATAAGTGCTGAAAATAGGGCTTTAGGTGACTGTTTATTTTTGTACCGTCTGCAACATCAAAATAATGAGCTGGCAACCCTAATCATAATACTGGAAGTTTGTTGCAGGATCAGCACATTACTTTTTCCTTCACCCTTGATTCCCTGATTAATTCCATAATAGCAATAGTTTAACTTATATTGAAAACCCTACGCCCGTCAATAACACGCTGATTAACTTCAAGTGTCTGGGAATTCGCCCTGCATTCAGACAACTTTCTCCTTATTCTTACCCTTCACTTTCACGCTCACCATGCACTCAGAGCACAGTTATGTTTTTAAAAAAAATATATATTTTTATTAACATTTTCCAAATGTACTCACATTACATTATGATACGCCGAGGTACAAATATGCAATTAGAAGACAAGCTACTTTCGTATGACAGGAACATTAGGGGTATGAGTCCATCTGACGTTACTGCAATGTGAGTTCGAGGGGGAACTGGGGGAGATAAACTGAGGACCTTGTGCGGGAAGGGGGGGGGAACGGAGACAGAGGCAGGGGAGTGAAATTGTGGGGGATGTCCGGATCGCATCAGCTACAGTCTGTTAGGGGAGTGTCACAGTGTTTACAGGGGCCATCCAATAGAAAGTGCCATCCGACACTACTGGAGGAACAGCGTGCACCAGTGTGCCCAGACTATTGCAGCCAATTTGGGGGCGGGGTGAAGATTACAGCGTGTGAGCCCTATTGTGGTGCTGGCGCTTCCGGGGCCGCAGGATCACTTTGGGAGGCGCCAGGGGTAGTGTGCGTGTGGGTCTGTTTAAACTGGTGGGACAACATGGTCCACTCCAACGATATGGAATGCTTGCGCTGGCCCCTTACTTTCTCCTCCCTCAGGGTTTCCTCCTCCACTTTCGCCCATTTCTGTACCGCTCCTACCCATGCCTCTAACGAGGGTCCCGATGCCGCTCGTCAGTGCATGGCGATGTTTCTTTTGGCTAAAAGCAGGGATAGAGCGACAAAGCGGACCTGTACTTTGTGCGTTTTTGGCCTACGAAATAGTCCCAGAGCAACCGCTTCCCATGAGTGTAGCTCTGCGAGGTCCGTGAATGTGCAAGTAGAGTCGAGTATGGTCTACCAGTATTGCTGTAAAACTGGGCAACTCCAGAACATGTGTTGGGAGTGCGCGTCTGGTGAAGCGCACAGTTACGGTTTACCGCATTTGCTACATAATCCATTGTCTTCTGCATAATTTGCAGATTAAAAAATGCAGCAACACATGTTACCTCACAGTGTAAGGCCCTTTCTAAAGGTTAACTGGTCACCTTTCTGTTGCTTATTGCTATATGTGGGTGTTAATATGGTACTTATGAGGGGAAATAAAGGCAGGACAATGTTAACAAGTGTAAAAATAGCAAAATAGTGCAGTAATGCTATAGCAAAATATCAAGCATAATTCGCTTTTGGTTGCTGCAGAATTTGGTCAACCATGCTGCATAATTTGGCCTTCTCCTGCGCATAATTCCAATGGCTCTGTTTATAGTGCTATGAGGTCCCAGCCTGTGGCAGAAAGCACTGTGAATATGTAAGTCATTATTTTAAAACAGTATTTACATACTCTAAGCTAGGCTGCTGCAATATGATGCCTTGATTGAGATAAAACAAGTTCTTACAAAAAATATTTTTTAGTAATAAGTAATCAAACTGTATCTAATGCAGACATTTTTGTACGTGTCTCCCCTATACCAGATCCCAGCTAATAACTCCTTTACATTACATCTTAAAAAGAATAGATCTTTGCCACCATAAAGCTTTAAGCAGATCCACTGGAATTATTCTGCAGACAAGGACAACATTATGCAGCAGGTTTGACTAAATTATGCAGCAAAAAAAAGGTAAATTATGCAGCACAATGCGCCACATTTTGTGGTTAGCATTACTTCATTATTTTGTCATTTTAACTCACGGTAACGCTGTCAGGGGAAACATTTCACCTCATTAGTACCAATGTAGCACTCAAATACAGCAGTAAGCAACTACAAGATTACCAGTCAATCTTTGCAAAGGGCCTTCCACTGCTCCGGAACACTTTGTCACCCTTCAAGAAACTTTTGTTCCGTTTGAGCTAGAATCAAGTTTTTTTTGTTGCAATCCGCAGATTATGTAGCAAATGCAGTAAACTGAATATTATGAGGAAAACGCTACCTCTGAGAAACTCCTAATTCCATAGTTTATTTTTTAACTTTCTGCACTACCACCACACACTTTGATTTCAGGCAGAAGCATCTCAAAGTCAGTATTAACCATTCTGGGGCTGTTTGTTTGTGAAAGCTGAGTCCATGGGGTGGCAGGTAGAAAGCCTGTAGGGTTGCATTCAGATGCAGCGCCCTAATCCTCTCGATCCTTGAGGCCTCACAGTAATAGTCTAGGAGACGGAGGAAAGAAGCGAGATGCATAGACCTTGTCAAAGAGAAGGCCCAGAATAGGGAGCACTGTAAGCGGACTCATTTTTATGTTTACAAATGGCCAGAGACCGCTTCTTCAGAGAGATACCCCAAAGAAGTGGACAATATAAGTGTTTTTTTTTTTTAAAAGGACCATTCATTAGTGAAGCTGGCACTACTGCCAAGTGTGTAAGTGGCCACTGCTGGTTATCATAAAGGAGCAGATGCAGCAGGACTGGGGCCCAGGGATATGGGGGGCCCACTGCATCACACTTATGACTATGTACCTTTTTTTTTTTTTTAAAAAGGGGGAATCGGAGCTTATTGTCCTTTCAAGCATTAGGACTGAGGTGATGATGCATCATGGTGGGGAAGAGGTTAAAGAGGCAGAGGAAATAGCCTGCTACTCAGGACTGCAGTTATCATTAGTGCAGCAGGTACAGTTGCATTGGGGTCAAAGAGTGTGAGGGGCTCACAACACCCCAATTATGGGGAGCAATTTGTTTGGGATATCTGCTTTTGGATGATGCATTTGCTGTTTTATAAGTCTCATATTTGGTGCAGTTCATAAGCTATAGAAAAAGTATTCCTGAAATCATCTCATAAGCCCTGCTCCCTGCACGCAGCCATGTCCCTCCCGCTCCCTGAATCCTTGCCATAAAGTTTTAGAAGGGGGCCGACCTCAAAAAAATGTTGCTTTGGGGGGGCCTTGTGGGGGGGGGGGGGGGGCTCAGAGTAAAAACGTTTCAAGACCTCTGCCCTAACATGTACAGTCTGGAAGAGAGGGAGTAGAAAATAGTAATTCAGACACTTAAAATTCCATATTGTGTATTTGAGGTGAAGTAGCCTTTCTAACAGAAGTGCTGTTCGAAGCTTTAAAGTGTGACGCAGAAGAATTGCCATCTAGGTGGTTGCTTTAAGAAGAGTTGATGGAATATAGTGGTTGAATAGTGGCATGCAGATCAAGTGCAATTGGCATACTGTTAATTACATATTTAAAGAGAATGAAATGTGGTTAAGGTCAGGTTTTTCCCCCATCGTTCAGAACTCTCTAGACCAAGAGCAAATTACTGTGAAGTGTGTGGTAATTGTCTGTCCAGACTACTGAAGCACTTAAAAGCTGTTACCAGTGGAGAAAGAGAAAAGGTCACATTTTTCATTGCCCTCTCTGCCCTGCAGTTAGGTGCATCAATCAATTTTCAAGAAGTCATTTTACAGCAAGACAGGCCTTTTGTAATTTGTTTTATTAAAAAATTTTTTTTTTTTACTGCGAGTCTACAATCATGGATTCACGTTCCTCAATTGAGGGGCTAAAAGAGAAGTATAACTCCTCCTTGTCTTGGGGACAGGTTCGTCAATTGGGGTGGACAGTCAGGTCGCTTTGACGCAGATCCGGCGCATTTTGAAGCATTGCTCTCCTGTTTGAACACGTTTTTATTATTACAAATGACTTCTCTTCAGTAATGCTCTTTCTAGTGGGTCCTCTGTCTAGCCATAGATTCATCACCAGGCGCAAGACTGAAGCTGGGAATCTTTTCATTGGCAGTGCTGCCGCATGCCAATAAAATGCCAATAAGATTTAGTGATTCTTTCTGGCACCAGGGAGGTATTCTAAGGTGAGTAGTCCGTAGCTACTCCATCCGAATCAGCCTGACTGATTTAGTCTTAGTGGATGTAGCAGTGCCCCCCCCCCCGTAAGTCTTCCTTAATGCAAACTGATTCTTCGCTCCGAAAAACTATGCGAGGCCATGCAATGGTGCAAGCTCCTGGCCCCAACCAGATGCCTACCAACGCTCCTGATAGATCTGCCTGGTGACTAGTAGAAAGTTAAGGCCGGGCCCTGCATAGACACTCAAAGTGAGGCATGTGCAGTAAGACGGGACTGGCAGTGAGTGGGTTCTCAGGCGCTCTGTTACATGACAGGAAGGCATAGCTGCCAAGGTTTCAGATTGCTTATGTGTGACATTTCCATAAATTCAGTGTAATTATGAGTGACATTCAACGACTATGAGTGGCAGTTTCTCGAGATCAAAATCAGGCAATGAGGAAGGGGGAAATATAAGAAATTACACTCATTTGAGCAACGAAAAACTGTTAAAAGATCTTAAACTGCTGCATAGCACCTGGGAACTAAGGACACTGCAGGATGGATGAGTGTGTGTGCCAACCTTGCAAGACCCATCACATTAGTTTCCTTTTTCTTTTCACACACTTTTATTAGTAATGTGACTTGACTAGTAGCGCCACCTCTCAGTCCTGCACAAAATCATACTCCTAACCATTCATATCTGGTGTTTGACATCATGACGAATGAACCAGCTACGTGTGTGCAGCACATAAATTAGTGTGACAAACAATTTATCAAAAACAAGTGTGCATCGATATCCTTACACAAACACAGGGAATCTGATGGTCAAGAGGAAAAAGCAGTAAAAAGGATAAAAGAGGAGATGCAACCACCAATATAGTGCTTTTCTGACAAGCAGTGTTAAATCCAATATAGTATCTTCTAGTACATAACCTATTTCACAATCTGGGAAGTGGCTGTTTGATTTCCATCAACTGCCCTTCGTGGCCAGTGTCATCATCTGGAATTCCAGCTTCCCTTATCACAGCACCCCATTCAGACATGAGGTGACTCTGTGATCAAAGCATATCTTACAGAAAGCCAGAAACCACTAGGTTAATAGTATGTACCAGAAAGCCTACGGCCAGGAAAAGTGCAGTGCAAAATTAGTGAAAATATAAAAAGGATATGGTGGCAAACAGTTAATTTTATTAGAGCTTGCTTCCAAACCTATTAAAAAATGCAGGAGCGGCTGTCAACAAATATGCCGCTGATGTTGGTCAACTAGTTTCAGCCAACTTGGGCAATTAGCCCTGGCTTTCTTCAGGACCGTCTCAAATGTTAAGCTACTGTAAATGGTGACAATAAAATCAAAAGTCGTACACCGTGTGAACATACCTCCATACAGGAAGGGTGAGTTCCACTCCTAAAAGGGAGAATAACACAGTGAAAACCATAATTTAGTAATAAACAGAAAACAATACACACAGCAAGTTGCATTCTTCTATCCTCTTCTACAAATCCTAGGACAGTTACACTCACCTGTCCCATATGAGGTATTGACCTCACCTGGTGCAAACTCAGGTTTTAGGAGACCCCGCCCTATGAAGAAAAACAGTGAAAACTGCTTTCATTAGGGGTCTCTACATCCGCAAAAGCAGAACATTCTTATTACCCAGTCGATAGTTAAAAATACACTTTTGGTGTTAAGAGTGAGCCTACATGGCAATAACCAAGGCCCCATACAGCTCACATCCTCTGCAGAACACAAACAGGAACCAGAAACGCTCCTAGTGCCAGAACTGATAGTAAAAGATACACTCTCCTATTACAGATGAGCGTTTTTGGCGTCTAACACCGAACGTCCTTGATAACCAAAAAACCGACCTAGAGCGAATACAGAGAGCACTTACCTCTCCGTCGGTGCCTCGGTCCCGTCCCGAGTACGTGGGAGGTACGGAGGTCCCGCGGCGAGCCGTCTTAACAACGTGGCGTCCTCTCACACTTCCGTGTCAGGTGACCCTGGCTCCGCCCCACATCTGGGTCATGCGCATAGCCAAAAGAGAACAGAATGACCTCATTGCTGAGTATTCTGTAGTTTTAGACTTAATTTGCGTGGCCTCGGCATTGCCATGTAGGCTCACTCCTAACACCCAAAGTGTCTTTTTAACTATCGACTGGGTAATAGGAATAGCCATGCGCTGCTCGATATACAACATGCAGCTAAGGAGAGGGTTTTGTATTCTCTCATTGTTCTCCTGATAGTTAGGAGATCATTATGAGCATTTAATGAAGCATGTGTGCATTTGCACAAGTATAGACCGCCCCTTTTTGGCTATTATTAGCGTGTAACAGAGCATTAGTTTCCTACATAACTAGTCCTACTGTACTAAGAGGTAGCAGGGGTTCTCTGGTAGACCCTGATATATCCGGAGGACTTGGGCATTGTGATTTCTTCTACTTTTAATAATACTTCCGTAGACCTCTGGATGCCACTAGAGGGCACTTGGATGAAGCTTGAATAGGAAAGTAACCATTGGGCATAAAGTCCTTGAGCTCTGGCTAAATTTCATGTTCAGCTTTTGTGGATGTAGAGACCCCTAATGAAAGAAGTTTTCACTGTTTTTCTTCATAGGGCAGGGTCTCCTAAAACCTGAGTTTGCACCAGGTGAGGTGAGGCCAATACCTCATATGGGACAGGTGAGTGTAACTGTCCTAGGATTTGTAGAAGAGGATAGAAGAATGCAACTTGCTGTGTGTATTGTTTATTACTAAATTATGGTTTTCACTGTGTTATTCTCCCTTTTAGGAGTGGAACTCACCCTTCCTGTATGGAGGTATTTTGTATGTTCACACTGTGTACGACTTTTGATTTTATTGTCACCAATTGCAGTAGCTTAACATTTGAGACGGTCCTGAAGAAAGCCAGGGCTAATTGCCCAAGTTGGCTGAAACTAGTTGACCAACATCAGTGGCATATTTGTTGACAGCCGCTCCTGCATTTTTTTAATAGGTTTGGAAGCAAACTCTAATAAAATTAACTGTTTGCCGCCATATCCTTTTTATATTTTCACTAATTTTGCACTGCACTTTTCCTGGCTGTGGTACTTAGGACTGTAGGCTTTCTGGTACATACTATTAACCTAGTGGTTTCTGGCTTTCTGTAAGATATGCTTTGATCACAGTCACCTCCTGTCTGAATGGGGTGCTGTGATAAGAGAAGCTGGAATTCCAGATGATGACACTGGCCATGAAGGGCAGTTGATGGAAATCCAACAGCCACTTCCCAGGTTGTGAAATAGGTTATGTACTAGAATATACTATATTGGATTTAACACTGCTTGTCAGAAAAGCACTATATTGGTGGTTGCATCTCCTCTTTTATCCTTTTTCTGCTTTTTCCTCTTGACCATGAGATTCCCCGTGTTTGTGTAATAATTAGGTTTGGGGCTTGAATCTGATATAGGTCGGTAAATATGTTCCCTTGGACCCTCTTCCCTTGTGGAATTTAGTTGTGCATCCATATCCTAACAAGCATTAATAATACATTGGTTTCGCCTATGTGATTAATTATAAGCTGTTTTTGTTATAAGTTGTAGCTTGGTATTGCACAACTGCTCACTAAGCTACAACTTATGACAAAAAACAACTTATTATTAGTGTAGAAATGCTATCTTCTCTCAGTTAAAAAAAAATACTTTTCTCCAGCTTGGTCTTCTTGCCCCTCACCCCTGTGAGACCTGGGGTGATGATTACTCCTTCCCACACTTTCCCCACCAGCTGCATCTGGACCTTCAAGCTGTAACTTAGACATTTTGTTTGTAAATCATAATCTGTATACTCGGGGATCCGGTTTCAGCGTGGTAAAATGGCTCAATGAGAGAAGGCGCTCGCAAACATCACCGGGTCAGGCCTCCCTTACGTACTTTCCTCCTCACGAGGTAGAATTGAGGCTCACAAAGGTATGAAGTAGTAGATAAAAAAAGAGAAGGTATTATTATCGGGGACTCCAATGTCAAACTATAAACCACCTTTATCGTTAGTCAGTAAACCAAACGGCCTATTTCTTAGCAACTCACTGTCACCTACGCTAAGAGGAACGAACACCGAGAGGCACAGCATACTGCCTGATCACGCGCAGGCAGCCATTTGCAATTGTGTCATTTTAAAATGCAGGCTGGTACTTAGTTGGGCCGGAGGATGGTGGCGCTCCATTAACTGCAGGCCATTCATACCCAGTGTGTGCAAGGCAGGCTCAGGCCTTGAGCCACCGCGGGCCGCACCAATTCGGATCTGTCGCCCTGGCCCGCCTCAAGTGAAAGTTGTCCGTCCAGGCTCTTCAGGGAGAGTGCTGAGCGGAGCCGTCCAATGACAGAATGTCCTGGTGATATCTGCAACCCTGGTCATCACTGCCTCCTCTCCAATTGCATTTGGCGGGGGGAGTAATTAACAGCCAGGACTAAATATTCACCACTGCCCGCATACCAGTAGCTGCAAGCCGCCTTCAGTTCTATAACAGTTGAAACGCCTTGCTCCCGCAGCAGGATGTGACGTCCCTCGCAGCGCCAGCATTAACATAACCTGACTGAGCCCCGATGATGTCAGGCGCCGCGCCGCAAGGCATCACAAGAATGATACAAATGTAGCACTAAGCAGGGATTGTGAGCCTGCCAGCAGCCGTAGCCTTAGCCCAAGCCTGGAGCAGCGCGCGCACACTCAGGGGCTGTGCACTGCAGCCCTGCCACACTTACCAGTTGGGCAGCACTTCGGTGAGTGTCACAGCTTAAAGTCAGAGACTATGCATATGTGTGACAATGCATTTCAGTGCGGTAATGCGGAGTACCACACTGGAATGCGTGATACTTGGCTGGACTGCGAAGGGAGGCGGAGGGTTTCAGGTGGTTACTGAGCGCCTTCCATAGAACAGGTCAAAGTAGCTAACGGGAGGGGGGTGGGTGGGTTATAAGAGCGCAGGGTAAGGGTAGTGAGATGAAGTGGATACTTCGGAAGTACACATACACTCAGTGGGGTCCTTGCTACGCCACTGCATACAGTAGAGAAAGCCAGCATACTCCAGCAGAAGGCTGGCTCTAAACTAAGGGAATTACTCCTCTTCAGACAAAAAGTGGTAAATGTATGTATGATGATAGTACCCTCTTCCAACAGCAGCGGTACCCGAATTCAGTAAAGTCTCGGACAGACAAGTATTCCTAATAGGAGAGCAAATAGACTGGAGGGCAGGGATGCATTGAAGAGAGGCGCAGTGGCGCTTGCTCGGTTATGAATATCCGTATAAATGAGTGCCTTTGATTGCACACCAGCTGTGTTTAATTTAGTTTATCGAGCCTCTATTGTGCAGAGCTTCTGATTGTATTCTGACCAGGCCCGGTTCTAGCGGGTGGGCCGGGTGGGCCCGGCCCACCCAAAGATGAGCCTGGCCCACCCAAACAGGAGCCTTGGCCCTCGCAGTGAGGGCTTGAAGGCAGGCGTGCAACGCACAGGTCGTGTGTGTCAGCCCGGGGAGACAGCTTCCCGGGCGCGCGCACACACACACACAGACAGTTTAAGATTATCGCAGCCGCACCAAAGTACTTAACAAGTCTTTAAAAGACCGTTAACTAGGCTTTGTTTACTTTTTCACCCCTTCATCTCTGCATGGTGAAAGGGGACAAATCCTTTCTTTGACAACGGTAACCTTTGGTAACCTTTGCCTCCTGTCCTGCTGCTTTGATATTTCTTTTTCTATGCTGCGCAGGGGAAAAGTGGTCTGTTTATTCCTAGTCACCCCCTGACCCCAGCAGCTGCTTATCACATAAGGCTGTGACACAAAGTATGACTAATGGAGTAGGTAAGAGAATGTGTTACAAAAAAAATTTATTTTTAAAATCTGCACAGGCCCAGCAGGACACATACTTGTATGTGCTTCATTTAAACAGTTTTTATCATTTCATCATAGCCGATGCTGGTCAACAATAAAACAATACAAAATGGCAATGCCCAGATAAAGTTGGTGATTAATGATCCTGCTTTAGAGCAATCGTTTGTCTGTTAGTATTTTTTAAATGCAGACGCACTGTATTTTATGTGGGTAGCTCAGTGGGTTACTGCCTTTGTCACAGAGATCCTTGTGTTACTTCAGAAGTTACAATCCTAACAAAAGGCAGTGAACAATGAACTGCCACCAAAGAGCTGCAAACAAACATGAATGGTATAATTAGAACTTCGCTTTTTTTGTTTTGTGATATAGTTAGAACTTCCCTAGTCTTTTCATTATTCTAATGTTGCTAAAATGAGTATGTTTGGGCAGATATACATTTTTATCAGTAAAGCTGACCCCCCATGGAATACTCTTTAAATCCTAAGGTTGTGTTTCCCCAGACCAAACCCTCTTAAAATATACTACCCACCAGAATGGATGACTTATGATTCCTACACCTTGTAATCCTCATTGGCTTATGTGACATTCCCTGTAGACTGATTTACATACTTGCATGATTCATTGTCTCTGTAAGTGTGTGTGTGGTGTAAAGTACTGACACACACTACATTGATATGAGCAGCGTTATACAACAAATTAAATGCATATGAGAGAGGGGATACGTAAACATGAGGGGCGTTGGTGGAGGGTGCCAGTGAGGGAATCCGAGGAGGAGGTAGTGGGAGGGGCTATGGAGCGATGAGGGGCACTGTTGGAGGATGACAGTGAGGGAATCCGAGGAAGAGGTCATGGGGTGGAGGGGGAAGCTAGGGAGAGATGAGGGGCACTGGTAGAGGGTGGTAGTGAGGGAGTCTAAGGAGGAGGTCATGAGGGGGATGGGCTACAGAGAGATGAGGGTGGCAGTGAGGGAATCCGAAGAGGAGGTCATGGGGTGGAGGGGGAGCTAGGGAGAGATGAGGGGCACCGGTGGATGGTGGTATTGAGGGAGTCTGATGAGGAGGTCATGAGGGGGAGGGGCTACAGAGAGACGAGGGGCACTGGGGGAGGGTGGCAGTGAGGGAATCCGAGGAGGTCATAAAGGGGAGGGGCTATGGGGAGATGAGGGGCACTTGTGGCGTGTGGCAGTGAGGGAATCCGAGGAAGAGGTCAATAGGGGGGGCATGGATGGATGAGGTACACTGTTGGAAGGTGGTAGTAAAGGTATTTATGGAAAAAGAGGTTTTTGGTGCAGCGCCAAAAAAGACTTTTGCATCAGCGCTGAAGCCGGCCCTGTCATGGCCTTTCTGTTTTTGTTTATTTAATTAGCAGTCGGGCCATAAGGGCCACTGTGGAACATACTTTAAAGTGCGTGCTAATTATATTTATTGCTCTATTCAATGTTTTAAGTATGAAGGTGATTTTACTAATGTTTTTACCGGGAGATGGTGCCTGACATGGGGCGGGGCCCAAGGTCATCTGTGAGATAAGGTGCACTGGAGAGGAATAGTGGCTAATCAAGCTTGTAAGGGAGTGCGTTGAAGAGTCCGTGGAGGTAGTAATGAAGAGGGATTCTCCCTGAAGGCTCACACAGAGGGAGCCCGAGAAGTGTCACTTGCCTGATACTCCCACCTCAGAAACCTCCTCTTCCCATCAAAGGAACATTACATAGAAAAAACACTTTTTTTGAGTGATAACATTAAAAAGAGATTTGGAAAAGAGTGAGTTTTACTGGGCCTTGTAAGACTAAGAAGAGGTAAAGGAGGGCCCTGAAGCAGGCCTGCCTAGACATATATGCGACAAATCGGGCCCACAGTGGCCCACCCAAATGCGTCCTTGGCCCACCCAATTAAAAATTCCTGGAGCCGGGCCTGATTCTGACGCTCTTTTCCTCGAACAATTATATTTTTGGGAATACTTTGTTGTAATGTGGTGCCCTTTGTGGCAGTTTGTGATTGTAGTTGCTTGCCGTGGCTCAATGGAGCACCGGTGAGCCTATTGAAGCCTCCATCTGTCTCTGCCCCGCAGCCAAGTTTCACATACTTATAAATGCCGAGTTCACTGCAAGGCTCTGGAAAAATGCGATTTTCACAGATATTTGGGGACTGGAGTTCGAATAGTAGTAAATCGTCCTCACATCGAATATATGGGTATGTTTCTATGCCTCGCTCCCAAGTTCCAGAAGAGGCATAGAAGGGAATGGTTAGCCTACCGATCTTACGCAGGGACACTTTGCTTCGCATTACCTTGGTCAGTGTACATGAATTGCCCAGTAAAATGTGTTTTTTTGTCTTATAGAAGGAATGCATTGCATCAATTGCTGATTACGTCTCGAAGCATCCCCGAGCTACTCCGCAAGAACTGAACAAAGTCGTGGAACAGAACGTCGTCCTGTTTGCTGCCAAGATACAGGCTTCCACTTAACACGCCCCGGTATGGACAGAGCAGCAAGGAGCGCTATGCCACCACTTCATTTATCTACGCGGTCTCACTGTCCAGAACCAAAGCGTTCGCCTTTGTTTCATGCACTGCCCGCTATCAGAAATCTGTCTCGCCCGGGAAAAGTTTGGGCAAAACCAGTCACGTCTTTAATTGTATAAACTATTTCCAGTTGTAATGCGAGCAGAAAAAAAACAAATAAATAATGTAAAATGTATCCATTTCGTTATAGCCTGCGCCTGATTGTGTGCAGCACAGCACATTGGGCAGAATATTTTACTTGCAACGGCTGTGTTTTCAATGATTGCATTCCCCCAGACCCTCTTTAATACAAGTGTGAGAAGAGTTACTCCTCTGTTGTCAATAATGTGTTGAGCGGAATGGGCAGATTCGTGCTATGATAAGCGCACAGATATTGAGGGGTTCGGTTAGTCGAAGTAAGATCACAAGAAAGGCTTAGGTTTGAGGAAGAGGAGGGGATTCCGAATAGTTGAGAAACTGGCCGTGCAAATCATTCTCCCCAATCTATTTTTCCCTCTCCATGGGGAGGTGCCAGAAGCCTGGATGTGTGCTTCCGGTTGTTGTACTCTGCAAGGACAGGACACCACTTTTCTGCATTTGTTTCGGTTTCAAGAAAATGTCCTTGAATCCCCAAAAAATGATATGTGTTTTAGCAATTTTTTTTAGGCTAAGCCTATCGGACAGCACAAGCTGTCTGGTTGCCAAAAAAACAAACTTGGGGGCTTACGAAGAATTTACAGGGGCTTACAGCCCACGCATTACTTACCACGAGTTGGCTTTGTCAGTTTTCATTTGCTCTTTTCATACTAGATGGCTTTCCTTGCCCATCTTGTTTTTGTCCCTCACCCTAGACATACACTTTATCTGAACGGCTGCCTTCTATCCTTTTGCTGCTCACTTTTAGGGAAGTACTTTTTTTTTCTATTTGCTTAAGCAGTCAATGAGTACATTTGTTTTCGTGCTCTCTCCCTTCTGTTGTTCTTAACTCCCTGTCAAATACCTGCTTTGTTGTTTCCCCCATGTTAAAAGCTCTCCCATGTGCTTATATCAAACCAACCTCTCTCCCTCTGCCTGCACTCATGTGCTTCTTCCACCCTTCGTTGCACTCCCTCGTGTCCTTTTTTTTGTTTAAAAAAAATAAACAAATCTTCAGCTTGCATAGGGGAGTGGGTGGGTGGGACTAGACAGCAAATTTACGCAAGTCGCAGCACGCCCCAAACAGCAGTTGTTTGGGATGACCCAATGATTAAGCATGTCACCTAGGGGCAACCCTGGGGGACTGAGGGGACTCACGAAAATAATCATCTTTTCTCTGGACAGGGGGTCTTGTTTTTTCACGCATTCAGTGGAATCCTCATTCCCTTGGTTAGGTTTTTTTAATCTGACATTTACAGATTATTTGTGAACTGCACCAACACCTTCGCCAACCCCCTCAAAAACTGTTTTAGCCCTACTTTTTCATTTGGGGAAAAAATATGAATAATCATCCCCGATCGATAAATAATAAAAATTTTAAAAAAATCGCTTCACTTTCTAGGCACGTAGCCGTAATGACATGTGGGCGTGTACAAAATATGTCCACTTTTGTCCAGCTTCCTTTTGGTCATGCTGCTCAGCATCACCTAAAAGGCATTGAAAACGCCAATAGGTCCCAAAGACAAGACCTGTTGGCTTTGCCAATGTTATTATTTATTTTTACATTAGTGAGGGCCAGGCAGCTCGTTCGAAAATAATGTTGGACATAAACCACCATTACAATTAAAGCATTCACAATACCAAAAGGCTGGCAGTCAGCACCAGACCTATAATTCCAAAATGCTAGGGGGCTAAATGCATATCCTGAAACAGCTGACTAAACACCTGGCTCACCAAGGGAAGAAAGTGCCTCATCTGCAGTGGTGGCTTGGAGGGCAGCTGAAGTTCTAAACTTCTAATTACCCACCATTGAGACAAGGACAAATGTACTGACAGATTCATCAACCAGGGCCAGCGTCATCTGATATATCACTGCCTTTCAATGAAGCATTTACCCATGCCCTTATGGCAGCAGGATCAAAGACATGCCCACAAGTCATTCGACCTCTTCTAAGCGACACAAACTGGCTGCAGGTGATCTGTACTTCCTAACCAAAATCTCACACCGGAAAGCCTGATAATTCAACACATAAGGTGAATTCAAATTCCTTTACAACAAATCCTGCAGATATAAAATCAACACAAACTTATGCCTTCAGACACAATGTTCTCTTAGGGCTCCTGTAGCCTTTAGATCTATTGAAGCAGTTTGTCTCACGAGTAGGCAGTCCCCAATGATCTCATTGCCTCTTTTTCCCAAAAGGTATAAGATGCATCCACGTGTGTACTGTGAGCAGGCCTAGAAACTCCTGATTGCATAAGCAGAGCTATTGTCATTAGTGTGGTGCTCAATTAACTGGGTTTCTAGGGGACATGAAAGCATCCTTAATAGACATGCCCTGTGAAATTGTCAGGCTATTTGGTGAAAAAGGTGATTCAGCAGTGGGACAATGTTACTTCTACAACAATATAGGAAGGTTAGGGGCTACTCTAGGTAGTTTGGCACCCAGACAACTCCAGCCTACCCAACATGTACAACAGCACTCAATCCAGCAATTTTGAGACCAAGGGAGTGACTACAGCTGAAATGGTCTACGCCACCAGGGACAGCAATCAACCATTTCTTCCTCCTTTGCTTTAGTTTGCACTCCCAGTCAGTGCCTGCCTGACAGTAGACTGAATATTACATTTCCTACCTGGTTGAAGATTCATCACAGGTGGGCCTTACAAACTGTTCAAAGGGGCTGTGTCCTGTCTTTCATTTCTTCCCCCATCCCATTGTCTTCCAATGCCAGAATAGCTTTCAGAGAAGGACTCCACCAGGGTGCCATTCAGCAGGCGTAGGACTCAGAGGGCAAGTGTTCTGTTTGTGCTATTTCCTCATTCCGAAAAAGGGCAGAGGCCTCGGACCCATCTTGTAACACCACCCACTGAATGCCTTTTTGAGGCAGACAAGTCAAAATGATCATTTCAGCTCAGGTCTTTTCAGAGCCGGACCGAAGACACTGGATGGTTCACTGGACCTGCATGACATTCCTTTCTATAGTACCATCATGCAGTCCTACCAGTGTTCTCTGTGAGCCTAGAACACTTTCTTTGTCAGGTTCCCTTTTTACCTTCCCTCAGGTGGGCACAAAAGTGATGGTGTGGTCGCTGCCCACCTTCAGATGCTGGTGATCCATGTATTTCCGTACATCGGCAACTGGTTGTTTAAGACAAGCTTGATGCAGTCAGTAACAGACCACCTCCAGACGAAGGCTAAATTCTTTGGGGTTTTCAATCAATGATCCAAAGTCACACCTGTGCTCCATCCACACCTTTATTGAGGGTTGTCCTAGGTACAGTGGCGTTCAATGCCTTTCAAACCCACAGTGAGTCTGGGGCATTCAGGATATGAACCCGATGTTTTAGGCTCATTCCTGATTGAGGATGGCACTGACGCTTCTTGGACTCTTATTCCCATTATCCCAAACTCCATATGAGGACCCTGCAGCAGAACCTCAGGTTTCAGAGGAAACAGCATCAGAGCTGCCTCTCTGACACCAGCCAGATCTTGCAATAGACAACACAGCGTTTTCAGCGGTAGCAGACAAACACTGACCTGCAGCAGACCACTGACCCTTTCCCCACAAATACTTCATGGTTGTGATAGGCATGTCACTGCACGGGGGTGTCTCCCCTGGGAGGGGTGTCAATTTGAGGGACTCTGGTCTCTGGCAAACAGCCAGCCTCACATCAGCCTTTTGGAACTTCAGGTGATCTGTCTGGCCCAGAAAGCCTTCCTATCATCCATCAAAAGGAGGCTGGTGCAGGTCCCTACGGACACCATGCTTACTATGTGATACTGCAACAAGCAGGGTTCGGTGTCGGAAGTCTCTAAGCCTATGGAGGTGGCTGGACCAGCAGCAAACCATCTGGCAGAGACTCAATGCCAAAGCAGACTCAGCTGGCAGATCATGAGTGGCATCTTCACCCCCCCCCCCCCCCAAGGTGGTGAGGTTCTTCTTCAATCTGTGGTTGTACACACCATTTAGATTGCCACTAGTGAAAACATGCATTGTCAACTGTACAGTGCAGTATAGTTTCATCCGATAATGTCACTCTGAGAGGCACACTGACTGAAATGGGACATTGGACTCCTGTACGCATTCCTGCCTCTGTCTTAGTACTGACCATATGGCATCTATCAGGTGAAAGTGTGCCAGAACCTAACTTGGGACCTCATGATGTCCAGGAGTCCTCTTACCAGGATGGGGATATGGTAGGTTTCCCAGAGTGCTTTCCCATGTACCTAAAACATAATCTATCTCAGGTGTTCTCCGGGACCTTCACTGGCTTAGAATTGAGAGCCGGACTAAGTTTAAGGCACTGTGCTATATGCATAAAATTAAAATAGGAACACCTATCTATGTTCATTAGCCCAGTCCTATTGTCCAACTCGTGTACTTCACTCCTTATCACAAGCCAAATTTCAAGTCCCTCAGATAAAACTTTTTCCGCATGGGTGGACGCTCCTTCTCCTATCTAGCGCCCAAACTATGGAATTCGCTACCCTCATTGCTCCGGCATGAAATCAGTCACAAGATTTTTCGTAAAAGCCTAAAAACCTGGTTATTTAATCAATAGACGTGATTCCATCTGTCGTGCGTGGACCTATGGCGCCGGGAAACCTCCGGGTAGCTGTGCGCCTTATAAATTGAATAAATAAATAGGTTAGAGTATCCACCAGAAACGGCGATACCAGAGGTAAATATGTTGTTGTTCTGATGGATACTTCTAACATCAGATTCCTCACCTTTAGAATAAATCAATAGCAGTACCTATATAACGGTGGCAGGACTATGTAGTTTAATCATACCAATAAAGTATTGAAGGACCAAGCAAGCAAATTGTTCCTCCTGGCAATTCTCGCTGTCCAGGCAGTAGTGTTTGGTGAACATGTGCACTAATGCACAAGTTACTACTTGTGTAACGATATATCTGTAAGAGACATTAGTTAGTGATCGATTCCTTACCTCAGAATATCCCCAGGCATCAGACTGGATCCGGAAAATTTTGCGTAGCAATTCCCCTGCGCGCCGGGAGGCGTCGTCCGCGGCTCCGTCGTCCGCGTTGTTAGCGCCGGAATGATGTCGTCGGAGTACTTAGACGCCGCCGATGCGCGCTGACGTCAGTTCTGATACACAGCTTTTCCGCGCCAGATACGCAGAACCATGATAGAACCAACACTGGTGCCATGAAACTAGGGCCCTGAAAGGGGATGACCTTAACCCTAGATATCGGTTCGCAGAACGGGGAGGATGGGTGGGTCGGTAAGGAATCTATCACTAACTAATGTCTCTTACAGATATATCGTTACACAAGTAGTAACTTGTGCATCTGAAAGAGACACGTTAGTGATAGATTCCTTACCGTAGAATAGATACCCCAGCAATACCAACCCCGGTGATGGGTCTGCCAACCAATAATCACACCAGAAAGTCCTGGAGGACGGAACGGCCAAAGAAGCCATCCCTCCGGACTTGACTGTCCAGACAGTAGTGTCTTGCAAACGTGTGCAGCGAGGCCCACGTATCTGCCTGGCAAATGTCCTGCAAGGGCACACCCCGGCCCAGGGCAGTTGTAGTAGCCGTGGCCCGGGTGGAATGAGCCCGCAATCCAACAGGGGGCTCCTTCTTAGCCAAGGAGTAACATGCCTGGATACACAAGGTGATCCACCGCGAGATGGTCCGCTTGTGCACCGCTTTCCCCTTCTTAGCGCCCACGTAACCAACAAAGAGTTGGTCATCCACCCGGAACTGGCGTGTGCGATCCAAGTAGAATGAGAGCGCACGTTTTGGGTCCAGACGGTGGAGCCGCTCTTCCTCTTTAGAGGGGTGCGGTGGCGGAAAGAAGGTTGGCAAAGTGATGTACTGCCCGATGTGGAAGGCTGTGACAACCTTGGGCAGGAAAGATGGCTTAGTACGCAACACAACCTTGTCCGGATGGACAGAAAGGAAAGGAGGGGTACAAGAAAGATCCTGGAGCTCACTCACTCTCCTGGCAGAGGTGATGGCAACCAGGAAGGCAGTCTTCAAGGTTAGAAGACGAAGGGGACAATTGTGAAGTGGCTCAAAGGGAGCGCACATCAGAAACGTAAGAACAAGGTTCAAGTCCCACTGAGGCATCACAAACTGAACAGGAGGGAATGTGTGTGTGATGCCCATCAGAAATCGATTTACAATAGGGGACTTGAACAAAGAAGGCTGATCAGGCAGCCTGAGAAAGGCTGAAAGGGCGGAAAGGTAGCCCTTGATAGTGCCCAGAGCAGAGCCCTGCTGGGCAAGAGAAAGAAGGAAGAGAAGAACCTCAGAAAGAGGGGCAGCAAGAGGATCCACAGCCTTTGCTGTGCACCATGCCACAAATCTGTTCCACCTGCAGGCGTATACCGACTTAGTGGAGGGACGCCTGGCTGCCAGAATGACATTACAGACTTCAGGAGGCAAGTCAAATGGCCTCAACTGCCGCCGCTCAATCTCCAAGCATGGAGGTGGAGACTGGACAGGTTCGGGTGGAGGACCGTCCCCTGCTGCTGCGACAGGAGGTCCTCCTGAAGAGGCAGACTAACCGGGGGAATCGACTGACATACTGAGTAGCTCTTGATACCAGTACCTTCGTGCCCAGTCCGGAGCCACAAGGATGACTTGGGCCCGGTCGCGCTTGATCTTCTTCAGCACTCTGGGCAGAAGTGGTATAGGCGGAAAGGCGTATAACAGACCGCAACTCCACACGCGACGAAAAGCGTCGCCGAGCGAGTGCCGCCTTGGAAATTCCAACGCGCAGAACTGATGACATTGCGCGTTCTCTTCGGTGGCGAATAGATCTAACCAAGGCTCTCCCCATTGCTGAAAGAGGCCTTGCGCCACGCCCGAGTTCAGACGCCATTCGTGATCCATCATGCACGGCTGAGTTCGTCCGCCCTGGCGTTCAGAGAACCTGCCAGGTGTTGAACCACCAGGGTCACGCCCTGCTGTTCCAGAGGCGCAGAGCCTCCTGGCAAAGGGTCCACGACCCCACCCCGCCCTGTTTGTTGCAGTACCACATGGCGGTGGTGTTGTCCGTGAACACCTGCACTACACTCCCCCGGACAGAGGGGATGAATGCCTTCAGTGCTAGACGAATCGCCCGCAGCTCCAAGAGGTTGATATGGAGCCGGGACTCCGCCGGAGACCAGAGGCCTCTGATCTCCGCCTCCCCCATATGGCCTCCCCAGCCCTGGAGGGACGCGACCGTCACAACTACGTGCTCCGGCTGGGGAAGGGAGAGGGATCTGCCACTGACCCAATTGCGGTCCGTGAGCCACCACTGCAGCTGTCTCGCAGTGCCCTCCGAGATCAGGACATGGTCGGAAAGGTTGCCCTGATGCTGGGCCCACTGAAACTTCAGGTCCCACTGCAGAGCCCGCATCCGCCACCAAGCGTGATGCACCAGAAGGATGCAGGAGGCCATCAGCCCCAGAAGCCGCAGCGTCAACCTGACCGATACCCGGGATAAAGGCTGAAAGAGTGGAATCATAGCCTGAATATCCCAGACCCGCTGTTCGGGAGGATAAACCCGAAACTGCGCAGAGTCGAGAACCGCTCCGATGAAGAGGAGCTTCTGAGAGGGGCACAGGTGTGACTTTGGCACATTGATGGAGAACCCCAGCTGATGCAGGAGGTCTGCCGTCGTCTGGAGGTGGCTGACGACTGTCTGGGGCGAGCCCGCCTTCAACAACCAGTCGTCGAGGTAGGGGAAGACTGAAACCCCTAACCTGCGCAGATGAGCTGCGACCACCGCCATCACCTTTGTGAACACCCGTGGGGCACTGGTAAGGCCGAAGGGGAGCACGGTAAATTGAAAGTGCTCGTGGCCAACCGTGAACCGCAGGTAGCGCCGGTGGGCCGGCAGGACGGGGATGTGGAAATAAGCGTCCTGCAAGTCCAACGCTACCATCCAGTCTCCTGGGTCCAGGGCAGCTAGGACCTGAGCTAGTGTCAGCATTTTGAACTTCTCCTTCCGGAGGAAACCGTTGACGTTCCTTAGGTCCAAGATAGGGCGGAGGCCCCCTTTGCCCTTCTTGGGTACCAGAAAGTAGTGGGAGTAGCAACCACACCCTACGTCTGGCCCAGGAACGCGCTCGATGGCCTCCTTGGCCAAGAGGGCCGTAACTTTCTCCTGCAGAAGTCGCAAATGATCTCCCGATACTCGGTGGCACTGCGGTGGCATGGCTGAGGGGTTGCCTCGAAGGGGAGGGAGTAGCCCCTTCGGACAATTTGCAGCACCCACCCGTCCGACGTGACATTGCGCCAGTGGAAGAGGTGATGGCGAACCCTGCCACCCACTGGCGTCACATGGGCCTGAAAACACGGACTAGGAAGGTTTTGCGGCAGGTGCTGCGGAGGGAGGTGTGGACTGGCCTCGCCGCTGTCCCCGACCGCCGCCACGGCGGTTTCCACGGCCACCACCGCGCTGCTGAACATTCTGCGGTGCGTGGCTGGCAGCTCGTGTGGGGACGCCCCTTCCGTGGCCACGAAAGGAGCGAAAGGCACCCGATTGCTGGCGTGGGGCCGAGAGGCCCAAGGACTAGGCCGTAGCCCTGGAGTCCTTGAAACGCTCAAGCGCATGGTCTGCCTTGTCGCCAAAGAGGCGACAGCCATCGAACGGCATGTCCAGAAGAGTGGACTGGACATCGGCCGAAAAGTTGGCGGTCCTCAACCAGGCGTGGTGTCGAGCCGCCACAGTCGTTGCCATCGCCCTGCCCAGTGAGTCCGTGGTATCCAGCCCACACCGGATGGAATATTGCGCTGCATCTCGACCCTCCGCAAGGGCTTGGGCAAGTTTAGCCCGGACCTCCTCCGGGCATTGTGGCAGCACGTCCGCGACCGTATCCCACAGGGTGTGGGTGTAGCGGCCCAAGAGGCATGCAGTATTGACAGACCGCAGTCCCAAACTCAGGGACGAGAACACCTTCTTCCCGAACTGTTCATACCTCATGGATTCCCGATCTGGCGGGGCCGTCGGGAATGCGGTCTGGGAAGTAGAGGCCTGGATCACCAGGCTCTCGGGGTGGGGGATGGGTGGACAAAAAGCATGGGTCGCCCGGAGCCGGGCGGTAGCGTCTGGCCACGTTCCTATCCGCAGGCGAACCTGAGGCGGGCAAGGACCAAGTGCCCACAAGAACGTCACACAAGGCCTCATTAAACGGCAGCAGTGGCTCACTGGAGCTTGCCTGCGGTTTAAGGACCTCAGTGAGGAGGTTAGTCCTCACGGCCGCGATGGGGAGCTCAAGGTTTAAGGCCTTGGCCGCCCTCGTCAACACTACACTGTAAGCAGCCCCCCTCCTCCGTAGCCACGGTGGGAGGGGAGACAAATCCAGTGTCTGGCGAAGTGTCAATACCACTGGCCTCCCCAAGCTCATATGTCCAGTCCTCCTGAGACTGGCATTCCTCTGCCAGAGGGTCAGCAGACCCCTCCCAATCTCCCTCGTTACCCATCTCCTGTAGAACAGGTTCAACAGACGGGGCCTCCTCATCGAAATAAAAATCTCCAAAGGCCGTCGGAAGCGGCGCCGTTCCGGCGCCAGAGTCGGACCGAAGGAAACATTGGGGACGGCGTCCACAAGGGGCGCCGGGGGTGACACCCGCGGGGCCGGCGCCGGTGAGGTCGACCGGCGACGACCCGGAAGCGGATCCGGTGAGGTCCTGCGGCGCCGGGACCTAAGTCGCCGGCGGCGCCAGGGCCGAAGCACCCGACGGCGTCGAGGCCGAAGCACTCGACCCGCTAGGGCCTCCAGCCGGGGCCGGTGGGCCCGAAGGCGCCACAGGACCCGGCTGAGGAGGGAGGGACCTCATGGCCATGAGGTACCGCTCGATCTCCTCCGGCGTCGCGCCATGCCCAGGGACCCGAAGGTGTGGGGCAGGTGGCGATGCCTGCGACTCAAGCGGAGCCGCGTGGGTGGTGTCACCCGAACCCCTGGCCGCATCACTCGAGCGTCGGGGTGGGTCGGAGGAACGATGACGCCTCACCGACCTCTCATGCCTCTTACCTGAGGACTTGGATCCCGATGACGGATGTCCACTCCCGGAGCTGCGAGGACTCCGACCTCGCGACCGGTCCCTTGACCTCCCGTGGGACCGGGACCTGGAGCGGCGCGGGGCCGACTGCCGTAGCTCGAGCCGCTTGCGGAACCGCTCCCGCCTAGCTTTCGACGTTTGGGCCCGGCAGTCGGAGCAGGCACGGTCGTCGTGGTCGGGGCCTAAACACTTCAGGCACCGGCGATGGGGGTCGGTAACCGACATCAGACGGTCGCACTTGGAACAGGGTTTGAACCCGGGCATCCCTACCGGCACCGTTTGAGTCGAAGACTCGTACTAGAAAAGCGATCAAAAGATCGAAAAGTTTAGTCAAAAAAGACTAAGGGGGTAGAGCTTCTCCGGATCTGCGCTAGCTGGCGCGAAAAAAAGAAGAACTGACGTCAGCGCGCATGGGCGGCGTCTAAGTACTCAGACGTCATTCCGGCGCTAACGACGCCGACGGCGGAGCCGCGGACAACGCCTTCCGGCGCGCAGGGGTATTGCTACGCAAAATTTTCCGGATCCAGTCTGACGCCTGGGGATATTCTAAGGTAAGGAATCTATCTCTAACGTGTCTCTTTCAGATGTCGACGTCTGGCAGATACACAGAACTGGAATTCCCCTTACCAAACCACTCTTAGTGGTCTTGGCCTTGGTAGAAGGAGATCGCAGGCCGTCAGGTGGTTACTAAGTAACTTGTTCCTCTGGCCTGGTGCCATAGAGACTAACATCAAAATCTTTAGAAGCGGACTTTGCTATGGCTTTTTAAGGGGGCGTGGTGGTTGGTGTTGAGTCAAGTGCCATGCCAGAGTTTTAGCTACTGAGTCGAGATCGAAGTTGAAATTGAGGCCAAGCTGCACACACCACCATGGACTCAAATGACAACGCAGGAGCTGGGATGCCAGCAGCAGACATGATAAAAGAAGCCTCTTATGCTCCTTATGATGCTTGAGCTTTTTGAAAGTGAACAGGTTCTTTGCTGGGAGTGTGTCGGTTTCCTTCCACTGGAAGGTGATCTTCACCTGCACTTTGTTGTCAAAAGTACAAGTTTAGCTTCGTTTGGGTGCATAAGGGCAAATGAAGACGCATGTTATCTCCCCAAACAACCAACTGACACATGCATATAAACAACAGACATTGGTCTGTGAATTGTGGCTTCCAGCCCAAATATTTAGCAGGCGACATGACCGCAAAATTTGAAGGAAAAAACCCAGTTAATTTTGGAGAAGAAAACTAAACAATGAAACCAAATAGGCCCAGGATATTGCTTTGAGGGAGGCATGCAATAAAAAACTGGTATCACTGATGACCATTATATAAGCTAGATGTAATTTCCAGCAGATATGTGAGACTATTCCTGGTATCAGTAAAGGCATAATGCTACGAAAAGGTTTCTGGTTCACAGTCTGGAGAGGCCAACTTAAGGAATCTGCAGGAGCAGGTCTCCATTAGAAGATGCAATTTATAACCTCAAAGAACAGCTCTTAAAGCTAGATATTAGATCTATGGACTAATTTCTGGTCTACGTGGGCACACTAGGTGCACATTTTTTAACAAAGTGCTGGATTAGTGCAAGTCAAAGAAGAAGAGTTCAACAATAGGGGGCAACTGACCTTTATAAGAAAGAAATAAGTGAAATGTATCCTCTTGTTCGGCTGTCGAGGATGTAAAGTAGAATGAGGATTTCGTGGGGTCTGCAGATTTCTTCTGAAGATGATGCATCGGCCCCACTGGGTTGGATGGGGCAGACTATTGTGGAATACTTGCGGCCACATGACCAGTAAAAACCCTTGGTTCGTAAAATAGAAGGTAGGCTTTGGTATTTTTTATTCCAGAAATCAAAACTTCTGAAGCACCCCCCACTTCTCAGATTATTATTGAAGATAAAACAAACCTTATAAGAGAGGATATCTTTCGGATCGAAAAATCTAGCTGCAAATTCCTTACCTTTTGAATATTTCTCAGATGTCAGACTGGATCCGTAAATTTTTCAGCATTACCTCTGTGCACCGTTAGGTGGTGCCAAGCGGCTCCACACTGACACTGTTCCACTCTGGAAAGTATGTGCGAAGCGTGTGTAGGAGCGACTCCTGCATGCTGATGAGAGTTCCCTTTTTTCTGCGCCACCAGATGCAGTTCCAGAACCTCCTAATTTCTCTACAAAAGATTCAGCATGCAAGGAATCTCACCCCCAAATTTGACAGGTTTTAAGCCCTGTACGGACTGTTGCAAACACAGGTTTGTGACAGATCTGCATCATTTGTCCTTGGGTCGAATCACAACTCTAGGAACTGCAGCGAGTGCACATCGATGAATCCACAGACCACCCAAGACTATGAAATTATACTACATCACCAATTATCAGAAGATCCCCACGACGAGCCCGGTTCAAGTCACGTTCCAACAATTTTTCATGTTTATTTTGTCCTTGGGACAAGTAGGCTCAACTCCCTGCAGCACAAACCCCTTGGCTGCCAGATTACAGTATCACATGATGGATCAGGGAAGGGCATTGTCTGCAGTTTAGGTAATATTTGTGTTCATATGTTAATGCCGTTTGAACTTGTATTTATGGTTCATTAATAGAGCTCTATGCTGAGGACTATTGTCACGATGACTATTGTCACGGTCTTGATACCGCCCCTGAATCAGTCTTCTCTCACCACCCGGCCCAGTCACAGAGGAATGTGCCTCCTATGCCTTGGTGATGCATAGAGTGGCTGAAGTCCTTGATCTCCAGCTCCCCATCCTGGAGGTTAAAGCAAATTTGCTGAAGGCAGTCCTACTGCCAGGGCAAACATCCTGTGAGCCAGTTTGCAATAAAATGAGGCACGGATAGATACCTTGTGGGGAAACCAGACAAATAGTGAGACACAATTGTCTTGCCTTTGGTGACCCTGTGTTCTTATCTCAGCACCCTTCCCCCGAATGTTAGGTTGTGCAGTCCTCCACAAGTAGGCCTAACCTCAAAATCTTCCAGACTACTCCAAAGATAGGGAATCTAAGTGAGGTGAAAGGTTTTGGAAGCAAGTTTTCTTTTTCTTCCACCAGCCTCGCTCTCCATTCAGTGAATGCCAGCTGTCTCCTGGAATGCTACTCTCACACCCTTTGGGACTCCCTGTTGTCTCAAAAGATTTTCAGACCTGTCCTTGCCTCTGCCATTTAGGACGGTTGGGATGTGGCAAGTTCACTATTTGTTGTAGCTTGGACACCATTGATTCCATCAGGCGGGCCATTGTTACCAGTGCGGACATACACTGCCACTCTTGGCTGTGGTTCACCGGTTTTTCAGGGGTTGCCCAGCCGTCCCTTGTACATGCCGTTCAATGTGGCTTGACTGTTTGGGGGTCAGGCACAAAAGGGAACAGGGAAACAGCTTGCTCTGTAGGCCTCTCAATTCTACTTTTGTTCTTTGGCAGAAGTGCGCCTTAGCGCCAGCCAATACAGCTACAGCATGGCGCCCAGCAGTTTCGTGCTTCCCCCCGGCCAAGGTCAGTTGACTGCTCTGTCTCCAGCCACCTCTTAGCTACCCTTGCAACTCCACCTGCCAAGCCCTTGCCGAGCACAGCCACTCAATGGGAGGCGGGATCCAAAGATTCTTGCCAATTGGCACGCCATGACATCAGACTGGTGGGTCCTGCAAATTGTTTGGAAGAGCTATGCCCTGTCCTTCCTTTCAGCCCTGTCACACCTTCCACCATCTCCCCAACGGATGCCGGAGGACCATCTTTGCATCCTGCAGCAGCAAGTGTAAGCCCTTGTGGCCAAGGGGCTATCAAGAGGGTGCCTGCTTCAGAAGATGGTTGTGGTTGCTATGTACATTACTCTCTGGTGGCCTTTGTCTAATTTTTGACATGTACACTTCGAGCATTCCTCTGGAAGGAAAAATTGAACATGCTCACAGTGGCTCAGGTCTGCCCCTGACCTTGCATGGTGGCAATGGACCATCAGGGCGCCTACTTTCATAACCCAGTCCTAAAGGCCCATCAGCGCTACCTGCGGTTCACAGTGTAACAGGAGAATTTTCAGTTCGCTCTGCTGCCCTTTGGTCTCCAGTGCCCTTTGGATGTTCATGAAGGCGATGGCTGCAGCACATCTTTGGAGATCAGGGGTGTCAGTCTTCCCCTACCTCGACAAATGGCTGTTGAAGGTGGGCTCGCCTGAGGTAGTAGTGAACCGCTTCCAGGCTAGAGCAAAACACCTGTCATCTTTGGGCTCAGTATTGTTGTGTCGAGTCACACATGATTCCTGCTGACGCTCCCCTTCATTTGAACCATTCTGGATATGGTTTGGTTTCATGCCTCTCTGTCAGGAAAGAGTCCAGGACATTTAGGCCATGATTCAGATCTCTCGTCCTCAGTCCTAGATTACAGTGAGGTCGACTCTGAGGCTGCTGGTCTCCTGCATCCTGGTGTTCGAGTTCGCCAGGTAGCAAAAGCTTGCTCTGAAGTGGGACCTGAAGTCTGAGAGGGCCCAACATCATGGGGACCTCTGAGACCACATTCAAATTTCAAAGGAGACTGCAAAAATCCTGCAGTGATAGTTACTGGACCACAGCTGGGTCAGAGTCAGAACACTGTCCCTTCCCCACCCAGAGCAGACATTGGTGGTCAATGTATCACTTTCTGGGTGGGGGGGGGGCATCTGGGAGAGGTCGGAGTCCAGGCTCAATATGAATCTTCTGGAACGGAGGACCATCCACTTGGTGCTGTAAACCTTCCTTCTGTCCATCAGAGGGAGGCTGGTACGGTGCTCACAAACACCACTGCAGGGGCAGGGGTCTGCTGTTGCTGCAGCAGTGCCGGGTTCTGCATCTGGGCCTTTTCAATCTCCACCTTCATGTTTGTAGAGCGGCAACAGCTGTGACCTTCCTTTGGAGGTGGTTGATGTCATCCTGGCAGCCAGGCATCCCTCGACAAAAATTGTATACACTTGTCATTGGTACACCCAGATTGACTCCCTACTGGCCAAATCATCTCACATTTTGTTGTTGGTCTATCTCGAGCCCAGCAAGACTTTGCTCTGGGCATTGTCAAAAGGGTAATTTTCAGCTATTTTGCAGTTGCTGGGTGAGGCTTTTTTGTTTACGTCTCCAGTTATGCGATTTCTGAAAGGGCTGCAGCAATGGATTCCTCCTTCTCCCTTTATCATAACACAGTAGAATCACAATCTGGTCCTAATGTGTACTCCATTTGAGCCACTTTACAGCTGTTCCTTACGGCTGCTCATCTTTAAGACAGTGTTCCTTATTGCCATAATATCGGCGCGGAGTGAACTCTGTGCTCTCTACAGTAACCTGCCTTACACCACTTTCTTTCCTTACAAACTGATTTAGCTGGCATGCTCATCTGTCTTGCCTAAGGTTGTGACACTATTCCACATCCATCAAAACATCACCTTGCCGGTTCTATGCTCGGCCTCACACCAGGAGGAGAGACTCCGTCACTTGATTCCTAAGAGAGCACCGAGCTTCTACATGGATACTACCAAGGAACACTCTGTAGACGATCAGCTCTTTGTAGGGTTCCATAGAGCAAGGGCAAGGCTATGCATTAAAGAACCACCTGCAGTTGGAATGTGCTCTGCACTAAGATCTGCAATGCACTTGCAAAAAAGCAGCCTCCAAAAGTACTACATGCTCATTCTACCAGGGCCAATGCTGTTATCACTGCATTAGCATGTGGAGTCCACATCCAAGACATCTGCTGGGCAGTTACATGGCGGTTGCCATACGTTCACAAAGCACTATTGTCTGAATGGTTAGGTTCGCCGAGAAGGTCATAGCAGGACTTTCTGGTTTGTGTCCATTTACAGACCCACCTCTCATTAGGTACTGCTCTGGTATCTATTTAAAAGGTGAGGAATCTGCAGCTAGAAGTCTCAATCAGAAGAACAAGTTACTTGCCTTCAGCAACACCCTATCTGGGAGTGAAAATATCTAGCTGCAGATTCCTCACCATCCCTCCACATTCTGAGTGGCCTCCATGCATTAATAGGGCTTACTCTAAGAATCTACACACTGGTCACAGCAATTTGCTTTTGGGGCTCTGTGTCTGAGGGGCACGAACAGTTTCAAAAGCCACTGAGAGTGCGTAGGAGTGGCACCTATATAGGCTCTGCATGTCATTGCTGGAGTGGAAAGTCACATAGTGCTGCTTGCAGAGGTACTGTTGAAAGGTTTCCAGACCAGTTTGATGCCTGGGGAATATGCAAAAGGTGAGGACTCTGTGGCTAGATTCAGTCTCTACCAGAAAGGGCATTACTGAAGGTCAGGTTGATTGCCTACTTGAACTTTTGCTAGTAATATTGCAAAAAAGTGGAAAATCAGGTAGCCTTAAAAATTCACAGCTATCATTTAACTTGAAAATGATTTGGAACAACCCTGAGCTCAATTTTCAACTGGGATTTCTCATTGCATATGTTAACATTGAGGCTTTTCCTGCAAATAGTAAACAATACAGCAGTCATATCTCACCCTATCGTATCAGCATAACCAATAGGCTTCTCCTGCTTTGTTATGAATACATGATTGACATTACCAGTTTTAAATGTAGCGATACTGGCAAGTGGTGGCACAAGAATGTCCAGTGGAGTTCTTGCCCAGAGGCCCAGCAGAACAGGAGGAATGACCAAGGAAGGAACAGATTAGATCAACAGCTCCAGAGTTGATCCGGAAGCATTCAGTTAAATAAACCTCCTCACAGCAAAGATACATCTCCCTCGTCCGGGCAGTCCGACTGCAGCAGCAAATATGCTCTTCACAGGGAGTAATCTGATCAACTGTGTCTTCTATTGCAGAGGATGATTTTGATTCTAGAATTTTACCAGACAAGTCAGATGAAATGCAGCCTGCTTTGCTGGATCATTTAAGCCACGTACAATGCAGTTATAACCGACAGTTTAAAACAGTTCTAACAGGAAAATTAGTTTCTAACAAGAAAATTAGTTTCAAACACTTAATGGCAGATTTACATGTAAACAGCCTGCAGAATAGACTTAGTTGCATTGTGATATTATTACGTCAACTGATTAGGTTTTTCACCTTGTTGTAAACGTATCTAGGACCCTATTTAAATATTCCCGATTCATGCCCTTATGTGGTTATAACAAAACATATCCTTATAAAGGCATAAGAATCACATCCATATTTAGTCATAGCCAATGCAGTCCAAATACGGCAAGGCTACTCCCATAGACTCCTAGAAAGCACAACGCGTTCTTTAAACAAACCAAGCCTCCAGCAGCCCGGGAAATCCGCCTGCTTTTGATTTGATTTGATTTGAACAAGAACTCCTGGAGTCCAGAAAGAACTGTAAGTTCTTGGTGACGTCTTATGTCCAACCTTACGTCAAACTCGGCACCTTCCAGGTATAAATATACCAACGTTGCCTTAAGCAAACACACGGTGGTTTGGAGCAGAGCGGCTATCTACTTGCCCGAAGCCCAGCTGATGCGAGAGCCGATGGAAGCCGACCCTCCCCTTGACGCACTGAGAGAGACGCTGTCTTTTCTCCTGCCGAGAAATCCAGCTCCAGTGTTTCCAGTCACCCTTGCGGGTTGCTGGGAAATCGAGTCCTGAGAAAGAGATACAAGACCTCCTTCATTCTATAACCAAGGTACGGAGCTGATTAAATCCTTAGAGAATTCTTGATTCAGATTCTTGGCAAAAACTAACTTAACTTAAACTGCAGCTCACTTACTCCTCCCCACGTACTAGGCTTAGGTTAGGTACACCGGGGTAGGCGTATCTTAGAAGCACCAGTTGAGTACGTTTAGTCAATGATTTTATGTAAGTATATATTTTATCCGCTTTAAGTATCATATGGCTTAGAAACCATATAAATGCTTTTACAGTATTATTTCATAATACTCCTTTTACTGTACGCACTTTACTTTATGAAAAGTATTGCAATTGTGGCAATTCACTTCTCTTGCACGAGAAAGAGGAATGCTCAATAAATAACTTTTATTGAAACGCCCGTCTCTCTAGTTCTCTGTACGCTGGTGAAACTAAGCATGCACGATTGACTGAGCAAAATAGCTGTCTATTGTTTTCACACGACTCTGGAGATATACTCCTTATTCTGGAGGGAGCAATGTTGTCATGTTAATGCGGTTGTCAGAAGCTAATCCCTTCTTGTCTATTCAGGGAAGTTAACTCCTCCCTGTTCACTCGAGAAAGTTTCTAGTGACCTCTGAGCTAGCTGGCATTCATAATTAAGCCTAACATATTCAATAGAGACCTAGTCGACCTCAGTCCTACGTCTAAACTATCGTTTATGTTATTCCAATGCGCAGAGCCTATTGGGAATATAGGAACTACACTACAACCTGTACACCTCTTTTGAGTGGACATAGTGAAAGGCAGTAACCAATTCCCTGTAAATACTGTGGGTATGCAACTGTGTTCTCCACAAAAGCTAAGGGTAAAAAACAGAAGAACTAATGCCCCTCTTCCTTAAACTTTCTGGATACCTTCTAAAAGGTAGGCGTGTATTTGGTCTGTTGTAGGCCTTTTTCAGTGTTTTCCTAGGTTTGTGAAACTTACATCCAAATAATTTACTTTCACCTGTAAATGGTCAACAATCTAAGTAGAAGTGGTAAGAGTGTGATTTTCCAGTGGGGTTGATTTGCAATGTGTACAGGCTAAGGCAGATTTTAGGAAAATGTCTCAAAGCACCCCTTTCGGGATACTAATCGCTTTGAAATTAAACAGTTAAGGCAGCAGTATGAGGATTTCACCAAAATTAAGAAAACATCAAGATAAATAACTTGTTCTTCTGATTGATACTTCAATGACCGATTTCTCATAGCAGTACCTCCCAAAGGTGGAAGGCCTTGGGAGTGGACTCAGACCAGAAAGTGTTGCAGCACCGAGCAGGAAAATGGCCCTCCTGATGGACCGGATTGCCTTGGAAGTCGTGTTTCGTGAACATTTGCACATATACCTTCATAGCAGCCAGACAGATGTCCAGAATAGGAACTACCTTGGCAATGTCATCAAAGCGGCCTTGGCCCTGGTGTAATGTGCCCACAGGCCTTCTGAGGGTTGCTTATTGGCAAGCCTGCAGCAGGTGTTGATGCAGAGAACTTTCCATCTTGACAGGCTCCTTCTCTGCACTACCTCCTCATTCTTTGTTCAAGAGAATCTCATTGACACAATGGTACATTGTGTGCTCACAACCGAAAGGGTCAAGCCGATAGAGCCTCTCCTCCTCTTAGAAGGGAGAAGCAATGTAAAAACTAGTGGCAGAGGAAGGGATAGATTGGCTGAAGTGAAAGGGATTTACAGGATTGGGTAAGAAAGCTGTGCTGGTATTTCCTGGGAAGGTTGTGCGAGTGGTTGCACTGACATCACCTGCTGCATACTCATGCTGCACACAGAGGTGATGGCAAATAAGAAAACAGTTTTAAATGTCAGTAGCCACAGTGATCAGATGTGCATCTGCTTAAAAGGCATGCACATAAGGACTGTCAGCACTAAGTCCCATTGAGGTATGACAAATGGCTTCACAAACGAGTCAGGCTTTTAATGAAACACACTACAACAGGTGATTTAAATAAAGAGGGTTGATCAAGTAAACATAAGAGTTGAAAGGGTTGACAGATAACCCTTAACTGTGCCCACTGCAAGGCCAATGATCGCACAAACAATTGATTGATTAAATCCTTAGAGAATTCTTGATTCAGATTCTTGGCAAAAACTAACTTAACTTAAACTGCAGCTCACTTACTCCTTCCCACCTACTAGGCTTAGGTTAGGTACACCGGGGTAGGCGTATCTTAGAAGCACCAGTTGAGTACGTTTAGTTATGATTTTATGTATGTATATATTTATCCGTTTTAAGTATCATATTGCTTAGAAACCATATAAATGCCTTTACAGTATTATTTCATAATACTCCTTTTACTGTACGCGCTTTACTTTATGACAAGTATTGCAATTGTGGCAATTCACTTCTCTTGCACGAGAAAGGACTGCTCAATAAATAACAACTTTTATTGAAAACGCCCGTCTCTCTATTTCTCTGCACTCTGGTGAAACGAAGCATGCACGATTGACTGAGCAAAATAGCCGTCTATTGTTTTCACACGACTCTGGAGATATACGCCTTATTCTGGAGGGAGCAAAGTTGTCATGTTAATGCGGTTGTCGGAAGCTAATCCCTTCTTGTCCATTCAGGGAAGTTAACTCCTCCCTGTTCACTCGAGAAAGTTTCTAGTGACCTCTGAACTAGCTGGCATTCATAATTAAGTCTAACATATTCAATAGAGACCTAGTCGACCTCAGTCCTACTTCTAAACTATTGTTTATGTTATTCCAATGCGCAGAGCCTATTGGGAATATAGGAACTACACTACATGGCGCCCAACGTTTGGTAAGGCCATAATCTAACGCTAGATGCTAAAGTAACTCAGTCGTGCTTTTCACACAGACCCCTTTTTCCCGTAAAAACTCCAATAGACGTCTGGAGTCGGTAAAAGGTTAATATCCGCCAAAACTTAGTAGGATGAGAATCCTTTGTATTAGTTCTTGGTTTAGTCAACATTGAAGGATACAGTGTTCCAAAATATTGTGCACCTAATCTTTGTTTCCTTGAAACTTGCTCTGCAAACAAAACTTTCTGTCAGAAAAATGGGGGAAAGTGAGGATGAAAGAGAGAGAGAGCTAGAATAGCAGCTCAACTTTTAGCGGATGACACAAGTCTCCAAAATGAAGACCCGAATGTTATAATCATTCCGGTAAACGTAAGAAGAACTATAACTCTTAAACTTATAGAAAATGGACTATCACCAAGAGGTGGTGCAGTCATATTTGTGGTAGAGGCCCATGAATATCGGCAGAGGTATTCTATTCATGGATACATTTTCCAGCAGCACACGCTGTGACACAAGATTTCCACTATTACAAAATAGAGGAATCTCCAGAGGAATACGCTCCTTTCGAGGACGTTGAAATTCCACTAACATACCAAGTGCACCTGCTCTGGTTTAATGGCGCCCTAAAACATCAAAATCACATCACCAGGCTCGGTCCACTAGGTAGACCAGGAGCCACATGGCCGGTTCTAGCCAGCTACACACCACACCCGGACATTGAAAAAATGTCAGACCGAGAACGTTTCGCTCAGCTAAAACAACTCATTAAAATACATAGACAATTGGTCAAATATGTCATGCGGACTTCAACAGTCCAACCAGCAATAAGAATTCCACAACACACCCCTCAACAGGGGAACACAAATAAAATCACACCACAGAATATACAATCAGCCATTGGCAAAATACCCGCAAAACGGGAACAAATTCCATTCTGGTTAGCTCAAACAATAACTCAAATAGAGGCAGTATTTCCTGATACTACACCTCATGACAAACACAGAATTCTGACTATCTGTCTTCCAATGGGGATCGCACCACATGTGGAAGACTGTGACACTTGGGGCACAGTCTTTGCTTCGATATACACAAAAACACATGGTGTTCCGTCTATGGCGGTTATACCAGACATACTAAGACAGATTCAAAATGAATACGGTCCAGAACCTGCTTTTATTCTAGGTATGAAATTACTGAAAGACTTTAAGCAAGTCTCAGCTATATTACTAGCAAACATAAAAGGAGAAGCAGCATCTGTGGCCATCCGCCAGAAATTGAAAGAAACAGATATAGCAGAACAACCTTTTGAACTTGCCAGAATCATAGAAAAATCCTATGAAGAATTAGGTAGAAATAGTTTGGGTGGGAAACCACTAAAACCACAACTAACTCAATACTTCAAAAAAGAAGTGGGAGGGTAACAAACAAACTACTCCCAGAGAAAAACCGTTTCAGTCCAGAGGAAGGTCTCCTCAACGGAGAGATAGATCTCCAGAACGAGAAGGCAAGTCTCCCCACAGGGAGCCCTCTGAGAAAAGATACAACCTTAGAGATAGGGATAAAATAAGGAAACCTGACAGATATCAAGATATTGATACACGTCCCTCTCGATCTTTTCAGACTTCCTCACAGAAATCAGAAAGAAGAGGACAGTCAGAACACAAGGAAGAACACGTCAAGTCCAAAGACAAGGAACCTGCTCATCAAAGTAAAAAATTACAATTTCCAAAAAAGAAGGTAGCAAGTATTAAAATAAAACATGCAGAGGATTCTGAGGACAACTGAAAAACGGAGAGTGGGCCCAGACAATGCTAGACAGCGCAGCAGAAGTGACCATAGCTCGCAAGATCCTGATAAATCTTCTGGAGACAGTGGACACGAATGAATACATTCATTTGAAACTGCAGACACCAGAGTTAGCATACCCCATAAATTATATGAAATAACATTACGTATAGAGGGGGACAAAACTAGAAAAATAAAGGGTCTCTTTTGGGATAACCTTTCGAAAGGCTATGATATCCTTCTAGCAGAGAAAGGCTGGCCACCAGAGTTTGTCAGGGAGTGCCCACATGGCGAAGAACTGATTATGCCTGCCTTCTCAAATCAAATTCCAATTCATAAAAAAATACACATATGCTAGAAAATGGGCAGTAGCCTAAGCCCCTGCATTATATAAAAATCATGTAGGATGGGATGAGGATTCTCCTCACCACAAAATTCAGTTAAAAAATCAACCGACTGCACAAAGGCATATCCTGTTAAGCAAGAAGCTAAAAAACAAGTCAGGGAGATCTTAGATCAACTTGAATATCAGGGGGTGATTGAAACATGCACCTCACAAATGAACAATCCTTTGTTTCCTGTCTCCAAGCCAGACGATACATATCGTCTATTTTTGGACTACAGACACCTAAACTCATGCTGCAAAACATTTGCAGTACAAAACTCACACAGTGCAGCACTAATGAATAACATTGTGCGCAAGAAATATAAAACGACATTGGATATTTCGAATGGTTTCTTTTGTCAAAACATTGCACCAGAAAGCAAGTATTTGACCGCTTTCTCCTGTATGGGGGCCCAAACTACAATTTTGTCGTCTCCCACAGGGATTCAAGAACAGCCCAGGATTATTCTTAGCCAGGGTAACAGTTACTACAAATGTATGATGATGAGGCATTATCCTATGTCGATGACATCTATCTTGCAGACGATGACCTGGAGACACACTTGAAAAGAGTGAACACCATTATACTTGGGTTCGCAGCTGAAGGGTACAAATTCAACTTTAAAAAGTCACGAATTGCCCATCTCACTGTCCTATTTTTGAGATATGAATCATCAAGTGAAGGCAAAAGCCTAGCAGACAATTTCTTAGAGAAATGTGCAGTACTCCAAGCTCCAAAAACGCTGAAGAACTTATAATCGATTATAGGTTTCCTGATTTTCGGAAGAACATACATTCTAAATTATGCAGAGAGGGTTAAACCTCTACGAATTAATAAAACCTGATTTCAAACCAATTAATAGGACTCAGAAACACACAGAAATTTTAAGAACATTACAGACATGTTAACTAAAACAAAACTGCAAACACGCGCAAATGAACGCAACCTTGTAATCCGAGTCATCCCAGGAAGATGCGGATTCACATACCTGACCTCTAATGAAGGAGAAACAGTACCAATAGCATATAAATCACACTTGTACACACAAGCTGAAATGAAATTCAGTTCTACTGAAAAAATTCTGACTGCTGTTCAAACTGCTGAAGCAAAAGAAAGAGCCCTCGCACAAGGTAAATGTATAATAATCGTTACACCTGTACCTGCCCTAGAAGCGGTAACAAGAGCAAGCATTCCGAATGCTAAGGCTTTACATCCGAGATGGATACAATGAGTTAATTCTCTTGCTGCATCAGACGTAGTATACGAATTCGATCCTAACTTAAAAACACAGGAATTTCTCTAATATGAATATGAATGTCCTCTGCCGACCGAAATCCTGCCTCTCGAACATCACAGCTGTATAATATATACAGACGGTTCAGCACAACCCGCAGTTGGGGGTAAACAGGCATACAGTGCTGCATGCGCAATTTTTCAAGGTCGTTGGCACGAAGGAAAATTTTGACCACTGGTCACTAAAACTCAATCTCTAGGAGATTGTACAGCTCAGCGAGCTGAACTACAGGCTTTTAAGATGGCGCTTGAAAATACCGATCGCGAATTCCCCACACTAATACTGTGCGATTCATATTATTGCGTCTAGTCTTATAACGAATACTTGCAGAGCTGGGTTCAAAACGGTTTCAAAGATGCAAAAGGTGGCACAATCAAGCATAAAATGCTTTGGGAACAAGTAGTTCTTTTACAGGAAGAACTACAAAAGACTCACGTGATACATACACCGAGTCATCAACGTGATGGCGTTCACGTTGCAGGGAATTCATTGGCTGATGAGGCCGCGAAAGCAGCTGTGCAAACGGCTTCCGTAGCTGCCATCACCCGGTCAAAAACAAAAATAGACAGCAAGATAATGCTAGCTGTCAGTGCTTCGGTAAAAGAGAGTGGTAAGACACTCCCGAAAGGCTTTCCAGTAAAGTACTCATATAAAACTGATGCGAATAATGTTCTTTTTGCTCAAATCCCTGGAGTGGGGGATAGAGTAATTCCAAACATGGAACACAGGTTAGGATTAATTTTAGCCGCACACGAAGGGCTCGCTTCTGCACACGCTGGTGTTTCCGCCACAGTATCATTATTGAAACAGAGATATTGGTGGCCGCGCATGAGAAAACAAACTAGGAACTATGTTCTAGACTGTGAAATATGCCAAAGAATGAAAGTATCAACAGTGAAACGACCAGCACAGACGCCCCTTCTAATCTCAGATAAACCATTGGCATGTGTTTACCTGGACCACTGTGGTCCCTTACAAAGGGATGGCAACTATAAATATATCATGGTCGCAGTGGATTCCTGCACGAGATTCATTTGGATGTGGCCCCAGCGCTCGGCTGACGCCAGAACAGTTATAAAAGATTTGCGAGTCTTTATCGTCACATACGCAATTGGCATGCTACATTCTGAACAGGGTCCTGCGTTTAGCTCTCGAGCTTACAAGGAGGCCATGGCCAACATGGGCATTGCATTGCGGTACTCTAGTCCATTCCATCCCGAGGGAAATGCGGTAGTGGAGAGAAAAAACTGATATAAACCAATCTATAACGGCGAGGGTATTAGGTTCAGGTGATGGGTGGGTCAAACATCTAACAAGTGTCCAACGTAGTCTTAATAATCTGCCAAGAAATACTCTAAGAGGTATCACTCCATACGAACTTTTGTTCGGTACTAGAATGATATTCCAGGATTTAGATTGTCAGACTTCAGTGGTGAAAGAAAAATCCTTTGACATTAAAGATCGTTTGGCTGTTTTACAGGACTTAAATGAAACAAGAAGAAGTCTAAGTAACACAAAGCTAAAGCCAACGGCCACTGAAGAAAAACCACCTGTCCCAGCAAGACCTGTCTGGATTCCAAAGATTGGGGATCTGGTCAGAGAAAAGATCGCGGTGAAGAAGGAATTTGGGCCTTCTTACAGAAAAGCAGTACCTGGCTTAGCTGCCAGCGGAACAAGATCAGTAGTACTACCGCCCCTTGCTGGTAAAAAGGAGAACAGTTGTATCAATCGACCTGGTAAAACCACAATCATGTGGCCAATAATAAGTAGTAGGCCCAGTGGACTCCCAAGAAGTAGCAGAAGATCAAACCTTGCTACAATTCAAGAGGTTCAAACTGAGAGACTAATCACATTTGATAAACCTGCAGTAAATAAAAAAGGACTATGCAACAAAGCCATGGAACTTGTGCCTCTTGAAACACAAATTGCAACAGTTCGTCAAGAAACACCAGTCTACAATGATGTAGCCTCTGAACATAAATATCCAAAGATTAATGAAAATCCGGAAGAAATTCCAACAATTGACAGAACTGCATCTGGCTACTTCATCAATTTCGATGACTTTTCGGATGATCCAAGTGAACATGAAGAAACGCCAGCAACAAAGACTTTAAAAGAAAAATTGACTGAACTATTTCATCAACTCAAAGAAACATGTCTGATTTCACCATGGATTGAATTATGGATTGTGTTAGGAGTACTTATCCTTCTACTTTGGCTCATCATGATTTTATGTTTGGGTAGATTTATTGATGGAAAATATAGTACAATGGACACAGCAAGTCAGAACATCAACTTGGCCCTAAAGCCTTACAGATCTTCTCACATTGAAAAAAGAGAACTGTCATCAGTGAACATCACAGCCAATCCTATACCTGGGGGTGTAGCATGGGACAAAATGGATTACGAAATCGTAGTTGTTTGGCAGAGGACATTAAGGATTGTTGCCTTCCAGCACGGGAACGGAAAACCTTCATCGCACGGACTAGCTGGGGATTAATTGATACCGGGCGTGTTGTTTCAGAGTGGGACTGCGAGTCCCAGGTGCCTGCGGTGTTCCTGGAGCCGCACCTGGGGCTCTTCCCGCTGACCACGCCTCCCGCCCCCTGGGTGCTACATCACGACTCGCGGCCCCTGCTTCGCGGGAGCCGCTCGTAGTTGTTTGGCAGAGGACATTGAGGATTGTTGCCTTCCAGCACGGGAACGGAAAACCTTCATCGCACGGACTAGCTGGGGATTATTTGATACCGGGCATGTTGTTTCAGAGTGGGACTGCGAGTCCCAGGAGCCTGCGGCGTTCCTGGAGCCACACCTGGGGCTCTTCCCGCTGACCACGCCTCCCGCCCCCTGGGTGTCACGCCCCCTTCTATCGATAACAGTGGGGCGTCTGACGCGCATCGCGGGACGCGCGTGGGGCAAAGCGCAGAGCGAAGACCGGGCAAAGAGCGGGCCGTTTGAGGCCGTTCGAGGACGGCAGAGACCGGACCGGGCCCCCCCTCTTTACGCCCATTCTCTTCGCTCACGCACTGGTATCAGGACTTATCCAAGTCGTATAATACCCGCTCTACAATGAGCAACATGGAGACCAGGAGCAAAACAACTTTGGCTGCGGTTGGATCCGTCGCGGTTGGATCCGCCCAAGGTAAAATTGACAGTTACTTTCTCAAGGCAGGATCTCTCTTGATTGAAGACATCACAGTCCTAGAAAGACGCATCTCCCAGGAAATTGAGTGGGTCAGGAGATCATCCATGGGCATATTAGCGCTAGCCAAGACACCTGAGGGAAGGTTGCATGTAAATAGATCGCTGGCTGGGGAGTGCGGGGGTGACCAGTTACCCGCCAACCTAGACCTCTCCGAGGAAACCTTAAGTGACCTGGAAGACATGAGCCTAATGAATCTCCCACTGACTCAAATAGCACAACTCCCAAACTCATTCAGGGAGGAAGCCCCCTCACAACCCCCAAACTTACTTAGGGAGGAAGCCCCGTTGGCATCGCATACTCTCGATATAGCAGACTCACCAAGAAGAGCTAGGGGAGTAAGGGAAGGAGCTATACGTAAAAGGAAGATGGGGGGACCATGCAATAAAGAGAGGAAGGCCAAAACACCGAGACTAGGTACCACACAAGATAAGGGTACCCCTGACAACATCAGAGCGGGGACCCCTATATTAGCTAGAACAGAGCCTGCTCCATCTGTTAATGTTTCCACTGAATCTCCACCCCACATGATGACACCGTGGAGTCAGTTGGAGAGGACATTACACTTGCAGATATAGGTACTCTGTTCAGGTCCCTGCTTAGCCCCATAGAAGCTCGTCTGATCAGGATAGAAGCAAGGCTGACCAACATTGAGAAATCCACCACTCAGTTTGTGGATAGTTGGAAAGCCGAGAAGAACGGTCCCACAGTAAGTGCAGATTCAAAGACTAGGAAGGGTTCCGAGCCTCAGCCCCTGACCAAGAAAAAGGGGCGAAATCGCCAAATTTTTGAACCCAAATCCAAAGCAAAAACCTACTACCCAGCAGGCAGCTAGTGCAAAAACAAGTAATCCTTCCCCGTGCCCACAGTCATTAGCAACATCCACTGATGCAGTACATTCACAGCCAATAGCCACTCCACTTCCTAACCTCTTACAAACTAGTGCCCAACACCCACATATCACATTACAGAAACCACACAAAACTGTAACAGTGAATCTACCACCAGAGGTAGCTACATACACTGTAATTCTGGCAGGGGTACCGGAACTAAAACCAGCAGCTATTGAAACAGGGGCCTCGCTAAAAAATAAGGTAATAAATTGGCTATCTACATTCAGGCCGCTCCCTAGAGGCATGACTAGCGACATTCGTATGGTGAGAAGAGTCTCCTGGGTGGGGAAGAGGCCCAAAACAATCAGTGGCGACTGTATACTGGTCAGTTTCAAAGGAACAGTTTCCTACATCTGTGGTTGGATTCCGGATGATGAGGGGAATAACATCCAGTCGCTCCCTCTCTCATTCTTCTATCCATCAAACACGCATATAGCAAACGATCAGAGATGGGGATGCCCCCAGGATTCATTGGGGAATTGGGAGTACAACCAAGGAGGGAGGAGGGACCCATACCATCGGAGACGAATGGCATCGGGGCATGCCAGGATACATGAAGAGGCTGAGGGCTGGGAAACTGTCACCAGGAGGGGGTTGGGAAGGGGTGGACGAGAGCGAGGAGCACCCTGGCCCCCTAGACATCACCAGCCCCCTTATCTCCCAACTTTCAATCGGTATGATTGTCTTGAAATGGTGGATTGACAGTTTGAGTCCGAAGGCAGGGCACACTCCTATGGGCAAGTTACTCCAAATACTACAGAGGGCGGCGGGGACAAGATGCCTGCGATATTAAGTAACACTAACCAAGGGAAAGTGCACGCCGCCCGTATAAAGCTAGGAGATTTCCAACACAGAGTAGTAATGGCACCCGAATCACTTGTTGACCATAGGGGCCAAGGGCCCACATGTGGGGTATCCCCAAAATATCATAACAACATACTGATAAATCCAGGCACATTGGAGAGCAACCAACAGCCCACCAAAAAAGAGAGGCCCACACTTTAAATCTGTTGTCATGGAATGTAGCCAGACTGGCTAATAAAATAGAATCCCAATCGTGGGCTGCTCTAATTGATTCTAAAAGTGTATGTCTGTTTCAAGAGACCTGGGCAAGGGAGGAACACACTTTCCGGGTCTTTGAGATAATTGCGATACCGGCAAAATGGGGAGGGAGGGGTCGTCCATCGGAGGACTCGCAATCTGGGTGGCATCCCATTTGGGCTGTCTAGCCACACTCCAATATGTGGACTCAGAAGACATACTGGCCGTCCTTTTGGAATGGCCCAGATCGCTTAAACTACTCATAATAAATGTTTATTCCAGACCATATCTAGTGTTTCAAAGACCATAGAAGAACTGTTGTCTTTCCTGGATGCCATTCCTGGGGGTACGCCCTACCTGGTGGGGGGGGGATTTTAATTCACACTTTGAGCCATTACCGGGCCTACTTGATGGACCCTCCTTAGAGGAGGATTCAAGCTGGCAGGTTCCTCCCACAGAGCCCCCCCCGCCGAGAGCATGGACACCACTAGCCGTGCAGATAAATACACTCACCCTTACCCATGGCCTGCAATGGCCGCGTCAAATCTGACATCCCGAGCAAATGTACATATAATAAAATAGGGAGAGAATCAAGACTAGACTATCTCTTTGTACAGCTTTCTGCCTGGAAACGGGTTATAGACTTTAGAGTGATAGACAGAGAAGACAGCGACCATAACGCCCTGGAGCTGGAATATGTCATCCCACGTACCGAGGTACAGTACGACCAAAGGGTTACGGCAGGACATCTCCTAGAAAATAATAGAAAGAGAATAAGATGGGAGAAGTTGTCCGCCAGGGACGACAAGATAGCGATCCTCTATGCCAGGATCACACCGATTCTGGAAGAGGCATTTTCCTCGTGGGGGCCATCGAGTACCCCGGAAAACAGAGACCAGCTCCGGAGTATACATGAACACTTAATCAAAACTCTAGTGGTGGATCTGTTTAGTAGTGGACCCTCCAGGACCAGGGGAATATATAAAGATACCTGGTTTAACACCACATGCCGAAACTCCAAACGTGACCTTGTACTTACAATTAAAGCGGGGGAAACACGGGAGGAGATTCGTGACAGAAGGCGGGCGTATAAGACACTCGTGGCAAATGCCAAGGTGGAATGGGATCTCCAACACTGGGAGAAGCTCTCTGAGTCACTAGCAACCAGGGACTCCCGCAAATTTTGGCGTGTGGTCAATCACGGTTCTGAAACCCTTCAGTCGGATATTGAACCAAATATTGCCCCGAGTGTGTGGCAAAATCACTACCAGTCCTTATATGCCCCGGAGGCTGAATCCTTGGAATCCCCACCCCAAATCCCGCAAAGTAACCAGGCTCCAGAGCCCTTTACTGAAAAAGAGGTAAGGGCGGCGATTGCAGGGTTATCCTCTGGTAAGGCCCCGGGGCTGGATGGGGTGCCGGGAGATTTATTTAAACAGGAACCAGGCATCTGGGCCCCCTACCTTCTGTTGATATTCAATGCAGTCCTTGAGGGGATGGAATTACCCGATACTTGGCTGGGGGCGGAGGTGGTCCCGATATTTAAAAAGGGATCTCCCCTGCTCCCAGCCAACTATCGCCCAATAAGTCTCATTGATGTATCACAGAAGCTATTTGGCAGGTTAATACTCAATAGGCTACAGACCTGGTTGGACGAGACAGACACCCTCAGTCCACTCCAAGCAGGATTTAGAAGAGGAGTTTCCACAGTCGACCAACTATTTCGACTAAATATCATCTACTGGAAGACAGCACTGATCGAGGGCGGCACTCTGTACGCGGTCTTTGTGGACCTACGTGCCGCTTTCGATCTGGTTCCGAGGGCAAAACTGTGGGAGGTAATGACCGAGTTGGGCGTCCCGGGAGACATCCTTGAAATTCTAATCAGACTCCACAATGATAATTATGCACGAGTTAGGTGCGGGAAAGGTGGCAAGCTGACCGACAGGTTCCCCGTTCGCAGAGGGGTGAGGCAGGGCTGTGTGCTAGCCCCGACCTTGTTTTGCCTCTTCGTGAACGGGGTGATAGAACACCCGAGAAGGATTAGTAACATTGATGCACCAAAATTGAATGGCAGCAGGGTGCCCGCAAACATGTTTGCGGATGACACCCTGCTGCTGTCCAAATCACCAATGGGGCTACAGCGGGTGCTGGACGGATTTTTAGGTTTTTGCAACGAAAGGGGGCTTGAAATCAATCCTGCAAAGACTAAATTCATGATTCTCAACCCAAAGGCCAATAATCGCCCAAACCCCCGCCTGGGCAAAACATGTTTGGAAAGGGTACATACAATAGAATATCTTGGGATAACCCTAAACCAAAATTTAACATGGTCGGCCCACATAACAAAAGCTAGCATGAAACTATCGCAGAGGGCGGGAGGTATCATGAGAATCGCTAGCAAATCCCCACTCCGCCCGCTGGCACCAGCCATTCAGATCTATAAAGCCCAGGCTCGGGGGGGGAATCATCTATGGAGGTGAGCTGTGGGGCCACACCTCGACACACACCATCCAAAGCATAGAAAACAAATTTATTAGACAGCTGGTCGCCCTCCCCCCCCGTACTCCACTTCTCCCACTGAGATTAGACCTGGCTTTGAGACCTATTACGGAAGAACTGGGCCTCAAACCTCTGATCTACTGGCGCCGTCTCTGGAGCAGCCAGGATCTTGTCATCTACAGATCGGAGTTGCAGGAATTTCTCATGTTACCTAATGCCACCAAAATTCCTTGGCTAAAGTATATAAGGAGAATGTGTGAGACTCTTGGAGTGCCTGACTTATGGTCAGATCCCGAAAGTGCGTGTACGAGGATGCCCAGAAAAGCACTGTCTACCCTGTTCTACAATCATATGCTCCAAAAAACACTGGATACCACTCGGGAGGGGTCCTTAACAGACCTCTTCATTAAAATCAAAGACTCGTACAGCCATAAATGTGTCCTGGATGGCATGACACCGGTGCTTACAAGGAAGATCTTTCTGCAATGGAGGTATGGCTCTCTCCCCTTAAGGTCCTTCACAAAGGCTTGGGTAGGTGGATCGGAGTCAGAGGCGTGCCCGGCATGTGCTTATAAATCGGAGAATGACTTGCATGTGGTCCTGTTCTGTGGAGCCTATACCAGAATTAGAAGACATTGGCTGGTCCCTCATCTAAAAAACTTGGGTTTCAGAACATATGCTCCGGCCTATAGAGTACTAAAGTCGGATCTATCTCCGCCAACAGTGTTTGCCATGGCAAAATTCCTGACTGCAATGTGGCTGGCACGTGCTCGTATAATCAAGGGCATGACAACATTGTGAATACCTCTTCTCCTCCCCTTCTACTTGGGCTCACCCATTTTCTAGATTTGTATTGTATTAACTATATCCATATACTGTTCTTATTGGGTTTTATATGCATTTTATTGATTATTTTATTCTGTGAATATCTTTTATGATCTTTTATGATCGAAATAAAGATTTGAAATTGAATTGAATTGATTACGAAATCTATGTCCCGGTTGAACTCTTGAAATATCCACATCAGTTCAAGGTTTCATTAAGTGACTTTCTATCACCTAGTACTTTCTCTGATGATTGGGACTTTGAAAATATTAATAATATGATGTCAGATTTAGAAAATGTCAGCAAAATTCACAGAGCATGATTATTTAGAAGGCTCATCAAATTATGAAGAAATGTATTGCTATAATCACTATGGTCATCACTATTTGCATACATCTGCTAATCCTAGAAATGTTTTTACTTATAATCAATGGGAACGTTGCCCAACACCGCCAAAAGGCAGCTCGAAAACATTTTATGAGAAATTCACATACTTCTCAGGGTTTAACAACACAGATCCAGAAACGTTTTATTTTAAAATGTTAAATAAGACCGGAATAAAAAAGATGTTGACAAATACTAAATTGATTTATTCTGAAAATTGTTATGAAAAAATGTCTACATTTGGTTTTGAATTTTGGAAAAACAACATTGAGACAAAAACCATCTGGGGTACAAAAGATTGGCAGGTACAAGGTCTAGAATCATTATTTAGAGCCTGCATGATCCCAGAACAGATAATGTTCCTGAATGACACCATTCAACAAACAACCTGTCTTGGCCTAGCCAAAAAAAAGACTTAAACAAGCCGTCTATTCCAAAGCCCATACCTGATAGTAATAGCACTACAGATGTGGAGATAGACGTATCGCATATTTTACACCAAAACAGAACAAATCCTGATTGGAAAAAATGGTTGATCTGGCCCACAGACACTAATAACTGTCAAGATAGATTCCTGAACAAATCACAGGGGTTCAAACAGAACAGGCCAGACCCAAGATATTCCCAGAGACAACATCCAGGGATAGTTACAACAAACAGTGTAGGAAAGCTATGCCTCGAATGGCTACAGAGATCCACACTGCAGGAAATTAAGCAACACTTAACTTTACTTAAAGAAGGTGCTGACTTGCGAGATTTCATATTGGGACCTCGCAAACAGTGTCAAAAACGTTTCATATACGCCGGTATATACGCAGCTGACAACGACGCTTGGAAAGTAATGCAAATTGAAACTGCTGAAAAAATACGAGAAATTGATCGTATTAATTTGGAAAAATCACTGTCTGTAGTGGACAATGGGTCAACGACTCTGTCCTCCAGAATGTATTCACTGGACAGCATTGTATCATCTGCTATTGATATAATAGAGCAGGACTTGCTAATGTTACAATATGGCCAGTCCCAATTACGTTCTGCTGTACAGCTAGGCTGGACATTACAAAATCTGCGTTCAGGTCACGTGCCATGGCGTCTAATCAACAAAACGTCATTATTTTCCATCTTTAACCTTACAGATAAACAAATCAGTTTGGCACAAATGAGCAGATTATACGATTCTGAGCATTGAAAAACTTGAGAGATTACCATTGACAATGTCAGAGAGACCGGTCATTGAATGGATAATACATGGTACAATTACAATTCCGATAACAACTTTTCAGTTTCAGTATTGCCAGAAGTATATACCAGCAGGCCTGTATGAAAGGTTGGGTAAAGAATACATCGTCAACCTGGAAATTACCTTACACACATAAATGTTATAATGAAGGAAAAAAGAGGTATTTCTTAGTGGTAATAACTGTAAAAATTCATTAAGCGGTACACTTCTGTGTCAAGGTATTAACTTGCATGGAGCCTGCGAAGGTTCATCAAATAACCTTTCATGTCACCTGCATGGCACTCCTGCAACACAGATAGAGCCTTTTTCCAGACAGCTTTTCAACGGCAGTTACGTTGTAATAAATGACCGCAGCTGTTGTGGCATGGTGCCAGGATTAGCCTATCTCGTGAGCGTTACTTCCAGGGTCATTTGCTGTATGCAAGTATTGTATCCAAACAGCAAACCAGACATGGAGGCAGCAATATGGCCTTCTTTGAATATCTCTTCTATTCGAATTGATACTTTAAGCAGAATGAAGTCTATGCTTTTACAGACAACTGTGCCTTTAACCTCGTCCAAAGAGACGTATGATCTGCAAGTTGCAAGGACAGCGGCAGAGATACATACACTTATCGACAAATTGCCCCGTGCATTTCGTAGAAATGTTAGGTCAAATTTTAAACATGTCTGTTACCAGTGGCACCGCACATGTATTCAAGACCATTTTTTCGGGACTGTTAGCACCCTTTGAAACAGTTCTGGGCATCTTCCCGAATTTTGTGCATTCTGTATTTGGCGGACTGCCTCTTCTATTGGGACTCGTAGCAGGAATTTTATTTTTGTTCCTTCTGCTCCGATATGGCAAGTCAAGTCACAGACAAAACCCAGGCAATAATGGAAGAAACGATCGTGGCTATATGATATCGAGAATGGATCACTAAAGTCCTCGGCTTTGCCCGGCTAAGAGATCTGAGTACTACCTGGTTTCTTCCATTCAGGCCATTCTGGCAAGATTGCATTTTACCTGTGCTTCGATGCCTGCTATGGGGAGAAGAATGCGTGTTGGACGTCTGTCTTACACTACCATCAGCAGTACCTATGGATATCGATACTTTACTTGGTTCGGTAACGGCTCATGCAACGTGTTGTCCCCAGCGGCTACCTATTCTGATGACGGTATTCGTTGAGACTTCACCATTACGATTAGGTGGCGGTGAGGTACGAGATGAAAGCGGCACACAGGTACAACCTTCAGTGAGCATTGCTGATCCAGACATCGATGATAGCAATGACTCTCACATATGCACTATTTCAGCTTTTTCGAACTTGGTCGAACTTTCACCTACTGTTGTAGACCAATTTTTCGCAAGCCTGTCTGATTTGATGTTCTCTCCTTACAACGAGAATACCTTTTAAAAACAACGAGCACACAGCGTTCCCTGAACTCTGAATTCGGCCTTCAGTTTTTATAAACAAGACTCCTGAAACTAATTGGAACTATTTTTTCCCCTGAAAGCGAAATTATTTTTCCATTTCCAAAATATTTACCTTTTTTCGGGCACACGGTACTCTGCTTAAAGTAGAACTATTCTTAGAGAACAGAACTTCTATTTTGAACCTCTAGAGACAATATTTTGTTTCAGCCTCTAGCACATGTACAGTATTTTATAAATGTGATGAAATGGTCTTGACCTTCTTTTCTGTATTAAGAGCCATTTCATAAATGTAATTTTCACAATTCATTCAGCCAATATTTATGTATGCATTATCTGAATGATACCACTGCTTGAAAACCGTACAGTACAAATACTAATTTTCTTGTATATACCATTTCAAATGCAATTTATGTATTTTGGGGTGGGTTGGAAAACACATGCATCATTATATGTTTAGTATTGCTTAGTATTTTAGTAATGATTGACATAATACGTGGAGTGGGTGTTGTAAACATATCTAGGACCCTATTTAAATATTCCCGATTCATGCCCTTATGTGGTTATAACAAAACATATCCTTATAAAGGCATAAGAATCATATCCATATTTAGTCATAGCCAATGCAGTCCAAATACGGCAAGGATACTCCCATAGACTCCTAGAAAGCACAACGCGTTCTTTAAACAAACCAAGCCTCCAGCAGCCCGGGAAATCCCCCTGCTTTTGTTTTGATTTGAACAAGAACTCCTGGAGTCCAGAAAGAACTGTAAGTTCTTGGTGACGTCTTATGTCCAACCTTATGTCAAACTCGGCACCTTCCAGGTATAAATATACCAATATTGCCTTAACCCCTTCGACGCTCATGACGAGCTCAGCTCGTCATGTAGGGCCCATTGATTTCAATGGAAAGTCAATGGACCTACATGCATACCCCTTAGCAGCCAAGTGGTTAAGCAAACACAGTGGTTTGGAGCAGAGCGGCTATCTACTTGCCCGAAGCCCAGCTGATGCGAGAGCCGAAGGAAGCCGACCCTCCCCTTGACGCACAGAGAGACGCTGTCTTTTCTCCTGCCGAGAAATCCAGCTCCAGTGTTTCCAGTCATCCTTGCGGGTTGCTGGGAAATCAAGTCCTGAGAAAGAGATACAAGACCTCCTTCATTCTATAACCAAGGTACGGAGCTGATTAAATCCTTAGAGAATTCTTGATTCAGATTCTTGGCAAAAACTAACTTAACTTAAACTGCAGCTCACTTACTCCTCCCCACGTACTAGGCTTAGGTTAGGTACACCGGGGTAGGCGTATCTTAGAAGCACCAGTTGAGTACGTTTAGTCAATGATTTTATGTAAGTATATATTTTATCCGCTTTAAGTATCATATGGCTTAGAAACCATATAAATGCTTTTACAGTATTATTTCATAATACTCCTTTTACTGTACGCACTTTACTTTATGACAAGTATTGCAATTGTGGCAATTCACTTCTCTTGCACGAGAAAGAGGAATGCTCAATAAATAACTTTTATTGAAACGCCCGTCTCTCTAGTTCTCTGTACGCTGGTGAAACTAAGCATGCACGATTGACTGAGCAAAATAGCTGTCTATTGTTTTCACACGACTCTGGAGATATACTCCTTATTCTGGAGGGAGCAATGTTGTCATGTTAATGCGGTTGTCAGAAGCTAATCCCTTCTTGTCTATTCAGGGAAGTTAACTCCTCCCTGTTCACTCGAGAAAGTTTCTAGTGACCTCTGAGCTAGCTGGCATTCATAATTAAGCCTAACATATTCAATAGAGACCTAGTCGACCTCAGTCCTACGTCTAAACTATCGTTTATGTTATTCCAATGCGCAGAGCCTATTGGGAATATAGGAACTACACTACAACCTGTACACCTCTTTTGAGTGGACATAGTGAAAGGCAGTAACCAATTCCCTGTAAATACTGTGGGTATGCAACTGTGTTCTCCACAAAAGCTAAGGGTAAAAAACAGAAGAACTAATGCCCCTCTTCCTTAAACTTTCTGGATACCTTCTAAAAGGTAGGCGTGTATTTGGTCTGTTGTAGGCCTTTTTCAGTGTTTTCCTAGGTTTGTGAAACTTACATCCAAATAATTTACTTTCACCTGTAAATGGTCAACAATCTAAGTAGAAGTGGTAAGAGTGTGATTTTCCAGTGGGGTTGATTTGCAATGTGTACAGGCTAAGGCAGATTTTAGGAAAATGTCTCAAAGCACCCCTTTCGGGATACTAATCGCTTTGAAATTAAACAGTTAAGGCAGCAGTATGAGGATTTCACCAAAATTAAGAAAACATCAAGATAAATAACTTGTTCTTCTGATTGATACTTCAATGACCGATTTCTCATAGCAGTACCTCCCAAAGGTGGAAGGCCTTGGGAGTGGACTCAGACCAGAAAGTGTTGCAGCACCGAGCAGGAAAATGGCCCTCCTGATGGACCGGATTGCCTTGGAAGTCGTGTTTCGTGAACATTTGCACATATACCTTCATAGCAGCCAGACAGATGTCCAGAATAGGAACTACCTTGGCAATGTCATCAAAGCGGCCTTGGCCCTGGTGTAATGTGCCCACAGGCCTTCTGAGGGTTGCTTATTGGCAAGCCTGCAGCAGGTGTTGATGCAGAGAACTTTCCATCTTGACAGGCTCCTTCTCTGCACTACCTCCTCATTCTTTGTTCAAGAGAATCTCATTGACACAATGGTACATTGTGTGCTCACAACCGAAAGGGTCAAGCCGATAGAGCCTCTCCTCCTCTTAGAAGGGAGAAGCAATGTAAAAACTAGTGGCAGAGGAAGGGATAGATTGGCTGAAGTGAAAGGGATTTACAGGATTGGGTTAGAAAGCTGTGCTGGTATTTCCTGGGAAGGTTGTGCGAGTGGTTGCACTGACATCACCTGCTGCATACTCATGCTGCACACAGAGGTGATGGCAAATAAGAAAACAGTTTTAAATGTCAGTAGCCACAGTGATCAGATGTGCATCTGCTTAAAAGGCATGCACATAAGGACTGTCAGCACTAAGTCCCATTGAGGTATGACAAATGGCTTCACAAACGAGTCAGGCTTTTAATGAAACACACTACAACAGGTGATTTAAATAAAGAGGGTTGATCAAGTAAACATAAGAGTTGAAAGGGTTGACAGATAACCCTTAACTGTGCCCACTGCAAGGCCAATGATCGCACAAACAATACATCTGAAAGTTTGACCTCCAGATGGTCAGTATGATGAGTGCCACACCAGATAACTAATTTCTTTCAGCGTAGGTGGACTTTGTTGAAGGATGTTGGGCTGCAAGAATGACATGGACTAGTGCAACTGGCAAATCCAACACATTTAACTGCCACGGATTCACCGACAGGTCACCACACATGAAGCGGTAGGTTGCGGAGACTTGGGTTTAGGACCCCTACTTGTTGCCGAGGCAGAAAGTTCTACCAAAGTGGTAGCCGGATTGTAGAGTAAATGCTAATTAGCTCTGAGTACCGTAAGCTCCTGGCTCATTCTGGATGGATTAAGATAAGTAAGGCCCATTCTGCCTGGCTCGCTCAAGGCTGGGAAGACAGTAGAGCGAACACAAACAGTAGACCAGTGTCCCATAATAACTGTAATGAGTCCCCCACATGACTTTCCTGAAGGATGGAGGAAACTGCAGCGCACAGTGGTTTTGACACTGCATGTTTTTGATGGTTGCGAAGGGATGTGACACAGGCATGCCTCACTGGTCGAAGATATCCCTTCCCCACCTTTGGGCACCAATACCACTGTGAACTGCCAGCTGACATCTCATGCTGTGGCATTTAAGAGATGGTGGTCTACTAGAAAGCTGTTCTGGCCAAGCACACTCCAGACATCTAGGCTCTTCTAGCACAGAATCCAAGACAACGCTCCGTCCTACTTCTTGCAGTACCACCTGGCAGCATGGTTGTCCATGAGGCCCTGCAGTCTTCCCCGATGGACAGCAGGAAGTTGTTCAGTGCTTAATGGGTCGCATGAAGCTCATATAAATCAATATGGAGCCGACTCTTCACCATATACCACAGGCCCTGATCATCACCTGCCCATGGCGCTCCTCCCAACACTGCAGTAATGCAGCGGTCACAAAAATGAAGTCTAGGCGGGGAAGAAAGAGGGGCCTGCCACAACAGAAAATCCTGAGCCATCTCCTGCGAGACCTGGATGAAGAGTGAGAGGCAGCCCTGTTGCTAGGCCACGGAAACCAGAGGTTCCACTGAAACAATGTACTACGTGGGGCCCAGGTGGAACCCTCAGCTTGATGGAAAACCTCAAAGATGTCAGTAGTTCAGTTGTTGCCTGGAACAGGCCTACGACTGACTGCAGTAAGCCTGCCTTGAACGCCCAGGTGCTGAGGCACAAACATGTATACGGTCTTCTGAAGGTGGGTTGCAGCCACGGTCATTAGTTTTATTAACACCTGAGGGGCTGCGGTATGGTGGAAGGGTAGCATGGTAAATTGGAAGTGTTCCAACCCCACAGTGAACCACAGACATACCCATCCTGCAATCCCACAGGAGTTTATGAAAATACACATCCTGCAAGCCCAAGGATACCATCAAGTCTCCTGCAGAAAGGATCCGGGGCAAGATTAACATTCTGAATTAGTTTTTCTTCAGAAACACATTCAGTGGGAGGAGGAATCGAATACTCGCGAGGAAATAGCACCCCATGCCTCTCTGAATCCAGCATCTGCTCGATGGCTTCCTTGGCCAACAGAGGGTCGACTTCTTGCAGCACGACTGCAGAATAGTCTGCCAAGAGGCTAATATGTGGGGGAAACAGGGCAGGGAGGAATGAAAGGCAGGATTTGCAAGACCAAAATGTCTGATGGGCTGGATATCCAGCCAGGGGAGTTAGGAGAGGGGGAATGTTGCACCTTGCCTCCTACTGGCTGAGTATGGGTCTACAAGGGAAAGATACAGCAGCTTGATAGACATTGCAGCATTAGAAGAGGCTGTACCTACTGGTGTGATCGGCCTCAGGCACCATCACAAATTCCACCCTGAAAGGACTGGGTCTGCAGTTGCTGTAAATTAGGTGTCTCCAACCTTTGTTTTAGTGAGAGCCACTTCTGATCATTGAAAACGACTGTGAGCTACTGCCTAATAAGGGATTTGATAAATGTACACAGAAACATAATAACAAACACTGCCCATAGAGTATCCTAGTCCCGATACAGGGAGCATACAGCATTAAGGGTGTAGGAGCTGTATTGCAAAAGGTTTACATCTGAGGTCTTTATGGATCAGTTGGGTCCCTTACTCGAGACAGTGAAATTAAGACAGAATGTGAGAGAAATTAGGGTAGGATGAAAGAGGAGAAAGAGGCAGAAAGGAAAAAATGACAGAATGAGAGAAAATCGCAAGAGAGATAGAAAGATAAGGAAGAAGCAAAGAAAGGAAAACCAGAAAAAAGGAGCGGAAGAATGGGAAAAACACAAAAGAAAAAGAAATAACAGATAAGGGAAAAAATAAGAATGAGAGGAAGGAAAAAATAGTGACAGGAATGAAAGGAAGGAAGAGCACAACAGATAAGAGAAAGTAAGCAAGAGAAAAAAGAACTGGAAAAGTACGGAAACAAAATGAGAGAAAAAGAGTAGAAGACAAACGAAAATTAAGAAGCAGGAAGGAGAGACATGAGAAAAAGATAGTGCAGGAACAAAGGAGAAAAAGGGAGGAACCACAATAAAGAAAAAGAGAAAGAAGGAACAGAGGAGGAAAGAGAAGGAAGATGAGACTGAAATACAGGAGTAAAGGAGAGAAAAGCCTTTGAGCAGGAACATAACTTTGCATGAGATCAGCTGTTTGAATGAGATCCTGAGCGACCCTGTTACTTGGGGCAGGAACTATGTTTCAACCGTGAGCTCTTATGTTCAGCAAAGCAGAGGTTCATCTGCCTCCAAATCACTTTCAGATGCACAAGGGCACACTTATTGCAATACTAAGTAGTGTCGGAGTTGAAGCACTAAAGACACTTCATGCCGACCAACGGCAGCCACCTGTATCCTGCAGTCATGTCAAGGCTTGGATACAGTCTTTTTCAGGGGTAGACACAATTTCCCATCTACCTACATACGTAAATAGGTAACCAAATCCAGGGTAATGTAACTAACTAAATAAGTCTAACCACAGGCAAAGTAATTGCCTAGCCTGACAAAGTGAGAACATACATACACATTTTAAACCAAACTAGAATGGCTACAATTAACATTTGACAGTTCACATAAGTTCGGAAACCCTTTATTGCAACCAAGAGTATTACAAGTAACCTATAATGCAATAAACACACACCAATATATTTCTCGGGTTTACAATAAAGCAAGTACTGGCCTTAGGCAAGACTCTCCAATCAAGTAAAATGAAATATAGTATCTAATATCCAAATGTTGGGACACAGGAGATCTCAACTGATTTAAAGGCAGTTTACAAAGGCTTTTCGGTCCACTTTTAGCTAAAGCCACCAGCTGTATTTTCAGTCTGGTCATCCATGCTGCACTTCCCACTGAAAGATCGCCTTTAGTGACTGCTTTGAAAGTGAATTAGAACGCCAAATGAAGACAAGGAGTAAAAAAGAAATCTCCAAAATGTTCAAACTGTTTGGATTACAAGAGATGTCAACAATTGCAAAAATTAAAAAAACACAACCTGAATGCTGTAATTACATACTTCATACTAGTACCAGTATCCTATGAAGCACACATGGATAAAACCCAAACTATATAGAGACTTCAGGAGCGGTCATCATCAAGTGGTATACTATGCAGGGGGGGGGGGGGGGGAGGCAGGTGAGTCTGATTTCGCGTTCTATTGCGCGGGCGGGGCCTCGTCAGCCAACAGACGTGCACAGTACTACCGGGGGGGGGGGGGAGGCAGGTGAGTCTGATTCCGCGTTCTATTGCGCGGGCGGGGCCTCGTCAGCCAACAGACGTGCACAGTACTACCAAGGTAGTGCTCGCGACAGCCGTTGGCCGACGGGCGCACTTAGCGGGTTAGAAATGCGTTACTTACCTGTAACTGCAGTTATCCAGTATTGGTGTCTCTCATAGATTCACATGCCTGAATCATTCCCCGTCGTCGAGACAGGAGTCTCCGGTACATAGAAAAGTAATGTCCTATAGACATATATAGAGAAAAGTAGGCCTAAGGGCCTCCCCTTAGTAGCCTATCTATGTCCTTTTGTAAAAAGGACCAAACTCTAGAAGAGAGCCAATCAGCTCACACCTCCCTCTAGAACCTTCCTGACAGGAGCCTCAGTCTCTCAGATTTTCGTACGCACCAAGCTAAGTAGGCGTAGCACTGATAGAGAGATGGGCGAGTCCTTCCCAGGGAGGCGGGAGGGTTGCATGTGAATCTATGAAAGATACCAATACTGGATAACTGCAGTTACAGGTAAGTAACGCATTTCTTATCCAGTATTATGAGCGTCTTTCATAGATTCACATGCCTGAATCAGAGTAGCAAGCAATAACTTGTGCACATTTTTGAAGGAACATCATATACAAGTCATTAGATAATACATATCATGCGACTATGAACCATCATTATACATCAACCAGAAGCAGTAACAGAAAAATGTGCATACCAGAAAAGAATGGAGGAAGGCTCACCTTACTGGAAAAGATGACGTAGTACTGCCTGCCCCCTGCAGCATCCTTCATCAGCTCTGTATCCAGGCAGTAGTGCCTGGTGAAGGTATGAGGCGACTTCCACGTCGCCGCCCTGCAGATGTCGACAACCGGCACTCCTGCAAATAGTGCCATAGAAGTCGACATAGCCCTTGTAGAGTGCGCCCTGATTTTAGAGTGCAATGGATGTCCGGCTCTGTCGTGGCAAAAGGCAATCGCCGAAGAGATCCATCTGGAGATGCTTTGTTTGGTAAGCGGTAGACCCTTCCTAGGCCTACTAAAGGCTATGAAGAGTTGGTTAGATTTTCTGAAATGTTTGGTTTTATCAATATAACATTTTAGACATCTCTTAAGGTCCAATAAATGCAGCGATCTCTCAGCTGCGGTGCTGGGATTTGGAAAGAATGATCTGAGAATCACAGGTTCATTTAAGTGGAAGTCCGACGGGACTTTAGGAATCAACCTAGGATTGGTCCTTAAAATGACTCTGTCATCCCTAAACTGCAGGAAGGGGTCTTGAATGGAAGAGCCTGCAGTTCACTGACCCTCCTTGCTGATGTAAGCGCAAGGAGGAGAGCCGTCTTCCACAAGACATATTTCACGTCTGCTCTGTGAATGGGTTCAAAAGGGTGTTTCATCAGTTGATTAAGAACCACATTTAGGTGCCAAGTTGGAGGTATCATCCGTGGTCGAGGAAAAGATCTATAGAGACCTTTAAGGAATTGTTTTATAAGTCTACTAGACCAGAGAGAGGGCCCTTTAGACGTTCTTTTAAACCTTGAGATCGCCGCCAAATGTACCCTTATGGATGAGTGGGCAAGGCCCGACTGCGCCAGATGAAGCAAGTAGGGTAATATTTGTTCTGGAGAGGTGGCAAATGGACGTAGACCTTTGTCCACACACCAGATGCAGAAGCGTTTCCACTTTAAGGAATAAGTCTTATTAGTGCTGTCCGCTCTTGCCCTGGCTAGGATGTCTTTACAATCCTGCGGGATGTTCATATTGCTGAATTCTCGGTACTCAGGAGCCAAGCCGACAACCTGAGAGATTTCAGATCCGGATGTTGAATCTGCTTGTTGCTCATCGTGAGCAGAGATGGATGTTGACAGAGCTGGATCGGCGGCTGCAGAGAGAAGCGATGAAGGTCCGTGAACCAATGTTGCCTTGGCCAGAATGGGGCTATCAGAATTAAAGTGCATGGCTCCGCCTTCATCTTTCGTAGGACTCTGGGAATCATTGGAAATGGCGTAAATGCGTACGCAAAGATGTGGCGCCATGCGATGGAAAATGCATTTCCGATAGACCTTGACTGGGGATGCCAACTTGCGAAGCTGTGGCTTTTGGTGTTTTCCCTGGTCGCAAACAGGTCGATTTGCTGTGTTCCCCACTTTGAGAAGATTTGAACTGTGGTTCTCATGTCTAGCTCCCATTCGTGTGTCGAAGACCTCTGCCTGCTTAGGGCGTCTGCGATGACATTGTCCTTGCCGGGGACGTACTCCACCCTCAACGAGACGTTGTGGAGAATGAGCTAATTCCAGATCTTCTGCGATTCGCGAGATAGTGTTAGCGAACGCGTCCCTCCCTGTTTGTTCAGGTAGTGCATCGTTGTGGTGTTGTCGGTCCTGACGAGCACAAGGGAGTTCTTGATCCTTGGCAAGAAAGATTGCAAGGCTAGAAAGACTGCTCTTAGCTCCAGCAGGTTGATATGGAGCCGCGTCTCTGGTTCTGACCATCTGCCACTGATCCGCAATTCCTGCAGGACTGCTCCCCAACCCTCCAGGGAGGCGTCCGTTGGAATGACATGAGGAGTTGCTGGAAGCAGGAACGGCAATCCCTGCGAGAGGTTCTTGAGCGACCTCCACCATTGCAATGCCTTGGTGATTTGCATCGTGATCTTTATGCGGTCTTCGAACGATCCCGTGCACTGCGTCCACTGTCTGGACAAAGCCTCTTGGAGTGGACGCATCCGGAGGCGACAGTGCGGTATGAGCAGAATGCACGAGGACATCATTCCCAAGAGGGATTTGAAGGTACGGACTGGTAAAGTTTTCCTTGAAGCCACCACTGAGGCCAGAGAGATGAGTTTGCGTTTTCTCTCCAGAGATGGGAATGCCTTCACCGCTTTTGTATCCAGTGTTGCTCCGAGGAAAGTAATGACTCGAGAGGGATGTAAAGTGGATTTTTCTTGATTGAGTGTTAGACCCAAGTGCTGGAAGAGATTCAAACAGGCGTTGGAGGATTTGGTTGCGCCTGTTAGGGATGGTGCCTTCACCAGCCAGTCGTCCAAATACGGGAAGACTTGATGGCCATGTTGTCTGAGGAATGCTGCCACTGGGGAGAGACACTTGGTGAATATCCGGGGCGCAGACTTGAGGCCAAAAGGGAGGACGCGGAACTGATAGTGCCGTCCAGCCACTGCAAATCTTAGAAATTTCCTGTGAGTTTTGTGGACTGGGATGTGAAAGTATGCGTCCCGCAGATCTAAGGACGTCATGAAATCTCCCTCCTCCAAGAGACCCAAGATCTCCTGAATCGTGTCCATGCAGAACGATTGCCTCTTTAAGAATGCATTGAGTGCTCTGAGGTCTAGAATGGGCCTCCATTTATTTTCCTTCTTTTGAATGAGGAAGAAGTGGGAGTAAAACCCTCTCCCCTTGTGAGCAGTTGGTACTCGCTCTATTGCTCCTTTCTGTAGCATAATGGAGATTTCTTGAAGAAGCAATCGCAGGTTTTTGTGGGGCATTGGGCGAGGAGGGGTTGTTGGAGGGATAGTTTCGAATTCTATAGAATGTCCAAATTGAATTAACTGGAGGACCCACCGGTCCGTTGTTATTCTCCTCCAATTGTTGAGGATTTGGGTCAATTTTCCTCCAATCTGCAAAGAAGGAGATAAGGGATGGACTGGCTGTAGGAATAGGTCATTGGCGTCTGCCAGTGGCTTTCCGTTGGTTCTTTCCCCTAAAATTGGACCTTCCAAAAGAGGACTGTTTACCTTGCCGTTGTTGGCGAGGCTGGTATTGTGACTTGCCTTGGCTGTAAGAGTATGATGATCTATTTTGATAATTGCCTCTGTAAGAGGTTTGTCCCCTGCCTCTGTTCCCTCGAAAGGACTGGTTCCTAAATTGCAGCGTGCCGAGTGCTCTCGCTGTGTCCGTGTCGTTTTTTATTGTTTGTAGCGCTTCATCTATCTTGGCTCCAAACAGGTGTTGCCCATCGTATGGCATGTCCAGGACTTTAGATTGTACCTCTTGTCGAAATGAGGTAGATTTGAGCCACCCCGGTCTTCGCAGGACAGCTGCCCCTGCTAGCTGTCTGAATCCAGTCATTGCCACATCCAGAGCACAGTCGATCAGTTCAGAGGCCGAAGATTGACCCTCTAGAAGTAGGGATTGAACCTCCTCCTTCGTGGCGTCTGGCAGCTCAGATAAATACGGAGCAATGTCGGCCCACAACTGTCTATTATACCTTCCCAACAGCGCAATAGAATTTGCAGCTTTAACTGTCATTGCTGAGGTGGTGGAAAAACGCTTTCAAAAATATTGTCCAGCTTCCTGCCCTCTTTATCTAGAGGAGCTGTGAGTGGAGAGGAGGGATTCCTGGAATTTTTCTGTGCTGCCTGTGTAACCACAGAGCCTGGCTTGGGATGCCCTGTAAGGCAGGCAGGTGCTGTCGTCGGGGCCTTGTATTTTTTGTCTAGCCATGGAACCAGTGCTGAAAGAGGCTGGAGTCTGCATCAACTGCAGGCCCTCCTTCCATATATGTTCAATTATGGGAATTGATCTGGTTGTCCTCTGAAGTGGCTCCTTAAAATCATAAAGGAAGCAGTCAGTTTCCTGAGACTCCAATGTCCTTTTGGCTGCTCTCTCCATCAGATTGTGGAACGCTCCTATGTCCGCCGGAAGTGAACCTGAGGTAGCGGGCTCCGGGGATGCAGGAGAAGAAATTATGTAGTCATCACCGTCATCATGATTGGAAGGGTCATCTTGTATTTCCCCCTCTTCTTGTTGTCCTTCCTCATCATCCGATGATGGAGGATCTTGTTTTTGTTCCCTTTCCTGATGGAGTACCAATGGCGGCGGTCTGGGTCGTGGAGACGGAGCCGTCCCCACCGCTGGAGGAGGCTGTCTAGCTGCTGGCGCTGAGGACTCCGGAAATCGCTGTTTGTAATCCTGAATCAAAAAATCGCAGATCAGACACTATAGACGCTGGTAGACATACCATGGGAGTAATGCGAGTCTGAATCTGTGCTTGAACATCATGTTCATGTGTGATCTCACCATCATCAACATCCTCATCAGTGCTTTGGCATTTGACTACTAGATGGGATGGACTAGTAGCCTGTGTGTCATACTCTTCATCCGACTCCTCATCCTGTAAGAGACAAGTTGGTGGCAATCCTTGCACTCTACTTGGGGACGTTAACTCTGGCGTAATCGCCTTTTGTTGAGCTCTTTATTATTGAAGGGCTCGTCGACGGCAGGACCCTGGATGACCCCTCGTCTACAGATTGCATTTCTTGTGTTTGCCTCATCTACGATGGAACTGTCGTCGAGTGCTTCCATTGAGGTGTCGACGATGTCTTCGTCGACGGTGTGGCGGACGACTGCAACTATCGGCTTTGCCGTCGTTGACGATGTCTTCGTCAACGATGCCACTGTCGTCGGCGTCTTCTTTGTCGCCAATTCCTTCGTCGACGGTACACAAATCAACGATGATGACCTCGGCGGCGGCAAGGACGTCGACGGTGCTTTGCTCGTCGTCGACACAGGCGTCGGCGCTGGAGCCGTCGACGATTTCTTTATGAGGATAATCGACGACAAAGGCTTACCCGCCGTCGATGAAGGTGTAGTCGTCGTCGAAGAAAACGTCGACGATGCTGTCGTCGTCAATACTGTCGTCGTCGACGTGGAAACGTAGACGGGAAGCACAGCTTTCTTTTGCGCCGATGAGGGCGTCGACGAGGTCGTCGTCGACGGCGCTGGCTTTTTGAAGGAGTGAGCCTCCTTGTCTGACGCTGAAGACTTTGTCTCTGAAGGTTTTTTGACAGCCTTCTTTGGAGGAGCGTCTGCATGGCCAGGGGAAGCCACCCCTGGCCTTTTTAAAGACAGTTTTGAAGAAACAGAAGAATACTCATCTTCCCCTGAAGATTCCAGATTATCCCTGGTCTTGAGCCTGTTAAGCCAGAGTAAAAGGCGTCCTTCTCTGTCTTTCAGCGTTTTTGTAGAAAAGGTTTTACAAATCTTGCAGTCTTTTGGCGAATGGTCCGGATAGAGACAATATAAACATGTCTTATGCTGGTCATCCACATGTAACCTCTTTTTTCCACAAGAAGTACATGCCCTGAAAAGACCCTTCTTCTGAGGGTCAGCCATAGTCAAATTTGAAGTGAAGAAATCCAAAGTTGTGAAGTAAATGCTAGAAAAAAGGAAACCTGAGAACTCAGGTGGAGACTCCCTTAGCACAACGTGCGGTGGAAAATCTGAGAGACTGAGGCTCCTGTCAGGAAGGTTCTAGAGGGAGGTGTGAGCTGATTGGCTCTCTTCTAGAGTTTGGTCCTTTTTACAAAAGGACATAGATAAGCTACTAAGGGGAGGCCCTTAGCCCTACTTTTCTATATATATGTCTATAGGACAATACTTTTCTATGTACCGGAGACTCCCGTCTCGACGACTGGGAATGATTCAGGCATGTGAATCTATGAAAGACACCCATAATACTGGATAAATATAAAATACAGCTGTGTTTAGATGGATAATGCCTCATGGATTGGAGGCACTGTATGAATTATAGTCAAGGGAAATATACAATAATAAAAAGAAAGAAAATAGACAGTTATCTTGTAGTCATTTCTATGCAACATTGGTAAAGGCATTTAAAGTACTTGCTTCGCACAACAATGCTTCCATATGTTCTAATTTTTGGGTTTGCTTATTAAAGATGTTGCTTGCCTGCCTATGACAAAATTAAGACTAATGGACTGACCTATTTCTGTTGCTCAGTGATGCTAAGATAACTGCCCAGTACTTCAGCATTGTTTCTAAAAAATTAGAAAGATTCCGATCCACACTATTTCACTTAAAACCTTTGTATATACCAGTGGAACTATATCCTCAGAGGCTGTGAATAATCTGCCCATTAGCCATTTCCGAGAAAGTATGCAAGCCTGAAATTTTAATTTTCGCGAGCTTTTTTCACATCTGCAATTAAATTTGGTTTCTTTTTAACACTACCAGAACTTGTGAATAAAATAAACAACTTAGCTCAGGGGTAAATTGTCATCATCAAAACTTGGATGATCCATTCTTGGTCTGGACATAATTTACTTGTAGAGCTTTTAAAACAAAAATTTAGCACAGCACCATTTTATTTAGGCAGCACCTATTATGCCACTGTCAACACGTCAAGTAGGCAACTATTGAACCTTTCAGGTAGGACATCATTGGCTATCTGTGCAAGAAAAAATTACTAACCATGTTAAGTTTTTTAGGCTAATGATAAGACTGATACAGTATTTCCTAAAGATCCAGTCATTATGTGTTATCTACACTAATAACAGTTTGTAGCTCTAGCCAACCATTTTCAGTCTTCTTCAAGTAGACTTAATTGCCACAAAATGATATCCCTTCTTTTTTATGTTAGCACCACGACCCTCAGGTGTGGCCAAGAAGCCTGTATGGTAGGGCTATGTTGAGTAGAATGTTACTTTCTCCTTTACTCAATCTAATTTATTTATCGAAAAATAGTAATGTTTTCCTAGAGTTGGGGACAGAATCTCAAAAGCAAACCCAGTTATATTTCCAAAGTTGCTAGTGTTAAATCGAAGACTTAAAGGGAACTTGAATCCAGACTATTAAGAAATAATAAGTGTACACAATTCTAATAGTTAATGAAGGATGTACAGGTTCTGGATCAACATGTTAGACTTTTCCCTCAATTTGTGACAAGACTAATACATGCCTCAGAAGTTTAAATAATTAAAAGTTCAAATGAATCTTTTTAAATTAGAGGCTTAATCAAGCCATAAGCTGTCTCATTTGGAAATCCGAGAAGGAGGATGTTCACTGATATGCATAGAATTTTTGACCAAGTTCTGGAGTTGCTATAGTATGTTGCTTGTCTTTGTCATTACAATTAATTGTTGCAATCTCTCCTAGATAGCAACTGTATGAGGCAAAAGGCTAGCACCTATCTAAGGCCATACAAAATGAAATCTCAAAATAGAGCATGTGCTAAACTGATAAAGTGAACGTTACAGAAAGCATAAAAGGTGAACATGTGTCTACCCTAAAGATTGTACAAATAAAGAAAAGTATTTGGAAAGCCAATGAAGCTGCATTTACTAAGCAAGTACCATATTAGTTGTAATAGTAAGGCCCTCCCTGAAACAATTGCTGCATACATATATAAGAGTCTATGAGAACATGGAAAATCTAGAAGCTATCTGTGCATAATCTGACTGCATACCCATTACTCAGATTATGAACACTTTAAATAAGGCCTGATGCAGAAGCAAGGTAGGGTGATATCCTGTCTGAGGTCGAAGTCTAACATGGCATTTAGAAATCTGAGATCATTCGGTAACAAAATTGGACAGACTAAGTTTCTCAGATACAGAAAGACTGGTGGTATATGGCTTAAAGGGCTGTGGTAATGAAAATTAAGAAGGGCCAGTTCCAAATGAAAAGGTTAATTCCCGTCATGGGGATACACATTTGATTCCAACACTCCCTTTCTCAACCAGGAAGTAATAGGACTATTTGTAGTACCCAAATGGCTACCAAATCGCTCAACTGTTCCATTTGATACCTAGATAAATTATTAAAGTTTTTTTTTTTTTTTTTTTTTTTTAAATCGCTCCAAAGATATTCTTCTCTGAGGCATAACAGTAGAACTAAAGTCACTTTTGTTTGATTTTCAAGTTCTGTTCTTCTACCGTCTTGCATTACTTGTGGACAATCCGTTGAGATACACAAAGCAAATTTTTCTGGGACAGGGTCTACGGTTTAGAAATCGAAAGGAGGAATCGAGATATTCCTTTAATTCACCAAAGTCAGTAGATCAGGTTCCTGAAGGAAGTCAAGACAAGTTAAATATGCACAAATGCATCCTCTGGACTAACCAATACGATTAAATGCATAAGGCCATCCGCTCCAGAGCTCTCAGAAACAACAATATTCCATGGAGGAGCAAAGGAATGTGGCGTCAGTAGGCTCTGCGTCAGGCGTCAGTGTCATGGTCGCCAGGATGACAGCGCAGCAGCTACTTAGACGTCGCCCTCGCGCGCCGTCAGTTCTTTCTTTTTCCGCGCCAGCCAGCGCAGATTCGGGAAGAGCGGTACCTCAGTCACTTTTTGACTAACTTTTTCTCGACTTTTGTCGACTTCTTTTTTCAAGTCTTCGACTCCGAAAAGGTGGACGAGGGATGCCCGGTTTCAAGGCATGCGGTTCCTGTAACCGACTGATGTCGGTCCCTCATGAGCCTGGAGCGCGACCATGACCCCAAGTCGTGCTCAGACTGCCTGTCGATGGCGCCGAAAGCTTTGTGGGAGCGGTACCGAAAGCTGCTTGAACACCGGCAGTTGGCTTTGCGCCGTTCGAGGTCCTGGTCGAGAGAGAGAGGTCGAGGGACCGGTTGTGGAGCCACCACCATTCCGGTTCGAAATCATCGAAGTCTTCGCACTCGGGGTCAGGTAAGTCTAAGTATATGAAGAAGTCGAAGCATCGTCGCTCTTAGACTTTTCCTTGTCGGACAGCCGATAAGACGTGGCACACAGGTGGTGCCCCTGCCGCGGAGCCCGAAGGGTCAACTCAGAGTTTCCCTCCCTTTCCGGGGCCCGGAGCAACTCCCACCCGGCTTCGTATGTTCTATGAGGTGATGCATGCCATCTTTGGGCGGACCGACCCCGCCGTGGCACCTTCGGGCCTGCGGACTCGGTTGGTGGGCCTAGGTCTTAGCTGCAGGCAGCTCTGGCCCCGGCATCGCAGGCCCCCCTTGGATGCAGGCCTGGATGCGGATCCTGCGACGGGTGGGGTTTTTGTGCCCCTGTTCACTCCTGGGGTCCCTTTTCAACCACAATGGCACCCAGAGGATGATGAGGATGGGGAGGAGTCAGGTGACCCTTTGACTGGCTAGGTGGACACAGAACAGGACTGGAGAGAAGAACTGGGGAATGCCAGTGGTCTGGACACCTCCCCTGACCATCGCATGTTGTCTCCTCCTACCGTAGCTATAGAGGAGGGTGCATCATACGCAGTGGTGTTGCTTAGGGCAGCCGAGGCTCTCAACCTTGAGCTTCCTACGGTGGCAGTCCTGACTGAGGGACTTCAACCAGCTGCGAGCTCTTCAGAGTCCCTGCTGCCGTTTAATTAGGCCCTCACAGACGTCCTTTTGGGCTCGTGGTCCAGGCCCAACACGGGAGCTCCAATGGACAGGATGATTGCACGACGCCACCGCCTGGCTCTGGGCAACCCCAATTTCCTCTCCCAACATCCCTCCCCCCAAGAAAGCTTGGTAGTTCAAGCTTCTACTTCCAAGAGCGCCTTCCCTACCGCTCCATCGGAAAGGGAATCCAAGAAGCTGGACCACCTTGGCAAGAAAGGTTTCTCTTCCGCCAGCTTAGGACTGCGATCTGTAAACACCACATGTCTCTTGGGCAATTATTCGCACTCATTGTGGGGAGGGTTGCAGCAGAGTGTACAATACCTTGTACACCACCAAGACTCTGGGCGGGACCATTTCAACGTCGGTAGTGCTACGCCTGGTTGAGGTCCACTGGATTTTCAGGGGATGCCCAGAACACCTAGATGGACATGCCCTTCGATAGCCGTCGCCTTTTTGGCGACAAAGCAAACAACACCCTAGAGCGCTTCAAGTACTAACGGGCTACGGCCAAGTCCTTGGGCCTCTTCACCCTTCCGGTGCAGTCTGCGTTTTCCCCCTTTCGTGGCTACGGAAGGGGTGCTCCGCTGCGTTCCACCCAGAGCCGCAGCAAGTTATCCCCCATTCTTCGCGTGGCCGGGGACATGGAAACAACTGGCGAGGTTCCAGGGGCCAGTCCATCAACCTCCCCACCACTCTGCAGCAGCCTCCAAAACCTCCTAGTCTGACCTTTCAGGCCAATCAAATGCCAGGATTCGCCATCACCTCACCCCCACTGGCGCACCATCACGTCGGACAGGTGGGTTTTGCAAATAGTCCAAAGGGGCTACTCCCTCCCCTCGAGACTATCCCTCCAGCCATGCCACCGCCATACCACTGCATGTCGGAGGATTATATGGCCCTTTTCCAGCAGGAAGTTATGGCTCTCTTGGCCAAGGGAGCCATCAAGTGCGTTCCTGTCCCAGAAGTAGTTTGTGGTTGTTACTCCCACTACTTTCTGGTTCCCAAGAAGGACAAGGGCCTGCATCCTATCTTGGACCTCAGGGACGTCAATTGCTTCCTCCAGCAGGAGAAATTCAAGATGTTCACGATTGCTCAGGTCTCGTCTGCCCTCGACCCGGAAGACTGGATGGTAGCGTTGGACTTGCAAGACGCTTATTTTCACATCCCCATCCTGCCTGCCCACCGGCGTTACCTACAGTTCTTGGTAAGCCACTAGCACTTACAGTTTACCGTGCTCCCCTTTGGCCTTACCAGCGCCCCTCGGGTGTTCGCGAAAGTGATGGCGGTAGTCGCAGCTCATTTGCGCAGATCAGGGGTTTCAGTCTTCCCCCTATCTCGACGACTGGCTGTTGAAGGCGGGCTCGCCACAGGCAGTTGTCTCACACCTCCAGACTATGGCCGACCTCCTGCATTCGCGGGGGTTCTCCATCAATGTGCCAAAGTCGCACCTGATTCCCTCTCAGAAGCTCCTTTTCATCGGAGCAGTTCTGGACACGACGCGGTTTCGGGTCTACCCTCCAGAACAGCGAGTCTGGGTTATTCGGGCTATGATTCCAGTCTTTTAGCCTCTATCCCGGGTTTCGGTCAGAATGACTGAGGCTGCTAAGCCTCATGGCCTCTTGCATCCTGCAGGTCGATCATGCCAGGCGGCAAACACTGGCTCTGCAGTGGGACCTGAAGTTCCAGTGGGCGCAGCATCAGGGGAATCAGTCCGATTGCGCCCAGATCTCAGAGGGCACTGCACGGCAACTGCAGTGGTGGCTCACAAACCAGGATTGGGTCAATGGCGGATCCCTCTCCCTTCCCCAACCAAACGCTTCCCTTCTGGGATGGGGCAGCCACATCGGAGAGTCGGAGATCAGAGGCCTCTGGTTTCCGGCAGAGTCCGGACTTCACATCAACCTTATGGAGCTCCGGGCGATTAGTCATTCACTGAAGGCATTCCTTCGCTCTGTCCTGGGAAGAGCAGTGCAGAAGTTCACGGACAACACAACCGCCATGGGGTACTGCAACAAACAGGGTGGGGTGGGGTCGTAGACCCTATGTCAAGAGGTCCTCCGCCTCTGGACATGGCTGGAACATCAGGGCATATCCCTGGTGGTTCAACACCTGGTAGGTTCACTGAAAGCCAGGGCTGACTAACTCAGCCGCATGATGGATCACGAATGGCGTCTGAACTCTGAGGTGGTGAAAGGTCTCATATTGGCATGCTGAAATATGATGATCCCGTATGAGAAATTTTTGAAATAAAAGACAATTACCTCAATTCACGTTTGGTTCAGTTCACCATCGTTTAACTATACCTACACGCTAGGACGCCATTGGTGTGCTCAAGGTTTGCCCCCACACGGCGTAAGGCTTCCTTTTTCATTTCGCAAGGTCTCTTTCGACAGTGGGGAGAGCCTTGGTTAGATCTATTCGCCACCGAAGAGAATGCACAATGTCAGCAATTCTGCACTTTGGGAAATTTCCAAGGCGGCACTCGCTTGGCGATGCTTTTCGTCTCGAGTGGAGGTGTGGTCTGTTGTACGCCTTACCGCCTATACCACTTCTGAGCAGAGTGCTGAAGAAGCTTAGGTGCGACCGGGCCCAAGTCATTCTGGTGGCTCCGGATTCAGCACTAGGTTGCTCAACATGGCCATCGATCCTCCGACTCGTCTGCCCCTTTGGGAGGATCTTCTGTCGCAGCAACAGGGGACGGTCCTTCACCCAAACCTGTCCAGTCTCCCCCTCCTTGCGGGGAGATTGAGTGGTGGCAATTGACGTCTTTCGACCTGCCTCCCGAAGTTTGTGATGTAATCTTGGCAGCCAGACGTCCCTCCACTAAGACAGTATACACCTGTCGGTGGAACAAATTTGTGGCATGGTGCACAGCAAAGGCTGTAGATCCCCCTCTCTGCCCCTCTTTCCGAGGTTCTCTTGTTCTTCCTGTCTTTGGCCCAGCAGGGCGCTGCCCTGGGCACTATCAAGGGCTATCTCTCGGCCATCTCTGCCTTCCTTCGGCTTCCTGATCAGCCTTCTCTTTTCAAGTCCCCAATTGTAAATACATTCCTGAAAGGCATAACTCACCTCTTTCCTTTCGTTATGCCTCAGTGGGACTTGAATCTTGTTTTAACCTATTTAATGTGCACTCCCTGTGAGCCAAATTTCACAACTGTCCCTTGAGGCTTCTTAAGCTCAAGACTGCTTTCCTGGTGGCCATCACCACTGCAAGGAGAGTGAGTGAGCTCCAGGCTCTTTCCTCTAAACCTCCTTTGTTATCTGTCCATCCGGACAAAGTGGTCCTTAGGACTCGTCCATCTTTCCTGCCCAAGGTTGTCACTGCCTTTCACACCGGGCAGACCATCACTTTGCCCATCTTCTTTCCACCTCCGCATACCTCGAAAGAGGAGAGGCTCCACCGTCTGGACCCAAAACGTGTGCTCTTCTTCTATCTGGACTGCACCAAAAGTTTTGGGTGGATGACCAGCTCTTTGTTGGGTACGTGGGTGCAAAGAAAGGTCGGGCTGTACACAAACGAACCAATCCCCCACCCCCGATGGGTCGTTTTGTGTATTAAGGCCTGTTATTCTCTGACAAAGAAGCAGCCTCCAGTAGGGTTGCGCGCCTATTCTACCCGGGCGACGGCAGCAACTACTGCTCTAGGAAGAGGCGTTCCTCTTAATGACATCTGTTAAGCAGCTACGTGGGCCTTGCTGCACACATTTACAAAACATTACTGTCTTGACGGTCAGGTCCGGAGAGACGGCTTCTTTGGCGTTCTGTTCTCCAGGACTTCCTGGTGTAAGATTAGTTCGCAGACCCACCTCCGGGGTTGGTATTGCTGGGGGATGTATTCTAAGGTAAGAAATCTATAATTAACATGTTTCTTTCAGATGAACAAGTTACTTACCTTCGGTAACGATATATCTTTCAGAAACATTAGTTAGTTATAGATTCCTTACCGCCCCACACATCATCCCCGTTCTGCGAACTGATTTCTAGGGTTAAGGTTTCCCCTTTCAGGGCCCTAGTATTTGTGCACTAGTGGTCAGTGTCTTGCATGGTTCTGCGTTTCTGGCGCGGAAAGTAATGTACATTTGTGATGTCAGTGCGCGAGGGCGGCATCTAAGTAGCTCACCCTTCATCCCGGCGACCAAGACGACTGAGGTGGAGACGACCGACACCACCCTCCGACACGCAGAGGTACCGCTGCCGAAAAACTTTCCAGATCCAGTCTGACACCTGGGGAATATTCTAAGGTAAGGAATCTATAACTAACTAATGTTTCTTACAGATATATTGTTACCGAAGGTAAGTAACTTGTTCATCAGTACCAATGTACCAGGTCACTTCAGCATCTTTGGAAGGGTCTGATACTCTAGTGTGTCAGGCACCTTAGGTTTTAGAACAACTCTAAATTGAATATCCTATAATGGTACAAAAATAATCTTGTGATACACCTTCTGCAGAAGATTTCGATCTTGAAACCTGTCTGGCGGATACTCGTGGGTGAGTTGCTAGCATGATTGGTATCACTAACATTCATCAAGCTTAGCAATGTGCACTTAACCAGTTCCTTCTAAGTTTCAGAGCTTTTTTTACTTGTGAAAAACCTTTCTTCTATAACACATCTACAAATAAGACCCTCATCTGCAGGAGTTACTTTCTGAGTTGCTAATAATGTAACAAGAGCTGAAGCACCAGCTCTTTCATATGAAACTCTCAGGTAGGGATCGGGTACTTAAATGACTTTATAAGGTTGAAACCATTCCTAAAGGCTTAGAATATTGTCTACGAGCCAGACTTCATTCAACAGGGTCGTGTTTGCCCGACAGTCTGAAACTTGACTGATGCCTGACAATTCCCTGGATAAGGTATATTCCCGACACTTGCCTAAGTCTGGGACACGAAAACCTGTTTACTTCTAGTAGTGGGACAATTGCCTCCCACACTTCTCTAAAGAACACTTTTTTTAGCTAGTCGAATGCAAGAGAGAATTTGGAGGGTGGTTGATATGCGTACTGTCCAGGCGTATATGCGGATTTATGTAAACACTGGCATTGAACCCTCCATAACATGGATGTGTAACCAGCACCATAGATTTTTGATAGACTGACTATGCACAGTGCACTTTCGGGACACCTTTACTAGTCAGGGCTCCTATTTCCATAGCCTACCCTTCTGTCCCTACGAAGATCACTCAGTACAATTCATTTTAAGTTCTTCTGTAAATGTTATTCACTGCTGAGAAAACACTACTGGATACCTTTAAAAAATCAAAAAACCCAACATCCGATATTGCTAAGCAGCTTTTAATTATTTACAGACTTCCTTCTGTGAAAATGTGTTTAACTGCCACTTTCATTCAATGTGCTGTAAAGCAGAGGGCGACGCTGTAAATGTAGTAACTGACGCACTTATATGATTTGCATCTGTATGGGTCTTTTATATTTTTATGATCTGCATGTAATGTCTTTTTAACGTCTGTTAATAGCAAACTGCACGCTGTACGTCCTTTCTGCGGTTTGAATTGATCTGGATGGATTTACTGCTTTCATATTTTTATGTTCTAGCTAGACCGAATAAAGCGGTTTCGGGTTCCGACAAGGGCTGACAGGAGTGGGCCAAGTGCCAAAGTACTAGCGAGGGAAAAAAAAGTCCTGTAGCACAAACTGGCTTCAATAGAGCTGAGAAATTAGTTATGTGACTGAGGGAAAAACAGATGCCGGAAAACAACAAGGCAACACAGGCTCCAATGCTGCCAAAACGAAGAATGCAGCAAAATAAGAACGCCAGGTTAAGGCCTCCTCTGTGGTATACTATCATGCTAACAACCAAACTTGCTACAGCAATTAGATTGCGGCCATAAGGTGGTGCAAAGCTTTAATTAGTTGAAAGCAGAGAGAAGTCATTGATAGAGAGAAACTGATTATAGGCGACTTTCTGATGTGTGTGTTTAGCTCTCACAGAATTCTTGCATATACATTTCTTGGTGAGTCTAAAGTAAATTGGAGAAATACTATAAATATACCGCCAAAGTCAAGTAAAATTAAACATGTACAGGAGCAGTCATGTCTTTCAGGCTCTTTGACTAGATGCAAACAACACAATGGGGACCAACGGGCAATAATGTCCTCCTTGCTTTCAAAAGAAAATAAATAGTAACTACTTTTAGAATAATAAATACAGACAATCTTGAATAGTTGCCACTCACTTAATGAAGGTATTCCACGGAAAGGTTCAGTTGTCTGGGGATCTCAAGTAGCAGCAGGTAGAGACTGATACAATAAAGTAGATAGTCCACACCATACCAAATAACAGTATTACCAAATTACACAAACAAAGCACAGCTGGAGTGTCTACCAAGAAGTTGCAAAACCACAGATGGACGAAATTTGCCCATACCACATCCAAATTCGAACCCAAGAGTCAAGTACTCAAAGACCAACAAAAAAACAAAAACATCTTACAGAAGGAACTGAAATATAACTGCTAATTGAAAATAAACTTTTATTTACCTGGCGCTAACAAGCTCAAATTAAATTATGTATGTCTATGTTTGAATGGGTTACAGCACATTTTTAGGAACCACATGTATTTACTCTCTGGAATATCACTGGCTCTGCACAATTTTTGAGCCTCACCTTAGGTCGGGTTATTTCCCAAGAACGCAGCCATACAGTCCGATTTGATTCGTTGTATAACATTTTTTAATTTTTACAGCTAGCACCCTACCCTACACACACTGCATTATTAGAAATTCACAAACGGTTCCCTCTCCAGGTAATGGAGGACACAACCACCATGGCCTTATAATAGTTACTATATGTGCTTGGAGTGACAGGCCCTTTGGATGTAGCTACGTTTAGTTGTTTGCGAAGACTTACACCACATCAAAAATAACAAGCACACAGATGGAGAACAGAGCGGAGTTATCGGCTAGTTGCATGTGAGGTCGGCAAAACAAAACAGCTATCAGAGACAGAACACAAAAAGCAAGATGTATTTGTGAGGCATCTCTCACAAAGGAGCCAACGAGTTCACATTGGCTGTGTGCAAACATAGCTCCTGCCCTGGATAGAAAATAGCAAGACTGGTGGCTACCGGAAATACATAGTTTTGTGAGCGACAGCCGGCAGTACTACCAATAATACAGAGAATAAAATTACACATCGGAGGGAATGACAAAAACATTTATTATCAGCAAAAGTAATTAATCTTTCTCCATGGATTTTTAGTGTTGTGCTGCAAGCATGTACTGTGAATCTCTGTTTTCTTTGGAAATGGAAGACAGTTCACATGCCTTCCAATTCCGTTTGCATGCAGCAACGGCACGTGCTCTCAACTCCCTGATAATATTTATTGCACTTAATGAAAGAAAATAAAATTATATATATATATATATATAAAAAGTAAAAGCTTTCTATTCGCCATGGCCTCCTATTTTAGTTGAAAACCTTTCTGGTCAGTTGAGTAAAATTAAAATATTAATAAGTAGACCGTACATGTTGTGGTCCCTGTCTTGAGGGTCTGGTAGTGTAAGAGCCAGGCAAAAATGTGGGCATGAAAGATTCTTTCCTGCTTACCTGGCTGGCAATCAGTGGCCAATAGCGCCCATAAATACACCTCCAGCCACTGTCAACTGTCCATTATCCTCTCATTGTGCCGACTCCCTTCACTCCCTTCCCCAGTTCTCTACTGCTGGACTCCAATATATTATACTTTTAATCCGGCAGGATGGAATAGTTTTTTAGTTGGTATCGGCAATATTTTCAGGCTATATAATTTCTGCACTGATGATATTCCTTCCACAAAGGCCAGCTTTGCCATAGTGAGTTCTCTACATTACATTGGAACTGGTGCTAAATTCTGACAGTTTACCAGACAGGAGAATTAGCTATGCTTCTGACAAACGGCCTCACGTTTTACAAATGTAATCTATAGTGTTATCAGAAAAACTCTTGCACTCTAGATACAGCTCGTCCCTTTAAGAAGCACCAGCACTATTTTTGTGTGGTACTATAATGTCCCAGCGAGTGGACCCGATCACTCACCTGCCAGTGGTAAAAAAAAAAAGCACAGACTCTAAGTAGTAGATGGAAACCTCTGTTCTTATAATCTGTACCAACTTGATGTGGCTATGAAGTAGCTGAGGCCTGCAGTCTCACAAACAATAAAGAATGTGCAAGATTACCTCTTGGTAAAATGTAAGGGAAACAAGGGGGACGTGCAAACTTACAACATTTGGTTTAAGAGGCCATGTGCACCAGTAGTTTTGTGACCATATCAATACATATTTCGGAAGCAAGGGTTGTATCCTATGTAAAAATGCATAAGTGGATTGTTGGGGTATTGTCGCATGCATAGACAAAAGGAGGCAGAAACAACTATCCATTTCTCAGAAACTACAAGGAATTTGGGGGCCAGAGGTAACAGTAAAAACCCATCTGCTCCCTGTTTTACCCCCTCACTCATTAATGCATCAACACGGATGCTCTCAGAAGGCAGCAGCAACTATTTTTCAGACCAGCACAAACGGTCCTTGGATGACCAACCCCATTTTCATCAACAGTGGGTGTCAGCTTTTGAAAAGTATAACGGTCTCTTTTTGTTGGATTCCAGCATGAGGCACCAAAGATCATGAGACATCAGGCATTGCAGACAGACTCCTCTACATGCTGTGCTACCCCTTATTGCTACTAGGATCCAAGTCCTCTAGTCTGAAGGGATTTTCCATTGTAGTGTCCTCACGCTTAACATAGGGGAAAAGGATAATCTGAAGGCTTAATACAGTGTAATTTAAATTTGATTTATTCCCAAGAAAACATCAAATAAAGCCACTCCTAAAAACGGGAGCATTTTATAAAACTGCAACAAGAATTTAGAAGTCCAATGTAAAACAGATGAAATGATATGAGCCTGCCATATCATACTGTCTTCTTTTAACTCACATAACAGAAGGTTAGATGTATTAGAGGCGCTGCTACTGATACAATGCTCCCACATTATGGCGCCTCCCCTTGGAATTCTATAATGCCCACCCTGAAGCAGATTGTCTCATACACTGCCAAAGCGGTCTGCAAAGGATGAATTCTAGCGGATTTGTATGAGGGGACTCAGCACTACATATAGTACAAGATGGGTCATACCATCAATTAAGTTACTCAAAGCAGAGCCTCAGCCAACAGACAATTCTTAGCAAATCACTATGAGCCAAATGGTCCTGTGATTTCTCAAGGGCAGGGTTGAAAAGTAAAGCAGAGACCAACCGAATTGTCTCATTTCACTATGGTAGGACGTCCACAAAAGCACTAGTTGACAGGGGACATCTGCGTCTCTCTGAGCATTCATGGCAGCCTGCCCACTAGGGCACCTGCAATCTCTCAGCCTCTAGAGGAACAAGTAAAACAGAGGGACTAGTTATTCACGGATCAAAACTAAATCCCGACACTCCGGACTGCATCAAAGAGGCATAAACTGACCTAACCTGCTCTCCTCATCTTAACTGCATTGTTTTTAGACTTTTCCGTTCAATTGCCTAGAGAGAACAGATAAAGCCCCTCTTATAACTTCTATCTTGAACCCCTGTGCGTTTTCTCATGAGTTTAATTTGCACTGAAAAAAAACAGCCTCAGTATTTATCTCCAGGAAACTCTACTTCAGTAACCCGTCCTCTGCCATGCCTTCATGGATACTTCGTTTCATCAAATTGTTCCTCTGGAATAAAAATATATTTTTTAAATATGAGAACACTGTATGCCTCTGTGCCCTCCATGGCAGATTGCAACAATTGGCCTTTTTACGGTAGTTTCTGCTCGGTAAATAGAGTATTGTTCCACTATTTACATCATCCACCCACTGCCATGGAATAGCAAGCTCAATTCCCGCGGCAACTCATTGTACAACGCTGAAATTACAGGCAATACAAAAGCTGCATCACAGATTACATTTTTGCCATCCAGCATTGAAGACGAGATCTGAAGAATGTTTCACCTGGTTGTCATTGGAAGAACGCTCAAAAGTTCATCTGGGGTAGTGCTCTGCTAGTTCATGAAGGATGGCGTAAGACACCTGAACAAGTACATGAAGACATTTGGAAGCAAACATATTTCTGCTTTGTTGGTGGGGAATGACAGAAGTAGAGAAAAAGTTCTAAGTGCTGTAGGTCTTTCCATGTTACTGAACGTTCCAACTACATGCAGATGACAACACTTCCAAGAAGTGGGATGCATATGAAGCAGTGGTGCCCTGTCTCCCAGAACAGTGTAGGTGGAAGTGAGGCCCCAAAAGGGGAGTTGCAGCAAGTGAATCGACACCACTTCTCTTCTGATTACCAAGCTTCATCTTAGGCATACACCGTATTATTTCCAACGTTTTCTTAATCAGCCTTCACCAAGTAGTTGTAGCACTGTCACAGTTAATGTCAGTTCAAGAGGAAGAGCAACTGGCTATCCACCAAATTGAGGAGACACCAAAAGGGTCATTATCCTGAGAACTGATCTTTGCCGCAGGGATGGCAATCCTCACAATCACAAACATTTTGCTAGAGGAATACAAATAAAATTTAATTAGGATCCACAGTTTTGCTACTGTCCAAGACTATAAGCAAGGTCTCTGAACAGATCCACAAGAGGTCAGAGAATAATGTTTTATGAGAGGACGAGAAGGGTTTTAAAGTCCATCTAACTTGTCCTAGTTTTTGGTTCATCTCGCCTTTGAAACACCTGATTTAATCCCCCAAAGTAAAGGAAAGTCAGTGACTGGGTGAGTATTTTCAAAGTGGGAAGATAAAACTATCAGTTTGGGAAGGTTAAACCCAGGGCTCCAACGCAGGACCTCTGTTAGGCCTGTTTCTCCCATGTTGTACAGGATTGTAAGGGAGCAAATGGTTTGCAGGCATCTTCCAAGACAGTCTTATAGCAATGCAGGACGACACAAAAAGACTGTAAAGAAAAGAGAATAAAAAAAATATTAGTTTCAAACTTTTTAGGAAAGACAGGCAGCTTAAATTTTGGTATGTAACAAGGAGAAAAAAAAGTGTTTAACCACCAGAAAATAGACGGCCCCCTCTTGCAAGCATGGCCTTCTGATGGAGTACAATGTTCAATACAGGTTTAATTGAATAAGACATAGGTGAGACTACAGATGGATGCAAAAACACTCAGCATTTATTGACTTGTCTATTGAGGAAAACCTTAAAGTGATCATTAAAGTCCAGTGCATAGTTTAGCCTGTGCTGTTTCCATGTAGAATACAAGTGGGTTTCAAGGTCAATAATGAGTCTTTATTTTTTACCAATTGCTTATTAGATTTCGACGAAAACTGATTTAATACATACATACTTGCCAACCACAATATATATATATAGTCCCTAAAAACCTCTGTCCACTGTTACAAGTTAGGAGCTTAACAATTAAACAAATCCCGTATCCATAATAACCCCCATACCACCTTTTCCACAATAAGAAAACTTTCTATTCACCATATCACTGCCCACCCCCTCCATTTATCACCTTCCCGCCCTCTATTTTTCACCGATGTAAGGAACTACTCGAAGTTTTGTACATTTACCATTAAGCCTATATATTATCTTTTCGTAACATGCAACTTCGGACATATCTTCAAACCATTGCTTGTTTAACAGTTCTTTTGCAGTCTTCCAGAGAAGGACATTAGTTTTAAAAATTAAGCTTTCTCGAGTAGGAAAACGTATACTTACCAGAAGCATAATTATTTATCCAATTTAAAGCTGCTTTAATCATTTAATTGCATTTCTTCGACTCTCTACCCAAAGTACGAGTTACTTACCTTCGGTAACAATGCATGTGGTAGAGACGTCTAGCCGCAGTTTCCATAACTTAGATTTTCCCCAGGCGTCAGACTGGATCTGGAATTGTTTTTGCAGAAGCACCTCTGAGCTGGCAACAGAGTGACAGACAATGGGGAAAGCTGTGGCGAGACAGCCAGACAGCAACCCAATTAGCTCAGAAGAGCAAAAGATAATGGGAGGAAGGCGTCCCAAAAATGCCAGAATGGTGCTACACCATACCTGTATAAGTATGAGATGTAGAAACGGCACCAGCTATATACCATAACAAAAAGAGTCCAAACGAAGGAGGAAGAAGGACCACTCTCAGCTAAATGGCGCACAATGTGGATAACAACCAAAGGTTGAGGAAAACATGAAGAGGTGCAACCAGAGCCTACCAGGCTAGCCCACGGAAGGAAGGCCGGAGAGGCTACAGCCAGGAACCAAAGGTCAAGAGGTAGAAACTGAGCAATGTCTTAGAAGTACAGCCGGTAACAAAAAACACACCAAGTGCACACCCAGTCACCAAAGGGGGGACAGAGGCGAACAGTAACAATCTGAAGCACGCTGATGCGGGCCACCACTGAAACAGGCACAGAGCAGACAGAGACAACAAGATGGCGTAGCTAAAATAAGCATAGGACTGACCAACCAGGCAGCTTGAAGACTAAGTTGAGAACAAACTCACGAAATACAGACATGCAGGGTGCAGACCCTGGGACGACTGACATCAGAAGAGCTGCCCCGCAGGCACAGCCGATATGGTATAGGGTGATACCTAATGAAAGGGGAACATCCGAAGGAAGTGGCAGCAGAGGCACCAGAGTACCAACAGACGTATAAACGTAGGAAAGAATCTCAGAATTCTAGACCACATCCTCAGACTGGGAGGAAAAATTAACCCTCGTCCAAAAAGAGATACCATTCAGTATCTGAACACCAAGAAGGGAGCAGTGTAAAGCTAGGGAACCACCCCAAGTAGTGGGACGCAAAAGGGACCCTATTGCTGAAGATGCAGGAAAAGCAAAGAAGTACACTTAAGTGTACTGAAAGACACCCTGCCGCGTAGACCAAGGGCAATCCCGAGTGCAGCACTGAAAATGCTCCCGGACACATGGAGACTATAAATATATATATCAGTGATGTAATTTGAGATGTCATCAGTGAAGCCAGTGACCATGTCATGAATGATGTAATATGTGACATCATCAGCAATGGATTGCGGGCGCGCGAGTTATAGTTAGTACAACTAACTATAACAGGGGAATTTCAATGGCTTAGTTAGGAATTTGCATTTAAAAAACCTTAGAAATTCACTGAAAAAAACAGGTTTATAGGGGTGTTATAGTTAGCTGGACATTTCACTTGTATAAAACCATTGAAATTCCCCAGTTATAGTTAGTTAACTCGCGCGCCTGCAATCCACAGCTGATGATGTCACATATTACATCATTCATGACAGGGTCAGTGACATCACTGATGACATCATCCAGTGAAAGTGGTTTGGTTCGTTATATATATATATATATATATAGCTAGCAATCGGCCTTGAAGACTGAGTGGATGTATAAGTGTGTGAATGGAGGATTTAGTAGCAATGTGATTGATTGTCTAAGTGACTAAATTAAAGTGACTCACTAAATATATGGGATAATAATTAAACTGTGTTAAGGACAAGTTACTACTTGTGTAACGATATATCTGTAAGAGACATTAGTTAGTGATAGATTCCTTACCTTAGAATATCCCCAGGCGTCAGACTGGATCCGGAAAATTTTGCACAGCAATACCCCTGCGTGCCGGCAGGCGTCGTCCGCGGCTCCGCCTCCATCGTCGTTAGCGCCGGAATGACGTCGTCGGAGTACTTAGACGCCGCCCATGCGCGCTGACGTCAGTTCTGATACACAGCTTTTCCGCGCCAGATACGCAGAGCCATGATAGAACAAACACTGGTGCCATGAAACTAGGGCCCTGAAAGGGGATGACCTTAACCCTAGATATCGGTTCGCAGAACGGGGAGGATGGGTGGGACGGTAAGGAATCTATCACTAACTAATGTCTCTTACAGATATATTGTTACACAAGTAGTAACTTGTGCATCTGAAAGAGACACGTTAGTGATAGATTCCTTACCTTAGAATAGATACCCCAGCAATACCAACCCCGGTGATGGGTCTGCCAACCAATAATCACACCAGAAAGTCCTGGAGGACGGAACGGCCAAAGAAGCCATCCCTCCGGACTTGGCTGTGTAGGCAGTAGTGTCTTGCAAACGTGTGCAGCGAGGCCCACGTAGCTGCCTGGCAGATGTCTTGTAAGGGCACTCCCCGGCCCAGGGCAGTTGTCGTCGCCGTGGCTCGGGTGGAATGAGCCCGTAATCCAACAGGAGGCTCCTTCTTAGCCAAGGAGTAGCATGCCTGAATACACAAGATGATCCACCGCGAGATGGTCCTCTTGTGCACCGCTTTCCCCTTCTTAGCACCCACGTAACCAACAAAGAGTTGGTCATCCACCCGGAACTGGCGTGTGCGATCCAAGTAGAATGAAAGCGCACGTTTTGGGTCCAGACGGTGGAGCCGCTCTTCCTCTTTAGAGGGATGCAGTGGCGGAAAGAAGGTGGGCAAGGTGATAGACTGCCCGATATGGAAGGACGTGACAACCTTGGGCAGGAAAGATGGCTTAGTACGTAACACAACCTTGTCCGGATGGACAGAAAGGAAAGGAGGAGTACAAGAAAGAGCCTGGAGCTCACTCACTCTCCTGGCAGAGGTGATGGCAACCAGGAAGGCAGTCTTCAAGGTAAGAAGACGAAGAGGACAATTGTGAAGTGGCTCAAAGGGAGCGCACATCAGAAACGTAAGAACAAGGTTCAAGTCCCACTGAGGCATCACAAACGGAACAGGAGGAAATGTGCGTGTGATGCCCTCCAGAAATCGATTTACAATAGGGGACTTGAACAAAGAAGGTTGATTAGGCAGCCTTAGAAAGGCTGAAAGGGCAGAAAGGTAGCCCTTGATGGTGCCCAGAGCAGAGCCCTGCTGGGCAAGAGAAAGAAGGAAGAGAAGAACCTCAGAAAGAGGGGCAGCAAGAGGATCCACAGCCTTTGCTGTGCACTGAGGTACTGGGTTTTTAAGAACCGGCACAGAACCGGTAACCCAGCGGTGCTAGGGAATCAACACCCAGAGACCTCGGGTTCTTCCTGATCCAGACCTACAGAAACTCAGAGTCTTCTAGGTGAAGTCAAAGATTAGTTTATTGGCTGCAACCAAGGTAACAAGTGTCCTAGAAGTACAATACGGGTATATTCTCAGGAGACTGCACGCCTTTACAAAGTCAGGCTTCTCTTCTTATACACAATTTTAGGCTCTAGGCAAAACATTCTTGGTTGTAAAGTAAATCGTTAACATACTTTTAGTACAAAGAAAAAGCAGAGTCATGATGACATGTCCATATTTCACTTCGTGCTGCCTACAACAAATCATTTGGCAAGGCCCAACATTTCATCAGATATCACTGGACCCCTAATAAAAACGGGCACCTCCCCACCATAAAATAAGTGAAGCAAAAGAGTGGAGATAGATGTGAGCGAGATATGGCAGGTGTGCGCGCTGAAATGGTTTTATGGTTTGTTGAGCCTAGATGCTATCTTGCTCGGCCACTGGGAGGGGAACTGACCTAACGAGTTCGGCCTGGGGCAATGGTTCCAACTTGTACAGGTCATGGAAAAGTCGATTAAGGAGTATGTGTCCTTGTGGAATCAAATTCAACTGGATTAAGGCCTATGTAAAGGGCAACATATAAATGGGAGCCAAGGGTTCAGAATGTAAATGACGATTTCGAGGTGAAATCGTCACTCGAATATGCTGAAATATAAACATGATGTACTCGTCATTCTCGGTCTTTTGATACCAAATTCGTCATGTTTCGACGAAGTTTTAATTCTCGAGTCCAGACTAATTATACGAATCCAGATTTTCAGAACCTCAATCCCTCCTTTTGCCCTTACATAGGCAATTAATCTATCCTCATGTTAGTCTGAGTCCAGATCGATATTCGTAAAGTCATTGAGATGTTGCTGTAACATCATTCTAGTACTTAGTTCATCTCTTGACACAGGCTTCCTTACACATGATGTAACACAGAGGCCACATATTGCAGGAGCACACTGTATGCACAGACAAAACAGGAAAAGAATGGCTAAGACCATCCCAATGACCATCAGAATTTTCCATCCCCAGGCAGATATCAGTTCCCAGAACCCTCCCATTAACGACCAATCTCCTTTATCCACATGGATAGATTCAGAAATCTTATGTAGTTTGGAGATGGCCCTGTACACGGTTGGAGCATTATCTGGGATGAAAATGCAACAACTAGATTGGATCAATTTGCATACCCCCCCTCGGTCTGCAAGTATAACATCCAAAGCGACCCGGTTCTGAAGGGTCATAAGTCGATCCGACTGGAGCTCAGCGGTTAAGTTACTAAGGGCACCAGCAGTTTCAGTCACGGTAGACTCAACTACCCTTGTTAATTGCCTTATGTTTCTGCTGTTAGCCATGGATCCCCAGAACGGCAGAAACCCTTTGCAAAGTCCCCAAATTCTTGACCTGCAGTGTCTTCTTTACTCAAAACACCTCTAACTACCCTTGTCCGGTGGTAATCCGCCGCTGCTGTGTAGGTGGGAGGCAACAGGAATGAAACAAAACATGAGCCCGAGAAGTCAGGGGGCAACCATGTGTAGGCTCTATCATGGCAGATGAAATAAGTACCCTTAGCGGCTAAAAACGCAGGGGAAGTCTGGGATCCAAAAACATACGTTTCTGTACAGATACTCTTCCCTAGCTGAGCTCTGGGGTTCTTGCCAACACCTTGCAGACACAGGTGACCTTGATGGGGTACGATCCAGATAGGGGACGATCTTTTGGCTTGCTGTTTCTCACTTAAAGTAGTGCCATATCCGGTCACGTTCCAACCTACATATGCAAGTATCTCATCATCCGGAGTATCTTCATAAGAAGTTACTTCCTTGATCATGTCAACTATACCTTTGACTAAGGCGCTAGTCTTGAGGTTGTCTTTTACAGAACGTAGGGGTTGGATTTCTCGTGCATATATGAACATTGTCCTATATGCCCATACTGAACCATTGTGACTAAATGGCAGGACCAAATAGGGGATACCTCTATCCGTTGTGTGAGGCATGAGACCGCACACCCAACAGTTAGTTGTGTTCATTACGAGTTGGTGTTGGTGTAATAACTGAACAAAGGAGTTATTAACGAACTCTAATCTCCTATTTGATTCGTGGTCAGGCAGAGGGTGGAAAGAATGAGAGGAAACAGTAGGAGGAGATATGGGTGATGCAGTGGGCGCAAATGTTACATGGAAAGAGAATAAAACATAACTTATCAAAAAGATCATTACGCTGGATAGCATAAAAATACACAATATTATAAAACTTTTCTTTGTCATCGTGTTACACAGTCTCTGCTTAAAGTTCATTGGTTTGGCAGGTCTCTCCACATCAGGAAACTCCATCCTCTCTAAAGTGCTGCCCGCAGTGGGAGGTTGATTCTGCTAAAGGATGCTTCCGTCAGTCTAGGGCAACTCCCTTTGACCAACCAGAACTACCGACCTAACGTTGTCAGCTGCACCCAAAAGACTTTTAATCAACCGCGGCCCTAGCAGCGGAACCCGGATGGCGGTTCAAAAAACAAAAATAAGCAAGTTACCTAGATGGGAGATCTGCACTTTCAAAAATAGTACTTGGGAGGAAAAAAGGATATTTTTATTTGTCCATAGGTCTTGGTCTCAAATCATAAAAAGGAATCACTTTTATTAGTCTGTTTTTCTCTGTCTCAGATTGTAGCGTCTTTTTCCTGGTACTGTCTGGTCCTGAAACAGCAGTTCAGGCTCCACAGAGTTCAATTGTTCTGGTGGTGGCACAGTCTCTTGAAAAATGTTCTCGCTTTCACATTCAGGGTTAGTCTCTTTTACACGGTCATCGGTGACAGGTATGACACGTGGCACAGTTGTAAGGTCTGAGTCAGTGACACCTTTCTGGACCCACTGGTCATGTGGCGGAGGTGAAGGGATTCTTTTGCAGTGGACCCCGTGGATCCAGTTGGCCTTCCCCTCCACTCGAACAGCTGACCTCGTGGAAAGAAGGACGAGGTGCGGCCTGGTCCATCTGGGCTGGTCGTTCTTTGTCCTTTGAAAGTTTTTCACGAGAATCCAGGATCCAGGGACAATGGAGTGACCTGGAGTCTCAGAGACCGGAGGCAGGGTGTTGTGGACCTGTTGATGCAAAACACGCAATTTAGCCGTCAATTCATACAAGTAATCAAGCAAAATAGGGTGTTGCAGCTCGCTGAACTTCGTGGGTCTAGGCACTCCCCATATGTTGGCTGGCCGGCCAAAGACAATTTCGTAAGGGCTGAGTTTCACTCGCGAATGCACAGTCATTCTGGTGGATAGGAGTGCTAAGGGTAGAGCGTCAGGCCATTTAAGACCTGTGCTCGCTTGGATTTTGGCCAATTTAAGTTTTAAAGTGCCATTGTAACATTCTACTAATCCAGCTGATTGGGGGTGATTTGCAGCGTGGAACTTCTGCCTAATGCCTAGCCCTTCACACACTCTTTTCATCACACGACCCACAAATTCACTTCCGTTGTCAGACCAGACCATTCTAGGCATTCCAAACCTGGGGAATTACTCTTTTACAAGGGCTTTGGCTGTGGACAAGGCAGTATTGTCTTTTAGGGGATAGGCTTCTACCCATCTTGAGAAAGCACAAACAACAACGAGCACATATTTTAAGTTGTTGCACCTCTCCATGTGTATGAAATCTAGCTGCAAAACCTCGAACGGATACGTAGGAGGTGCAAAATGACCAGCTGGAGTTGGGGTTCCCCTACCAGGATTGTGTTTCAGACATACCATGCAATTCTTGACAACATTCTCTGCACACTTGGGAATCCCTGAATTCTTCCATACTGGGGCCAACAACTCGCAAATCCCTTTCACGCTGATATGAGCCATTCCATGAGCCATTGTAACCACTGCAAGCACATATGCATCGGGTAACAACCATCTCTGATGCTCTGCCAATTCAACCCAACAACCATTTGCATCCATTCTCCCTGTACTCTCTCTCCACGTGCTCAACTCTTTCTCTGTGGCCTCAGCTTGGATGGACTTCACACTCTCTATCGTGTCCTCACATATTCCAACCTCACCAGTCCATCTTTCAGGGCCTGCAACATACATTCGGCTCATCACATTCTTTGCCGTTTCTTTAGCGATCTCATCAGCAAACGCGTTTCCACGACCAACATCATCAGTCACCTTCTTGTGAGCACTACATTTCACAAACGCCATTTGCAGGGGCAAGGTCAGTGATTCAAGAAGCTCATTCACCAACTGACCATGCTGAATCTTAGCTCCATGCGAAGTCAGGAATCCAAGTTCTCTCCACAATCGTCCAAAACTGTGAGCCACTCCAAACGCATACTGACTATCAGTGTAGATAGTCACTCTCATTCCTTTAGACAATACACATGCTCTCGTTAGTGCGACTAATTCTGCGGCTTGAGCTGAACCATGTGGTATTCGTGCAGTTTCAACGACTGTGTGCAAAGTTGTGACAGCATATGCTGCAGTCACGTTACCATTTGGGAGCTTAAAGCATGAACCATCCACCCATAACGTACCATCACACTCAGCAAGAGGAGTGTCAAATAAATCCACTCTCCCTTTTTTTTCTTCCTCTGTTGTGAGGAAACAATCGTGCTGTTCTAAAGCATCTGATTCCTCTGCAATTGGTAACAACGTGGCTAGATTTAAGGTACTGCACCTTTTTATATGCACATGGCTCGCTAGCAGCGTTAATTCGTAACTGGACAGTCGAGCACTAGTTAAGTGCTGTGTCTTGGTCCTATTTAACAATGTGTCTACTGCATGCGGGACCATCACGATTAGTGTATTATTCATTACTAGACCAGCAGACTGTCGAATAGAAACAGCTGCTGCTGCTGTGGCCCTTAAACAACTTGGCAATGCTTGTGCTACCGGATCCAAAGTTGACGAAAAATAGGCGCATGGCCACTGTCTACCTCCGAATAACTGAGTCAACACAGACAATGCACAGCCTTCCTTCTCGTGGACATACAATGTGAAAGACTTACAGTCAGTCAGTCAGTCATAAGCTTTTATTCGATACTCAGAGATATCTTATAAGCACATACAAAATACAATCAATACAATATACAAAAAAGTGTATGCCATAAGAAGTCAGTAAAAAATATTAAAATGTTTAAGAATGATAAAAGGATATAAAATCCGTTAATAATTTAGCTAAAACAAGAATTAAACGGCTACTGACAGTCTCTTACATCGAATATGCCAAAACTGCTTTAAAAATTTAGCAATTCCACAGACTATTGGGGGGGAAGTGTCCGTGCTTAGGATACGCAAGGCTACTAAATAACTGCGTGTGCCCATATTACGGCAGAGTGGTTTCAGCCAGGAGCTCCTAGGCCTTGCATAATCCGGGCACTCAAATAAAACGTGCACAATAGACTCAATCTTAGTCGGGCAACATGCACAGTTGGGAGAAGTGCGATCCGCTGTTGACCATTTCGATACCAGGGCACCCAACGGGAGGGAACCAACTCTAAATTTAAAGTAAAGGGCACGATCCAAGGGGAGAGTAATCAAGTCCAAATACGGTTCAAATGCCACAGTGTCTTTAATTTGTAAAAAGGTGGCAGTGGACCTGCAGTGATTTGGGCTAGAGATTAGGCGCTCAGCAATCCATTTCCAAAAAAGCGCCTTGACAACTTCTTTTGGAGGGGCTGAGCGGGATGTCCAGCAATCCCCTAGTCCTATATTCTCCAACAACTTTTTGGTGTCCCTTAACCATTTTATTTTGGCCCAACCCCCCTGGCTCATTATGTCTCTCAGTGCATCAGCATAGGATTTTAGTTCTTCGCACCTCCAAATCCGTGCCCACAACAGGAGCGGGCGAAGCTGGGCCTGGTCTTTAATGTTTTTACATCCCGTGTCCATCCTCACAGGTACTGATGGTGTGCTCAGAGGGAGAGCGATGAAAGATTTTAATAGCTTGCTCTCAGCAGTAACTAGGGCATCCAGACGGCAATGACCCCACAGTTCTGCCCCATACAAGGCTGATGTCGCTACTTTGGCCTTGTAGATGTCAAGTACTGGGGTAAGTGATCTCCTAGTTGAGGCCCTATATTCCCTCATGAGAGCTCCTCCTACTCTCCGGTGGTTAAGGACCATTTTTTCAATGTGGTTTGCCCATGTCATCCTGTCCGTAATCCGAATGCCAAGGTAGTCGAATTCGGCTACTTTCTCCAGGGGAATAGAGTTGAGTGTAGGTGGGCGGCCCAGTTTTTTAGGTGGGTTAACAACTAGGTATTTGGTTTTGTCCACATTTATTGTTAGCCCTTTTGCAACACAGAACTCCTGGAATCGTGTTAGAAGTTTCTGTAGTCCTTGTGGGGTCTTCGAAATCAGGAGCGTGTCGTCCGCAAAAAGCAGGGTTGGGATGCGGACACCTCCAAGACAGGGGGCGTCGGCTGGTTCTTGTTGAAGATGTTTTACCACCCCGTTCAGATATAGCGAGAATAGGGTGGGCGCCAGGACGCAACCCTGTCTTACGCCCCTAGACACTGGTATTTTTTCCGTGAGTTCTCCGTTATTGCCCCAACGGACCTGTGCAAAAGTGTGGGCATGAAGGCTTATAAGAAGGGACAAGATGTAAGGTGGTAGCCCCAACTCACAAAGGACCCTCCAGAGCTCTTCCCGGGGAACTAGATCAAAGGCAGTCTTCAAGTCTATAAAGGCTAAGTAAAGACTGCCCTTGCCCAGTTCCACCACCTTCCACCCCAAGAGGGACAACCTAAACACCTGCTCTATAGTCCCCATACCAGCCCTGAAACCTGCCTGAAAGTCTGATAGGATTTTATTCTCCTCCACCCAATGGAGGATCCTACCTAGGACAGCTTTGCCAGCTATCTTTTGGGTGGAGTCTATCAGACTTATTGGGCGATAGTTTCCTGGGGTTTCCCTGCAGCCTTTTTTATAGATGGGGACTACCACCGCCCCTTTCCAGGATTCTGGTACTGCTCCTCCCCTCATAATATCATTTAGGAGAGCTGCTATGATCCTTCCCCATTCCATTGGGTAAGCCCTCATCAGATCACCCGGAAGGCCATCCGGGCCCGGTGCCTTGCGTGGTGCCACCCAGCCTATAACCCCCTCAATCTCTAAGGGAGTGAAAAGGTCATAGGCATGAGGTTCAATAGCTAGCGTAAGATCCATCCCCACAGACAGTTCCCCGTCTGGTGGGAGGTATAAAGACCCAAAGTGCTTTGCCCAACTTTGAGGCGGGATGCTGCAGGGTCTCATGGCTGCATCGGATTTGGTCCGTTTCCTTATCAGATTCCAAAACACCCCGGAGTCCCTGATTTTGCTAGCCTGGAGTAGGTCCTCCCAGTATTTTTCTTCCCACTCCCTTCTAGCCGAACTAAGGATATTTTTATAAGCCTTCCTAGCCTCATGGATCATCCTTTTAGATTTAACTGCCTCGACTAGCTTTGTCTTGTGGGTCCTGCAGGCTTGGGTATACCACCCCTCACAAACTTTTTTTTTATTTCCTATTGTGCCCGGCTTTTTAGAGGACAGGATAAAGACATTGGTTAGGGCTTCAATCAGAGAGAGAAATAACCCACTCACTTTACCCACCCCTTCTAGCGAAGAGTCCAAGGATGTTACCGCGTGGTTTAAATGGGATTGGATTTCCCCAACCTTCGCCTCGGATAGGACCAGTTTCGCCCATTTAATTCTTCTACCACATGGGGAGACTTCAGATTCATCTAGTGGTACACGCGCCACTTTAAAGTTGGCCTTCCATTGGGGTTGCCACCAGTGTTCCATTTCTAGGGAGAGAGGGTTGTGATCGCTTTCTGTCGAAGGGACCACCTGCATGTCCTTCACATAAGGCCATAAGCACACATCTATTAGGACATAATCCAGCCTAGAGGTGTGCCCTGGTCTGTTGTAGGTGTGAGCACCCCCCCTATCCAAGGAAGTCCTCCCATTCGCTGCCCTTAGATTAAATTCAAGAGTAAGGGAGTATATTTGGAGCGCCACTTCTGTCCACTTTTTAATCGGTGCGATGTCCAGAGCCGGGATCCCCCACCTGGCATCTTCCTCATCCTGGTCGAGGGAAACATCCGAGCCCAGAGGCTCGAACGTACAGTTCATATCACCGGCAACCAGGGTGCAGGTCTTATGGGGGGTGTTATTTAGCAGGGTCTCGAGAAGAGCTATCACTGGAGACTTTCTCCCACCCTTTGTACCCCGAGCATACACATTAAAGATGTTTAGAACAATTTTTCCCCTTTGGTCTATAAGGGTAATATTTTGTATGTCCGGGGAACCTGTGGGATAGTCCACCACTCTACAGTTCAAAGATGCCGCGACCCAAATGAGAAGGCCGCCGGCTGGGCGGCCTCTCCCAGATTCCGAGGCCCGCGCGGGAGAGGAGTATGAGGAAAAACCCACCCTATGGACCGGTATCAAGCTCCAAGTTTCCTGAAAGAGGCACAAGGAGTACTTGTCGACCCACGCAGTGAAATCTGGGAGGGCCAATTTTCCAGCAATCCCTGCGATGTTCCAGCTGAAAACCTTAAAGGCTAGGTCCGTCACAGCTGGATAGTCGCTGGGCGCTTGGAAGCCCCTATCCATAGGGCTCCCCCTGTATAACCGAGGAGAGCAGGGATCTTGTGGAGTTGTTGTAGACTCTCCTATTCCACTTACAACGTTTATTTTGGTGGGTGGTACTTCTACTCGTTCTGCTCTCCTCACTGAGTCCAGTCAGCAGGGGCCATTTGCCCACATATGTTTCTCCCTGTCGCCTCCTACAACCCCGGCCCAGTTTTGGCCCGAATTAAGAGAACTTATACTTCCTCCAATTGGGCTCACAAGATGCCTAGGGTAAAAATACGTGAGGTCTACCAGTTTCACCCCCGGGGCCCCCATATTTTTAATAGGAGTACAAATGGATGGGACCATTCTATAGTCTTGGAAATTTATAATTACACAGTCCCCTTCCAGCATTTTTTTCCCTTGCCCCACCCATCCCACTCTACGGACACTTAAAATAATGCCGTCCATACCTGGGGGGATTGGTTTATTTGCCTTCAGCCAGTGTATACACTTGTTCTTAAGTGATTGGTGGTTTTCCAACTGGCCATCCTTTAGGGGAGGCACATTAACCATGACTGCAACAAATGGTTGACAGTCTGGTGGGAGATTAATTGGGGGGATCCGTCGTGGGCGGATACTGGGGGCCTGTGAGAACATTGCTGGGACAGAACATTGTGTTGCAGGCCTGGGGGCTTTCCTAGTCGTTGGGCTGCTGGGTTTACTGCTGCCTTTTAATTTTTGTTGGACTGCGTTTTTGCCCTCAGTTGTCTGTTGCTGTTTTTGAGAATGGGATTTTGGCTTATTTTTCTCAAGCTCTTTATTTGCTGGAAGTCCCTTTTGGCTTGGACCTGGATTCAGATTCGGAGGAGATTTCGGAGTTGGAATTACTAGATTGTTAAGAGGAGCTTTATTTTGGGTTGTTTGGGGCTCAGGGCCTTTCTGCGCTAATAGATCATTCCCTTTTACACCCACATCCTTATTTAAAGTGACTCTGGTTGCTAATTTAATTGTTGTCTTGAGTGAGTGTAACCCATCCAGAGTTGACTGCTCTAGTTTGTCAATCCTCTCCCCTAGACTCTTCACTTGAGTTATTAATGGTTTCAAGAGGGTATGTACCTTCTCCAGAATATTTTCGACCGCTACCAAGTCAGCTCGCTTTGGGACCTTAGTTGTATGAGGGCCCTTTGGAGAAATCAGTACATCCCCTTCTGTATCAGTTTCGTTCAGCATAGGGGCACCCCTTGTAATACTTGAATTTGGCACAGGAGACTTCCTTACTCTTTGATAAAGGGCGGCCTGTCTCACTAGTTTACCCTTCTTGCGTTTGCGCAATTTTTTACCTACGAGGGGAAACTCCTGCCTAGTATCACGAGTCATGCTAACAGGAGGAGCCCCAACTAGCTTTCCATCTGGTACAACTGCGGTACGTACAGGGGAATTAGGGGACTCTGGGTCTCCAGTAACATCGCTTAACAGAATAGGTAGTAGTGATGCGGAGCAATTACTACGGCCATCATCTTCCAGAGTGTCTATAGGAAGAAGAGCGGCCTGAGATTCCAACCTATCAATGATTTGCTCGATACCAGTCAGATGGAGGGGTTCCAAGGGAGCACTGTCCAAACTAGGGGGGGTACCTGGTTGAACCCGGGTAATGGCTGGTGTGAGCGACTGGGCGTCTACCCCCAGTAATGAGCGACTTGCGGGGAGATATACTTCAGATAGACGCCGCTCAGAGATGGCGATCTCCTTTTCAATCACCGCCGCTACCCTGGTAATGAAGCGGTCCATTGACCCTATCACGGGGCTCGCGGCATTAGATCCCCTTTCGAGCTCACCCCTGAGAGGCTTACCAGAGCGTGTAGACATGGTTTGGGCAACAGGAGAGCAACAGGTACCAGGCGTGAGTCGACGTGGTTGGTAAGAAGAAAGGGACGTGGCCCAGCCCAGCCTCTGTCAGCCCCTGACGGCCACAGACGGCCCGCCCTCTGCCCGGGCTCCGCCCGGCGCTGCCCGCGCGCGTCCCGCGACGCGGAGGGGCTGGCCCGCCTTTGTAGCGCCTCCGGGCGCGCTGGCTGCGGGAACCGGAAGTACACGCAAAGCCCACTGGGAGCTGTAGTCTCCAGCCGCCGTGAGTTGGTAATAGCGGCGAGACCTACAGCGTTCCTGGACCCAGGGGCAGAGGCTGCGTGTGGCGAGATATGCGACCAGGTAGGGTTCTCCAAGCAAGAAAGAAAGCCTCCCGCTCCACCGAGGGGCTGGCCCGCCTTTGTAGCGCCTCCGGGCGCGCTGGCTGCGGGAACCGGAAGTACACGCAAAGCCCACTGGGAGCTGTAGTCTCCAGCCGCCGTGAGTTGGTAATAGCGGCGAGACCTACAGCGTTCCTGGACCCAGGGGCAGAGGCTGCGTGTGGCGAGATATGCGACCAGGTAGGGTTCTCCAAGCAAGAAAGAAAGCCTCCCCACTAGTTAAGTGCTGTGTCTTGGTCCTATTTAACAATGTGTCTACTGCATGCGGGACCATCACGATTAGTGTATTATTCATTACTAGACCAGCAGACTGTCGAATAGAAACAGCTGCTGCTGCTGTGGCCCTTAAACAACTTGGCAATGCTTGTGCTACCGGATCCAAAGTTGACGAAAAATAGGCGCATGGCCACTGTCTACCTCCGAATAACTGAGTCAACACAGACAATGCACAGCCTTCCTTCTCGTGGACATACAATGTGAAAGACTTACTGTAGTTGGGGGTACCTAACACAGGAGCCGAACATAATGCTGTGCGTAATTCGAGAAAGCTTTTCTGACACTCTTCAGACCAAGGAATGGGATTGGGTGTATTTTTACACGTTAATGCCACCAAGGGTTTGGCCAATAACGAAAAATTTGGAATCCACTGTCTACAGTACGATGTAATGCCCAAGAAAGCACGCACTTCTCTCTGTGTTCTTGGCACACTCAATTTCGCTATTGCCTGAATTCTTTCTGGGGTCAGTTTCCTTCCCTCCTTCGATAAGAGGTGACCTAAGTAGGTCACTTCTTGTCGGCAATATTGAAGCTTGGAAAGTGACACCTTGTGATGCAGATCACACAGATGACGCAATAATGTCAATGTGGCCTTTTTACAAATTTTCTCAGTATCTGCAGCAATGAGCAAATCGTCCACATACTGTACAAGAGTGGCACCTTTAGGCAAAACAATCGTGTCAAGCTGTGTTTTCAGAGCTTGACTGTATATTGAGGGGCTTTCACAGTAGCCTTGAGGAGCGTGTTTAAAGCGGAAGCTTCGACCTCCTAAACTGAAGGAAAAGATATCCCTGCTCTCCTCAGCAATTGGGATGCTGAAGAAAGCATTCTTTAGGTCAATCACCGAAAACCATGAAGCAGAAGCTGGAATCAGTCAATAATGTGGTAATGTCGGGGACAACTGGGAATTGTGGCACGACTATCTTATTTACTTCTCGAAGATCAATCACGAATCTGTACACAGGTGGCTGAGAAGGGTCAGTTCGTTTTAAAACAGGCAGAACAGGACTATTGCAAACAATGCCTCGTGTTTCTTCAATCACATCCTTTTCAATCAATTCGTAAACAATCGCTAGCAAAGCTTTTTCACCCTCATTAGATATTTTGTATTGGGGAATTCGTGGCATTTTGACATTGGACTTCAATGTTACAACATATGGTGGAATTTCTAAAAGACCTACATCATTAGGACCAGTAGCCCAAAGAATATCCGGGAGAAATGACAATTCTGCTGGAAGTGCATCTCTCGACAAATACATGGAAGAAACCACTTTCTTACCTAAAGTAAGTTGTACTCCTGAAGGAGAACAGTACAAAGTCGCATACAATATTTTTAACAAATCCAATCCTAGCAAATTTTCACCACAACCTGTTGTCAGAATAAGGGGTGCTTCGAATTCACAAGGACCAACAGAAAGAGATAAAGGGTCAGAAATCGGATTTCTAACTGGGGCGCCAGAAAAACCTACAGAAACGTTCATTTCGCCAGACATAGGTGCGCCAGGGAGTTTGGAGTGCATAATAGAACTCTTTGTAGCACCAGTATCCAACAGAAAAGGTTCTGACACACCTGATGTAATCACCTCAACGTAAGGTCCACTCTGATCTACTGGAACTGAAACAACTCCCTCTCTTTGTCTATGGCTGTCCTAGCAATCATTATTCTCCCACTGCTCATTTTCTGTGTAATAATCATCAACGTAGTATTGAGCTGTCCTATCAGATACGTTATTTTGCTGATCAAACCTGTTCATAGAGTTTTGTGGTGGAAGGGGACATGTGTCCTGAGGGGCGTTTCCACGACCTCTACCTCTAGGTGCTTGCTGACTGCCACGACCTTTCACACCAGAAACTCCATTCGCACGTTGTAATAGAATAGGACAATTATACTTGTAATGACCCTCTTGTTTGCAATATAAACACTGGTTGGGGCCTACAGATACACGGGGTTGAGTATACTCGAATCTTTGCGAGTTTCTCTGATACTGTTGAGGCTGCTGAAAAGTATTTTGGTAGTGATTCTGACCATTATTATTTTGATTACCACCACCACGTGGCGAATAGGCTTGCTGTAGCAAAACCTTTGTTTTTAGTTCTCTAGTTTTCTTTTCTACTTTATCTTTCTCATCTTTGTCTCTATTTTCGTAATATTGTGCAGTAGCCAATATCTGGGCTGAAGATGAGACTGCCCAATAACTTTCTGAATCTTTTAATTTTTTACACAATTCTGGAAGCAGATTGTGCACGAATTTATCGACAAACAATCTCTGACCACCTTCTGTGGTCATATCTTGACCGCTGTGGTCAACGAATGTTTCTTCAAACCTGGTGAAGAAGTCTGAGACTGTTTCTTCTTTCTTCTGCTTGCATGCAGACAACTTATCCCAATTTACGCGTATTGCAGGCATTATCGTTTTCATGTAATCTACTATTTTACCAGGGAGTTCTGCTATCAAAGGCTCAGGCTTGGCACCACCAACTTGTCGGGCATCTGCAGCAGTAATATTAGCCCATGTGTCACCTAATTCCTGGTCATGATCTATATGACGAATTTTACCCCATAAAGGCTGTGGAACAACATTTCCAAATAACATATCGATATCGGCTAAATTCATTATACATGACCCAGCAGTTTGTGACAACTCTTTATAGTACCCTGCAGGATTTTTACGTGGATCTGGTAATGTTTGTTTGAGTGCTAAAACTTCAGCTCGCTTCCATGGGACATGTACCCATACACGCTGAAAGTGTGGCAGAATAGGTGGGACAGCAGTCGTGTCACCCTCTCTCCATTGTGGGGGAACTTCTCTCATAGGGTATTGTCGCACCTTTTTCCTACTGGATGTATTACATTCGGATGGTGACCCAGAACTGCTTCCCTTACTCCGATATGATAACAACATTTCAACTGCTTTCTCCACATCTGGACCTACAATCATACCCTCTCCGAACCTAAACCGTACACGACATCTCTCGTGGGATGCATTCCTGATAATGGTCTTCTAAATCCTCGCAGAGGAAAACACACATCTGTTCGAAAACATATCTCTGTGTCGCTGCTTCCCATTGATGGAAGACTTCCATGACAGACTGTCATCATATTTTACAGTGTCCATGACCCATTTCCGTGCTAAACTATTCAGTGAATCACTCTCTTGATAATCAGGTAGTTGACTTCGCAACTGCCTTCTTCCCATGTTAGGGGTCGTAGTAGGCGACCCGAAAAGAGGTAAAAGAAGGTTAGTAACAGTGCTGGCCATTTTCTGCCGAATGGAAGGTGAAACTGAAGGACAAACAGATGGAAAAACGGGGTGAGATAAGGCAGGGGTAGAGATAGCAGAAGAGGTATCAGGGGAAATAGAGGGGGCACTAGGCAAAATCGTAGAGGGAGCATTAGGAGACGTAAAAAGTACAGTAGGCAAAATCGTAGAAAACACAGGTGAAACAGAGGTGGTCGGTGGGCCTGGAGGAGGCTGCACCGAAGAAGTAGGAGCCAGCTGAAGAACAGCTGGTGAGTGCTGTGGAGGAGCAGGAGGCGTAGTTTGCGCAATTAAAGGTTGTGGGGGTGCTGTGGCATTCTGCGCATAGGGGGTGGTGAATTTAGCAAATGCGACATTAATGGGTCTTTCACGCTCTTTTGCTGCCTCTTGCTGAAGAGACGGCAAAACTGGATAACACTTATCTATTGCCATTTTACGTTGCCTGTGCAACTGCTCATTCATCTGCTCTTCTTCATTATCTTTAAACTGCACAGCAGCTTGCATTACTGAAAGTCCCCCTTCTCTCTTATTTTTCTTAGCTAATTTAATTTCTTTTTGTTTGGCTTCTTTACGCCATAAGAGGAAAGAGTCAAACATCGCCGGCCGGGCTTTCTTTTTAAAGAGTTTAACTTCAAGGTTGTCTAAGATTTCAGAATCAAAGCTACCATATTGGGGCCATTTTAGAACACCATCTTTCCTGGTGTATTTAATCCATACTTCGTTGTAGGTGATGGGGCCTACCCCATGTTTTAGAAATAGCTCGTAAGTCGGAGTTCCAACTGGAGGAACCGGACATGAGTCCTCCAATCGGGAGTCCCTATTATTACCACCAAGACAAAACAAATTCCCAAGTCTAAGACTAGGCATCTTCGCTCTCTAGTCTAGTTCCAAACTTCAAAGGATTATCGATTACGATATTTCTCGTGAATACACGAGTCCTTCGGTTTTGGTGCTTGCAAGTACCAATACAAAACTTTGTATCCAAAAGATACCCAAAAATAAGTCCAACTAAGGACTGGGAGACGCTCCACTTATACTTAACTGAAATATCGATGACGTCACCAGAAGACTCGTCTCAGTGTTTCGCTCTACCAAACTTCAAGGGTCCAAATCAGGGCGATAGCCAGGGCAGCAGTCCTTGTAGCCGTCGGGAAGCGGGGAACCTCGCAGCAAAGACCTTCGGACCACGTCGACATGCAGGGGTCGATGAGGTGGTTGGCCGTCCTCCGGAATTTCCACACGAAGCTCCTCACGATCTTCTGGCTGACTGGTACCACTGGAATCGCCCCACGTTGGGCGCCAGCTGAGGTACTGGGTTTTTAAGAACCGGCACAGAACCGGTAACCCAGCGGTGCCAGGGAATCAACACCCAGAGACCTCGGGTTCTTCCTGATCCAGACCTACAGAAACTCAGAGTCTTCTAGGTGAAGTCAAAGATTAGTTTATTGGCTGCAACCAAGGTAACAAGTGTCGTAGAAGTACAATACGGGTATATTCTCAGGAGACTGCACGCCTTTACAAAGTCAGGCTTCTCTTCTTATACACAATTTTAGGCTCTAGGCAAAACATTCTTGGTTGTAAAGTAAATCGTTAACATACTTTTAGTACAAAGAAAAAGCAGAGTCATGATGACATGTCCATATTTCACTTCGTGCTGCCTACAACAAATCATTTGGCAAGGCCCAACATTTCATCAGATATCACTGGACCCCTAATAAAAACGGGCACCTCCCCACCATAAAGTAAGTGAAGCAAAAGAGTGGAGATAGATGTGAGCGAGATATGGCAGGTGTGCGCGCTGAAATGGTTTTATGGTTTGTTGAGCCTAGATGCTATCTTGCTCGGCCACTGGGAGGGGAACTGACCTAACGAGTTCGGCCTGGGGCAATGGTTCCAACTTGTACAGGTCATGGAAAAGTCGATTAAGGAGTATGTGTCCTTGTGGAATCAAATTCAACTGGATTAAGGCCTATGTAAAGGGCAACATATAAATGGGAGCCAAGGGTTCAGAATGTAAATGACGATTTCGAGGTGAAATCGTCACTCGAATATGCTGAAAATATATGTACATGATGTACTCGTCATTCTCGGTCTTTTGATACCAAATTCGTCATGTTTCGACGAAGTTTTAATTCTCGAGTCCAGACTAATTATACGAATCCAGATTTTCAGAACCTCAGCACCATGCCACAAATCTGTTCCACCTGCAGGCGTATACCGACTTTGTGGAGGGACGCCTCGCTGCCAGAATGACATTACAGACTTCAGGAGGTAAGTCAAATGGCCTCAACTGTCGCCGCTCAATCTCCAAGCATGGAGGTGGAGACTGGACAGGTTCGGGTGGAGGACCGTCCCCTGCTGCTGCGACAGAAGGTCCTCCTGAAGAGGCAGACGAACCGGGGGATCGACTGACATACTGAGTAGCTCTGGATACCAGTACCTTCGTGCCCAGTCCGGAGCCACAAGGATGACTTGGGCCCGGTCGCGCTTGATCTTCTTCAGCACTCTGGGCAGAAGTGGTATAGGCGGAAAGGCGTATAACAGACCGCAACTCCACACGCGACGAAAAGCGTCGCAGAGCGAGTGCCGCCTTGGAAATTCCAACGCGCAGAACTGATGACATTGCGCGTTCTCTTCGGTGGCGAATAGATCTAACCAAGGCTCTTCCCATTGCTGAAAGAGGCCTTGCGCCACGTCCGAGTTCAGACGCCATTCGTGATCCATCATGTACCGACGGCTGAGTTCGTCCGCCCTGGCGTTCAGAGAACCTGCCAGGCGTTGAACCACCAGGGTCACGCCCTGCTGTTCCAGCCACTGCCAGAGGTGCAGAGCCTCCTGGCAAAGGGTCCACGACCCCACCCCGCCCTGTTTGTTGCAGTACCACATGGCGGTGGTGTTGTCCGTGAACACCTGCACTACACACCCCCGGACAGAGGGGAAGAATGTCTTCAGTGCTAGACGAATCGCCCGCAGCTCCAAAAGGTTGATATGGAGCCGGGACTCCGCCGGAGACCAGAGGCCTCTGATCTCCGCCTCTCCCATATGGCCTCCCCAGCCCTGGAGGGACGCGTCCGTCACAACTACGTGCTCCGGCTGGGGAAGGGAGAGGGATCTGCCACTGACCCAATCGCGGTCCGTGAGCCACCACTGCAGCTGTCTCGCAGTGCCCTCCGAGATCAGGACATGGTCGGAAAGGTTGCCCTGATGCTGGGCCCACTGAAACGTCAGGTCCCACTGCAGAGCCCGCATCCGCCACCGAGCGTGATGCACCAGAAGGATGCAGGAGGCCATCAGCCCCAGAAGCCGCAGCGTCAACCTGACCGATACCCGGGATAAAGGCTGAAAGAGTGGAATCATAGCCTGAATATCCCGGACCCGCTGTTCGGGAGGATAAACCCAAAACTGCACCGAGTCGAGAACCGCTCCGATGAAGAGGAGCTTCTGAGAAGGACACAGGTTTGATTTCGGCACATTGATGGAGAACCCCAGCTGATGCAGGTGGTCTGCCGTCGTCTGACGACTGTCTGGGGCCAGCCCGCCTTCAACAACCAGTCGTTGAGGTAGGGGAAGACTGAAATCCCTAACCTGCGCAGATGAGCTGCGACCACCGCCATCACCTTTGTGAACACCCGTGGGGCGCTGGTAAGGCCGAAGGGGAGCACGGTAAATTGAAAGTGCTCGTGGCCAACCGTGAACCGCAGGTAGCGCCGGTGGGCCGGCAGGACGGGGATGTGGAAATAAGCGTCCTGCAAGTCCAACGCTACCATCCAGTCTTCTGGGTCCAGGGCAGCGAGGACCTGAGCTAGTGTCAGCATTTTGAACTTCTCCTTCCGGAGGAAGCCGTTGAAGTTCCGTAGGTCCAAGATAGGGCGGAGGCCCCCTTTGCCCTTCTTGGGTACCAGAAAGTAGTGGGAGTAGCAACCACACCCTACTTTTGGCCCAGGAACGCGCTCGATGGCCAAGCGGGCCGTAACTTCCTCCTGCAGAAGTCGCAAATGATCCCCCGATACTCGTTGGCATTGCGGTGGCATGGCTGGAGGAGTCGCCTCGAAGGGGAGGGAGTAGCCCCTTCGGACGATTTGCAGCACCCACCTGTCCGACGTGACATTGCGCCAGTGAAGGAGTTGATGGCGAACCCTGCCCCCCACTAGGGTGACCAACTGGCATTGGTGCAAATTCAGGACAATGAGTGTAAAAATTCAGGACAAAGGGTCAAAATTCAGGACACAAATTCAGGACAGGCGGTCAAAATTCAGGACAAAACTTCAGGACAATAGGTACGTTTTACAGACACATCAGAGGTCGCGCAATAGTATATAAGTAAACCCAGCCATTTCCAAACATATTCAACCATTTGCAAACATATCCATCATGTATCCTTCCATCTATCATTTCACTCATCCATCCCTTCATCCATCCTTTCACTCATCCTCCATTATCCATCCATCCATCCTTTCACCCTATCCATCTGTACACTTATCCATCCTTTCACCCTATCCATCTGTACACTTATCCATCCACTCTTCATCCCATCCATCCATTCACTCATCCATCCAGCCATTTACCCTTTCACCAATCCAGCCATCCTTTCACTTACTAATCCTTCCACCCATCCACTCTTTTAGTCATCCATCCATCCTCCCTTTCTCTCTCCATTGACCCTTTCTCGTAGCCATCCTTCCTTCCATCCACCCACCCACCCATCCATCCATCTACTCATCCACTCATGAATCCATCCATTGACCCTATCACTCATCCATCTATCATTTCACTCCTTCACACATCTATTCATCCTTTTGTCCATCTACCCTCCCTTTCACTCACTCATCCATCCTCATATCCACCCTTTCACTCATACGTCCATTCATTCACCCTTGCACTTATCAATCCATCCATCATTTCACTCATCCACCCACCCACCGTCCACCCACCCACCATCTGCCCACCCACTCATCCATCCTTTCACCCACCCACCATCCAATCCACTCATCCATCCTTTCACCCACCACCATCCACCCACCCACTCATCCACCCATCCTTTCACCCACCCACTCATCATCCATCCTTCCCCTCATCATCCATCCATTCTTCCCCTCATCATCCATCCATCCTTCCCCTCATCATCCATCCATCCTTTCACCCAACCCCTCATCATCCATCCATCAATCCTTCCCCTCATCATCCATCCATCCCCTCATCATCCATCCATCCTTTCACCCACCCATCCATCCATTCTTTCACCCACCCATCCATCCATCCTTCCCCTCATCCATTCATCCTTCCCCTCATCATCCATCCTTCCCCTCATCATCCATCCTTCCTTCCTTCCCCTTATCCATCCATCCTTCCCCTCATCCATTCATCCTTCCATCCATCCATCCTTCCCCTCATCATCCATCCATCCTTTCACCCAACCCCTCATCATCCATCCATCAATCCTTCCCCTCATCATCCATCCATCCTTCCCCCTCATCATCCATCCATCCTTTCACCCACCCATCCATCCATTCTTTCACCCACCCATCCATCCATCCTTCCCCTTATCCATCCATCCTTCCCCTCATCCATTCATCCCCTCATCCATCCATCCTTCCCCTCATCCATCCATCCTTCCCCTCATCCATTCATTCATCCTTCCCCTCATCATCCTTCCATCCTTCCCCTCATCCATCCATCCTTCCCCTCATCCATTCATTCATCCTTCCCCTCATCATCCTTCCATCCATCCTTCCCCATCATCCATCCATCCTTCCCCATCATCCATCCATCCTTCCCCTCATCCATCCATCCTTCCCCTCATCCATCCATCCATCCTTCCCCTCATCCATCCATCCTTCCTTTTATCCATCCATCCTTCCCCTCATCCATCTTTCTCCTCATCCATCATCCAGGTACCCTTCCACCCATACATCCAGCTATTTACATTTTCTCTCATCCATCCTTCCCCTCACTCATCAATCCATCCATCCTCTCTCATATGTATTCAATCTTTCATTCATCCATCCATTCATCCTTTCACAAATTCATCCAGCCATTCACCCATCCCTTCACGTACTCACTCGCCCACCTTCTCAAATTAATTTTGAGCTGAGCCCTTTTGAGAAGAGGCCCATCAAGAACTTCACCCTCACTGCAGGAGCCATTCCAGGACTGGGACAAAAGCCACCCAAGGCGGAGACAGGATCCACCACAGGGAGTGGGGGGGGGGGGAGGGACAAGAGCCACCACAGTGGGGGGACAGAAGCCATCACTGAGGGGAGGGCAGGAGCCATCACAGGAGAGGGAACAGGATCCACCAGGGTGGGCACAGGGGTGGGCATGCAGTATTCTAGTATCATCTTGGGCTCCTCGCCCCCTCCTGCACAATACAACGAGAAGACAGGCTCTCTGTCCAAAATGCCATCCCCCACTGTGATGTACAGTACTTACAGGAGATACTCCAAGAGAACTGATTAACATTGTCCTCCATACTTTGTAAATCAGTGTGGGTGCGATTGTGCCATTTCTTTATTTTATTACATTATGGACTGCATGTTTGAAGAACGAAGGTTTGCTTGCAATTTAGTGACAGTAATTAAGCTCTGTGACCGGTGTAATCAGGGCCGGTTCTAGGATGTTTGGGGCCTGGGTAGAAATGGAATGTGTGAGGCCCCCTCTAAATAGCAGAGACATGATGCATTCAGGGCTGTTTGCATGTGAATAGATGTCGCTGCTCCTGAACCTGCAGCCCCTCCCTCTCAGTCACCTTCGAAGCACCTCTTAACAGCTCATCCAGGGCTGGAGGTGTGAGGGTTGCTGCCATCACGCTGTGCCTCTCCAATGCTGCGGGGTATCTGAGGAGCTTTGGTACAGCATCGGAGTCAAGAAGGGAGGTGGGTGCAAGCTGTGCCGGCTTTAGGGTGGTGGCGTTAGGGTGGTGGGACCTGTGCCCGGTTAAAATGACGGACAAATGGCGTCAGTTAAAAAATCCTTCACGGACAACGGTCAGACGGCCGAAATTACGGACTGTCCGTGAAATTTACGGACGGTTGGTCACCCTACCCCCCCCACTGGCGTCACATGGGCCTGAAAACACGGACTAGGAAGGTTTTGAGGCAGGTGCTGCGGAGGGAGGTGTGGACTGGGCTCGCCGCTGTCCCCGACCGCCGGTACGCCGGTTTCCACGGCCACCACTGCGCTGCTGAACATTTTGCGGTGCGTGGCTGGCAGCTCGTGTGGGGGCACCCCTTCTGTAGCCACGAAAGGAGCGAAAGGCACCCGAGTGCTGGCGTGGGGCCGAGAGGCCCAAGGACTTGGCTGTAGCCCTGGAGTCCTTAAAACGCTCAAGCGCATGGTCTGCCTTGTCGCCAAAGAGGCGACGGCCATTGAATCGCATGTCCAGAAGAGTGGACTGGACATCGGCCGAAAAGTTGGCGGTCCTCGAACAGGCGTGGCGTCGAACCGCCACCGTCGTTGCCATCGCCCTGCCCAGTGAGTCCGTGGTATCCAGCCCACACCGGATGGAATATCGCGCTGCATCTCGACCCTCCGCAAGGGCTTGGGCGAGTTTAGCCCGGACCTCCTCCGGGCATTGTGGCAGCACGTCCGCGACCGTATCCCACAGGGTGTGGGTGTAGCGGCCCAAGAGGCATGGAGTATTGACAGACCGCAGTCCCAAACTCAGGGACGAGAACACTTTCTTCCCGAACTGTTCATACCTCTTGGATTCCCGATTGGGCGGGGCCGACCGGAATGCGGTCTGGGAAGTAGAGGCTTGGATGACCAAGCTCTCGGGGGTGGGATGGGTGGACAAAAAGCAAGGGCCGCCCGGAGCCGGGCGGTAGCGTCTGGCCACATTCCTATCCACAGGCGGACCTGAGGCGGGCTTGGACCAAGTGCCCACAAGAACGTCACACAAGGCCTCATTAAACGGCAGCAGTGGCTCACTGGAGCTTACCTGCGGTTTAAGGACCTCAGTGAGGAGGTTAGTCCTCACAGCCGCGACGGGGAGTTCAAGGTTTAAGGCCTTGGCCGCCCTCGTCAACACTACACTGTAAGCAGCCCCCTCCTCCGTAGCCACGGTGGAAGGGGAGACAAATCCAGTGTCTGGCGAAGTGTCAATACCACTGGCCTCCCCAAGCTCATATGTCCAGTCCTCCTGAGACTGGCATTCCTCTGCCAGAGGGTCTGCAGACCCCTCCCAATCCCCTTCGTCACCCATCTCCTGTAGAACAGGTTCAACAGACAGGGCCTCCTCATGGAAATAAAAATCTCCAAAGGCAGTCGGAAGCGGCGCCGTTCCGGCGCCAGAGTCGAACCGAAGGGAACATTGGGGACGACGTCCACAAGGGGCGCCAGGGGTGACACCCGCGGGGCCAGCGCCGTTGAGGTCGACCGGCGACGACCCGGATCCGGAAGCGGATCCGGTGAGGTCCTGCGGCGTCGGGACCGAAGTCGCCGGCGGCGCCGGAGCCGAAGCAACCGACGGCGTCGAGGCCAAAGCACCCGACCCGCTAGGGCCTCCAGCCGGGGCCGCTGGGCCCGAAGGCACCACGGGACCCGGCTGAGGAGGGAGGGACCTCATGGCCATGAGGTACCGTTCGATCTCCTCCGGCGTCGCGCCATGCCCAGGGACCCGAAGGTGTGGGGCAGGTGGCGACGCCTGCAACTCAGTCGGAGCCGCGTGGGTGGTGTCACCCGAACCCCGGGCCGCATCGCGCGAGCGTCGGGGTGGGTCGGAGGAACGATGACGCCTCTCCGACCTCTCATGCCTCTTACCTGAGGACTTGGATCCCGACGACCGATGTCCACTCCCGGAGCTGCGAGGACTCCGACCCCGCAACCGGTCCCTAGACCTCCCTTGGGACCGGGACCTGGAGCGGCGCGGGGCCGACTGCCGGAGCTCGAGCCGCTTGCGGGACCGCTCCCGCCTAGCCTTCGACGTCAGGGCCTGGCAGTCGGAGCAGGTACGATAGTCGTGGTCGAGGCCGAAACACTTCAGGCACCGGCGATGGGGGTCGTAACCGACATCAGTCGGTCGCACTTGGAACAGGGTTTGATCCCGGGCATCCCTTCCGGCACCGTCGGAGTCGAAGACTCGAGTAGAAAAAATGATCAAAAAGATCGAAAGTTTAGTCAAAAAAGACTATCGGGTAGAGCTTCTCCGGATCTGCGCTAACTGGCGCGGAAAAAGAAGAACTGACGTCAGCGCGCATGGGCGGCGTCTTAGTACTCCGACGACGTCATTCCGGCGCTAACGACGCCGACGACGGACGACGCCTGCCAGCGCGCAGGGGTATTGCTGTGCAAAATTTTCCGGATCCAGTCTGACGCCTGGGGATATTCTAAGGTAAGGAATCTATCACTAACGTGTCTCTTTCAGATTACCTGTATCACTCTATATCTTGTTGTGTAAACTACTACATAAGTTGGTTACTAGCTATGTGAAAGTCTATATTAGTTATTAATTAGTTAAGTGATTATTTGTATGGGATAGTGAATGAATGTGTGTGTGGTTGGGTGGGAGATGTGTGACTGTTCTATGATGTGTAAATAGTTGATTTAGTAGGTATATGAGGTTAACACTATGTGGAAATAGTTGTTTGGGTGAGTGGATCTCTTTATTGGTGTGGTGATGAGTACATATATTTCTCAATTATATATGTCCAACAAACTAGAAATATAAAAGGCAGTGTATGTGACAGTTATTGTTTATAAATAAGTATACATAATACTCTGTGATTGTATGATTGAAGTATGGATAACTGTATACTTGTAATACTGATGTTATAACACTAAGTATTAGTTACTCTCTATATGAATAAATTAAGTGGTGCTTGTGTAAGTGAGTAGCTCAGTAAATATAAGTATGATCAATTGCTTGCATAAGTTGAGTAGGATGTCTGCATAAAGGAATAGGATATGTGCTGGTGTGTAATGTTGATGTAGGTATATAAGTATATTGAATAGTGTTCTATTGATCTTTCTTAGCATGTATGAGTGAATCTATAGGGAAGTGTTTAGATGTGTGTGTAGATGTAGGAATCACTGAGTGCGTTTTTAGAATGTTGTACTGGTGTGTTAATGGTTTCAAATATGGTACTTCATATTTTATGAGTTTTAAAATATTATGCTACTGTATGATCAGGTGCATCAGCTTGTCACATGGATGATGTCATGAGTTATTGTCATTTGAGATGTCATCAGTGATATCACTGACCAAGTCATGAATGATGTAATATGTGACATCATCAGCAGTGCATTGCGGGCGCGCAAGTTATAGTTAGTACAACTAACTATAATGGGGGAATTTCAATGGTTTTATACGAGTGAAATGTCCAGCTAACTATAACACCCCTAAAACCTCTGGTTTTTTCAGTGAATTTCTAAGGTTTTTTAAATGCTAATTTCTAACTATAACTTATCTGAAACCTATGGTTTTTTCAGTGAATTTCAAAGGTTTTTTTAAATGCTAATTCCTAACTATAACATGTCTGAAACCTATGGTTTTTTCAGTGAATTTCAAAGGTTTTTAAATGCTAATTCCCAACTATAACATGTCTGAAACCTATGGTTTTTTCAGTGAATTTCAAAGATTTTTTAAATGCTAATTTGTAAATATTTGTGTTTTTTTAATATTTTCTAACTACATTTTTTTAAATCTTTTTATTTTTAGATGCTATTTTTTTAATTACATTACACTTTTTATAAATTTTGTTTACATACAAATATTTTTCTTCTTCATTATTTTATATTGTTTATAATATACTTAAATTATTTTTATTATTTTTTTCTTTTTTTTGCAAAAAGGGTGTGCGACAGGTACAACTTTTCCCACGCGGTTGCTATGCGACTTGTGCGCGACGCGGTTGCTATGCGACTTGTGCGCGACGCCTTGCGCATATGCGAGATGTACGTATAACGCGACATGACGGACGCGAGGTAGCGCGTGACGTCCTATACATAGACGCTGTGTGTGCGCGACTTCCGCCATTTTTTCAATGTTGAAAAACTTATTTATATAAATTTAATATAAATATTAAGACAAGAGATTATCTGAGATTATTATTTTAATAATTTTCTTTAACTTTCTTAAAGAGTACATCACTGTTATCCTATGGGAGGAAATTCACTTAGCAGGTAAATCTTGTTATCGTTACCTTTTCTTACTCAGTGGGGGATCCTGGATCCAGCACTGCTGCATCTCCTCTAAACCGTTGAAAGAATGCAAATTACCAAAGCCGTGCGGATGCCCACGTCTTTTAAAAAAAAATAATATATATATCGCTAGAATGCGCGGATCATACGCGCACCCCACGATTTTTTCCCCTCAAAAAATATGGGCCCTGAGAGACCTTGTGGGACCCCCTACGGAGACCTAGAGGATCAGGGTGTGTCTACCCTCCCCCTTTTCACGTTTTAAACACACATTTCACACGCTTCATCAGCCTCCCTTGTACCGACACATAAAATGGCAGCCAACAGTTTCTAGTTTCGAATGTTGACAACCACTTGACAGCCAATTAGCCTTCAGTGCGTGATCGGAAGGGTGCGCTTATGGTACGATGACAATAACCGGAGTATACGTATTCAATTTTTTTATAGGAAGTGGGCCGCATGGCCCCTCCTCCCGTGCCCAATTCCTTGCACCGGGGTCCCCAGCCCCCGGGCCATGGCTAATTATTTATTATTATTTTATGGAGGAGGGCTGCAAAGCCTCCCTCCTGGAGCCACTTCAAGACCACGCGGACATCCAAACTCCATCTATGTATGTACCCCATAGGAGTTGCCTTCACTTGCGCATGCATGTTTGTGGTAGCGCATGCGTGTTAATGTTACACATGCGCACAATACGTTCCACCGTCTGGCTATGTACCCCTAACGTATTTCATTTTATTTGCGCATGCTCAATTACAACATAGCCAATCACAGCTCTCACACCCAGTGACGACATGCTCAACCAATCATCCTTCTGCAAAGCATTTATAAGCTGCCAACCTTCTTGAACTTTTCCTATTCCGCAGTCACAGCCATTGAGAGTGTTCGTATCCACTTCTTCGTAGGCGAGCACTTTTTTTTTAAAGAACAATCTTAAAATACCGTGTAAATGCGAATTTATGTTCGATTTGACAATGTTGTTTTTAAGCACGCTTTCCTGCTCTTTTATATCGTTAAAGTTGAGTTCGTAACTTTTGTTTCTGGGTAAATCACTTAATCCTGGTGCGTTTGTTTAATTTGCCAAGCACCACGTGGCCGCTCCTACAGCAGTGTGCTACGTGCTGTTCAAGTGAATGCGATGTAGTTTTCACGTGTAAATAGTGCGTCACGTGCCCCATGCATTGCAAAACTAATGTTTTCGGCAATAGTGCATTTTAGTACGATTTACTGCTCTTATACCTCAAATATTTTGCCTTAGTAGGCAATATTTCTGGGGAAATCACTTAATTCTGCCGCTTTTCATTATTTAAGTAGTGCGCCACGTGCTGTTTCCTCCCCATATACTGCACATGTAATTGATTGGTCAAAGTTGTATTTTAGCACGATCTCCATATTTTTTTAATAACGTTAAACTTGATTTGCTATCCTTTGTTCTGTGCAAATCACTTAATCCTGCTGCATTTGTTTAATTTACCAAGCGCCACGTGGCTGCTCCCGCAGCAGTGTGCCACGTCCTGTTCAAGTTAATGCGATGTAGTTTTTCCTCTTGTAAGTAGTGCGTTACGTGCCTCATGCATTGCATAAGTAATGTTTTCGGCAAAAGTGTATTTTAGCACAGTTTCCAGGTCTTATAACTTAAATATTTTGGTAGACGATGTTTCTGGACAAATCACTTAATCCTGCTGTATATAATTTTTTAAGTAGTGCGTCACATGCTGCTTCCTCCCCATGCACTGCACATGTAATCAATTGATCAATGTTGTATTTTAGCATGCTCTCCATGTTTTTTTACTAACCTTAAACTTCATTTGCCCCCTGTTCTATCTCATTATACAGATATCTCAACCATGCGACGTACTGGTCACCACAAGCTGTCCTGCCCATACACTATACCACGTGGTGGTGAACAACTCGACACCAGATCCACCGACTGCTCTCCAAATGTTATCAGCCGTGGACCTAATGGAGTTATCAGGTTTGTCTTCAACATTTCATGATCGAAAACCATTCTGACATAAGCATTTGTGTATTTGGTGTGTTTGCAGACGGATAACTGTGTTAGTCATGTTTTACTAGAATTCGTAGGCATTCTGAAATCAACCAAACTTAAAAAAACATATCCTCCCGATTTTATTGCCCAAATATGTGATTTAAAATTGAACAATTGCTTCTATAAATATTTTTATAAAATATAAATCTGCATTGTGATAGTCTTATAGACGTTTCTTTCTGAAACCCATTTCTCATTTAAATGCTCGTTACACGTTTTCAGCCTGTACTTCAAATACAAAGTAAAAATGTTGTTTTTATTTTATTTTTTTTGAAAACTTGTCTTTTAATTTTCCTTGCTATTTATTTCTGAATTTCTAGATCATTGAAGTCCAAAAAGGGTTCTATCAGATCAAGCCCAGGAGTTTGTGAATGAAGTGAGTGAGCAATCTCGGCCTAACATTTGTATAATGCAATACTATTTCCTATTTTGCTGTCCAAATATAACCTCTGATGATTACTTTTCATCCCCAATCCTATTGAGAAAAATTGTTATTATGGACATTAAAATTAAGCTTGGACATGTGAACAACATATACATTTGTAACTCTTTTTTCAGTTTCCACAATGTTACATAAGTCAGCAGCAAGTTACCAACATTGAAGAAATAATATCCTCAAGTTCCAGTTCATTTCACCGATGTCTCAAATATGGCATGAACTAGTTGTATGAAGCCAGAGAGATTCACAAATATTTAACGGACAACTTTAAGGTAAATACTCACAATAAGACTACTCGATGAAGTTAAAAAGTAACAGATATAAGTACTTGAGGGGTTTTCGGTGGCAGATAATCTCCAAATTACACTTGTACGGATCAGTCTGATACAGGGTAGATCTCTGTATAACTAAAGGATGATTAGGTATTAGGATGGCATACAGAGCTTCCAATCTTCTTACTTTCTTTCTTAAAGGGTTCCAAATTGGGGACGAATATTAGGATGTGCAGTAGAGGTTGACGGTGTTGCTCCACTGGTACTTGGACCTCCTCATGAAGCAGGAGAATCCTCTTTAAATCTCCTTAACTCTTCCCTTGCAAAGTTGACCGGATTCTTAGTCTGCAACTGCTTCCGCATACTAGCAGTTCCACACCAATCCTCTTTATTGGGCTCTCTTCTTGAAAGCAGTCTTGCATATGCGGCAAGTAACTTTTCTTGCATTCGCCTTTAAGACTTGTGAAAATTAATTTCAAAACATTCAATAAATACGGTGTCACTGTGCACTGTGTCAAATGCTTTATTAAAAATATGCAGAAAATGTTCCCTTTAATTGTTGTTAAGGTCTTTATAAGAGAATTTGAAAGGAGAAAGGAGGAAATGAATAACAGAGGTAGGACGTTATATCTCAAACTGCAAAAGTTGATAAAAAAGGGTGGACCAAAGTCTGCATGTACAATGCCAGTGGAAGCGTTTCAGGCACACTGCAAAGATTAAAAAATATATAAATATCGTCAAGTGTTACTTTGACTTGTAATGTTTTGACCTCATTTAGTCACATCAATCTAATTTTAAACACTAATTTTCTTTTTTGTTTTGCAGATTAACTACAATACTTCTTTTGGACTCCATATTATATGTTTATTATATTGTTTTGTTAGTTACAGTTCTAGTTATTTATTGTATTATCTTTTAGTTATAGTTCAAGTTATTGTTTTAATAAAAGTTAATTAAAAAAGTACATATGTCTGTTTTTTTTTGAGGCGGTAGCAGTCATCAATAGAAATGATATTTATAATTTGAAGTATAATTCTGAGGCTAACTCATTAGCAACATAGTGTGGTGAACTTTTAACCTCTGTGCTCACGCAAGTGTTCCACAAACTGTTACTATGGTAACAGGCAGAAAACCGTTTGGGGGTAGGGTTAAAAGTTACTGGTTGTACAAAAACCGTTATATTTACCCAGGATCTTCTATATCACAGAACGGAAAGCAGAGTAAAACAAAACAGTGTGTACCCCCTAGCACCAATTTCACATCAAACCCCCCCCGTACAACATTACAATTATGTGGGCTTCAACGTCCCCCCTCAAGCCCCACGAACCACCACCACCTGAAATTTGTGTATTACGGGAGGCAAACGGCGTGGCCTATGTTTATATTTATTCACATGCTACCTTGCGTGATGCACCAGTAGGATGCAGGAGGCCTTCTGCCCCAGGAGCCGCAGCGTCAACCTGACTAAGACCCGGGATAAAAGCTTAAAGATCAGAATCAGAGCCTAAATATCCCGAACTCGCGGTTCGGATTGAAAAACCTGAAACTGCGCTGAGTCCAGAACCGCTCCGATGAAGGGGCGCTTCTGAGAGGGGCACAGGTGCGACTTCGGCACGTTGATAGACAACCCCAACAGGTGCAAGAGGTCGACCTTAGTCTGGAGGTGGGAGACGACAGCCTGGGGCGAGCTCGCCTTCAACAGCCAGTCGTCGAGATAGGGGAAGACTGGAACACCTGATCTGCGCACATAAGTGAATAAACATGTGAATAAATCTTTCTACTTTTCTACGAGACTATAGAATATTGTCCATATACCACAACAATCTGCGTTTTAATATGCATGGCATCTATAAAAGAGATAGTGTACATTATACAGATGAATGAAAGAGTCTTCCTCATGAACTTTAGATTCTGCATCGGTACTTACTTGTAATTACTAAAATCTCTCAACAAACACAAGGGCTCTTTGTAGGACCACCCAACATCTATACACAAGCTTGATATATATATCTCAAAAATACATGCTTCATTTTTTTCAGCAACCAAATGCGCGGATCCTAAGAGCATCTCGCAACTTTTTTTGCAAAAAAATGTTCTTACTTTATTTTGTCCTATCGGTCCCAATGCCACCCCCTGAGCAGGCCTAGGAGGTCAGGGTATGTCTAACCTGCCCCTGTTCACGTTTTGCCAACATATTCCACAGACTTCTTCACCCTCACTTCTACCGAGTCACAAAATGACTGCCAACAGTTCCTGGTTTTGAATGTTTACAACCGCTTGACAGCCAATTAGAATTCAGCGCGTGATTGGAACGATGGGCTTATCCTACGAGGTCAATCCTCGCACAATCCGCGGATCCTCCGCGCCCATAGATATATAAATGACTTTAACCGCAATTTTCAAAGAAACTACTGAACAGATTGACACCAGATATGCCAACGGCACAAGTCGGAACTGAGGACTAACTGTGCCAAATTTGGTGTAATTCCGTTCAGCTGTTCGAGCTGTAGCCGTGGCTAAAGGTCCTATGAGAAATTTCATGGGGAAAACACGTTTTGGGACCCCCCTTTTTTCTCGGCCCCATCTTCACCAATCACTTTCAGTTTCAGGGAAAGAGTGGAACTGAGCTGGCCAAAAGTTTGGAAAATTTCAAGAAGATTCATCAATCGACGCCAAAGTTATTTCAATAGAATGTTGCCGCATTTTAAGTGTGAAAAACACCATGAAAACCTCCCAAGGAGGAGAATGAGGCATATAAGCAAAATGACCCATGACGTATAGAAGATAGCGCCAAGTCACAACATTGAACACCGTACAACGGCAAGATAAGACCACCAGGGGACGCATAGAGCCCAGAAGGATCCCTAGGCCCACTTGACATAAAGCAGAGCTATATAATAGCATACAAGTACCCCACTTGGAGTATGGCACACCCCAAACAACAGGGAACAACACCTCTTAGGGCAAACCACAGTCAGAGGACCAGACACCACAATCTGTGGAACACTGTCACAGTAGGCTTACGGCCAACTCAAAACGCATAATACATCAAAAGGATGGTAAATGAAAGGGTAACCCACCCCAGAACATGCGAAAAGAAGTCCTGAGGCTTACCGCCAGCTTAAAATGAATAATGCATTTAAAGGATGCTAAATGAAAGGGTAACGACCCCAGAACATACGCCTGAGAAATACAGGCTTAAGGGGGAGGGCGAAAGCCCGCAAGGAGGCGCTGAACAGCCGATTCGGCGTGGGCATCAAACAATAGAACCCCATCAAAGGGTAGATCAACAAGCCTCTCCCGGATATTCTCCGGGAAGACACTATCCCGCAACCAAGCATGGTGCCGCAAGGCAACCGAACCAGCCATAGCTCGGCCTAAGGAATCAGCAGTATACAAGGCCGAGCGGATCGTAAATTCAGCAAGGTCACGGCCATCCCGGAGAAGATGAAGGAGGTCAACACTAGTGCCTCCAGAGGTGGCCGAAAGAAGAGACTCTGCAGAGTCCCACAGGGCAGAGGTAGCCAGAGCCAAGACACGCACTATATTCAGTGAACGGATGGCAGCACTAGTGGAGGCGAAGATGTTACGACCCCACGACTCTAGCCATCTGGACCCCTGGGAGGGAAGAAGCATTAGCTGAGGCAAGGAAGGGAAGGCAGTTTGCAGAACAAACCCCTGCATGTCTGAGTAAACAAATAAACAAACTAGGTCATGTGGAGAAGGACGGTGGAGGTGCAAGACAGAACGAGCCACCGGATCACCGGAAGCTGGCCAAACCTAGGTGCCCAAAAGGGCGTCATACAGAGACGCTTCAAAGGGCAGAAGCGGCTCCACATTCCCCGCCCCGTGGTGGAGGACATCTAGCAGAGGGTCCACAGGCAAGGGGCCCGAAGGGGGCTGCATGTTTAGAACACGATTGGCCAAGGAGACTACTCTGAGAAATGCCGCGGCGGCCTCGGTAGCCCTCTGAGGAGGGGACAGCAACTCATATGTAGGCGAGGGCTGTAAAAGTCGTCCAAGACACTGAGGGTGCGACCAATGCCAAAAGGAAGGGAGCCCCATTGATGAATGGGGGTCCTGAGGAGGCGGGGAGCCTGCCGGGTCCAGGGGCTCCTGAGGAGGCTGGTATCCTTGCGGGGAACCAAAAATTCTAAGGGGGGGCACAGGCAAGGATATATACGGCGTCGACGGACGTTAGGAGACGCCAAACTCTCTCCAGAAGCTTCCAGGGAAGAGTCAACCACCCGGCATCGATGCAGCGCCAAAACGACTTTGGTCGGTGCCGATTGAGCCCCGTCCGGTGCCGATTCCACGTCCACCACAACAAGCTTCGCTTCCGAAGAAGGGGATGGTGCTGGAGCCGGGGAGGCAAGCCTCCGGTGCCGACTCAGCCTCAACTACAACAGGTTCCGACTCAGAAGTAAGAAGCGGAGTCGGAGCCGGGGAGGTGAGTTTACGGCACCGGAACGGCACTGACCCCAGCTACGGACAGGCGGACGCCTGCCCGGAAGGCTGAGGTGTGCTCCAAGGAAGGCTTTGAGCACCAGCAACCACCTGTGACGCCACAGGGAGCCCCACAGGACTATGCGGCGCGGTAGGGGTGCTATGGGTCGTAGAGGAGCTCCGGGTCACCAGGCGCTTTATAAATCGTTAAAGAAAGAAATAAATAAATAAAGGGGGACCCAGCCGGACCGCACCCTGACGACGACATATCTCCTTCGTCCCTGGAGGGCAAGGGCCTATTTGGTGCCGGGGGCGAACCCACCAGCAAGTCCGTCGGGGACCCTGTAAGTAGAGGAGGCCCGAGGACGCCCCAGGGACACAGGCATTGGCCTGCATTGAGGTCAGAGATGCCCCCATGCCCAGATAGGGCGGAGAGGGGAGGGGTGACTTCCGGGGGCGCACGTCCGGAGGGTTCCGGGAACTAGTGCCTCCGACAACAGACGGAAGTGAGGTCGAGGACCTCGGCGACATGCGCCGTGACTTACCCATAAGGGGCGAACAACTTCTCTGGGCCCGAGGGCGACCTTCGCCGCAACTGGAAACCAGAGGGGCCTGCCGGCAATGAGGAGGCAAGAGGACAAGACTGCTCCGACCAGGACAGGTGAGCCGAAAGTAGCTTCATCTGGCGCTCCCACCGGGAATTCGGCTTGAGGCGTTGGCAGGCGTCGCAATCCGTCGAGTTGTGGTGTTCGCCCAAACACCACATACAGATAAGATGTGGGTCCGTCGCGGACATTTGCCACGAACAGGAGGTACACGTTTTAAAGCCCAAAGGCATCACACGCTGTTCCAGACGCGAAGCCTCAAAAGGGGCCTAAAAACAGGCCAGAGGAACCGCTTATTCCGGATCCAGAGGAACCGCTTATTCCGGATCCGCGTTGCACGGGTAAAAGAAGGAAACTGATGTCAGCGCGCCAGGAGGGACTTACATAACTGCGCTGACGTCATGCACTTGGACGACGTCAGGGTGGGGTCGTGTGGCGCCGTCTCCCGGTGCGCAGAGGTGCTGCAAAAAAAAACATTTCAGACGCCTGGGTATATCCTAAGTTAAGGAATCTGCAGCTAGATGTCTCTATGAGATCAGAAGATTACCAGTTATTAGTTCTACCCAATTCTCCTTTGGATAAGAGAAAGCTCATTCAAGACGGACTTACGGTGCTATAGAAGACTCCAGTAACAAACCATAGTCCTAGCCTACAGTGTGCAAAGCACCGTTTGGGCACTTGGGTGGACCTGGAACACTGTTCCATATCCATGCTAGCACTTAATTGATAAACCACACTTTGTGGCTCATACCATTCTCACTGATTTATACCTACAACGGTTAGAGTTCAAACAAGGTGTGAGAAGTGATTATACACCGTTTTATGCCATGTAAAACATTTTTTGCTGCCCAAAGGGAGACAACTAAAGTCACTGATTTTCTCAAGTATGGCTCTGAACTTTAATGAGAAAGTTACTTACCTCTAAACCTAGTTCTGTGGAACAGGTATAAAAGGTTGTTATGCCAACAGGCCAAAACGCTTAATTATTGATATTATAGGGAACTTGGCATGCTCCCACACAGCAAAACCATGCCTGTGAGTTAAAAACCTTTAAGGAATATTTCTTTGTTTTCTTCCTACAAACAAAGGCAAATACCATCCTCATACCCAAGAAGGGAGTAAGATTAGGAATGGCCAGAAATAATTTACCTCCAGGCCGGCACACGAGAACTGCTGTGCCAGACAATGACTTTTTACTTTTAAATATAACAATGTCAGATGACATTATGCAACTCCCAACTTGTAATTCAACGAAACAAACAAAATATAAACAACTTACTGTTGACACTGATGTTTCAGCATTGGTACCATCTTTAGAGTTGCAAGTTCTGTATAATAATGACCAAAAACAGGATCCGAATTCTGTGTGGCGCAATCTCCTCAAGACATAGGATAGGACTGTAGTTTGTGGGATAGTCCTAACTTTTGTAATAAATCTTTCATCCTCACAAATGTAGGTCCTCAGTGACATCATATAGCCGATAGGCTCTTTACCATGGTCAACCTTTGATTGTTCCTGCAACCTAATCAAGAGACAGGAAACCACACCTATCTAAATTTACTGCAGAGTTTGGCACTTGTGGGTAACACAGAAGCCATTGTGCCTGTTAGCATGCCACAGTCTCTGCACATATGTACGACCTAACTAGTTTCCTTTACTTTAAATAACAAACATTGGCAAAGCCAATAGGTCTCGCCCATGCAAGAGCTATTCGCTTTGCCAATGTCTTTTAGCCATGTTGTACATCAGCATGGCTAATAGTTTGTGGCCTAGAGGAGAGTGACTTAGAGGGAAGCAGAGCGGAAAGACAGTATGTTGTGGCGTGGCACAGAGTGTTGTGGCGTGGCGTAGAGTGGCGTGGCGTGGCATAGCATGGCATAGAATAGAGTAGCATAGAATAGAGCGGCATGAGAGTAGAGTGGTGTGTCATAGGGTAGAGTGACAGAGTGGCGTGGCATAGCTTAGAAGGGCATAGAATGGTGAGGCATTGACGTAGAGGGGCATAGAATGGCAAGGTGTAGCACAGAGGGGCATAGAGTGGCGAGGCATAGCGTCAAGGGGCATGGAGTGGTGAGGCATAGCGTCAAGGGGCATGTAGCGGCGAGGCATAGCGTAGAGAGGCATAGAGCGGCGAGGCATAGCGTAGAGGGGCACAGAGTGGAGTGTTGTAGAGGGGCACAGAGTAGAGTGTCGTAGTGAGTGGCATCAGAGAGTAGTAGAGTGTCAGAGAGGAGTAGAGGTGCGAGGTGTGGAGGGAGATGGACAGGAGCGGAGGGGGTAGAGAAGGGGAGGGGATAGAGAGAAGGGGAAGGTGTAGAAAGAAGGGGAGGGGTAGGGGGAAGGGGAGGGGTAGGGAGAAAAGAACAGGTAAAGAGAAGGAGTAGAGGTAGAAAGAAGGAGAGGGGGCAGAGAGGAGGAGAGGGGGCAGAGAGGAGGAGAGGGGGCAGAGAGGAGGAGAGGGGGCAGAGAGGAGGAGAGGGGGCAGAGAGGAGGAGAGGGGGCAGAGAGGAGGAGAGGGGGCAGAGAGGAGGAGAGGGGGCAGAGAGGAGGAGAGGGGGCAGAGAGGAGGAGAGGGGGCAGAGAGGAGAAGCGGGGGCAGAGAGGAGAAGCGGAGGCAGAGAGGAGAAGCGGAGGCAGAGAGGAGGAGGGGCGCAGAGAGGAGGAGGGGCGCAGAGAGGAGGAGGGGCGCAGAGAGGAGGAGGGGGCAGGGAGGAAGAGAGGGGGCAGAGAGGAGGGGAGGAGGGTGAGGGGAGGAAAGGGGGTAGAGGGGAGCAGAGGGGGTAGAGGTGAGAGCAGAGGGGGTGTAGAGGGGAGGGAAGGGGGTGTAGAGGGGAGGGATGAGGGGTGTAGAGGGGAGAGCAGAGGGGTGTAGAGGGGAGAGCAGAGGGGTGTAGAGGGGAGAGCAGAGGGGTGTAGAGGGGAGAGCAGAGGGGTGTAGAGGGGAGAGCAGAGGGGTGTAGAGGGGAGAGCAGAGGGGTGTAGAGGGGAGAGCAGAGGGGTGTAGAGGGGAGAGCAGAGGGGTGTAGAAGGGAGAGCAGAGGGGTGTAGAAGGGAGAGCAGAGGGGTGTAGAGGGGAGAGCAGAGGGGTGTAGAGGGGAGAGCAGAGGGGTGTAGAGGGGAGAGCAGAGGGGTGTAGAGGGGAGAGCAGAGGGGTGTAGAGGGGAGAGCAGAGGGGTGTAGAGGGGAGAGCAGAGGGGGACAGAGAGGAGCAGAGGGGGACAGAGAGGAGCAGAGGGGGACAGAGAGGAGCAGAGGGGGACAGAGAGGAGCAGAGGGGGACAGAGAGGAGCAGAGGGGGACAGAGAGGAGCAGAGGGGGACAGAGAGGAGCAGAGGGGGACAGAGAGGAGCAGAGGGGGACAGAGGGGGACAGAGAGGAGCAGAGGGGGACAGAGGAGCAGAGGGGGACAGAGGAGCAGAGGGGGACAGAGGAGCAGAGGGGGACAGAGAGGAGCAGAGGGGGACAGAGAGGAGCAGAGGGGGACAGAGAGGAGCAGAGGGGGACAGAGAGGAGCAGAGGGGGACAGAGAGGAGCAGAGGGGGACAGAGAGGAGCAGAGGGGGACAGAGAGGAGCAGAGGGGGACAGAGAGGAGCAGAGGGGGACAGAGAGGAGCAGAGGGGGACAGAGAGGAGCAGAGGGGGACAGAGAGGAGCAGAGGGGGACAGAGAGGAGCAGAGGGGGACAGAGGAGCAGAGGGGGACAGAGGAGCAGAGGGGGACAGAGAGGAGCAGAGGGGGACAGAGAGGAGCAGAGGGGGACAGAGAGGAGCAGAGGGGGACAGAGAGGAGCAGAGGGGGACAGAGAGGAGCAGAGGGGGACAGAGAGGAGCAGAGGGGGACAGAGGGGGACAGAGAGGAGCAGAGGGGGACAGAGAGGAGCAGAGGGGGACAGAGAGGAGCAGAGGGGGACAGAGAGGAGCAGAGGGGGACAGAGAGGAACAGAGGGGGACAGAGAGGAACAGAGGGGGACAGAGAGGAACAGAGGGGGACAGAGAGGTACAAACGGCCGGGAGCAGAGAGGTACAAACGGCCGGGAGCAGAGAGGTACAAACGGCCGGGAGCAGAGAGGTACAAACGGCCGGGAGCAGAGAGGTACAAACGGCCGGGAGCAGAGAGGTACAAACGGCCGGGAGCAGAGAGGTACAAACGGCCGGGAGCAGAGAGGTACAAACGGCCGGGAGCAGAGAGGTACAAACGGCCGGGAGCAGAGAGGTACAAACGGCCGGGAGCAGAGAGGTACAAACGGCCGGGAGCAGAGAGGTACAAACGGCCGGGAGCAGAGAGGTACAAACGGCCGGGAGCAGAGAGGTACAAACGGCCGGGAGCAGAGAGGTACAAACGGCCGGGAGCAGAGAGGTACAAACGGCCGGGAGCAGAGAGGTACAAACGGCCGGGAGCAGAGAGGTACAAACGGCCGGGAGCAGAGAGGTACAAACGGCCGGAAGCAGAGAGGTACAAACGGCCGGAAGCAGAGAGGTACAAACGGCCGGAAGCAGAGAGGTACAAACGGCCGGGAGCAGAGAGGTACAAACGGCCGGGAGCAGAGAGGTACGAATGGCCCGGCCGGGAGCAGAGAGGAACGGCCCGGCCGGGAGCAGAGAGGAACGGCCCGGCCGGGAGCAGAGAGGAACGGCCCGGCCGGGAGCAGAGAGGAACGGCCCGGCCGGGAGCAGAGAGGAACGGCCCGGCCGGGAGCAGAGAGGAACGGCCCGGCCGGGAGCAGAGAGGAAGGGTGTGCAGTGGTGCATCCAGTGGTGCAGAGCAGTGTGCAGTGGTACAGAGCAAAGTGGAGCAGAGGGAGGAGAGAAACCCAGCACAGAGGGGAGAGAAACTTGGCGCAAAAGGTGGAGGGGAAACCCGGCGCAGTAGGGGGAGAGGAAAGGCCCCGGGGCGGAGAGGAGAGGCCCATGTGCGGAGAGGAGAGGCCCAGGTGCGGCGAGGCGAGGCCCCTGCGCGGAAAGGCGAGGCCCCGGCGCAGAGAGGCGAGGCCCCGGCGCAGAGAGGCGAGGCCCCGGCGCAGAGAGGCGAGGCCCCGGCGCAGAGAGGCGAGGCCCCGGCGCAGAGAGGCGAGGCCCCGACGGGGAGGGGAGAGGCGAGACCCCGGCGCGGAGAGGAGAGGCCCCGGAGAGCAGAGACCCTGGCGCGGAAGGGAGAGGCCCCGGCGCGGAGAGGAGAGGCCCCAGCGCGGACCGGAGCGGCCCCGGCGCGGACCGGAGAGGCCCCGGCGCGGACCGGAGAGGCCCCGGCGCGGACCGGAGCGGCCCCGGAGAGGAGAGGCCCCGGCGCGGAGAGGAGAGGAGCATGTGCGGAGAGGAGAGTCCCCGGTGCGGAGAGGAGAGGCCCCGGCGCGGCAGAGAGGAGAGGCCCCGGCGCGGCAGAGAGGAGAGGCCCCGGCGCGGCAGAGAGGAGAGGCCCCGGCGCGGCAGAGAGGAGAGGCCCCGGCGCGGCAGAGAGGAGAGGCCCCGGCGCGGCAGAGAGGAGAGGCCCCGGCGCGGCAGAGAGGAGAGGCCCCGGCGCGGCAATGAGGAGAGGCCCCGGCGCGGCAATGAGGAGAGGCCCCGGCGCGGCAATGAGGAGAGGCCCCGGCGCGGCAATGAGGAGAGGCCCCGGCGCGGCAATGAGGAGAGGCCCCGGCGCGGCAATGAGGAGAGGCCCCGGCGCGGCAATGAGGAGAGGCCCCGGCGCGGCAGAGAGGAGAGGCCCCGGCGCGGCAGAGAGGAGAGGCCCCGGCGCGGCAGAGAGGAGAGGCCCCGGCGCGGCAGAGAGGAGAGGCCCCGGCGCGGCAGAGAGGAGAGGCCCCGGCGCGGCAGAGAGGAGAGGCCCCGGCGCGGCAGAGAGGAGAGGCCCCGGCGCGGCAGAGAGGAGAGGCCCCGGCGCGGCAGAGAGGAGAGGCCCCGGCGCGGCAGAGAGGAGAGGCCCCGGCGCGGCAGAGAGGAGAGGCCCCGGCGCGGCAGAGAGGAGAGGCCCCGGCGCGGCAGAGAGGAGAGGCCCCGGCGCGGCAGAGAGGAGAGGCCCCGGCGCGGCAGAGAGGAGAGGCCCCGGCGCGGCAGAGAGGAGAGGCCCCGGCGCGGCAGAGAGGAGAGGCCCCGGCGCGGCAGAGAGGAGAGGCCCCGGCGCGGCAGAGAGGAGAGGCCCCGGCGCGGCAGAGAGGAGAGGCCCCGGCGCGGCAGAGAGGAGAGGCCCCGGCGCGGCAGAGAGGAGAGGCCCCGGCGCGGCAGAGAGGAGAGGCCCCGGCGCGGCAGAGAGGAGAGGCCCCGGCGCGGCAGAGAGGAGAGGCCCCGGCGCGGCAGAGAGGAGAGGCCCCGGCGCGGCAGAGAGGAGAGGCCCCGGCGCGGCAGAGAGGAGAGGAGAGGCCCCGGCGCGGCAGAGAGGAGAGGCCCCGGCGCGGCAGAGAGGAGAGGCCCCGGCGCGGCAGAGAGGAGAGGCCCCGGCGCGGCAGAGAGGAGAGGCCCCGGCGCGGAGAGGAGAGGCCCCGGCGCGGAGAGGAGAGGCCCCGGTGCGGAGAGGAGAGGCCCCGGCGCGGAGAGGCCCCGGCGCGGAGAGGAGAGGCCCCGGTGCGGAGAGGAGAGGCCCCGGCGCGGAGAGGAGAGGAGAGGACCCGGCGCGGAGAGGCCCCGGTGCGGAGAGGAGGGGCCCCGGGGCGGAGAGGAGAGGCCCCGGCGCGGAGAGGAGAGGCCCCGGCGCGGAGAGGAGAGGCCCCGGCGCGGAGAGGAGAGGCCCCGGCGCGGAGAGGAGAGGCCCCGGCGCGGAGAGGAGAGGCCCCGGTGCGGAGAGGAGAGGCCCCGGTGTGGAGAGGAGAGGCCCCCGGCGTGGAGAGGAGCAGCCGGGCGAAGAGCGGATTGCCTTAAAGTAGAGTAAAGTACAGTGGTGTGGCATAGTGTGCAATGTCACAGAGTGAACGGGGTGGAGGGGCGAAGAGTGTAGTGGGCATAGAGGAGCAGCGGCAGTGCATAAAGTGAAGTACTGTAGAGTGGAGTAAAGTATCAGAGTGGACTCAGTGTGTAGTGTCAGAGTGGCATGGAGCGGAACGGAGTAGAGCGGAACGGAGTAGAGCGGAACGGAGTAGAGCGGAACGGAGTAGAGCGGAACGGAGTAGAGCGGAACGGAGTAGAGCGGAACGGAGTAGAGCGGAACGGAGTAGAGCGGAACGGAGTAGAGCGGAACGGAGTAGAGCGGAACGGAGTAGAGCGGAACGGAGTAGAGCGGAACGGAGTAGAGCGGAACGGAGTAGAGTAGAGTGTAATGTAAAAAGCATTTCTAAAGTGCTCTGTCACTTCAAGGAGTGTCCTGGGGCTCTGCACCTCTACTGAGACGTAGCTAAGAGAAGTAACATTAATCTGGCTTAGGAAGCCATGTTTTCAGTTTCCTCTAGAACTGTAGGTAGATGAAATGGACCTTAACTCCAAAGGGAGTTTGTTCCAGAGTGAATGTCCCAAAAATTAAAAGGACAAACCCCTGTTCTGACCAGTCGCATCCAGGGGATTTTGGGCAGAATGAGATTGGCTGAGCGCAAACGCCTAGGAGCATTAAAGCAAATTAGTGCTCTGAGGTACTCTGCACCAGACTGATGGAGAGACCTGTGAACCAGTAGCAAGGTCTTGAAAAGGATCCTCTTCCTAATAGAAAGCCAATGCAGCTCTCTAAGATAGGGGGATACACTAGTTCTCAGTGGCAAGCAGAGTAGCGTGCAAGCTGCTTCAAGTTGGACCACCTGCAACTTACTGATCAGGTAATCAGGCAGGCCCAAATACAGAGCATTGCTGTAGTCCAGCCTAGATGTTATCAAAGCCTGTACCACCAGTGTACTAGCAGAAAGAGACAGAAAATGAAGGAACTTCCCAAGCACCCGTAGCAGACCAAAATAGGTCCGTAGTACTGCATTAACCTGTGACAGAAAAGAAAGCTTGCCAACAAATTTAATGCCCAGATTTTTGACAGAGTTAGTGTGGCTTAATGGAGGGGAAGCAAAAAGGACTGCAATGGCTTGTATGATCTTATACCCCAAAAAAAGTTGCTTAGTTTTGCCCACATTACACTTAAGCTGTTGGCAAGATAGCCATTGAAAGACTATAGTGAAACAGGTTTAGAATTTTTCACCAGGAAACAGTTCATCCTTACCCCAGGGAAAAAAGTAACTGGGTGTCATCTGCATCCGAAATTATTTTTTCACCCAGAGTCTCTGCCAAGAACACAAGAGGAGCTAGATATATATTGAATAATGTTGGGCTCAAAGCTGAACCCTGTGGCACTGCCATCTGCAGATCACAAGAACCAGATGAAAACGGTGGACACCAGACCTCTTGACCTGTTCCTTCCAGGAAAGAAGCCAGGCATTCCCACGTCCGCCCACTGATTCCAAAGGTATGGAGACGGGTGGAGTAGAGCGGAGTAGAGTAGGGCGCAGTAGAGTAGAGTAGAGTAGAGTAGAGTAGAGTAGAGTAGAGTAGAGTAGAGTAGAGTAGAGTAGAGTAGAGTAGAGTAGAGTAGAGTAGAGTAGAGTAGAGTAGAGTAGAGCGAAGCAGAGTGGAGCGAAGCAGAGTGGAGCGAAGCAGAGTGGAGCGAAGCAGAGTGGAGCGAAGCAGAGCGGAGCGAAGCAGAGCGGAGCGAAGCAGAGTGGAGCGAAGCAGAGTGGAACAGAATGTAGTAGAGTGGAACGGAATGTAGTAGAGTGGAACGGAATGTAGTAGAGTGGAACGGAATGTAGTAGAGTGGAACGGAATGTAGTAGAGTGGAACGGAATGTAGTAGAGTGGAACGGAATGTAGTAGAGTGGAACGGAATGTAGTAGAAAGGAATGGAATGTAGTAGAGTGGAATGGGATGTAGTAGAGTGGAATAGAATGGAGTAGAGTGGAACTGAGTGGAATGGAGAAGAGTAGAGTAGAGTGGAATGGAGAAGAGTGGAATGGAGTAGAGAGGAAAGGAGTAGAATGAAGTGAAAGGGCGTAGAGTATAGCAGAGAAGCAAAGAGCGGAGCGGTGAAGAGTGAAGTAGTGTCAAAGAGGAGTGACGCAGGGTGGAGAGGCAAAGCATAGAGTGGAGTAAAGTGTTTTGGAGTGCCGTAAAGTAGCCTACCTTGGTGTGGCAGGGTGCACAATAGAGTATAGAGGCACAGAGTAGTGTGTCAGACTGAATAGGCCTAGCGTAGCGTGTAGTGGGGTAGAGCGGAGTGGAGTGTCAGTGTGTGGTGGAGTTAAGTATTGTAGAGTGGGCTGGAGTGGGGTGTGCACAGTATGCTAGTGCATAGGCATTACAGACAACACATTTTCAATTGAAATGACCATTACTTTTGCATAGACACACTTTTACTGATGGAACTTGTCGGAGCACAAAATGTGTGGAAATGGCATTACCAAGTGTATTGATTTGTTTTGATGGTATTAAAATATTTATTCCCACCACATTTCAGAATTACAAATATTTAAATGTTGTTGTATGCTAAAACAAATATCTTAAATCTCACCTCTTACGTGGGTAACCATCAGGCTGGTCACATAAACCCTCCCACTTATGAAGTCAGAGAAAGAAAAGTAAAAAATAAACTCCACGACAGAGCCTGATATTTGACCTCAGTCTTTGATTGTACAGCAAAAGTGACAAGATAAGAACAAGAGTTAAAGGCCTGTTTACAGAAAGTGAGCCGTGGAAGAATGCAGTAAATAGGTTATGCTCCACAGGGAGAACTAACTCAAGATGAACAGCCTAAAGCAAATAAAGCCAGCAAATAGACAGCAAGCAAATGTGAGCTACACAACACAAAACCAATAGTAAGCAGTAGTTGGAATACATTCCCAGGGAAGCTTTTAGCATGTCCCCAAGATGTCGTTAGCAAATCAGACCGCTATGATGTCTGGTAGGCTTCAACCTAAAAAAGGAGCAACTTGTGTGAAATGACTGACTAGTGGCTGAGCGGTGAGAGTTAGGGCAGAATAAGATAGGCTATGGAAGTAACATTGGTAAATAAAGGCACCTTTATTCTAATCTTAGGTCCTGTTTCTTTAACATTTTAAGTCTGTGGGACTATTTCAAAGCAACTAAGAACAATAGAGGCAAGAAAAATGAGGAAAGCTGCATCGGGCCGCGTAGGCAGTGCCTGGCCAAACATGGCTTTGCTATAGGAGGAAGCCTGAAGAGTCTAGTGCAGGGGTCTCCAACCTTGTGTAACAAGTGCCTCTTGAATTCAATTAAAATCATTGTGAGCAACCGTTAAGATTACATTAGAGGCCACCATAAGTAAAATTACTAGCAGGGATCATCTCAGTGAATCACTCAGGACTTCGAGCAGCAATGTAAAATCTTTGTCAGTTTGGAATGCCTCTACATGGGTAATACAAAACAGGTACAGCTGCAATGTCATGGAAACAATGAGAATAATAATAAGTTGCCCCACATAATTTCTCACTTAGAAATCAGCTTTAAATATATTTTGGCAATTCAGCTATTTTTCTCCAAAGATGAATTGTGTTCTAAAACAAACACTTTTTTGTCTTGAATATACAATTTGGCATACGTACATTAATTAAACCAAGAAAAAGGTTTTTAATAGTAGGCTGGAATGCACACAGGAGAGCTACTTACAGGTAGCTGGAGAGCTACCAGTACATCACAAGCTACTTGTTGGAGAAGCCTGGTCTAGTGGATGCAGCCTTACAAGAGTTGACTGACAAAGACATGCCTTGAGAATGCTAGTGACGCCGTCTTTGCCCTGGAAGAGTGCTGCACGCAGAATGCATTAATGTAAGATTCAGGATGTTATCAGTCTTCCAGTGGTGGTTAAAACAGCTGCTCGTTGGGCCTCATGGATGCCAAAGTTCACAAAAGGTTTGTCAGTTGGACACTGGTTTCTGGTTCACCCCACACAAAACCGCAAGGCACATTTAATGTCCAAACTCTGCGAGGTCTTCTCAGCTGAGGAGGCATGGGGATATGCGAAAAAATCATAGCAACAACCTCTTTGTTTCAATGAGAACACTCTTGTGGAATGAATGAAGAAGGGCTCTGAGCTGCAAATAGCTTGTAGTTAGTTTATGATCTTGGCAGAAGATTTAGGTCATAGGAGACCATGGATTGGAAAGGCTTATGCATCAACCTAGCCAGGACCAGATTCAGATCCAAGGGAAAGTCATGACTCCACACTTGGGAAAACAAATTCATTAGATACTTTAAGTGTCTCTTGATGGCGATTGCAATGTGTGGGTTCGCGGCATCCAAGATGGCGGAGTGAGGATGTCGTAGAGGAGCTGCTTCAAGGTTCCTATCAAGCCACCCCACTAGAATCTAGGTAGGGGTCGGAATACCGAAGGACTTACCGGGAGCCATTTTATGACTGCCCTGGGGCTTATTCTTGAAGCTGGGACTTCGGATGTTGAACATTTAGATCAATCAGCTTAAACCAGCTTAACTACTAGCTACAAGCTACATACCGGCGTATCTGGGGCTGCTCTTGGGCGGACGCCTCGGACACCGTGACTGTTTGTGCGGCTTTGCTTCAGGGGCCGGATTGCTGAGTGCCTGCTCGATTACGAGCGGTGGAGAGAGCTGCCGGATGCTTTGGCAGTGGTGGGTCCTGCATCCCCTGCAGCTAGTGTGGCAATCGATCCCGCGTCTGGTCCGCGGATCGGTACGCGGCTGGTCAGGGCTGCGGTCGGGGCGGGATCAATCGGCTTTGGACGGCGGAAGGTGGGAGCAGAGCTGGCTGGAGGCGATGGCCCCGAAAAACGTACCATGGTCTACACGCGCTAATAATAAGATAGCGATGGCAGATTCAACAGCGGTATCTCCGGCTCCACACGCACCGGTACCACCTGTCAAGTCAGCGCCTACGGTAACCTCGGCTTCAGTTGCTCCCGCTGGAGTGACTTCTGGGGCTTCCTCTACGGTGGTTCTAGCTAATCTATCGGCAGCCCCCCCACCCAATAAACAGGTACTTCGTTCTCCTGTACTAACACTATCAGAAGCTAACACACCTGCCTTATTAATCGCCTCTAACAATATTTCTAATAATGCTCAGCTTAAAGTTTCTAATGGGGCAGACATAAAAGCTGGCTTGAGAGTATCCAAGCATAGAACAAAGCCGTCAGGCACAGCACCCGAAGGAAACAAAGTTATTACTATCTCAGCCGGTGACAATGTTGTTATCATCTCGGCTCAGTCGGGGGTTGAGGGTTTAGAAGGTGGAGGAGACTGCTCTAATGAAGAATATGAGGAGGTAGAGGGTGAAGAGGAACAAGAAACTGGCAATCCCGCTATTGATATTCCCTCAGATACTGCTAAGTTCCTGGCAGGTCGAAGGGGTAAAGGCAAACTAAAAACGAAAACAAAGAACAAGAAAGGGAGAAAAGCTTCTACAGAGGGCTCATCAGCAATTATCACTGCTCCATCTCTTAAAATAAAAACCCTCCCACTGGATAAAAGCCCCCTTAGGAAGTGGATCCAGGCCAAAGGGCTGGTCAAGAGTATGACTTTACGTTTGTCAGGTACAACTCCACCAGTTGATGGGTCTCTGATAGATTATTCGGTATCCAATACTTCTATTTCAGCTACGGGTGCAGAATCCATATCCCCTTCTGCCGAGCCCATTCTGGACCCCCCTAGGTCTCCAACTTTACTTGAAGAGTCCACAAGTTCTGGAGTATCCTCTATTCCTTTGGATCCATCCGGGCATGTAACTGGATCACCAACTTCAGGGACAGCAGTTACCACTGACTCAATTCACTTCTCTTTGTCAGGCACTTCTGGAGAACTGGAGTCTGTGATATCTCCTTTCGATCTCATTTTGCAAACTTTAACTAACCATCGAGCAGAGGCACAGGAACATTTTTTGCAACAACACAAAGATAACACCAAACTGCAGAACTCATTATCAGAGATGACCTCTAACTTGGGTGGAATCTCCCAGGAAATCGAAGACCTTCAGCATAGAGTGGTCAACATCGAAGAGGGTTCTGCCCGTACGGAGACTTCCCTGAACCACCATGATGCCCAGATAACAGCCTTACAGCTAAAGGTGAATGACTTAGAGAACCTCCAACGGCGATTGAATATCAGACTTTTTGGCGTCCCCGAGGGGGCCGAGGAGTCAGACGCTAGGGCTCATCTGGTTAAGCTACTACATAAGCCCCTCCCGGACTTAGCCGACTGGGACTGGGACTTGCAGGTTCAAAGAGCTCACCGTCTCCCTCCATTTCAGAAGAACAGGGAGAGCAAGTTTCCCAGGCCTTCCATTATTTATTTTGGTAACTTTCTTTTAAGACAGGCAGTGTCTTTTAAAGCACGTCCTAACTCTCCCATCGTATTTGATAACATGTCTTTATTTGTACGATCAGATCTGAGTAAAACAACCATGGATAGGAGGTGGAAATTAAATAAATGTATTGATCCTTTTAAAGCCATTGGGGGCAAGTGTTTTTGCAGGAGCCTGCTCACCTCTAAGTTATCAAGGGAGGCCACACTTATTATTTTACAGACGAGAAGGAAGCTGAGGTCGCGCTTTCTAAGTTTGGTTAAGGGCGGGGTAGTAGTCTATGGGGACGCTCGTTAGGAGGTTTTTTCTTTCATCAGCTTATCTGTATGTGGGGCATGTTTACTACTCCAAGGTATTGTTATTTTATTCTTCACCTCCTTCCTTTTTTTCCCCCATCTTTTTGTTTATTAATTAAAGAATTAAATTGGGGCTGGCTTGGTAGTCTTTGGGATGCTCCTCTCCGAGCTGCCTCTCCAGCGGCAGCAGTCATAGAGGGGTTACCCTCCTGTTCTGGGGGGGGGGGGAAGGGGGGTGAGGGGGTGGGCCCATGTTCTCCAAGGGTGGGTCGCTGGGGGAGGTGAATTTTTTTTAAAAATAGCAGCACAACATGGTACACTCATTAACTTGACGGGAAGGACAAGTCTTTTTTGTTTGCTCAGTGTGCAGAATGTTAGAAGTAGTATAAATTATGTTTTCAAATGCATAAAGTGTTTAGCATGGAACGTCTCCGGCCTTAATAGTAGGAACAAAAGACGACTTGTCTCAGAAGAGCTCAGAAGAGCTTAAACTTTATGACCCTCAGTTAGTTTTCTTATCTGAGACTCACATTGCTTTTAAGGATAGGAAGTTACTTAGCCAGTTGGGTTATGATGGTATAATTTGTTCCCCATAACAGGTCTCTCTTAGAGGAGTCGCTATTTTGAAGGATAAACGCTGTATGTTCGAAACGATTAAAACTGCGTCTGATAAAATTGGTCGGTGGGTTACTGCTCAAATACTTATAGGCAATTGCAAATATGTACTATGTGGGATTTATGGATCTAATACTGATGACGATTTTGTTTTTGACCAAGTGAATCTGGAGTTCTTGGGGTGGGAAGGGGAACTTATTATGGGGAATTTAATTGCATCATGGACTACCATCAGGATACCACAAGACAGGGCGCTTTTCAGCGCATGCGTAAAGTCCGTGCTGCAATCTTAGATATCAGTCAGATACACAACGTAAAAGACATATGGCGCTCCCTATACCCTAACATACTCGGTTATAGGTTTTACTCTGCGCCTCAAACTATGTTTGCGAATTGATATGGCTTGGGCAACAGATAAAATAATACAAACTAGCTCCATGGAGATTTGCCCTCGAGTCTCTTCAGATCACAATCCCATCTTAGTAACATTTAATAACCCACAAACTCAAGTGGCCCCAAGAATGTTTTCTTTCCCTCGTTATTTACTCTCCGATGCAACTTTTATCTCTCAGCTTAAATCACATCTTTGTGAATTCATTAAAATGAATCTTTATTCGTCATCTCACATAATTGTTTGGGATACTTGTAAGGCCAGTATTAGGGGGTTTACCCAACAATATGTTCTTAAGCAAAACTCAGAACGCCGTAACATGAACAGAAAATTAATAACTAATATCTTGGCTCAAGAAGAATTACCTGCCGAGGCTCTACGGATAAGCTCTCCTAACGTGGTAGAATTAGGGCTAACACTTGGATCTCTTAAGTCTAATTTAAAAACAATTTTTATTGAAAAGAGCAGTGCCAAATTACACAAAGCCAAAATTGCTCAGTACGAGGAGGGCGACAAAATTGGTAAAATACTGGCCTACAAAACTGCGGATGACAGAGCACAGACTCTTATTAATAGTATTAAGGGCCCTAATAACGTTATATACAACCAGCCTGCACAGATATAGGCTCAATTTGCTGAGTTTTACAACACTTTATATACTCCAGAGAATCAGGCTTGTGCATCAGATATTTTTGAATATTTAAACAACAATATTAAGGGAAAACAAAACACACCTGGGTTAGAGCATTTATCAGAGGAGATCACTACGCTGGAGATCAGACAAGCAATTTTATCACTTCCACCGGGAAAAGCAGCAGGGGAAGACACTATTCCGGTTGAATGTTATAAAATTTGCATTGATGAAATTCTTCTTCTTTTTTCCAAGGTAATTCAATCTATAGGGGAAACTGGGAAGGCCCCTAATTCATGGAATAAAGCTAAAATGATTTTTTTTCTAAAAAAAGGCAAACGGCCAGACAAGTGTGGGTCTTATAGACCCATCTCCCTGATTAACACCGACGCTAAAGTTTTTGCAAAAATTTTAGCAACCCGATTGACTCCGCTAATTCCTAAGATTGTAAATACGCAACAACACGGATTTGTACTGGGCAGGGACACGACGACGCACATTAATACAGCTATTACAGTTTTTGACATCGCAGAGATAGAATCCACCCCACTCGGTATGATCTTATTAGATGCTGAGAAAGCCTTTGACCGAGTGGGGTGGGATTATCTCTGGTCCGTGATGTCCTTTTTAAGTTTCAAGGGTCAAATCCTAAGCTGGATACGGGCTCTTTACGATAGACCCACAGCAAGTATTGGTTACGCAGGTTTGTCGTCATCTTCTTTCACTATTTCCCGGGGCACTCAGCAGGGGTGCCCGCTGTCTCCCCTGCTGTTTGCCCTGTCAATGGAGCCATTTCTTTCAGCTCTTCAGGCTCATCCCATAATAGCCCCATTTCGGTCTGGGCTACATTGTCTGAAAATTACAGCGTATACGGACGACATTGCGATATATTCCACCAACGTCGTAGCAGCTTTAGAGGGTATAACGGCTGAGGCTAAAAAATTTGGTGCTGGTTCAGGCTACAAACTGAATGAAAATAAAACACAAATAGTGGTTAATTACAACCCTTCGGTCACGGTTTGTGGAATTTGTGGGGTCGCTAACTACCTAGGGGTAAAAATATCATCTAAAACTAGAGATATAATTGCTATGAATTACGATGCGTTATTAAGAACAACTGTTTTGCTATTAAAAACATGGCATAAACTTCCTTTAAATATCATTAGTAGAATCAATCTGATTAAAATGAAAATCCTTCCTAAATTCCTCTATTTATTTCGATCTATACCACTGGCACTTAACTCTTTTTTTAAAAACTTGACGCAATTTTTAGTTGTTTCATCTGGGGATACAAGAAAGTGCGTAGGTCCCTGTCAGCACTTAAAGGCTCCCTGGCTGCGGGGGGGGGGACTTAATTTTCCTGATTTGAAGCTGTACTTCTGGGTCACTTTTATCGGTCGTCTTCGTTCCTTGCTTAATTCGGATACGCAATTTTCTTTTCATATTATTATGCTGAACTCAGATTCTAGAATGTTTTTGCTAAGATTGAATGACCCAAACTTTTACAAAAGGTTCAAATTTAAGACCGCCAGAGACACAGCCAAGATTTGGTACAATATTTTGTCGTTTTGTAAAACATCTTTTTTTCCATCCCAAACTACGGCTTTGGGGAAATCCGGGACTTCCCAGGATCTTTAACGACGGACGGGCAAACAAATGGTCCACCTACGGAATTTCTACTCTGGGGGATCTTTATGGCTCCCATGGCTTTTTAGATTTCGCTGCACTTAAAAACTTATATAACTTGACCGAGGAAATGAGGTTTAAATATATTCAAATCCATGCCTTTTTGATTCGCAGGATGAAAATCTCCGGAATCTCAGATTCTGATATCTGGGA